>NC_091689.1:30622500-31247500 GCF_041296265.1 Equus caballus
TTCCAAAGGGCGAGTTGGGCCCCACAGCATCTTGCTTCCAGCTCTTTGGGAAGCTAAGAAACAACTCGCTCTGCACAGTGCTCTTACAGCCTAGTGGGAACATCTCTTCCAAAGGCCTGTGAAACGCACTTACTTTGCAGGCCTGATCTGGCTGAAGTAGGGCTTCTGCTCTGGGTGTGCTACATTGCCCTAGAGCTGAAAGGCACAACGTGCAGGCTTCTTTCCAAAGGGCAAGTTGGGCCCCACAGCATCTTGCTTCCAGCTCTTTGGGAAGCTAAGAAACAAGTCGCTCTGCACAGTGCTCTTACAGCCTACCGGGAACATCTCTTCCAAAGGCCTGTGAAACGCAGTTTCTTTGCAGGCCTGATCTGGCTGAAGTAGGACTTCTGCTCTTGGTGTGCTACTTTGCCCTAGAGCTGAAAGGCACAACGTGCAGGGTTCTTTCCAAAGGGCAAGTTGGGCCCCACAGCATCTTGCTTCCAGCTCTTTGGGTAGCTAAGAAACAACTCGCTCTGCACAGTGCTCTTACAGCCTAGTGGGAACATCTCTTCCCAAGGGTGGTGAAACGCAGTTTGTTTGCAGGCCTGATCTGGCTGAAGTTGGACTTCTGCTCTGGGTCTGCTACTTTGCCCTAGAGCTGAAAGGCACAACGTGCAGGCTTCTTTGCAAATGGCGAGTTGGGCCCCACAGCATCTTGCTTCCAGCTCTTTGGGAAGCTAAGAAACAACTCGCTCTGCACAGTGCTCTTACAGGCTAGTGGGAACACATGTTCCAAAGGCCTGTGAAACGCAGTTTCTTTGCAGGCCTGATCTGGCTGAAGTAGGACTTCTGCTCTGGGTGTGCTACATTGCCCTAGAGCTGAAAGGCACAACGTGCAGGCTTCTTTCCAAGGGGCGAGTTGGGCCCCACAGCATCTTGCTTCCAGCTCTTTGGGAAGCTATGAAACCACTCGCTCTGCACAGTGCTCTTACAGCCTACCGGGAACATCTCTTCCAAAGGCCTGTGAAACGCAGTTTCTTTGCAGGCCTGATCTGGCTGAAGTAGGACTTCTGCTCTTGGTGTTCTACTTTGCCCTAGAGCTGAAAGGCACAACGTGCAGGCTTCTTTCCAAAGGGCGAGTTGGGCCCCACAGCATCTTGCTTCCAGCTCTTTGGGAAGCTAAGAAACAACTCGCTCTGCACAGTGCTCTTACAGCCTACCGGGAACATCTCTTCCAAAGGCCTGTGAAACGCAGTTTCTTTGCAGGCCTGATCTGGCTGAAGTAGGGCTTCTGCTCTGGGTGTGCTACTTTGCCCTAGAGCTGAAAGGCACAACGTGCAGGCTTCTTTCCAAAGGGCGAGTTGGGCCCCACAGCATCTTGCTTCCAGCCTTTTGGGAAGCTAAGTAACAACTCGCTCGACACAGTGCTCTTACAGCCTACCGGGAACAACTCTTCCAGAGGCCAGTGAAACGCAGTTTCTTTGCAGGGCTGATCTTGCTGAAGTAGGACTTCTGTTCTGGGTGTGCTACATTGCCCTAGAGCTGAAAGGCACAACGTGCAGGCTTCTTTCCAAAGGGCGAGTTGGGCCCCACAGCATCTTGCTTCCAGCTCTTTGGGAAGCTAAGAAACAACTCGCTCTGCACAGTGCTCTTACAGCCTACCGGGAACATCTCTTCCAAAGGCCTGTGAAACGCAGTTTGTTTGCAGGCCTGATCTGGCTGAAGGAGGACTTCTGCTCTGGGTGTGCTACTTTGCCCTAGAGCTGAAAGGCACAACATGCAGGCTTCTTTCCAAAGGGCGAGTTGGGCCCCACAGCATCTTGCTTCCAGCTCTTTGGGAACCTAAGAAACAACTCGCTCTGCACAGTGCTCTTACAGCCTACTGGGAACATCTCTTCCAAAGGTCTGTGAAACGCAGTTTCTTTGCAGGCCTGGTCTGGCTGAAGTAGGACTTCTGCTCTGGGTGTGCTACTTTGCCCTAGAGCTGAAAGGCACAACGTGCAGGCTTCTTTCCAAAGGCCGAGTTGGGCCCCACAGCATCTTGCTTCCAGCTCTTTGGGAAGCTAAGTAACAACTCGCTCTGCACAGTGCTCTTACAGCCTAGTGGGAACATCTCTTCCAAAGGCCTGTGAAACGCAGTTTCTTTGCAGGCCTGATCTGGCTGAAGTAGGACTTCTGCTCTGGGTGTGCTACTTTGCCCTAGAGCTGAAAGGCACAACGTGCAGGCTTCTTTCCAAAGGGCGAGTTGGGCCCCACAGCATCTTGCTTCCAGCTCTTTGGGAAGCTAAGAAACAACTCGCTCTGCACAGTGCTCTTACAGCCTACCGGGAACATCTCTTCCAAAGGCCTGTGAAACGCAGTTTCTTTGCAGGCCTGGTCTGGCTGAAGTAGGACTTCTGCTCTGGGTGTGCTACTTTGCCCTAGAGCTGAAAGGCACAACGTGCAGGCTTCTTTCCAAAGGGCGAGTTGGGCCCCACAGCATCTTCCTTCCAGCTCTTTGGGAAGCTAAGAAACAACTCGCTCTGCACAGTGCTCTTACAGCCTAGTGGGAACATCTCTTCCAAAGGCCTGTGAAATGCACTTTCTTTGCAGGCCTGATCTGGCTGAAGTAGGGCTTCTGCTCTGGGTGTGCTACATTGCCCTAGAGCTGAAAGGCACAACGTGCAGGCTTCTTTCCAAAGGGCGAGTTGGGCCCCACAGAATCTTGCTTCCAGCTCTTTGGGAAGCTAAGAAACAACTCGCTCTGCACAGTGCTCTTACAGCCTACCGGGAACATCTCTTCCAAAGGCCTGTGAAACGCAGTTTCTTTGCAGGCCTGATCTGGCTGAAGTAGGACTTCTGCTCTGGGTGTGCTACTTTGCCCTAGAGCTGAAAGGCACAACGTGCAGGCTTCTTTCCAAAGGGCGAGTTGGGCCCCACAGCATCTTGCTTCCAGCTCTTTGTGAAGCTAGGAAACAACTCGCTCTGCACAGTGCTCTTACAGCCTACCGGGAACATCTCTTCCAAAGGCCTGTGAAACGCAGTTTCTTTGCAGGCCTGATCTGGCTGAAGTAGGACTTCTGCTCTGGGTGTGCTACTTTGCCCTAGAGCTGAAAGGCACAACGTGCAGGCTTCTTTCCAAAGGGCGAGTTGGGCCCCACAGCATCTTGCTTCCAGCTCTTTGGGAAGCTAAGTAACAACTCGCTCTGCACAGTGCTCTTACAGCCTAGTGGGAACATCTCTTTCAAAGGCCTGTGAAACGCAGTATCTTTGCAGGCCTGATCTGGCTGAAGTAGGACTTCTTCTCTGGGTGTGCTCCATTGCCCTAGAGCTGAAAGGCACAACGTGCAGGCTTCTTTCCAAAGGGCGAGTTGGGCCCCACAGCATGTTGCTTCCAGCTCTTTGGGAAGCTGAGAAACAACTCGCTCTGCACAGTGCTCTTACAGCCTACCGGGAACATCTCTTGCAAAGGCCTGTGAAACGCAGTTTCTTTGCAGGCCTGATCTGGCTGAAGTAGGACTTCTGCTCTAGGTGTGCTACATAGCCCTAGAGCTGAAAGGCACAACGTGCTGGCTTCTTTCCAAAGGGCGATTTGGGCCCCACAGCATCTTGCTTCCAGCTCTTTGGGAAGCTAAGAAACAACTCGCTCTGCACAGTGCTCTTACAGCCTACCGGGAACATCTCTTCCAAAGGCCTGTGAAACGCAGTTTCTTTGCAGGCCTGATCTGGCTGAAGTAGGACTTCTGCTCTGGGTGTGCTACTTTGCCCTAGAGCTGAAAGGCACAACGTGCAGGCTTCTTTCCAAAGGGCGAGTTGGGCCCCACAGCATCTTGCTTCCAGCTCTTTGGGAAGCTAAGAAACAACTCGCTCTGCACAGTGCTCTTACAGCCTACCGGGAACATCTCTTCCAAAGGCCTGTGAAACGCAGTTTCTTTGCAGGCCTGATCTGGCTGAAGTGGGACTTCTGCTCTGGGTGTGCTACTTTGCCCAAGAGCTGAAAGGCACAACGTGCAGGCTTCTTTCCAAAGGGCGAGTTGGGCCCCACAGCATCTTGCTTCCAGCTCTTTGGGAAGCTAAGAAACAACTCGCTCTGCACAGTGCTCTTACAGCCTACCGGGAACATCCTTTCCAAAGGCCTGTGAAACGCAGTTTCTTTGCAGGCCTGGTCTGGCTGAAGTAGGACTTCTGCTCTGGGTGTGCTACTTTGCCCTAGAGCTGAAAGGCACAACGTGCAGGCTTCTTTCCAAAGGGCGAGTTGGGCCCCACAGCATCTTGCTTCCAGCTCTTTGGGAAGCTAAGTAACAACTCGCTCTGCACAGTGCTCTTACAGCCTAGTGGGAACATCTCTTCCAAAGGCCTGTGAAACGCAGTTTCTTTGCAGGCCTGATCTGGCTGGAGTAGGACTTCTGCTCTGGGTGTGCTCCATTGCCCTAGAGCTGAAAGGCACAACGTACAGGCTTCTTTCCAAAGGGCGAGTTGGGCCCCACAGCATGTTGCTTCCAGCTCTTTGGGAAGCTGAGAAACAACTCGCTCTGCACAGTGCTCTTACAGCCTACCGGGAACATCTCTTGCAAAGGCCTGTGAAACGCAGTTTCTTTGCAGGCCTGATCTGGCTGAAGTAGGACTTCTGCTCTAGGTGTGCTACATTGCCCTAGAGCTGAAAGGCACAACGTGCTGGCTTCTTTCCAAAGGGCGATTTGGGCCCCACAGCATCTTGCTTCCAGCTCTTTGGGAAGCTAAGAAACAACTCGCTCTGCACAGTGCTCTTACAGCCTACCGGGAACATCTCTTCCAAAGGCCTGTGAAACGCAGTTTCTTTGCAGGCCTGATCTGGCTGAAGTAGGACTTCTGCTCTGGGTGTGCTACTTTGCCCTAGAGCTGAAAGGCACAACGTGCAGGGTTCTTTCCAAAGGGCGAGTTGGGCCCCACAGCATCTTGCTTCCAGCTCTTTGCGAAGCTAAGAAACAACTCGCTCTGCACAGTGCTCTTACAGCCTAGTGGGAACATCTCTTCCAAAGGCCTGTGAAACGCACTTTCTTTGCAGGCCTGATCTGGCTGAAGTAGGGCTTCTGCTCTGGGTGTGCTACATTGCCCTAGAGCTGAAAGGCACAACGTGCAGGCTTCTTTCCAAAGGGCGAGTTGGGCCCCACAGCATCTTGCTTCCAGCTCTTTGGGAAGCTAAGAAACAACTCGCTCTGCACAGTGCTCTTACAGCCTACCGGGAACATCTCTTCCAAAGGCCTGTGAAACGCAGTTTCTTTGCAGGCCTGATCTGGCTGAAGTGGGACTTCTGCTCTGGGTGTGCTACTTTGCCCTAGAGCTGAAAGGCACAACGTGCAGGCTTCTTTCCAAAGGGCGAGTTGGGCCCCACAGCATCTTGCTTCCAGCTCTTTGGGAAGCTAAGAAACAACTCGCTCTGCACAGTGCTCTTACAGCCTACCGGGAACATCCTTTCCAAAGGCCTGTGAAACGCAGTTTCTTTGCAGGCCTGGTCTGGCTGAAGTAGGACTTCTGCTCTGGGTGTGCTACTTTGCCCTAGAGCTGAAAGGCACAACGTGCAGGCTTCTTTCCAAAGGGCGAGTTGGGCCCCACAGCATCTTGCTTCCAGCTCTTTGGGAAGCTAAGAAACAACTCGCTCTGCACAGTACTCTTACAGCCTACCGGGAACATCTCTTCCAAAGGTCTGTGAAACGCAGTTTCTTTGCAGGCCTGGTCTGGCTGAAGTAGGACTTCTGCTCTGGGAGTGCTACTTTGCCCTAGAGCTGAAAGGCACAACGTGCAGGCTTCTTTCCAAAGGGCGAGTTGGGCCCCACAGCATCTTGCTTCCAGCTCTTTAGGAAGCTAAGAAACAACTCGCTCTGCACAGTGCTCTTACAGCCTACCGGGAACATCTCTTCCAAAGGCCTGTGAAACGCAGTTTCTTTGCAGGCCTGGTCTGGCTGAAGTAGGACTTCTGCTCTGGGTGTGCTACTTTGCCCTAGAGCTGAAAGGCACAACGTGCAGGCTTCTTTCCAAAGGGCAAGTTGGGCCCCACAGCATCTTGCTTCCAGCTCTTTGGGAAGCTAAGAAACAACTCGCTCTGCACAGTGCTCTTACAGCCTAGTGGGAACATCTCTTCCAAAGGCCTGTGAAACGCACTTACTTTGCAGGCCTGATCTGGCTGAAGTAGGGCTTCTGCTCTGGGTGTGCTACATTGCCCTAGAGCTGAAAGGCACAACGTGCAGGCTTCTTTCCAAAGGGCGAGTTGGGCCCCACAGCATCTTGCTTCCAGCTCTTTGGGAAGCTAAGAAACAACTCGCTCTGCACAGTGCTCTTACAGCCTACCGGGAACATCTCTTCCAAAGGCCTGTGAAACGCAGTTTCTTTGCAGGCCTGATCTGGCTGAAGTAGGACTTCTGCTCTTGGTGTGCTACTTTGCCCTAGAGCTGAAAGGCACAACGTGCAGGCTTCTTTCCAAAGGGCGAGTTGGGCCCCACAGCATCTTGCTTCCAGCTCTTTGGGTAGCTAAGAAACAACTCGCTCTGCACAGTGCTCTTACAGCCTAGTGGGAACATCTCTTCCCAAGGGTTGTGAAACGCAGTTTGTTTGCAGGCCTGATCTGGCTGAAGTTGGACTTCTGCTCTGGGTCTGCTACTTTGCCCTAGAGCTGAAAGGCACAACGTGCAGGCTTCTTTGCAAATGGCGAGTTGGGCCCCACAGCATCTTCATTCCAGCTCTTTGGGAAGCTAAGAAACAACTCGCTCTGCACAGTGCTCTTAAAGGCTAGTGGGAACACATGTTCCAAAGGCCTGTGAAACGCAGTTTCTTTGCAGGCCTGATCTGGCTGAAGTAGGACTTCTGCTCTGGGTGTGCTACATTGCCCTAGAGCTGAAAGGCACAACGTGCAGGCTTCTTTCCAAAGGGCGAGTTGGGCCCCACAGCATCTTGCTTCCAGCTCTTTGGGAAGCTAAGAAACAACTCGCTCTGCACAGTGCTCTTACAGCCTACCGGAAACATCTCTTCCAAAGGCCTGTGAAACGCAGTTTCTTTGCAGGCCTGATCTGGCTGAAGTAGGGCTTCTGCTCTGGGTGTGCTACTTTGCCCTAGAGCTGAAAGGCACAACGTGCAGGCTTCTTTCCAAAGGGCGAGTTGGGCCCCACAGCATCTTGCTTCCAGCTCTTTGGGAATCTAAGAAACAACTCGCTCTGCACAGTGCTCTTACAGCCTAGTGGGAACATCTCTTCCAAAGGCCTGTGAAACGCAGTTTCTTTGCAGGCCTGATCTGGCTGAAGTAGGACTTCTGCTCTGGGTGTGCTACTTTGCCCTATAGCTGAAAGGCACAACGTGCAGGCTTCTTTCCAAAGGGCGAGTTGGGCCCCACAGCATCTTGCTTCCAGCTCTTTGGGAAGCTAAGAAACAAGTCGCTCTGCACAGTGCTCTTACAGCCTACCGGGAACATCTCTTCCAAAGGTCTGTGAAACGCAGTTTCTTTGCAGGCCTGATCTGGCTGAAGTAGGACTTCTGCTCTGGGTGTGCTACTTTGCCCTAGAGCTGAAAGGCACAACGTGCAGGCTTCTTTCCAAAGGGCGAGTTGGGCCCCACAGCATCTTGCTTCCAGCTCTTTGGGTAGCTAAGAAACAACTCGCTCTGCACAGTGCTCTTACAGCCTAGTGGGAACATCTCTTCTCAAGGGTTGTGAAACGCAGTTTGTTTGCAGGCCTGATCTGGCTGAAGTTGGACTTCTGCTCTGGGTGTGCTACTTTGCCCTAGAGCTGAAAGGCACAACGTGCAGGCTTCTTTGCAAATGGCGAGTTGGGCCCCACAGCATCTTGCTTCCAGCTCTTTGGGAAGCTAAGAAACAACTCGCTCTGCACAGTGCTCTTACAGGCTAGGGGGAACACATGTTCCAAAGGCCTGTGAAACGCAGTTTCTTTGCAGGCCTGATCTGGCTGAAGTAGGACTTCTGCTCTGGGTGTGCTACATTGCCCTAGAGCTGAAAGGCACAACGTGCAGGCTTCTTTCCAAGGGGCGAGTTGGGCCCCACAGCATCTTGCTTCCAGCTCTTTGGGAAGCCATGAAACCACTCGCTCTGCACAGTGCTCTTACAGCCTACCGGGAACATCTCTTCCAAAGGCCTGTGAAACGCAGTTTCTTTGCAGGCCTGATCTGGCTGAAGTAGGACTTCTGCTCTTGGTGTTCTACTTTGCCCTAGAGCTGAAAGGCACAACGTGCAGGCTTCTTTCCAAAGGGCGAGTTGGGCCCCACAGCATCTTGCTTCCAGCTCTTTGGGAAGCTAAGAAACAACTCGCTCTGCACAGTGCTCTTACAGCCTACCGGGAACATCTCTTCCAAAGGCCTGTGAAACGCAGTTTCTTTGCAGGCCTGATCTGGCTGAAGTAGGGCTTCTGCTCAGGGTGTGCTACTTTGCCCTAGAGCTGAAAGGCACAACGTGCAGGCTTCTTTCCAAAGGGCGAGTTGGGCCCCACAGCATCTTGCTTCCAGCTCTTTGGGAAGCTAAGAAACAACTCGCTCTGCACAGTGCTCTTACAGCCTACCGGGAACATCCTTTCCAAAGGCCTGTGAAACGCAGTTTCTTTGCAGGCCTGGTCTGGCTGAAGTAGGACTTCTGCTCTGGGTGTGCTACTTTGCCCTAGAGCTGAAAGGCACAACGTGCAGGCTTCTTTCCAAAGGGCGAGTTGGGCCCCACAGCATCTTGCTTCCAGCTCTTTGGGAAGCTAAGAAACAACTCGCTCTGCACAGTACTCTTACAGCCTACCGGGAACATCTCTTCCAAAGGTCTGTGAAACGCAGTTTCTTTGCAGGCCTGGTCTGGCTGAAGTAGGACTTCTGCTCTGGGAGTGCTACTTTGCCCTAGAGCTGAAAGGCACAACGTGCAGGCTTCTTTCCAAAGGGCGAGTTGGGCCCCACAGCATCTTGCTTCCAGCTCTTTGGGAAGCTAAGAAACAACTCGCTCTGCACAGTGCTCTTACAGCCTACCGGGAACATCTCTTCCAAAGGCCTGTGAAACGCAGTTTCTTTGCAGGCCTGGTCTGGCTGAAGTAGGACTTCTGCTCTGGGTGTGCTACTTTGCCCTAGAGCTGAAAGGCACAACGTGCAGGCTTCTTTCCAAAGGGCAAGTTGGGCCCCACAGCATCTTGCTTCCAGCTCTTTGGGAAGCTAAGAAACAACTCGCTCTGCACAGTGCTCTTACAGCCTAGTGGGAACATCTCTTCCAAAGGCCTGTGAAACGCACTTACTT
Source organism: Equus caballus (assembly GCF_041296265.1). Classification (NCBI taxonomy): domain Eukaryota; kingdom Metazoa; phylum Chordata; class Mammalia; order Perissodactyla; family Equidae; genus Equus; species Equus caballus. The sequence goes on from NC_091689.1 coordinate 30,631,697, forward strand.
TGCAGGCCTGATCTGGCTGAAGTAGGGCTTCTGCTCTGGGTGTGCTACATTGCCCTAGAGCTGAAAGGCACAACGTGCAGGCTTCTTTCCAAAGGGCGAGTTGGGCCCCACAGCATCTTGCTTCCAGCTCTTTGGGAAGCTAAGAAACAAGTCGCTCTGCACAGTGCTCTTACAGCCTACCGGGAACATCTCTTCCAAAGGCCTGTGAAACGCAGTTTCTTTGCAGGCCTGATCTGGCTGAAGTAGGACTTCTGCTCTTGGTGTGCTACTTTGCCCTAGAGCTGAAAGGCACAACGTGCAGGCTTCTTTCCAAAGGGCGAGTTGGGCCCCACAGCATCTTGCTTCCAGCTCTTTGGGTAGCTAAGAAACAACTCGCTCTGCACAGTGCTCTTACAGCCTAGTGGGAACATCTCTTCCCAAGGGTTGTGAAACGCAGTTTGTTTGCAGGCCTGATCTGGCTGAAGTTGGACTTCTGCTCTGGGTCTGCTACTTTGCCCTAGAGCTGAAAGGCACAACGTGCAGGCTTCTTTGCAAATGGCGAGTTGGGCCCCACAGCATCTTGCTTCCAGCTCTTTGGGAAGCTAAGAAACAACTCGCTCTGCACAGTGCTCTTACAGGCTAGTGGGAACACATGTTCCAAAGGCCTGTGAAACGCAGTTTCTTTGCAGGCCTGATCTGGCTGAAGTAGGACTTCTGCTCTGGGTGTGCTACATTGCCCTAGAGCTGAAAGGCACAACGTGCAGGCTTCTTTCCAAAGGGCGAGTTGGGCCCCACAGCATCTTGCTTCCAGCTCTTTGGGAAGCTAAGAAACAACTCGCTCTGCACAGTGCTCTTACAGCCTACCGGAAACATCTCTTCCAAAGGCCTGTGAAACGCAGTTTCTTTGCAGGCCTGATCTGGCTGAAGTAGGGCTTCTGCTCTGGGTGTGCTACTTTGCCCTAGAGCTGAAAGGCACAACGTGCAGGCTTCTTTCCAAAGGGCGAGTTGGGCCCCACAGCATCTTGCTTCCAGCTCTTTGGGAAGCTAAGAAACAACTCGCTCTGCACAGTGCTCTTACAGCCTAGTGGGAACATCTCTTCCAAAGGCCTGTGAAACGCAGTTTCTTTGCAGGCCTGATCTGGCTGAAGTAGGACTTCTGCTCTGGGTGTGCTACTTTGCCCTATAGCTGAAAGGCACAACGTGCAGGCTTCTTTCCAAAGGGCGAGTTGGGCCCCACAGCATCTTGCTTCCAGCTCTTTGGGAAGCTAAGAAACAAGTCGCTCTGCACAGTGCTCTTACAGCCTACCGGGAACATCTCTTCCAAAGGTCTGTGAAACGCAGTTTCTTTGCAGGCCTGATCTGGCTGAAGTAGGACTTCTGCTCTGGGTGTGCTACTTTGCCCTAGAGCTGAAAGGCACAACGTGCAGGCTTCTTTCCAAAGGGCGAGTTGGGCCCCACAGCATCTTGCTTCCAGCTCTTTGGGTAGCTAAGAAACAACTCGCTCTGCACAGTGCTCTTACAGCCTAGTGGGAACATCTCTTCTCAAGGGTTGTGAAACGCAGTTTGTTTGCAGGCCTGATCTGGCTGAAGTTGGACTTCTGCTCTGGGTGTGCTACTTTGCCCTAGAGCTGAAAGGCACAACGTGCAGGCTTCTTTGCAAATGGCGAGTTGGGCCCCACAGCATCTTGCTTCCAGCTCTTTGGGAAGCTAAGAAACAACTCGCTCTGCACAGTGCTCTTACAGGCTAGGGGGAACACATGTTCCAAAGGCCTGTGAAACGCAGTTTCTTTGCAGGCCTGATCTGGCTGAAGTAGGACTTCTGCTCTGGGTGTGCTACATTGCCCTAGAGCTGAAAGGCACAACGTGCAGGCTTCTTTCCAAGGGGCGAGTTGGGCCCCACAGCATCTTGCTTCCAGCTCTTTGGGAAGCCATGAAACCACTCGCTCTGCACAGTGCTCTTACAGCCTACCGGGAACATCTCTTCCAAAGGCCTGTGAAACGCAGTTTCTTTGCAGGCCTGATCTGGCTGAAGTAGGACTTCTGCTCTTGGTGTTCTACTTTGCCCTAGAGCTGAAAGGCACAACGTGCAGGCTTCTTTCCAAAGGGCGAGTTGGGCCCCACAGCATCTTGCTTCCAGCTCTTTGGGAAGCTAAGAAACAACTCGCTCTGCACAGTGCTCTTACAGCCTACCGGGAACATCTCTTCCAAAGGCCTGTGAAACGCAGTTTCTTTGCAGGCCTGATCTGGCTGAAGTAGGGCTTCTGCTCAGGGTGTGCTACTTTGCCCTAGAGCTGAAAGGCACAACGTGCAGGCTTCTTTCCAAAGGGCGAGTTGGGCCCCACAGCATCTTGCTTCCAGCTCTTTGGGAAGCTAAGAAACAACTCGCTCTGCACAGTGCTCTTACAGCCTAGTGGGAACTTCTCTTCCAAAGGCCTGTGAAACGCAGTTTCTTTGCAGGCCTGATCTGGCTGAAGTAGGACTTCTGCTCTGGGTGTGCTACTTTGCCCTAGAGCTGAAAGGCACAACGTGCAGGCTTCTTTCCAAAGGGCGAGTTGGGCCCCACAGCATCTTGCTTCCAGCCTTTTGGGAAGCTAAGTAACAACTCGCTCGACACAGTGCTCTTACAGCCTACCGGGAACAACTCTTCCAGAGGCCAGTGAAACGCAGTTTCTTTGCAGGCCTGATCTGGCTGAAGTGGGACTTCTGCTCTGGGTGTGCTACTTTGCCCTAGAGCTGAAAGGCACAACGTGCAGGCTTCTTTCCAAAGGGCGAGTTGGGCCCCACAGCATCTTGCTTCCAGCTCTTTGGGAAGCTAAGAAACAACTCGCTCTGCACAGTGCTCTTACAGCCTACCGGGAACATCCTTTCCAAAGGCCTGTGAAACGCAGTTTCTTTGCAGGCCTGGTCTGGCTGAAGTAGGACTTCTGCTCTGGGTGTGCTACTTTGCCCTAGAGCTGAAAGGCACAACGTGCAGGCTTCTTTCCAAAGGGCGAGTTGGGCCCCACAGCATCTTGCTTCCAGCTCTTTGGGAAGCTAAGAAACAACTCGCTCTGCACAGTGCTCTTACAGCCTACCGGGAGCATCTCTTCCAAAGGTCTGTGAAACGCAGTTTCTTTGCAGGCCTGGTCTGGCTGAAGTAGGACTTCTGCTCTGGGTGTGCTACTTTGCCCTAGAGCTGAAAGGCACAACGTGCAGGCTTCTTTCCAAAGGGCGAGTTGGGCCCCACAGCATCTTGCTTCCAGCTCTTTGGGAAGCTAAGAAACAACTCGCTCTGCACAGTGCTCTTACAGCCTACCGGGAACATCTCTTCCAAAGGCCTGTGAAACGCAGTTTCTTTGCAGGCCTGGTCTGGCTGAAGTAGGACTTCTGCTCTGGGTGTGCTACTTTGCCCTAGAGCTGAAAGGCACAACGTGCAGGCTTCTTTCCAAAGGGCAAGTTGGGCCCCACAGCATCTTGCTTCCAGCTCTTTGGGAAGCTAAGAAACAACTCGCTCTGCACAGTGCTCTTACAGCCTAGTGGGAACATCTCTTCCAAAGGCCTGTGAAACGCACTTACTTTGCAGGCCTGATCTGGCTGAAGTAGGGCTTCTGCTCTGGGTGTGCTACATTGCCCTAGAGCTGAAAGGCACAACGTGCAGGCTTCTTTCCAAAGGGCGAGTTGGGCCCCACAGCATCTTGCTTCCAGCTCTTTGGGAAGCTAAGAAACAAGTCGCTCTGCACAGTGCTCTTACAGCCTACCGGGAACATCTCTTCCAAAGGCCTGTGAAACGCAGTTTCTTTGCAGGCCTGATCTGGCTGAAGTAGGACTTCTGCTCTTGGTGTGCTACTTTGCCCTAGAGCTGAAAGGCACAACGTGCAGGCTTCTTTCCAAAGGGCGAGTTGGGCCCCACAGCATCTTGCTTCCAGCTCTTTGGGTAGCTAAGAAACAACTCGCTCTGCACAGTGCTCTTACAGCCTAGTGGGAACATCTCTTCCCAAGGGTTGTGAAACGCAGTTTGTTTGCAGGCCTGATCTGGCTGAAGTTGGACTTCTGCTCTGGGTCTGCTACTTTGCCCTAGAGCTGAAAGGCACAACGTGCAGGCTTCTTTGCAAATGGCGAGTTGGGCCCCACAGCATCTTGCTTCCAGCTCTTTGGGAAGCTAAGAAACAACTCGCTCTGCACAGTGCTCTTACAGGCTAGTGGGAACACATGTTCCAAAGGCCTGTGAAACGCAGTTTCTTTGCAGGCCTGATCTGGCTGAAGTAGGACTTCTGCTCTGGGTGTGCTACATTGCCCTAGAGCTGAAAGGCACAACGTGCAGGCTTCTTTCCAAAGGGCGAGTTGGGCCCCACAGCATCTTGCTTCCAGCTCTTTGGGAAGCTAAGAAACAACTCGCTCTGCACAGTGCTCTTACAGCCTACCGGAAACATCTCTTCCAAAGGCCTGTGAAACGCAGTTTCTTTGCAGGCCTGATCTGGCTGAAGTAGGGCTTCTGCTCTGGGTGTGCTACTTTGCCCTAGAGCTGAAAGGCACAACGTGCAGGCTTCTTTCCAAAGGGCGAGTTGGGCCCCACAGCATCTTGCTTCCAGCTCTTTGGGAAGCTAAGAAACAACTCGCTCTGCACAGTGCTCTTACAGCCTAGTGGGAACATCTCTTCCAAAGGCCTGTGAAACGCAGTTTCTTTGCAGGCCTGATCTCGCTGAAGTAGGACTTCTGCTCTGGGTGTGCTACTTTGCCCTATAGCTGAAAGGCACAACGTGCAGGCTTCTTTCCAAAGGGCGAGTTGGGCCCCACAGCATCTTGCTTCCAGCTCTTTGGGAAGCTAAGAAACAAGTCGCACTGCACAGTGCTCTTACAGCCTACCGGGAACATCTCTTCCAAAGGTCTGTGAAACGCAGTTTCTTTGCAGGCCTGATCTGGCTGAAGTAGGACTTCTGCTCTGGGTGTGCTACTTTGCCCTAGAGCTGAAAGGCACAACGTGCAGGCTTCTTTCCAAAGGGCGAGTTGGGCCCCACAGCATCTTGCTTCCAGCTCTTTGGGTAGCTAAGAAACAACTCGCTCTGCACAGTGCTCTTACAGCCTAGTGGGAACATCTCTTCTCAAGGGTTGTGAAACGCAGTTTGTTTGCAGGCCTGATCTGGCTGAAGTTGGACTTCTGCTCTGGGTCTGCTACTTTGCCCTAGAGCTGAAAGGCACAACGTGCAGGCTTCTTTGCAAATGGCGAGTTGGGCCCCACAGCATCTTGCTTCCAGCTCTTTGGGAAGCTAAGAAACAACTCGCTCTGCACAGTGCTCTTACAGGCTAGGGGGAACACATGTTCCAAAGGCCTGTGAAACGCAGTTTCTTTGCAGGCCTGATCTGGCTGAAGTAGGACTTCTGCTCTGGGTGTGCTACATTGCCCTAGAGCTGAAAGGCACAACGTGCAGGCTTCTTTCCAAGGGGCGAGTTGGGCCCCACAGCATCTTGCTTCCAGCTCTTTGGGAAGCCATGAAACCACTCGCTCTGCACAGTGCTCTTACAGCCTACCGGGAACATCTCTTCCAAAGGCCTGTGAAACGCAGTTTCTTTGCAGGCCTGATCTGGCTGAAGTAGGACTTCTGCTCTTGGTGTTCTACTTTGCCCTAGAGCTGAAAGGCACAACGTGCAGGCTTCTTTCCAAAGGGCGAGTTGGGCCCCACAGCATCTTGCTTCCAGCTCTTTGGGAAGCTAAGAAACAACTCGCTCTGCACAGTGCTCTTACAGCCTACCGGGAACATCTCTTCCAAAGGCCTGTGAAACGCAGTTTCTTTGCAGGCCTGATCTGGCTGAAGTAGGGCTTCTGCTCAGGGTGTGCCACTTTGCCCTAGAGCTGAAAGGCACAACGTGCAGGCTTCTTTCCAAAGGGCGAGTTGGGCCCCACAGCATCTTGCTTCCAGCTCTTTGGGAAGCTAAGAAACAACTCGCTCTGCACAGTGCTCTTACAGCCTACCGGGAACATCTCTTCCAAAGGCCTGTGAAACGCAGTTTCTTTGCAGGCCTGATCTGGCTGAAGTGGGACTTCTGCTCTGGGTGTGCTACTTTGCCCTAGAGCTGAAAGGCACAACGTGCAGGCTTCTTTCCAAAGGGCGAGTTGGGCCCCACAGCATCTTGCTTCCAGCTCTTTGGGAAGCTAAGAAACAACTCGCTCTGCACAGTGCTCTTACAGCCTACCGGGAACATCCTTTCCAAAGGCCTGTGAAACGCAGTTTCTTTGCAGGCCTGGTCTGGCTGAAGTAGGACTTCTGCTCTGGGTGTGCTACTTTGCCCTAGAGCTGAAAGGCACAACGTGCAGGCTTCTTTCCAAAGGGCGAGTTGGGCCCCACAGCATCTTGCTTCCAGCTCTTTGGGAAGCTAAGAAACAACTCGCTCTGCACAGTGCTCTTACAGCCTACCGGGAGCATCTCTTCCAAAGGTCTGTGAAACGCAGTTTCTTTGCAGGCCTGGTCTGGCTGAAGTAGGACTTCTGCTCTGGGTGTGCTACTTTGCCCTAGAGCTGAAAGGCACAACGTGCAGGCTTCTTTCCAAAGGGCGAGTTGGGCCCCACAGCATCTTGCTTCCAGCTCTTTGGGAAGCTAAGAAACAACTCGCTCTGCACAGTGCTCTTACAGCCTACCGGGAACATCTCTTCCAAAGGCCTGTGAAACGCAGTTTCTTTGCAGGCCTGGTCTGGCTGAAGTAGGACTTCTGCTCTGGGTGTGCTACTTTGCCCTAGAGCTGAAAGGCACAACGTGCAGGCTTCTTTCCAAAGGGCAAGTTGGGCCCCACAGCATCTTGCTTCCAGCTCTTTGGGAAGCTAAGAAACAACTCGCTCTGCACAGTGCTCTTACAGCCTAGTGGGAACATCTCTTCCAAAGGCCTGTGAAACGCACTTACTTTGCAGGCCTGATCTGGCTGAAGTAGGGCTTCTGCTCTGGGTGTGCTACATTGCCCTAGAGCTGAAAGGCACAACGTGCAGGCTTCTTTCCAAAGGGCGAGTTGGGCCCCACAGCATCTTGCTTCCAGCTCTTTGGGAAGCTAAGAAACAAGTCGCTCTGCACAGTGCTCTTACAGCCTACCGGGAACATCTCTTCCAAAGGCCTGTGAAACGCAGTTTCTTTGCAGGCCTGATCTGGCTGAAGTAGGACTTCTGCTCTTGGTGTGCTACTTTGCCCTAGAGCTGAAAGGCACAACGTGCAGGCTTCTTTCCAAAGGGCGAGTTGGGCCCCACAGCATCTTGCTTCCAGCTCTTTGGGTAGCTAAGAAACAACTCGCTCTGCACAGTGCTCTTACAGCCTAGTGGGAACATCTCTTCCCAAGGGTTGTGAAACGCAGTTTGTTTGCAGGCCTGATCTGGCTGAAGTTGGACTTCTGCTCTGGGTCTGCTACTTTGCCCTAGAGCTGAAAGGCACAACGTGCAGGCTTCTTTGCAAATGGCGAGTTGGGCCCCACAGCATCTTGCTTCCAGCTCTTTGGGAAGCTAAGAAACAACTCGCTCTGCACAGTGCTCTTACAGGCTAGTGGGAACACATGTTCCAAAGGCCTGTGAAACGCAGTTTCTTTGCAGGCCTGATCTGGCTGAAGTAGGACTTCTGCTCTGGGTGTGCTACATTGCCCTAGAGCTGAAAGGCACAACGTGCAGGCTTCTTTCCAAAGGGCGAGTTGGGCCCCACAGCATCTTGCTTCCAGCTCTTTGGGAAGCTAAGAAACAACTCGCTCTGCACAGTGCTCTTACAGCCTACCGGAAACATCTCTTCCAAAGGCCTGTGAAACGCAGTTTCTTTGCAGGCCTGATCTGGCTGAAGTAGGGCTTCTGCTCTGGGTGTGCTACTTTGCCCTAGAGCTGAAAGGCACAACGTGCAGGCTTCTTTCCAAAGGGCGAGTTGGGCCCCACAGCATCTTGCTTCCAGCTCTTTGGGAAGCTAAGAAACAACTCGCTCTGCACAGTGCTCTTACAGCCTAGTGGGAACATCTCTTCCAAAGGCCTGTGAAACGCAGTTTCTTTGCAGGCCTGATCTGGCTGAAGTAGGACTTCTGCTCTGGGTGTGCTACTTTGCCCTATAGCTGAAAGGCACAACGTGCAGGCTTCTTTCCAAAGGGCGAGTTGGGCCCCACAGCATCTTGCTTCCAGCTCTTTGGGAAGCTAAGAAACAAGTCGCTCTGCACAGTGCTCTTACAGCCTACCGGGAACATCTCTTCCAAAGGTCTGTGAAACGCAGTTTCTTTGCAGGCCTGATCTGGCTGAAGTAGGACTTCTGCTCTGGGTGTGCTACTTTGCCCTAGAGCTGAAAGGCACAACGTGCAGGCTTCTTTCCAAAGGGCGAGTTGGGCCCCACAGCATCTTGCTTCCAGCTCTTTGGGTAGCTAAGAAACAACTCGCTCTGCACAGTGCTCTTACAGCCTAGTGGGAACATCTCTTCTCAAGGGTTGTGAAACGCAGTTTGTTTGCAGGCCTGATCTGGCTGAAGTTGGACTTCTGCTCTGGGTCTGCTACTTTGCCCTAGAGCTGAAAGGCACAACGTGCAGGCTTCTTTGCAAATGGCGAGTTGGGCCCCACAGCATCTTGCTTCCAGCTCTTTGGGAAGCTAAGAAACAACTCGCTCTGCACAGTGCTCTTACAGGCTAGGGGGAACACATGTTCCAAAGGCCTGTGAAACGCAGTTTCTTTGCAGGCCTGATCTGGCTGAAGTAGGACTTCTGCTCTGGGTGTGCTACATTGCCCTAGAGCTGAAAGGCACAACGTGCAGGCTTCTTTCCAAGGGGCGAGTTGGGCCCCACAGCATCTTGCTTCCAGCTCTTTGGGAAGCCATGAAACCACTCGCTCTGCACAGTGCTCTTACAGCCTACCGGGAACATCTCTTCCAAAGGCCTGTGAAACGCAGTTTCTTTGCAGGCCTGATCTGGCTGAAGTAGGACTTCTGCTCTTGGTGTTCTACTTTGCCCTAGAGCTGAAAGGCACAACGTGCAGGCTTCTTTCCAAAGGGCGAGTTGGGCCCCACAGCATCTTGCTTCCAGCTCTTTGGGAAGCTAAGAAACAACTCGCTCTGCACAGTGCTCTTACAGCCTACCGGGAACATCTCTTCCAAAGGCCTGTGAAACGCAGTTTCTTTGCAGGCCTGATCTGGCTGAAGTAGGGCTTCTGCTCAGGGTGTGCCACTTTGCCCTAGAGCTGAAAGGCACAACGTGCAGGCTTCTTTCCAAAGGGCGAGTTGGGCCCCACAGCATCTTGCTTCCAGCTCTTTGGGAAGCTAAGAAACAACTCGCTCTGCACAGTGCTCTTACAGCCTAGTGGGAACTTCTCTTCCAAAGGCCTGTGAAACGCAGTTTCTTTGCAGGCCTGATCTGGCTGAAGTAGGACTTCTGCTCTGGGTGTGCTACTTTGCCCTAGAGCTGAAAGGCACAACGTGCAGGCTTCTTTCCAAAGGGCGAGTTGGGCCCCACAGCATCTTGCTTCCAGCCTTTTGGGAAGCTAAGTAACAACACGCTCGACACAGTGCTCTTACAGCCTACCGGGAACAACTCTTCCAGAGGCCAGTGAAACGCAGTTTCTTTGCAGGCCTGATCTGGCTGAAGTAGGACTTCTGCTCTGGGTGTGCTACATTGCCCTAGAGCTGAAAGGCACAACGTGCAGGCTTCTTTCCAAAGGGCGAGTTGGGCCCCACAGCATCTTGCTTCCAGCTCTTTGGGAAGCTAAGAAACAACTCGCTCTGCACAGTGCTCTTACAGCCTACCGGGAACATCTCTTCCAAAGGCCTGTGAAACGCAGTTTGTTTGCAGGCCTGATCTGGCTGAAGTAGGACTTCTGCTCTGGGTGTGCTACTTTGCCCTAGAGCTGAAAGGCACAACATGCAGGCTTCTTTCCAAAGGGCGAGTTGGGCCCCACAGCATCTTGCTTCCAGCTCTTTCGGAACCTAAGAAACAACTCGCTCTGCACAGTGCTCTTACAGCCTACTGGGAACATCTCTTCCAAAGGTCTGTGAAACGCAGTTTCTTTGCAGGCCTGGTCTGGCTGAAGTAGGACTTCTGCTCTGGGTGTGCTACTTTGCCCTAGAGCTGAAAGGCACAACGTGCAGGCTTCTTTCCAAAGGCCGAGTTGGGCCCCACAGCATCTTGCTTCCAGCTCTTTGGGAAGCTAAGTAACAACTCGCTCTGCACAGTGCTCTTACAGCCTACTGGGAACATCTCTTCCAAAGGCCTGTGAAACGCAGTTTCTTTGCAGGCCTGATCTGGCTGAAGTAGGACTTCTGCTCTGGGTGTGCTACTTTGCCCTAGAGCTGAAAGGCACAACGTGCAGGCTTCTTTCCAAAGGGCGAGTTGGGCCCCACAGCATCTTGCTTCCAGCTCTTTGGGAAGCTAAGAAACAACTCGCTCTGCACAGTGCTCTTACAGCCTACCGGGAACATCTCTTCCAAAGGCCTGTGAAACGCAGTTTCTTTGGAGGCCTGGTCTGGCTGAAGTAGGACTTCTGCTCTGGGTGTGCTACTTTGCCCTAGAGCTGAAAGGCACAACGTGCAGGCTTCTTTCCAAAGGGCGAGTTGGGCCCCACAGCATCTTGCTTCCAGCTCTTTGGGAAGCTAAGAAACAACTCGCTCTGCACAGTGCTCTTACAGCCTAGTGGGAACATCTCTTCCAAAGGCCTGTGAAATGCACTTTCTTTGCAGGCCTGATCTGGCTGAAGTAGGGCTTCTGCTCTGGGTGTGCTACATTGCCCTAGAGCTGAAAGGCACAACGTGCAGGCTTCTTTCCAAAGGGCGAGTTGGGCCCCACAGCATCTTGCTTCCAGCTCTTTGGGAAGCTAAGAAAGAACTCGCTCTGCACAGTGCTCTTACAGCCTACCGGGAACATCTCTTCCAAAGGCCTGTGAAACGCAGTTTCTTTGCAGGCCTGATCTGGCTGAAGTAGGACTTCTGCTCTGGGTGTGCTACTTTGCCCTAGAGCTGAAAGGCACAACGTGCAGGCTTCTTTCCAAAGGGCGAGTTGGGCCCCACAGCATCTTGCTTCCAGCTCTTTGCGAAGCTAGGAAACAACTCGCTCTGCACAGTGCTCTTACAGCCTACCGGGAACATCTCTTCCAAAGGCCTGTGAAACGCAGTTTCTTTGCAGGCCTGATCTGGCTGAAGTAGGACTTCTGCTCTGGGTGTGCTACTTTGCCCTATAGCTGAAAGGCACAACGTGCAGGCTTCTTTCCAAAGGGCGAGTTGGGCCCCACAGCATCTTGCTTCCAGCTCTTTGGGAAGCTAAGAAACAACTCGCTCTGCACAGTGCTCTTACAGCCTACCGGGAACATCTCTTCCAAAGGTCTGTGAAACGCAGTTTCTTTGCAGGCCTGGTCTGGCTGAAGTAGGACTTCTGCTCTGGGTGTGCTACTTTGCCCTAGAGCTGAAAGGCACAACGTGCAGGCTTCTTTCCAAAGGGCGAGTTGGGCCCCACAGCATCTTGCTTCCAGCTCTTTGGGAAGCTAAGAAACAACTCGCTCTGCACAGTGCTCTTACAGCCTAGTGGGAACATCTCTTCCAAAGGCCTGTGAAACGCACTTACTTTGCAGGCCTGATCTGGCTGAAGTAGGGCTTCTGCTCTGGGTGTGCTACATTGCCCTAGAGCTGAAAGGCACAACGTGCAGGCTTCTTTCCAAAGGGCGAGTTGGGCCCCACAGCATCTTGCTTCCAGCTCTTTGGGAAGCTAAGAAACAAGTCGCTCTGCACAGTGCTCTTACAGCCTACCGGGAACATCTCTTCCAAAGGCCTGTGAAACGCAGTTTCTTTGCAGGCCTGATCTGGCTGAAGTAGGACTTCTGCTCTTGGTGTGCTACTTTGCCCTAGAGCTGAAAGGCACAACGTGCAGGCTTCTTTCCAAAGGGCGAGTTGGGCCCCACAGCATCTTGCTTCCAGCTCTTTGGGAAGCTAAGAAACAACTCGCTCTGCACAGTGCTCTTACAGCCTAGTGGGAACATCTCTTCCCAAGGGTTGTGAAACGCAGTTTGTTTGCAGGCCTGATCTGGCTGAAGTTGGACTTCTCCTCTGGGTCTGCTACTTTGCCCTAGAGCTGAAAGGCACAACGTGCAGGCTTCTTTGCAAATGGCGAGTTGGGCCCCACAGCATCTTGCTTCCAGCTCTTTGGGAAGCTAAGAAACAACTCGCTCTGCACAGTGCTCTTACAGGCTAGTGGGAACACATGTTCCAAAGGCCTGTGAAACGCAGTTTCTTTGCAGGCCTGATCTGGCTGAAGTAGGACTTCTGCTCTGGGTGTGCTACATTGCCCTAGAGCTGAAAGGCACAACGTGCAGGCTTCTTTCCAAAGGGCGAGTTGGGCCCCACAGCATCTTGCTTCCAGCTCTTTGGGAAGCTAAGAAACAACTCGCTCTGCACAGTGCTCTTACAGCCTACCGGAAACATCTCTTCCAAAGGCCTGTGAAACGCAGTTTCTTTGCAGGCCTGATCTGGCTGAAGTAGGGCTTCTGCTCTGGGTGTGCTACTTTGCCCTAGAGCTGAAAGGCACAACGTGCAGGCTTCTTTCCAAAGGGCGAGTTGGGCCCCACAGCATCTTGCTTCCAGCTCATTGGGAAGCTAAGAAACAACTCGCTCTGCACAGTGCTCTTACAGCCTAGTGGGAACATCTCTTCCAAAGGCCTGTGAAACGCAGTTTCTTTGCAGGCCTGATCTGGCTGAAGTAGGACTTCTGCTCTGGGTGTGCTACTTTGCCCTAGAGCTGAAAGGCACAACGTGCAGGCTTCTTTCCAAAGGGCGAGTTGGGCCCCACAGCATCTTGCTTCCAGCTCTTTGCGAAGCTAGGAAACAACTCGCTCTGCACAGTGCTCTTACAGCCTACCGGGAACATCTCTTCCAAAGGCCTGTGAAACGCAGTTTCTTTGCAGGCCTGATCTGGCTGAAGTAGGACTTCTGCTCTGGGTGTGCTACTTTGCCCTATAGCTGAAAGGCACAACGTGCAGGCTTCTTTCCAAAGGGCGAGTTGGGCCCCACAGCATCTTGCTTCCAGCTCTTTGGGAAGCTAAGTAACAACTCGCTCTGCACAGTGCTCTTACAGCCTAGTGGGAACATCTCTTTCAAAGGCCTGTGAAACGCAGTATCTTTGCAGGCCTGATCTGGCTGAAGTAGGACTTCTTCTCTGGGTGTGCTCCATTGCCCTAGAGCTGAAAGGCACAACGTACAGGCTTCTTTCCAAAGGGCGAGTTGGGCCCCACAGCATGTTGCTTCCAGCTCTTTGGGAAGCTGAGAAACAACTCGCTCTGCACAGTGCTCTTACAGCCTACCGGGAACATCTCTTCCAAAGGCCTGTGAAACGCAGTTTCTTTGCAGGCCTGATCTGGCTGAAGTAGGACTTCTGCTCTGGGTGTGCTACTTTGCCCTAGAGCTGAAAGGCACAACGTGCAGGGTTCTTTCCAAAGGGCGAGTTGGGCCCCACAGCATCTTGCTTCCAGCTCTTTGGGAAGCTAAGAAACAACTCGCTCTGCACAGTGCTCTTACAGCCTAGTGGGAACATCTCTTCCAAAGGCCTGTGAAACGCACTTTCTTTGCAGGCCTGATCTGGCTGAAGTAGGGCTTCTGCTCTGGGTGTGCTACATTGCCCTAGAGCTGAAAGGCACAACGTGAAGGCTTCTTTCCAAAGGGCGAGTTGGGCCCCACAGCATCTTGCTTCCAGCTCTTTGGGAAGCTAAGAAACAACTCGCTCTGCACAGTGCTCTTACAGCCTACCGGGAACATCTCTTCCAAAGGCCTGTGAAACGCAGTTTCTTTGCAGGCCTGATCTGGCTGAAGTGGGACTTCTGCTCTGGGTGTGCTACTTTGCCCTAGAGCTGAAAGGCACAACGTGCAGGCTTCTTTCCAAAGGGCGAGTTGGGCCCCACAGCATCTTGCTTCCAGCTCTTTGGGAAGCTAAGAAACAACTCGCTCTGCACAGTGCTCTTACAGCCTACCGGGAACATCCTTTCCAAAGGCCTGTGAAACGCAGTTTCTTTGCAGGCCTGGTCTGGCTGAAGTAGGACTTCTGCTCTGGGTGTGCTACATTGCCCTAGAGCTGAAAGGCACAACGCGCAGGCTTCTTTCCAAAGGGCGAGTTGGGCCCCACAGCATCTTGCTTCCAGCTCTTTGGGAAGCTAAGAAACAACTCGCTCTGCACAGTGCTCTTACAGCCTACCGGAAACATCTCTTCCAAAGGCCTGTGAAACGCAGTTTCTTTGCAGGCCTGATCTGGCTGAAGTAGGGCTTCTGCTCTGGGTGTGCTACTTTGCCCTAGAGCTGAAAGGCACAACGTGCAGGCTTCTTTCCAAAGGGCGAGTTGGGCCCCACAGCATCTTGCTTCCAGCTCTTTGGGAAGCTAAGAAACAACTCGCTCTGCACAGTGCTCTTACAGCCTACCGGGAACATCTCTTCCAAAGGCCTGTGAAACGCAGTTTCTTTGCATTCCTGATCTGGCTGAAGTAGGACTTCTGCTCTGGGTGTGCTACTTTGCCCTAGAGCTGAAAGGCACAACGTGCAGGGTTCTTTCCAAAGGGCGAGTTGGGCCCCACAGCATCTTGCTTCCAGCTCTTTGGGAAGCTAAGAAACAACTCGCTCTGCACAGTGCTCTTACAGCCTAGTGGGAACATCTCTTCCAAAGGCCTGTGAAACGCACTTTCTTTGCAGGCCTGATCTGGCTGAAGTAGGGCTTCTGCTCTGGGTGTGCTACATTGCCCTAGAGCTGAAAGGCACAACGTGCAGGCTTCTTTCCAAAGGACGAGTTGGGCCCCACAGCATCTTGCTTCCAGCTCTTTGGGAAGCTAAGAAACAACTCGCTCTGCACAGTGCTCTTACAGCCTACCGGGAACATCTCTTCCAAAGGCCTGTGAAACGCAGTTTCTTTGCAGGCCTGATCTGGCTGAAGTGGGACTTCTGCTCTGGGTGTGCTACTTTGCCCTAGAGCTGAAAGGCACAACGTGCAGGCTTCTTTCCAAAGGGCGAGTTGGGCCCCACAGCATCTTGCTTCCAGCTCTTTGGGAAGGTAAGAGACAACTCGCTCTGCACAGTGCTCTTACAGCCTACCGGGAACATCCTTTCCAAAGGCCTGTGAAACGCAGTTTCTTTGCAGGCCTGGTCTGGCTGAAGTAGGACTTCTGCTCTGGGTGTGCTACTTTGCCCTAGAGCTGAAAGGCACAACGTGCAGGCTTCTTTCCAAAGGGCGAGTTGGGCCCCACAGCATCTTGCTTCCAGCTCTTTGGGAAGCTAAGAAACAACTCGCTCTGCACAGTGCTCTTACAGCCTACCGGGAGCATCTCTTCCAAAGGTCTGTGAAACGCAGTTTCTTTGCAGGCCTGGTCTGGCTGAAGTAGGACTTCTGCTCTGGGTGTGCTACTTTGCCCTAGAGCTGAAAGGCACAACGTGCAGGCTTCTTTCCAAAGGGCGAGTTGGGCCCCACAGCATCTTGCTTCCAGCTCTTTGGGAAGCTAAGAAACAACTCGCTCTGCACAGTGCTCTTACAGCCTACCGGGAACATCTCTTCCAAAGGCCTGTGAAACGCAGTTTCTTTGCAGGCCTGGTCTGGCTGAAGTAGGACTTCTGCTCTGGGTGTGCTACTTTGCCCTAGAGCTGAAAGGCACAACGTGCAGGCTTCTTTCCAAAGGGCAAGTTGGGCCCCACAGCATCTTGCTTCCAGCTCTTTGGGAAGCTAAGAAACAACTCGCTCTGCACAGTGCTCTTACAGCCTAGTGGGAACATCTCTTCCAAAGGCCTGTGAAACGCACTTACTTTGCAGGCCTGATCTGGCTGAAGTAGGGCTTCTGCTCTCGGTGTGCTACATTGCCCTAGAGCTGAAAGGCACAACGTGCAGGCTTCTTTCCAAAGGGCGAGTTGGGCCCCACAGCATCTTGCTTCCAGCTCTTTGGGAAGCTAAGAAACAAGTCGCTCTGCACAGTGCTCTTACAGCCTACCGGGAACATCTCTTCCAAAGGCCTGTGAAACGCAGTTTCTTTGCAGGCCTGTTCTGGCTGAAGTAGGACTTCTGCTCTTGGTGTGCTACTTTGCCCTAGAGCTGAAAGGCACAACGTGCAGGCTTCTTTCCAAAGGGCGAGTTGGGCCCCACAGCATCTTGCTTCCAGCTCTTTGGGTAGCTAAGAAACAACTCGCTCTGCACAGTGCTCTTACAGCCTAGTGGGAACATCTCTTCCCAAGGGTTGTGAAACGCAGTTTGTTTGCAGGCCTGATCTGGCTGAAGTTGGACTTCTGCTCTGGGTCTGCTACTTTGCCCTAGAGCTGAAAGGCACAACGTGCAGGCTTCTTTGCAAATGGCGAGTTGGGCCCCACAGCATCTTGCTTCCAGCTCTTTGGGAAGCTAAGAAACAACTCGCTCTGCACAGTGCTCTTACAGGCTAGTGGGAACACATGTTCCAAAGGCCTGTGAAACGCAGTTTCTTTGCAGGCCTGATCTGGCTGAAGTAGGACTTCTGCTCTGGGTGTGCTACATTGCCCTAGAGCTGAAAGGCACAACGTGCAGGCTTCTTTCCAAAGGGCGAGTTGGGCCCCACAGCATCTTGCTTCCAGCTCTTTGGGAAGCTAAGAAACAACTCGCTCTGCACAGTGCTCTTACAGCCTACCGGAAACATCTCTTCCAAAGGCCTGTGAAACGCAGTTTCTTTGCAGGCCTGATCTGGCTGAAGTAGGGCTTCTGCTCTGGGTGTGCTACTTTGCCCTAGAGCTGAAAGGCACAACGTGCAGGCTTCTTTCCAAAGGGCGAGTTGGGCCCCACAGCATCTTGCTTCCAGCTCTTTGGGAAGCTAAGAAACAACTCGCTCTGCACAGTGCTCTTACAGCCTAGTGGGAACATCTCTTCCAAAGGCCTGTGAAACGCAGTTTCTTTGCAGGCCTGATCTGGCTGAAGTAGGACTTCTGCTCTGGGTGTGCTACTTTGCCCTATAGCTGAAAGGCACAACGTGCAGGCTTCTTTCCAAAGGGCGAGTTGGGCCCCACAGCATCTTGCTTCCAGCTCTTTGGGAAGCTAAGAAACAAGTCGCTCTGCACAGTGCTCTTACAGCCTACCGGGAACATCTCTTCCAAAGGTCTGTGAAACGCAGTTTCTTTGCAGGCCTGATCTGGCTGAAGTAGGACTTCTGCTCTGGGTGTGCTACTTTGCCCTAGAGCTGAAAGGCACAACGTGCAGGCTTCTTTCCAAAGGGCGAGTTGGGCCCCACAGCATCTTGCTTCCAGCTCTTTGGGTAGCTAAGAAACAACTCGCTCTGCACAGTGCTCTTACAGCCTAGTGGGAACATCTCTTCTCAAGGGTTGTGAAACGCAGTTTGTTTGCAGGCCTGATCTGGCTGAAGTTGGACTTCTGCTCTGGGTCTGCTACTTTGCCCTAGAGCTGAAAGGCACAACGTGCAGGCTTCTTTGCAAATGGCGAGTTGGGCCCCACAGCATCTTGCTTCCAGCTCTTTGGGAAGCTAAGAAACAACTCGCTCTGCACAGTGCTCTTACAGGCTAGGGGGAACACATGTTCCAAAGGCCTGTGAAACGCAGTTTCTTTGCAGGCCTGATCTGGCTGAAGTAGGACTTCTGCTCTGGGTGTGCTACATTGCCCTAGAGCTGAAAGGCACAACGTGCAGGCTTCTTTCCAAGGGGCGAGTTGGGCCCCACAGCATCTTGCTTCCAGCTCTTTGGGAAGCCATGAAACCACTCGCTCTGCACAGTGCTCTTACAGCCTACCGGGAACATCTCTTCCAAAGGCCTGTGAAACGCAGTTTCTTTGCAGGCCTGATCTGGCTGAAGTAGGACTTCTGCTCTTGGTGTTCTACTTTGCCCTAGAGCTGAAAGGCACAACGTGCAGGCTTCTTTCCAAAGGGCGAGTTGGGCCCCACAGCATCTTGCTTCCAGCTCTTTGGGAAGCTAAGAAACAACTCGCTCTGCACAGTGCTCTTACAGCCTACCGGGAACATCTCTTCCAAAGGCCTGTGAAACGCAGTTTCTTTGCAGGCCTGATCTGGCTGAAGTAGGGCTTCTGCTCAGGGTGTGCCACTTTGCCCTAGAGCTGAAAGGCACAACGTGCAGGCTTCTTTCCAAAGGGCGAGTTGGGCCCCACAGCATCTTGCTTCCAGCTCTTTGGGAAGCTAAGAAACAACTCGCTCTGCACAGTGCTCTTACAGCCTAGTGGGAACTTCTCTTCCAAAGGCCTGTGAAACGCAGTTTCTTTGCAGGCCTGATCTGGCTGAAGTAGGACTTCTGCTCTGGGTGTGCTACTTTGCCCTAGAGCTGAAAGGCACAACGTGCAGGCTTCTTTCCAAAGGGCGAGTTGGGCCCCACAGCATCTTGCTTCCAGCTCTTTGGGAAGCTAAGAAACAACTCGCTCTGCACAGTGCTCTTACAGCCTACCGGGAACAACTCTTCCAGAGGCCAGTGAAACGCAGTTTCTTTGCAGGCCTGATCTGGCTGAAGTAGGACTTCTGCTCTGGGTGTGCTACATTGCCCTAGAGCTGAAAGGCACAACGTGCAGGCTTCTTTCCAAAGGGCGAGTTGGGCCCCACAGCATCTTGCTTCCAGCTCTTTGGGAAGCTAAGAAACAACTCGCTCTGCACAGTGCTCTTACAGCCTACCGGGAACATCTCTTCCAAAGGCCTGTGAAACGCAGTTTGTTTGCAGGCCTGATCTGGCTGAAGTAGGACTTCTGCTCTGGGTGTGCTACTTTGCCCTAGAGCTGAAAGGCACAACATGCAGGCTTCTTTCCAAAGGGCGAGTTGGGCCCCACAGCATCTTGCTTCCAGCTCTTTGGGAACCTAAGAAACAACTCGCTCTGCACAGTGCTCTTACAGCCTACTGGGAACATCTCTTCCAAAGGTCTGTGAAACGCAGTTTCTTTGCAGGCCTGGTCTGGCTGAAGTAGGACTTCTGCTCTGGGTGTGCTACTTTGCCCTAGAGCTGAAAGGCACAACGTGCAGGCTTCTTTCCAAAGGCCGAGTTGGGCCCCACAGCATCTTGCTTCCAGCTCTTTGGGAAGCTAAGTAACAACTCGCTCTGCACAGTGCTCTTACAGCCTAGTGGGAACATCTCTTCCAAAGGCCTGTGAAACGCAGTTTCTTTGCAGGCCTGATCTGGCTGAAGTAGGACTTCTGCTCTGGGTGTGCTACTTTGCCCTAGAGCTGAAAGGCACAACGTGCAGGCTTCTTTCCAAAGGGCGAGTTGGGCCCCACAGCATCTTGCTTCCAGCTCTTTGGGAAGCTAAGAAACAACTCGCTCTGCACAGTGCTCTTACAGCCTACCAGGAACATCTCTTCCAAAGGCCTGTGAAACGCAGTTTCTTTGCAGGCCTGGTCTGGCTGAAGTAGGACTTCTGCTCTGGGTGTGCTACTTTGCCCTAGAGCTGAAAGGCACAACGTGCAGGCTTCTTTCCATAGGGCGAGTTGGGCCCCACAGCATCTTGCTTCCAGCTCTTTGGGAAGCTAAGAAACAACTCGCTCTGCACAGTGCTCTTACAGCCTAGTGGGAAATCTCTTCCAAAGGCCTGTGAAATGCACTTTCTTTGCAGGCCTGATCTGGCTGAAGTAGGGCTTCTGCTCTGGGTGTGCTACATTGCCCTAGAGCTGAAAGGCACAACGTGCAGGCTTCTTTCCAAAGGGCGAGTTGGGCCCCACAGCATCTTGCTTCCAGCTCTTTGGGAAGCTAAGAAAGAACTCGCTCTGCACAGTGCTCTTACAGCCTACCGGGAACATCTCTTCCAAAGGCCTGTGAAACGCAGTTTCTTTGCAGGCCTGATCTGGCTGAAGTAGGACTTCTGCTCTGGGTGTGCTACTTTGCCCTAGAGCTGAAAGGCACAACGTGCAGGCTTCTTTCCAAAGGGCGAGTTGGGCCCCACAGCATCTTGCTTCCAGCTCTTTGGGAAGCTAGGAAACAACTCGCTCTGCACAGTGCTCTTACAGCCTACCGGGAACATCTCTTCCAAAGGCCTGTGAAACGCAGTTTCTTTGCAGGCCTGATCTGGCTGAAGTAGGACTTCTGCTCTGGGTGTGCTACTTTGCCCTATAGCTGAAAGGCACAACGTGCAGGCTTCTTTCCAAAGGGCGAGTTGGGCCCCACAGCATCTTGCTTCCAGCTCTTTGGGAAGCTAAGAAACAACTCGCTCTGCACAGTGCTCTTACAGCCTACCGGGAACATCTCTTCCAAAGGTCTGTGAAACGCAGTTTCTTTGCAGGCCTGGTCTGGCTGAAGTAGGACTTCTGCTCTGGGTGTGCTACTTTGCCCTAGAGCTGAAAGGCACAACGTGCAGGCTTCTTTCCAAAGGGCGAGTTGGGCCCCACAGCATCTTGCTTCCAGCTCTTTGGGAAGCTAAGAAACAACTCGCTCTGCACAGTGCTCTTACAGCCTACCGGGAACATCTCTTCCAAAGGCCTGTGAAACGCAGTTTCTTTGCAGGCCTGGTCTGGCTGAAGTAGGACTTCTGCTCTGGGTGTGCTACTTTGCCCTAGAGCTGAAAGGCACAACGTGCAGGCTTCTTTCCAAAGGGCAAGTTGGGCCCCACAGCATCTTGCTTCCAGCTCTTTGGGAAGCTAAGAAACAACTCGCTCTGCACAGTGCTCTTACAGCCTAGTGGGAACATCTCTTCCAAAGGCCTGTGAAACGCACTTACTTTGCAGGCCTGATCTGGCTGAAGTAGGGCTTCTGCTCTGGGTGTGCTACATTGCCCTAGAGCTGAAAGGCACAACGTGCAGGCTTCTTTCCAAAGGGCGAGTTGGGCCCCACAGCATCTTGCTTCCAGCTCTTTGGGAAGCTAAGAAACAAGTCGCTCTGCACAGTGCTCTTACAGCCTACCGGGAACATCTCTTCCAAAGGCCTGTGAAACGCAGTTTCTTTGCAGGCCTGATCTGGCTGAAGTAGGACTTCTGCTCTTGGTGTGCTACTTTGCCCTAGAGCTGAAAGGCACAACGTGCAGGCTTCTTTCCAAAGGGCGAGTTGGGCCCCACAGCATCTTGCTTCCAGCTCTTTGGGTAGCTAAGAAACAACTCGCTCTGCACAGTGCTCTTACAGCCTAGTGGGAACATCTCTTCCCAAGGGTTGTGAAACGCAGTTTGTTTGCAGGCCTGATCTGGCTGAAGTTGGACTTCTGCTCTGGGTCTGCTACTTTGCCCTAGAGCTGAAAGGCACAACGTGCAGGCTTCTTTGCAAATGGCGAGTTGGGCCCCACAGCATCTTGCTTCCAGCTCTTTGGGAAGCTAAGAAACAACTCGCTCTGCACAGTGCTCTTACAGGCTAGTGGGAACACATGTTCCAAAGGCCTGTGAAACGCAGTTTCTTTGCAGGCCTGATCTGGCTGAAGTAGGACTTCTGCTCTGGGTGTGCTACATTGCCCTAGAGCTGAAAGGCACAACGTGCAGGCTTCTTTCCAAAGGGCGAGTTGGGCCCCACAGCATCTTGCTTCCAGCTCTTTGGGAAGCTAAGAAACAACTCGCTCTGCACAGTGCTCTTACAGCCTACCGGAAACATCTCTTCCAAAGGCCTGTGAAACGCAGTTTCTTTGCAGGCCTGATCTGGCTGAAGTAGGGCTTCTGCTCTGGGTGTGCTACTTTGCCCTAGAGCTGAAAGGCACAACGTGCAGGCTTCTTTCCAAAGGGCGAGTTGAGCCCCACAGCATCTTGCTTCCAGCTCTTTGGGAAGCTAAGAAACAACTCGCTCTGCACAGTGCTCTTACAGCCTAGTGGGAACATCTCTTCCAAAGGCCTGTGAAACGCAGTTTCTTTGCAGGCCTGATCTGGCTGAAGTAGGACTTCTGCTCTGGGTGTGCTACTTTGCCCTAGAGCTGAAAGGCACAACGTGCAGGCTTCTTTCCAAAGGGCGAGTTGGGCCCCACAGCATCTTGCTTCCAGCTCTTTGCGAAGCTAGGAAACAACTCACTCTGCACAGTGCTCTTACAGCCTACCGGGAACATCTCTTCCAAAGGCCTGTGAAACGCAGTTTCTTTGCAGGCCTGATCTGGCTGAAGTAGGACTTCTGCTCTGGGTGTGCTACTTTGCCCTATAGCTGAAAGGCACAACGTGCAGGCTTCTTTCCAAAGGGCGAGTTGGGCCCCACAGCATCTTGCTTCCAGCTCTTTGGGAAGCTAAGTAACAACTCGCTCTGCACAGTGCTCTTACAGCCTAGTGGGAACATCTCTTTCAAAGGCCTGTGAAACGCAGTATCTTTGCAGGCCTGATCTGGCTGAAGTAGGACTTCTTCTCTGGGTGTGCTCCATTGCCCTAGAGCTGAAAGGCACAACGTACAGGCTTCTTTCCAAAGGGCGAGTTGGGCCCCACAGCATGTTGCTTCCAGCTCTTTGGGAAGCTGAGAAACAACTCGCTCTGCACAGTGCTCTTACAGCCTACCGGGAACATCTCTTGCAAAGGCCTGTGAAACGCAGTTTCTTTGCAGGCCTGATCTGGCTGAAGTAGGACTTCTGCTCTAGGTGTGCTACATTGCCCTAGAGCTGAAAGGCACAACGTGCAGGCTTCTTTCCAAAGGGCGATTTGGGCCCCACAGCATCTTGCTTCCAGCTCTTTGGGAAGCTAAGAAACAACTCGCTCTGCACAGTGCTCTTACAGCCTACCGGGAACATCTCTTCCAAAGGCCTGTGAAACGCAGTTTCTTTGCAGGCCTGATCTGGCTGAAGTAGGACTTCTGCTCTGGGTGTGCTACTTTGCCCTAGAGCTGAAAGGCACAACGTGCAGGGTTCTTTCCAAAGGGCGAGTTGGGCCCCACAGCATCTTGCTTCCAGCTCTTTGGGAAGCTAAGAAACAACTCGCTCTGCACAGTGCTCTTACAGCCTAGTGGGAACATCTCTTCCAAAGGCCTGTGAAACGCACTTTCTTTGCAGGCCTGATCTGGCTGAAGTAGGGCTTCTGCTCTGGGTGTGCTACATTGCCCTAGAGCTGAAAGGCACAACGTGAAGGCTTCTTTCCAAAGGGCGAGTTGGGCCCCACAGCATCTTGCTTCCAGCTCTTTGGGAAGCTAAGAAACAACTCGCTCTGCACAGTGCTCTTACAGCCTACCGGGAACATCTCTTCCAAAGGCCTGTGAAACGCAGTTTCTTTGCAGGCCTGATCTGGCTGAAGTGGGACTTCTGCTCTGGGTGTGCTACTTTGCCCTAGAGCTGAAAGGCACAACGTGCAGGCTTCTTTCCAAAGGGCGAGTTGGGCCCCACAGCATCTTGCTTCCAGCTCTTTGGGAAGCTAAGAAACAACTCGCTCTGCACAGTGCTCTTACAGCCTACCGGGAACATCCTTTCCAAAGGCCTGTGAAACGCAGTTTCTTTGCAGGCCTGGTCTGGCTGAAGTAGGACTTCTGCTCTGGGTGTGCTACATTGCCCTAGAGCTGAAAGGCACAACGCGCAGGCTTCTTTCCAAAGGGCGAGTTGGGCCCCACAGCATCTTGCTTCCAGCTCTTTGGGAAGCTAAGAAACAACTCGCTCTGCACAGTGCTCTTACAGCCTACCGGGAACATCTCTTCCAAAGGCCTGTGAAACGCAGTTTCTTTGCAGGCCTGATCTGGCTGAAGTAGGGCTTCTGCTCTGGGTGTGCTACTTTGCCCTAGAGCTGAAAGGCACAACGTGCAAGCTTCTTTCCAAAGGGCGAGTTGGGCCCCACAGCATCATGCTTCCAGCTCTTTGGGAAGCTCAGAAACAACTCGCTCTGCACAGTGCTCTTACAGCCTAGTGGGAACTTCTCTTCCAAAGGCCTGTGAAACGCAGTTTCTTTGCAGGCGTGATCTGGCTGAAGTTGGACTTCTGCTCTGGGTGTGCTACTTTGCCCTAGAGCTGAAAGGCACAACGTGCAGGCTTCTTTCCAAAGGGCGAGTTGGGCCCCACAGCATCTTGCTTCCAGCCTTTTGGGAAGCTAAGTAACAACTCGCTCGACACAGTGCTCTTACAGCCTACCGGGAACAACTCTTCCAGAGGCCAGTGAAACGCAGTTTCGTTGCAGGCCTGATCTGGCTGAAGTAGGACTTCTGCTCTGGGTGTGCTACATTGCCCTAGAGCTGAAAGGCACAACGTGCAGGCTTCTTTCCAAAGGGCGAGTTGGGCCCCACAGCATCTTGCTTCCAGCTCTTTGGGAAGCTAAGAAACAACTCGCTCTGCACAGTGCTCTTACAGCCTACCGGGAACATCTCTTCCAAAGGCCTGTGAAACGCAGTTTGTTTGCAGGCCTGATCTGGCTGAAGTAGGACTTCTGCTCTGGGTGTGCTACTTTGCCCTAGAGCTGAAAGGCACAACATGCAGGCTTCTTTCCAAAGGGCGAGTTGGGCCCCACAGCATCTTGCTTCCAGCTCTTTGGGAACCTAAGAAACAACTCGCTCTGCACAGTGCTCTTACAGCCTACTGGGAACATCTCTTCCAAAGGTCTGTGAAACGCAGTTTCTTTGCAGGCCTGGTCTGGCTGAAGTAGGACTTCTGCTCTGGGTGTTCTACTTTGCCCTAGAGCTGAAAGGCACAACGTGCAGGCTTCTTTCCAAAGGCCGAGTTGGGCCCCACAGCATCTTGCTTCCAGCTCTTTGGGAAGCTAAGTAACAACTCGCTCTGCACAGTGCTCTTACAGCCTAGTGGGAACATCTCTTCCAAAGGCCTGTGAAACGCAGTTTCTTTGCAGGCCTGATCTGGCTGAAGTAGGACTTCTGCTCTGGGTGTGCTACTTTGCCCTAGAGCTGAAAGGCACAACGTGCAGGCTTCTTTCCAAAGGGCGAGTTGGGCCCCACAGCATCTTGCTTCCAGCTCTTTGGGAAGCTAAGAAACAACTCGCTCTGCACAGTGCTCTTACAGCCTACCGGGAACATCTCTTCCAAAGGCCTGTGAAACGCAGTTTCTTTGCAGGCCTGGTCTGGCTGAAGTAGGACTTCTGCTCTGGGTGTGCTACTTTGCCCTAGAGCTGAAAGGCACAACGTGCAGGCTTCTTTCCAAAGGGCGAGTTGGGCCCCACAGCATCTTGCTTCCAGCTCTTTGGGAAGCTAAGAAACAACTCGCTCTGCACAGTGCTCTTACAGCCTAGTGGGAACATCTCTTCCAAAGGCCTGTGAAACGCAGTTTCTTTGCAGGCCTGATCTGGCTGAAGTAGGACTTCTGCTCTGGGTGTGCTACTTTGCCCTAGAGCTGAAAGGCACAACGTGCAGGGTTCTTTCCAAAGGGCGAGTTGGGCCCCACAGCATCTTGCTTCCAGCTCTTTGGGAAGCTAAGAAACAACTCGCTCTGCACAGTGCTCTTACAGCCTACCGGGAACATCTCTTCCAAAGGCCTGTGAAACGCACTTTCTTTGCAGGCCTGATCTGGCTGAAGTAGGGCTTCTGCTCTGGGTGTGCTACATTGCCCTAGAGCTGAAAGGCACAACGTGCAGGCTTCTTTCCAAAGGGCGAGTTGGGCCCCACAGCATCTTGCTTCCAGCTCTTTGGGAACCTAAGAAACAACTCGCTCTGCACAGTGCTCTTACAGCCTACCGGGAACATCTCTTCCAAAGGCCTGTGAAACGCAGTTTCTTTGCAGGCCTGATCTGGCTGAAGTGGGACTTCTGCTCTGGGTGTGCTACTTTGCCCTAGAGCTGAAAGGCACAACGTGCAGGCTTCTTTCCAAAGGGCGAGTTGGGCCCCACAGCATCTTGCTTCCAGCTCTTTGGGACCCTAAGAAACAACTCGCTCTGCACAGTGCTCTTACAGCCTACTGGGAACATCTCTTCCAAAGGTCTGTGAAACGCAGTTTCTTTGCAGGCCTGGTCTGGCTGAAGTAGGACTTCTGCTCTGGGTGTGCTACTTTGCCCTAGAGCTGAAAGGCACAACGTGCAGGCTTCTTTCCAAAGGTCGAGTTGGGCCCCACAGCATCTTGCTTCCAGCTCTTTGGGAAGCTGAGAAACAACTCGCTCTGCACAGTGCTCTTACAGCCTACCGGGAACATCTCTTCCAAAGGCCTGTGAAACGCAGTTTCTTTGCAGGCGTGATCTGGCTGAAGTAGGACTTCTCTTCTGGGTGTGCTACTTTGCCCTAGAGCTGAAAGGCACAACGTGCAGGCTTCTTTCCAAAGGGCGAGTTGGGCCCCACAGCATCTTGCTTCCAGCTCTTTGGGAAGCTAAGAAACAACTCGCTCTGCACAGTGCTCTTACAGCCTACCGGGAACATCTCTTCCAAAGGCCTGTGAAACGCAGTTTCTTTGCAGGCCTGATCTGGCTGAAGTTGGACTTCTGCTCTGGGTCTGCTACTTTGCCCTAGAGCTGAAAGGCACAACGTGCAGGCTTCTTTCCAAAGGGCGAGTTGGGCCCCACAGCATCTTGCTTCCAGCTCTTTGGGAAGCTAAGAAACAACTCGCTCTGCACAGTGCTCTTACAGGCTAGTGGGAACACATGTTCCAAAGGCCTGTGAAACGCAGTTTCTTTGCAGGCCTGATCTGGCTGAAGTAGGACTTCTGCTCTGGGTGTGCTACATTGCCCTAGAGCTGAAAGGCACAACGTGCAGGCTTCTTTCCAAAGGGCGAGTTGGGCCCCACAGCATCTTGCTTCCAGCTCTTTGGGAAGCTAAGAAACAACTCGCTCTGCACAGTGCTCTTACAGCCTACCGGAAACATCTCTTCCAAAGGCCTGTGAAACGCAGTTTCTTTGCAGGCCTGATCTGGCTGAAGTAGGGCTTCTGCTCTGGGTGTGCTACTTTGCCCTAGAGCTGAAAGGCACAACGTGCAGGCTTCTTTCCAAAGGGCGAGTTGGGCCCCACAGCATCTTGCTTCCAGCTCTTTGGGAAGCTAAGAAACAACTCGCTCTGCACAGTGCTCTTACAGCCTACCGGGAACATCTCTTCCAAAGGCCTGTGAAACCCAGTTTCTTTGCAGGCCTGATCTGGCTGAAGTAGGACTTCTGCTCTGGGTGTGCTACTTTGCCCTATAGCTGAAAGGCACAACGTGCAGGCTTCTTTCCAAAGGGCGAGTTGGGCCCCACAGCATCTTGCTTCCAGCTCTTTGGGAAGCTAAGAAACAAGTCGCTCTGCACAGTGCTCTTACAGCCTACCGGGAACATCTCTTCCAAAGGTCTGTGAAACGCAGTTTCTTTGCAGGCCTGATCTGGCTGAAGTAGGACTTCTGCTCTGGGTGTGCTACTTTGCCCTAGAGCTGAAAGGCACAACGTGCAGGCTTCTTTCCAAAGGGCGAGTTGGGCCCCACAGCATCTTGCTTCCAGCTCTTTGGGTAGCTAAGAAACAACTCGCTCTGCACAGTGCTCTTACAGCCTAGTGGGAACATCTCTTCTCAAGGGTTGTGAAACGCAGTTTGTTTGCAGGCCTGATCTGGCTGAAGTTGGACTTCTGCTCTGGGTCTGCTACTTTGCCCTAGAGCTGAAAGGCACAACGTGCAGGCTTCTTTGCAAATGGCGAGTTGGGCCCCACAGCATCTTGCTTCCAGCTCTTTGGGAAGCTAAGAAACAACTCGCTCTGCACAGTGCTCTTACAGCCTACCGGGAACATCTCTTCCAAAGGCCTGTGAAACGCAGTTTCTTTGCAGGCCTGATCTGGCTGAAGTAGGACTTCTGCTCTTGGTGTTCTACTTTGCCCTAGAGCTGAAAGGCACAACGTGCAGGCTTCTTTCCAAAGGGCGAGTTGGGCCCCACAGCATCTTGCTTCCAGCTCTTTGGGAAGCTAAGAAACAAC
Source organism: Equus caballus (assembly GCF_041296265.1). Lineage (NCBI taxonomy): Eukaryota > Metazoa > Chordata > Mammalia > Perissodactyla > Equidae > Equus > Equus caballus. Next base: position 30,659,251 of record NC_091689.1, read on the forward strand.
TCGCTCTGCACAGTGCTCTTACAGCCTACCGGGAACATCTCTTCCAAAGGCCTGTGAAACGCAGTTTCTTTGCAGGCCTGATCTGGCTGAAGTAGGGCTTCTGCTCAGGGTGTGCCACTTTGCCCTAGAGCTGAAAGGCACAACGTGCAGGCTTCTTTCCAAAGGGCGAGTTGGGCCCCACAGCATCTTGCTTCCAGCTCTTTGGGAAGCTAAGAAACAACTCGCTCTGCACAGTGCTCTTACAGCCTAGTGGGAACTTCTCTTCCAAAGGCCTGTGAAACGCAGTTTCTTTGCAGGCCTGATCTGGCTGAAGTAGGACTTCTGCTCTGGGTGTGCTACTTTGCCCTAGAGCTGAAAGGCACAACGTGCAGGCTTCTTTCCAAAGGGCGAGTTGGGCCCCACAGCATCTTGCTTCCAGCCTTTTGGGAAGCTAAGTAACAACTCGCTCGACACAGTGCTCTTACAGCCTACCGGGAACAACTCTTCCAGAGGCCAGTGAAACGCAGTTTCTTTGCAGGCCTGATCTGGCTGAAGTAGGACTTCTGCTCTGGGTGTGCTACATTGCCCTAGAGCTGAAAGGCACAACGTGCAGGCTTCTTTCCAAAGGGCGAGTTGGGCCCCACAGCATCTTGCTTCCAGCTCTTTGGGAAGCTAAGAAACAACTCGCTCTGCACAGTGCTCTTACAGCCTACCGGGAACATCTCTTCCAAAGGCCTGTGAAACGCAGTTTGTTTGCAGGCCTGATCTGGCTGAAGTAGGACTTCTGCTCTGGGTGTGCTACTTTGCCCTAGAGCTGAAAGGCACAACATGCAGGCTTCTTTCCAAAGGGCGAGTTGGGCCCCACAGCATCTTGCTTCCAGCTCTTTGGGAACCTAAGAAACAACTCGCTCTGCACAGTGCTCTTACAGCCTACTGGGAACATCTCTTCCAAAGGTCTGTGAAACGCAGTTTCTTTGCAGGCCTGGTCTGGCTGAAGTAGGACTTCTGCTCTGGGTGTGCTACTTTGCCCTAGAGCTGAAAGGCACAACGTGCAGGCTTCTTTCCAAAGGCCGAGTTGGGCCCCACAGCATCTTGCTTCCAGCTCTTTGGGAAGCTAAGTAACAACTCGCTCTGCACAGTGCTCTTACAGCCTAGTGGGAACATCTCTTCCAAAGGCCTGTGAAACGCAGTTTCTTTGCAGGCCTGATCTGGCTGAAGTAGGACTTCTGCTCTGGGTGTGCTACTTTGCCCTAGAGCTGAAAGGCACAACGTGCAGGCTTCTTTCCAAAGGGCGAGTTGGGCCCCACAGCATCTTGCTTCCAGCTCTTTGGGAAGCTAAGAAACAACTCGCTCTGCACAGTGCTCTTACAGCCTACCAGGAACATCTCTTCCAAAGGCCTGTGAAACGCAGTTTCTTTGCAGGCCTGGTCTGGCTGAAGTAGGACTTCTGCTCTGGGTGTGCTACTTTGCCCTATAGCTGAAAGGCACAACGTGCAGGCTTCTTTCCATAGGGCGAGTTGGGCCCCACAGCATCTTGCTTCCAGCTCTTTGGGAAGCTAAGAAACAACTCGCTCTGCACAGTGCTCTTACAGCCTAGTGGGAAATCTCTTCCAAAGGCCTGTGAAATGCACTTTCTTTGCAGGCCTGATCTGGCTGAAGTAGGGCTTCTGCTCTGGGTGTGCTACATTGCCCTAGAGCTGAAAGGCACAACGTGCAGGCTTCTTTCCAAAGGGCGAGTTGGGCCCCACAGCATCTTGCTTCCAGCTCTTTGGGAAGCTAAGAAAGAACTCGCTCTGCACAGTGCTCTTACAGCCTACCGGGAACATCTCTTCCAAAGGCCTGTGAAACGCAGTTTCTTTGCAGGCCTGATCTGGCTGAAGTAGGACTTCTGCTCTGGGTGTGCTACTTTGCCCTAGAGCTGAAAGGCACAACGTGCAGGCTTCTTTCCAAAGGGCGAGTTGGGCCCCACAGCATCTTGCTTCCAGCTCTTTGGGAAGCTAGGAAACAACTCGCTCTGCACAGTGCTCTTACAGCCTACCGGGAACATCTCTTCCAAAGGCCTGTGAAACGCAGTTTCTTTGCAGGCCTGATCTGGCTGAAGTAGGACTTCTGCTCTGGGTGTGCTACTTTGCCCTATAGCTGAAAGGCACAACGTGCAGGCTTCTTTCCAAAGGGCGAGTTGGGCCCCACAGCATCTTGCTTCCAGCTCTTTGGGAAGCTAAGAAACAACTCGCTCTGCACAGTGCTCTTACAGCCTACCGGGAACATCTCTTCCAAAGGTCTGTGAAACGCAGTTTCTTTGCAGGCCTGGTCTGGCTGAAGTAGGACTTCTGCTCTGGGTGTGCTACTTTGCCCTAGAGCTGAAAGGCACAACGTGCAGGCTTCTTTCCAAAGGGCGAGTTGGGCCCCACAGCATCTTGCTTCCAGCTCTTTGGGAAGCTAAGAAACAACTCGCTCTGCACAGTGCTCTTACAGCCTACCGGGAACATCTCTTCCAAAGGCCTGTGAAACGCAGTTTCTTTGCAGGCCTGGTCTGGCTGAAGTAGGACTTCTGCTCTGGGTGTGCTACTTTGCCCTAGAGCTGAAAGGCACAACGTGCAGGCTTCTTTCCAAAGGGCAAGTTGGGCCCCACAGCATCTTGCTTCCAGCTCTTTGGGAAGCTAAGAAACAACTCGCTCTGCACAGTGCTCTTACAGCCTAGTGGGAACATCTCTTCCAAAGGCCTGTGAAACGCACTTACTTTGCAGGCCTGATCTGGCTGAAGTAGGGCTTCTGCTCTGGGTGTGCTACATTGCCCTAGAGCTGAAAGGCACAACGTGCAGGCTTCTTTCCAAAGGGCGAGTTGGGCCCCACAGCATCTTGCTTCCAGCTCTTTGGGAAGCTAAGAAACAAGTCGCTCTGCACAGTGCTCTTACAGCCTACCGGGAACATCTCTTCCAAAGGCCTGTGAAACGCAGTTTCTTTGCAGGCCTGATCTGGCTGAAGTAGGACTTCTGCTCTTGGTGTGCTACTTTGCCCTAGAGCTGAAAGGCACAACGTGCAGGCTTCTTTCCAAAGGGCGAGTTGGGCCCCACAGCATCTTGCTTCCAGCTCTTTGGGTAGCTAAGAAACAACTCGCTCTGCACAGTGCTCTTACAGCCTAGTGGGAACATCTCTTCCCAAGGGTTGTGAAACGCAGTTTGTTTGCAGGCCTGATCTGGCTGAAGTTGGACTTCTGCTCTGGGTCTGCTACTTTGCCCTAGAGCTGAAAGGCACAACGTGCAGGCTTCTTTGCAAATGGCGAGTTGGGCCCCACAGCATCTTGCTTCCAGCTCTTTGGGAAGCTAAGAAACAACTCGCTCTGCACAGTGCTCTTACAGGCTAGTGGGAACACATGTTCCAAAGGCCTGTGAAACGCAGTTTCTTTGCAGGCCTGATCTGGCTGAAGTAGGACTTCTGCTCTGGGTGTGCTACATTGCCCTAGAGCTGAAAGGCACAACGTGCAGGCTTCTTTCCAAAGGGCGAGTTGGGCCCCACAGCATCTTGCTTCCAGCTCTTTGGGAAGCTAAGAAACAACTCGCTCTGCACAGTGCTCTTACAGCCTACCGGAAACATCTCTTCCAAAGGCCTGTGAAACGCAGTTTCTTTGCAGGCCTGATCTGGCTGAAGTAGGGCTTCTGCTCTGGGTGTGCTACTTTGCCCTAGAGCTGAAAGGCACAACGTGCAGGCTTCTTTCCAAAGGGCGAGTTGAGCCCCACAGCATCTTGCTTCCAGCTCTTTGGGAAGCTAAGAAACAACTCGCTCTGCACAGTGCTCTTACAGCCTAGTGGGAACATCTCTTCCAAAGGCCTGTGAAACGCAGTTTCTTTGCAGGCCTGATCTGGCTGAAGTAGGACTTCTGCTCTGGGTGTGCTACTTTGCCCTAGAGCTGAAAGGCACAACGTGCAGGCTTCTTTCCAAAGGGCGAGTTGGGCCCCACAGCATCTTGCTTCCAGCTCTTTGCGAAGCTAGGAAACAACTCGCTCTGCACAGTGCTCTTACAGCCTACCGGGAACATCTCTTCCAAAGGCCTGTGAAACGCAGTTTCTTTGCAGGCCTGATCTGGCTGAAGTAGGACTTCTGCTCTGGGTGTGCTACTTTGCCCTATAGCTGAAAGGCACAACGTGCAGGCTTCTTTCCAAGGGCGAGTTGGGCCCCACAGCATCTTGCTTCCAGCTCTTTGGGAAGCTAAGAAACAACTCGCTCTGCACAGTGCTCTTACAGCCTACCGGGAACATCCTTTCCAAAGGCCTGTGAAACGCAGTTTCTTTGCAGGCCTGGTCTGGCTGAAGTAGGACTTCTGCTCTGGGTGTGCTACATTGCCCTAGAGCTGAAAGGCACAACGCGCAGGCTTCTTTCCAAAGGGCGAGTTGGGCCCCACAGCATCTTGCTTCCAGCTCTTTGGGAAGCTAAGAAACAACTCGCTCTGCACAGTGCTCTTACAGCCTACCGGGAACATCTCTTCCAAAGGCCTGTGAAACGCAGTTTCTTTGCAGGCCTGATCTGGCTGAAGTAGGGCTTCTGCTCTGGGTGTGCTACTTTGCCCTAGAGCTGAAAGGCACAACGTGCAGGCTTCTTTCCAAAGGGCGAGTTGGGCCCCACAGCATCATGCTTCCAGCTCTTTGGGAAGCTCAGAAACAACTCGCTCTGCACAGTGCTCTTACAGCCTAGTGGGAACTTCTCTTCCAAAGGCCTGTGAAACGCAGTTTCTTTGCAGGCGTGATCTGGCTGAAGTTGGACTTCTGCTCTGGGTGTGCTACTTTGCCCTAGAGCTGAAAGGCACAACGTGCAGGCTTCTTTCCAAAGGGCGAGTTGGGCCCCACAGCATCTTGCTTCCAGCCTTTTGGGAAGCTAAGTAACAACTCGCTCGACACAGTGCTCTTACAGCCTACCGGGAACAACTCTTCCAGAGGCCAGTGAAAGGCAGTTTCGTTGCAGGCCTGATCTGGCTGAAGTAGGACTTCTGCTCTGGGTGTGCTACATTGCCCTAGAGCTGAAAGGCACAACGTGCAGGCTTCTTTCCAAAGGGCGAGTTGGGCCCCACAGCATCTTGCTTCCAGCTCTTTGGGAACCTAAGAAACAACTCGCTCTGCACAGTGCTCTTACAGCCTACTGGGAACATCTCTTCCAAAGGCCTGTGAAACGCAGTTTGTTTGCAGGCCTGATCTGGCTGAAGTAGGACTTCTGCTCTGGGTGTGCTACTTTGCCCTAGAGCTGAAAGGCACAACATGCAGGCTTCTTTCCAAAGGGCGAGTTGGGCCCCACAGCATCTTGCTTCCAGCTCTTTGGGAACCTAAGAAACAACTCGCTCTGCACAGTGCTCTTACAGCCTACTGGGAACATCTCTTCCAAAGGTCTGTGAAACGCAGTTTCTTTGCAGGCCTGGTCTGGCTGAAGTAGGACTTCTGCTCTGGGTGTTCTACTTTGCCCTAGAGCTGAAAGGCACAACGTGCAGGCTTCTTTCCAAAGGCCGAGTTGGGCCCCACAGCATCTTGCTTCCAGCTCTTTGGGAAGCTAAGTAACAACTCGCTCTGCACAGTGCTCTTACAGCCTAGTGGGAACATCTCTTCCAAAGGCCTGTGAAACGCAGTTTCTTTGCAGGCCTGATCTGGCTGAAGTAGGACTTCTGCTCTGGGTGTGCTACTTTGCCCTAGAGCTGAAAGGCACAACGTGCAGGCTTCTTTCCAAAGGGCGAGTTGGGCCCCACAGCATCTTGCTTCCAGCTCTTTGGGAAGCTAAGAAACAACTCGCTCTGCACAGTGCTCTTACAGCCTACCGGGAACATCTCTTCCAAAGGCCTGTGAAACGCAGTTTCTTTGCAGGCCTGGTCTGGCTGAAGTAGGACTTCTGCTCTGGGTGTGCTACTTTGCCCTAGAGCTGAAAGGCACAACGTGCAGGCTTCTTTCCAAAGGGCGAGTTGGGCCCCACAGCATCTTGCTTCCAGCTCTTTGGGAAGCTAAGAAACAACTCGCTCTGCACAGTGCTCTTACAGCCTAGTGGGAACATCTCTTCCAAAGGCCTGTGAAATGCACTTTCTTTGCAGGCCTGATCTGGCTGAAGTAGGGCTTCTGCTCTGGGTGTGCTACATTGCCCTAGAGCTGAAAGGCACAACGTGCAGGCTTCTTTCCAAAGGGCGAGTTGGGCCCCACAGCATCTTGCTTCCAGCTCTTTGGGAAGCTAAGAAACAACTCGCTCTGCACAGTGCTCTTACAGCCTACCGGGAACATCTCTTCCAAAGGCCTGTGAAACGCAGTTTCTTTGCAGGCCTGATCTGGCTGAAGTAGGACTTCTGCTCTGGGTGTGCTACTTTGCCCTAGAGCTGAAAGGCACAACGTGCAGGCTTCTTTCCAAAGGGCGAGTTGGGCCCCACAGCATCTTGCTTCCAGCTCTTTGCGAAGCTAGGAAACAACTCGCTCTGCACAGTGCTCTTACAGCCTACCGGGAACATCTCTTCCAAAGGCCTGTGAAACGCAGTTTCTTTGCAGGCCTGATCTGGCTGAAGTAGGACTTCTGCTCTGGGTGTGCTACTTTGCCCTAGAGCTGAAAGGCACAACGTGCAGGCTTCTTTCCAAAGGGCGAGTTGGGCCCCACAGCATCTTGCTTCCAGCTCTTTGGGAAGCTAAGTAACAACTCGCTCTGCACAGTGCTCTTACAGCCTAGTGGGAACATCTCTTTCAAAGGCCTGTGAAACGCAGTATCTTTGCAGGCCTGATCTGGCTGAAGTAGGACTTCTTCTCTGGGTGTGCTCCATTGCCCTAGAGCTGAAAGGCACAACGTACAGGCTTCTTTCCAAAGGGCGAGTTGGGCCCCACAGCATGTTGCTTCCAGCTCTTTGGGAAGCTGAGAAACAACTCGCTCTGCACAGTGCTCTTACAGCCTACCGGGAACATCTCTTGCAAAGGCCTGTGAAACGCAGTTTCTTTGCAGGCCTGATCTGGCTGAAGTAGGACTTCTGCTCTAGGTGTGCTACATTGCCCTAGAGCTGAAAGGCACAACGTGCTGGCTTCTTTCCAAAGGGCGATTTGGGCCCCACAGCATCTTGCTTCCAGCTCTTTGGGAAGCTAAGAAACAACTCGCTCTGCACAGTGCTCTTACAGCCTACCGGGAACATCTCTTCCAAAGGCCTGTGAAACGCAGTTTCTTTGCAGGCCTGATCTGGCTGAAGTAGGACTTCTGCTCTGGGTGTGCTACTTTGCCCTAGAGCTGAAAGGCACAACGTGCAGGGTTCTTTCCAAAGGGCGAGTTGGGCCCCACAGCATCTTGCTTCCAGCTCTTTGGGAAGCTAAGAAACAACTCGCTCTGCACAGTGCTCTTACAGCCTACCGGGAACATCTCTTCCAAAGGCCTGTGAAACGCACTTTCTTTGCAGGCCTGATCTGGCTGAAGTAGGGCTTCTGCTCTGGGTGTGCTACATTGCCCTAGAGCTGAAAGGCACAACGTGCAGGCTTCTTTCCAAAGGGCGAGTTGGGCCCCACAGCATCTTGCTTCCAGCTCTTTGGGAACCTAAGAAACAACTCGCTCTGCACAGTGCTCTTACAGCCTACCGGGAACATCTCTTCCAAAGGCCTGTGAAACGCAGTTTCTTTGCAGGCCTGATCTGGCTGAAGTGGGACTTCTGCTCTGGGTGTGCTACTTTGCCCTAGAGCTGAAAGGCACAACGTGCAGGCTTCTTTCCAAAGGGCGAGTTGGGCCCCACAGCATCTTGCTTCCAGCTCTTTGGGACCCTAAGAAACAACTCGCTCTGCACAGTGCTCTTACAGCCTACTGGGAACATCTCTTCCAAAGGTCTGTGAAACGCAGTTTCTTTGCAGGCCTGGTCTGGCTGAAGTAGGACTTCTGCTCTGGGTGTGCTACTTTGCCTTAGAGCTGAAAGGCACAACGTGCAGGCTTCTTTCCAAAGGTCGAGTTGGGCCCCACAGCATCTTGCTTCCAGCTCTTTGGGAAGCTGAGAAACAACTCGCTCTGCACAGTGCTCTTACAGCCTACCGGGAACATCTCTTCCAAAGGCCTGTGAAACGCAGTTTCTTTGCAGGCGTGATCTGGCTGAAGTAGGACTTCTCTTCTGGGTGTGCTACTTTGCCCTAGAGCTGAAAGGCACAACGTGCAGGCTTCTTTCCAAAGGGCGAGTTGGGCCCCACAGCATCTTGCTTCCAGCTCTTTGGGAAGCTAAGAAACAACTCGCTCTGCACAGTGCTCTTACAGCCTACCGGGAACATCTCTTCCAAAGGCCTGTGAAACGCAGTTTCTTTGCAGGCCTGGTCTGGCTGAAGTAGGACTTCTGCTCTGGGTGTGCTACTTTGCCCTAGAGCTGAAAGGCACAACGTGCAGGCTTCTTTCCAAAGGGCGAGTTGGGCCCCACAGCATCTTGCTTCCAGCTCTTTGGGAAGCTAAGAAACAACTCGCTCTGCACAGTGCTCTTACAGCCTACCGGGAACATCCTTTCCAAAGGCCTGTGAAACGCAGTTTCTTTGCAGGCCTGGTCTGGCTGAAGTAGGACTTCTGCTCTGGGTGTGCTACTTTGCCCTAGAGCTGAAAGGCACAACGTGCAGGCTTCTTTCCAAAGGGCGAGTTGGGCCCCACAGCATCTTGCTTCCAGCTCTTTGGGAAGCTAAGTAACAACTCGCTCTGCACAGTGCTCTTACAGCCTACCGGGAACAGCTCTTCCAAAGGCCTGTGAAACGCAGTTTCTTTGCAGGCCTGATCTGGCTGAAGTAGGACTTCTGCTGTGGGTGTGCTACATTGCCCTAGAGCTGAAAGGCACAACGTGCTGGCTTCTTTCCAAAGGGCGAGTTGGGCCCCACAGCATCTTGCTTCCAGCTCTTTGGGAAGCTAAGAAACAACTCGCTCTGCACAATGCTCTTACAGCCTACCGGGAACATCCTTTCCAAAGGCCTGTGAAACGCAGTTTCTTTGCAGGCCTGGTCTGGCTGAAGTAGGACTTCTGCTCTGGGTGTGCTACTTTGCCCTAGAGCTGAAAGGCACAACGTGCAGGCTTCTTTCCAAAGGGCGAGTTGGGCCCCACAGCATCTTGCTTCCAGCTCTTTGGGAAGCTAAGAAACAACTCGCTCTGCACAGTGCTCTTACAGCCTACCGGGACCATCCTTTCCAAAGGCCTGTGAAACGCAGTTTCTTTGCAGGCCTGGTCTGGCTGAAGTAGGACTTCTGCTCTGGGTGTGCTACTTTGCCCTAGAGCTGAAAGGCACAACGTGCAGGCTTCTTTCCAAAGGGCGAGTTGGGCCCCGCAGCATCTTGCTTCCAGCTATTTGGGAAGCTAAGTAACAACTCACTCTGCACAGTGCTCTTACAGCCTAGTGGGAACATCTCTTCCAAAGGCCTGTGAAACGCAGTTTCTTTGCAGGCCTGATCTGGCTGAAGTAGGACTTCTGCTCTGGGTGTGCTCCATTGCCCTAGAGCTGAAAGGCACAACGTACAGGCTTCTTTCCAAAGGGCGAGTTGGGCCCCACAGCATCTTGCTTCCAGCTCTTTGGGAAGCTGAGAAACAACTCGCTCTGCACAGTGCTCTTACAGCCGACCGGGAACATCTCTTGCAAAGGCCTGTGAAACGCAGTTTCTTTGCAGGCCTGATCTGGCTGAAGTAGGACTTCTGCTCTGGGTGTGCTACATTGCCCTAGAGGTGAAAGGCACAACGTGCAGGCTTCTTTCCAAAGGGCGAGTTGGGCCCCACAGCATCTTGCTTCCAGCTCTTTGGGAAGCTAAGAAACAACTCGCTCTGCACAGTGCTCTTACAGCCTACCGGGAACATCTCTTCCAAAGGCCTGTGAAACGCAGTTTCTTTGCAGGCCTGATCTGGCTGAAGTAGGGCTTCTGCTCTGGGTGTGCTACTTTGCCCTAGAGCTGAAAGGCACAACGTGCAGGCTTCTTTCCAAAGGGCGAGTTGGGCCCCACAGCATCTTGCTTCCAGCTCTTTGGGAAGCTAAGAAACAACTCGCTCTGCACAGTGCTCTTACAGCCTACCGGGAACATCCTTTCCAAAGGCCTGTGAAACGCAGTTTCTTTGCAGGCCTGGTCTGGCTGAAGTAGGACTTCTGCTCTGGGTGTGCTACTTTGCCCTAGAGGTGAAAGGCACAACGTGCAGGCTTCTTTCCAAAGGGCGAGTTGGGCCCCACAGCATCTTGCTTCCAGCTCTTTGGGAAGCTGAGAAACAACTCGCTCTGCACAGTGCTCTTACAGCCTACCGGGAACATCTCTTCCAAAGGCCTGTGAAACGCAGTTTCTTTGCAGGCCTGATCTGGCTGAAGTAGGGCTTCTGCTCTGGGTGTGCTACTTTGCCCTAGAGCTGAAAGGCACAACGTGCAGGCTTCTTTCCAAAGGGCGAGTTGGGCCCCACAGCATCTTGCTTCCAGCTCTTTGGGAAGCTGAGAAACAACTCGCTCTGCACAGTGCTCTTACAGCCTAGTGGGAACATCTCTTCCAAAGGCCTGTGAAACGCAGTTTCTTTGCAGGCCTGATCTGGCTGAAGTAGGACTTCTGCTCTGGGTGTGCTACTTTGCCCTAGAGCTGAAAGGCACAACGTGCAGGCTTCTTTCCAAAGGGCGAGTTGGGCCCCACAGCATCTTGCTTCCAGCCTTTTGGGAAGCTAAGAAACAACTCGCTCTACACAGTGCTCTTACAGCCTACCGGGAACATCCTTTCCAAAGGCCTGTGAAACGCAGTTTCTTTGCAGGCCTGGTCTGGCTGAAGTAGGACTTCCGCTCTGGGTGTGCTACTTTGCCCTAGAGCTGAAAGGCACAACGTGCAGGCTTCTTTCCAAAGGGCGAGTTGGGCCCCACAGCATCTTGCTTCCAGCTCTTTGGGTAGCTAAGAAACAGCTCTCTCTGCACAGTGCTCTTACAGCCTAGTGGGAACATCTCTTCCCAAGGGTTGTGAAACGCAGTTTGTTTGCAGGCCTGATCTGGCTGAAGTTGGACTTCTGCTCTGGGTCTGCTACTTTGCCCTAGAGCTGAAAGGCACAACGTGCAGGCTTTTTTGCAAATGGTGAGTTGGGCCCCACAGCATCTTTCTTCCAGCTCTTTGGGAAGCTAAGAAACAACTCGCTCTGCACAGTGCTCTTACAGCCTACCGGGAACACATGTTCCAAAGGCCTGTGAAACGCAGTTTCTTTGCAGGCCTGATCTGGCTGAAGTAGGACTTCTGCTCTGGGTGTGCTACATTGCCCTAGAGCTGAAAGGCACAACGTGCAGGCTTCTTTCCAAAGGGCGAGATGGGCCCCTCAGCATCTTGCTTCCAGCTCTTTGGGAACCTAAGAAACAACTCGCTCTGAACAGTGCTCTTACAGCCTACTGGGAACATCTCTTCCAAAGGCCTGTGAAACGCAGTTTCTTTGCAGGCCTGATCTGGCTGAAGTAGGGCTTCTGCTCTCGGTGTGCTACTTTGCCCTAGAGCTGAAAGGCACAACGTGCAGGCTTCTTTCCAAAGGGCGAGTTGGGCCCCACAGCATCTTGCTTCCAGCTCTTTGGGAAGCTGAGAAACAACTCGCTCTGCACAGTGCTCTTACAGCCTAGTGGGAACATCTCTTCCAAAGGCCTGTGAAACGCAGGTTCTTTGCAGGCCTGATCTGGCTGAAGTAGGACTTCTGCTCTGGGTGTGCTACTTTGCCCTAGAGCTGAAAGGCACAACGTGCAGGCTTCTTTCCAAAGGGCGAGTTGGGCCCCACAGCATCTTGCTTCCAGCCTTTTGGGAAGCTAAGAAACAACTCGCTCTACACAGTGCTCTTACAGCCTACCGGGAACATCTGTTCCAGAGGCCTGTGAAACGCAGTTTCTTTGCAGGCCTGATCTGGCTGAAGTAGGACTTCTGCTCTGGGTGTGCTACATTGCCCTAGAGCTGAAAGGCACAACGTGCAGGCTTCCTTCCAAGGGGCGAGTTGGGCCCCACAGCATCTTGCTTACAGCTCTTTGGGAAGCTATGAAACCACTCGCTCTGCACAGTGCTCTTACAGCCTACCGGGAACATCTCTTCCAAAGGCCTGTGAAACGCAGTTTCCTTGCAGGCCTGATCTGGCTGAAGTAGGACTTCTGCTCTGGGTGTGCTACTTTGCCCTAGAGCTGAAAGGCACAACGTGCAGGCTTCTTTCCAAAGGGCGAGTTGGGCCCCACAGCATCTTGCTTCCAGCTCTTTGGGAAGCTAAGAAACAACTCGCTCTGCACAGTGCTCTTACAGCCTACCGGGAACATCTCTTCCAAAGGCCTGTGAAACGCAGTTTCTTTGCAGGCCTGATCTGGCTGAAGTAGGACTTCTGCTCTGGTTGTGCTACTTTGCCCTAGAGCTGAAAGGCACAACATGCAGGCTTCTTTCCAAAGGGCGAGTTGGGCCCCACAGCATCTTGCTTCCAGCTCTTTGGGAAGCTAAGAAACAACTCGCTCTGCACAGTGCTCTTACAGCCTACTGGGAACATCTCTTCCAAAGGTCTGTGTAACGCAGTTTCTTTGCAGGCCTGGTCTGGCTGAAGTAGGACTTCTGCTCTGGATGTGCTAGTTTGCCCTAGAGCTGAAAGGCACAACGTGCAGGCTTCTTTCCAAAGGGCGAGTTGGGCCCCACAGCATCTTGCTTCCAGCTCTTTGGGAAGCTAAGAAACAACTCCCTCTGCACAGTGCTCTTACAGCCTACCGGGAACATCTCTTCCAAAGGCCTGTGAAACGCAGTTTCTTTGCAGGCCTGATCTGGCTGAAGTAGGACTTCTGCTCTGGGTGTGCTACTTTGCCCTAGAGCTGAAAGGCACAACGTGCAGGCTTCTTTCCAAAGGGCGAGTTGGGCCCCACAGCATCTTGCTTCCAGCTCTTTGGGAAGCTAAGAAACAACTCGCTCTGCACAGTGCTCTTACAGCCTACCGGGAACATCCTTTCCAAAGGCCTGTGAAACGCAGTTTCTTTGCAGGCCTGGTCTGGCTGAAGTAGGACTTCTGCTCTGGGTGTGCTACTTTGCCCTAGAGCTGAAAGGCACAACGTGCAGGCTTCTTTCCAAAGGGCGAGTTGGGCCCCACAGCATCTTGCTTCCAGCTCTTTGGGAAGCTAAGAAACAACTCGCTCTGCACAGTGCTCTTACAGCCTACCGGGAACATCTCTTCCAAAGGCCTGTGAAACGCAGTTTCTTTGCAGGCCTGATCTGGCTGAAGTAGGGCTTCTGCTCTGGGTGTGCTACTTTGCCCTAGAGCTGAAAGGCACAACGTGCAGGCTTCTTTCCAAATGGCGAGTTGGGCCCCATAGCATCTTGCTTCCAGCTCTTTGGGAAGCTGAGAAACAACTCGCTCTGCACAGTGCTCTTACAGCCTACCGGGAACATCTCTTCCAAAGGCCTGTGAAACGCAGTTTGTTTGCAGGCCTGATCTGGCTGAAGTAGGACTTCTGCTCTGGGTGTGCTACTTTGCCCTAGAGCTGAAAGGCACAACGTGCAGGCTTCTTTCCAAAGGGCGAGTTGGGCCCCACAGCATCTTGCTTCCAGCTCTTTGGGAAGCTAAGAAACAACTCGCTCTGCACAGTGCTTTTACAGCCTACCGGGAACAGCTCTTCCAAAGGCCTGTGAAACGCAGTTTCTTTGCAGGCCTGATCTGGCTGAAGTAGGACTTCTGCTCTGGGTGTGCTACTTTGCCCTAGAGCTGAAAGGCACAACATGCAGGCTTCTTTCCAAAGGGCGAGTTGGGCCCCACAGCATCTTGCTTCCAGCTCTTTGGTAACCTAAGAAACAACTCGCTCTGCACAGTGCTCTTACAGCCTACTGGGAACATCTCTTCCAAAGGTCTGTGAAATGCTGTTTCTTTGCAGGCCGGGTCTGGCTGAAGTAGGACTTCTGCTCTGGATGTGCTACTTTGCCCTAGAGCTGAAAGGCACAACGTGCAGGCTTCTTTCCAAAGGGCGAGTTGGGCCCCACAGCATCTTGCTTCCAGCTCTTTGGGAAGCTAAGAAACAACTCGCTCTGCACAGTGCTCTTACAGCCTACCGGGAACATCTCTTCCAAAGGCCTGTGAAACGCAGTTTCTTTGCAGGCCTGATCTGGCTGAAGTAGGACTTCTGCTCTGGGTGTGCTACTTTGCCCTAGAGCTGAAAGGCACAACGTGCAGGCTTCTTTCCAAAGGGCGAGTTGGTCCCCACAGCATCTTGCTTCCAGCTCTTTGGGAAGCTAAGAAACAACTCTCTCTGCACAGGGCTCTTACAGCCTACCGGGAACATCTCTTCCAAAGGCCTGTGAAACGCAGTTTCTTTGCAGGCCTGATCTGGCTGAAGTAGGACTTCTGCTCTGGGTGTGCTACTTTGCCCTAGAGCTGAAAGGCACAACGTGCAGGCTTCTTTCCAAAGGGCGAGTTGGGCCCCACAGCACTTTGCTTCCAGCTCTTTGGGAAGCTAAGAAACAACTCGCTCTGCACAGTGCTCTTACAGCCTACCGGGACCATCCTTTCCAAAGGCCTGTGAAACGCAGTTTCTTTGCAGGCCTGGTCTGGCTGAAGTAGGACTTCTGCTCTGGGTGTGCTACTTTGCCCTAGAGCTGAAAGGCACAACGTGCAGGCTTCTTTTCAAAGGGCGAGTTGGGCCCCACAGCATCTTGCTTCCAGCTCTTTGGGAAGCTAAGTAACAACTCGCTCTGCACAGTGCTCTTACAGCCTAGTGGGAACATCTCTTCCAAAGGCCTGTGAAACGAAGTTTCTTTGCAGGCCTGATCTGGCTGAAGTAGGACTTCTGCTCTGGGTGTGCTACTTTGCCCTAGAGCTGAAAGGCACAACGTGCAGGCTTCTTTCCAAAGGGCGAGTTGGGCCCCACAGCATCTTGCTTCCAGCTCTTTGGGAAGCTGAGAAACAACTCGCTCTGCACAGTGCTCTTACAGCCTACCGGGAACATCTCTTGCAAAGGCCTGTGAAACGCAGTTTCTTTGCAGGCCTGATCTGGCTGAAGTAGGACTTCTGCTCTAGGTGTGCTACATTGCCCTAGAGCTGAAAGGCACAACGTGCTGGCTTCTTTCCAAAGGGCGAGTTGGGCCCCACAGCATCTTGCTTCCAGCTCTTTGGGAAGCTAAGAAACAACTCGCTCTGCACAGTGCTCTTACAGCCTACCGGGAACATCTCTTCCAAAGGCCTGTGAAACGCAGTTTCTTTGCAGGCCTGATCTGGCTGAAGTAGGACTTCTGCTCTGGGTGTGCTACTTTGCCCTAGAGCTGAAAGGCACAACGTGCAGGCTTCTTTCCAAAGGGCGAGTTGGGCCCCAAAGCATCTTGCTTCCAGCTCTTTGGGAAGCTAAGAAACAACTCGCTCTGCACAGTGCTCTTACAGCCTACCGGGAACATCCTTTCCAAAGGCCTGTGAAACGCAGTTTCTTTGCAGGCCTGGTCTGGCTGAAGTATGACTTCTGCTCTGGGTGTGCTACTTTGCCTAGAGCTGAAAGGCACAACGTGCAGGGTTCTTTCCAAAGGGCGAGTTGGGCCCCACAGCATCTTGCTTCCAGCTCTTTCGGAAGCTAAGAAACAACTCGCTCTGCACAGTGCTCTTACAGCCTACCGGGAACAGCTCTTCCAAAGGCCTGTGAAACGCAGTTTCTTTGCAGGCCTGATCTGGCTGAAGTAGGACTTCTGCTGTGGGTGTGCTACTTTGCCCTAGAGCTGAAAGGCACAACGTGCAGGCTTCTTTCCAAAGGGCGAGTTGGGCCCCACAGCATCTTGTTTCCAGCTATTTGGGAAGCTGAGAAACAACTCGCTCTGCACAGTGCTCTTACAGCCTACCGGGAACATCTCTTCCAAAGGCCTGTGAAACGCAGTTTCTTTGCAGGCCTGATCTGGCTGAAGTAGGACTTCTGCTCTGGGTGTGCTACTTTGCCCTAGAGCTGAAAGGCACAACGTGCAGGCTTCTTTCCAAAGGGCGAGTTGGGCCCCACAGCATCTTGCTTCCAGCTCTTTGGGAAGCTAAGAAACAACTCGCTCTGCACAGTCTCTTACAGCCTACGGGGAACATATCTTCCAAAGGCCTGTGAAACGCAGTTTCTTTGCAGGCCTGATATGGCTGAAGTAGGAATTCTGCTCTGGGTGTGCTGCTTTGCCCTAGAGCTGAAAGGCACAACATGCAGGCTTCTTTCCAAAGGGCGAGTTGGGCCCCACAGCATCTTGCTTCCAGCTCTTTGGGAAGCTAAGAAACAACTCGCTCTGCACAATGCTCTTACAGCCTACCGGGAACATCCTTTCCAAAGGCCTGTGAAACGCAGTTTCTTTGCAGGCCTGGTCTGGCTGAAGTAGGACTTCTGCTCTGGGTGTGCTACTTTGCCCTAGAGGTGAAAGGCACAACGTGCAGGCTTCTTTCCAAAGGGCGAGTTGGGCCCCACAGCATCTTGCTTCCAGCTCTTTGGGAAGCTAAGAAACAACTCGCTCTGCACAGTGCTCTTACAGCCTACCGGGAACATCTCTTCCAAAGGCCTGTGAAACGCAGTTTCTTTGCAGGCCTGATCTGGCTGAAGTAGGGCTTCTGCTCTGGGTGTGCTACTTTGCCCTAGAGCTGAAAGGCACAACGTGCAGGCTTCTTTCCAAAGGGCGAGTTGGGCCCCACAGCATCTTGCTTCCAGCTCTTTGGGAAGCTAAGAAACAACTCGCTCTGCACAGTGCTCTTACAGCCTACCGGGAACATCCTTTCCAAAGGCCTGTGAAACGCAGTTTCTTTGCAGGCCTGGTCTGGCTGAAGTAGGACTTCTGCTCTGGGTGTGCTACTTTGCCCTAGAGTTGAAAGGCACAACGTGCAGGCTTCTTTCCAAAGGGCGAGTTGGGCCCCACAGCATCTTGCTTCCAGCTCTTTGGGAAGCTAAGAAACAACTCGCTCTGCACAGTGCTCTTACAGCCTACCGGGAACATCTCTTCCAAAGGCCTGTGAAACGCAGTTTCTTTGCAGGCCTGATCTGGCTGAAGTAGGGCTTCTGCTCTGGGTGTGCTACTTTGCCCTAGAGCTGAAAGGCACAACGTGCAGGCTTCTTTCCAAAGGGCGAGTTGGGCCCCACAGCATCTTGCTTCCAGCTCTTTGGGAAGCTGAGAAACAACTCGCTCTGCACAGTGCTCTTACAGCCTAGTGGGAACATCTCTTCCAAAGGCCTGTGAAACGCAGTTTCTTTGCAGGCCTGATCTGGCTGAAGTAGGGCTTCTGCTCTGGGTGTGCTACATTGCCCTAGAGCTGAAAGGCACAACGTGCAGGCTTCTTTGCAAAGGGCGAGTTGGGCCCCACAGCATCTTGCTTCCAGCTCTTTGGGAAGCTAAGAAACAACTCGCTCTGCACAGTGCTCTTACAGCCTACCGGGAACATCCTTTCCAAAGGCCTGTGAAACGCAGTTTCTTTGCAGGCCTGGTCTGGCTGAAGTAGGACTTCTGCTCTGGGTGTGCTAGTTTGCCCTAGAGCTGAAAGGCACAACGTGCAGGCTTCTTTCCAAAGGGCGAGTTGGGCCCCACAGCATCTTGCTTCCAGCTCTTTGGGTAGCTAAGAAACAACTCTCTCTGCACAGTGCTCTTACAGCCTAGTGGGAACATCTCTTCCCAAGGGTTGTGAAACGCAGTTTGTTTGCAGGCCTGATCTGGCTGAAGTTGGGCTTCTGCTCTGGGTCTGCTACTTTGCCCTAGAGCTGAAAGGTACAACGTGCAGGTTTCTTTGCAAAGGGTGAGTTGGGCCCCACAGCATCTTGCTTCCAGCTCTTTGGGAAGCTAAGAAACAACTCGCTCTGCACAGTGCTCTTACAGCCTACCGGGAACATCTCTTCCAAAGGCCTGTGAAACGCAGTTTCTTTGCAGGCCTGATCTGGCTGAAGTAGGACTTCTGCTCTGGGTGTGCTACTTTGCCCTAGAGCTGAAAGGCACAACATGCAGGCTTCTTTCCAAAGGGCGAGTTGGGCCCCACAGCATCTTGCTTCCAGCTCTTTGGGAAGCTAAGAAACAACTCGCTCTGCACAGTGCTCTTACAGCCTACCGGGAACATCTCTTCCAAAGGCCTGTGAAACGCAGTTTCTTTGCAGGCCTGATCTGGCTGAAGTAGGGCTTCTGCTCTGGGTGTGCTACTTTGCCCTAGAGCTGAAAGGCACAACGTGCAGGCTTCTTTCCAAAGGGCGAGTTGGGCCCCACAGCATCTTGCTTCCAGCTCTTTGGGAAGCTGAGAAACAACTCGCTCTGCACAGTGCTCTTACAGCCTAGTGGGAACATCTCTTCCAAAGGCCTGTGAAACGCAGTTTCTTTGCAGGCCTGATCTGGCTGAAGTAGGGCTTCTGCTCTGGGTGTGCTACATTGCCCTAGAGCTGAAAGGCACAACGTGCAGGCTTCTTTCCAAAGGGCGAGTTGGGCCCCACAGCATCTTGCTTCCAGCTCTTTGGGAAGCTAAGAAACAACTCGCTCTGCACAGTGCTCTTACAGCCTACCGGGAACATCCTTTCCAAAGGCCTGTGAAACGCAGTTTCTTTGCAGGCCTGGTCTGGCTGAAGTAGGACTTCTGCTCTGGGTGTGCTAGTTTGCCCTAGAGCTGAAAGGCACAACGTGCAGGCTTCTTTCCAAAGGGCGAGTTGGGCCCCACAGCATCTTGCTTCCAGCTCTTTGGGTAGCTAAGAAACAACTCTCTCTGCACAGTACTCTTACAGCCTAGTGGGAACATCTCTTCCCAAGGGTTGTGAAACGCAGTTTGTTTGCAGGCCTGATCTGGCTGAAGTTGGGCTTCTGCTCTGGGTCTGCTACTTTGCCCTAGAGCTGAAAGGTACAACGTGCAGGCTTCTTTGCAAAGGGTGAGTTGGGCCCCACAGCATCTTGCTTCCAGCTCTTTGGGAAGCTAAGAAACAACTCGCTCTGCACAGTGCTCTTACAGCCTACCGGGAACATCTCTTCCAAAGGCCTGTGAAACGCAGTTTCTTTGCAGGCCTGATCTGGCTGAAGTAGGACTTCTGCTCTGGGTGTGCTACTTTGCCCTAGAGCTGAAAGGCACAACATGCAGGCTTCTTTCCAAAGGGCGAGTTGGGCCCCACAGCATCTTGCTTCCAGCTCTTTGGGAACCTAAGAAACAACTCGCTCTGCACAGTGCTCTTACAGCCTACCGGGAACATCCTTTCCAAAGGCCTGTGAAACGCAGTTTCTTTGCAGGCCTGGTCTGGCTGAAGTAGGACTTCTGCTCTGGGTGTGCTACTTTGCCCTAGAGCTGAAAGGCACAACGTGCAGGCTTCTTTCCAAAGGGCGAGTTGGGCCCCACAGCATCTTGCTTCCAGCTCTTTCGGAAGCTAAGAAACAACTCGCTCTGCACAGTGCTCTTACAGCCTACCGGGAACAGCTCTTCCAAAGGCCTGTGAAACGCAGTTTCTTTGCAGGCCTGGTCTGGCTGAAGTAGGACTTCTGCTCTGGGTGTGCTACTTTGCCCTAGAGCTGAAAGGCACAACGTGCAGGCTTCTTTTCAAAGGGCGAGTTGGGACCCACAGCATCTTGCTTCCAGCTCTTTGGGAAGCTAAGAAACAACTCGCTCTGCACAGTGCTCTTACAGCCTAGTGGGAACATCTCTTCCCAAGGGTTGTGAAACGCAGTTTGTTTGCAGTCCTGATCTGGCTGAAGTTGGACTTCTGCTCTGGGTCTGCTACTTTGCCCTAGAGCTGAAAGGCACAACGTGCAGGCTTCTTTGCAAATGGTGAGTTGGGCCCCACAGCATCTTGCTTCCAGCTCTTTGGGAAGCTAAGAAACAACTCGCTCTGCACAGTGCTCTTACAGCCTAGTGGGAACACATGTTCCAAAGGTCTGTGAAACGCAGTTTCTTTGCAGGCCTGATCTGGCTGAAGTAGGACTTCTGCTCTGGGTGTGCTACTTTGCCCTAGAGCTGAAAGGCACAACATGCAGGCTTCTTTCCAAAGGGCGAGTTGGGCCCCACAGCATCTTGCTTCCAGCTCTTTGGGAAGCTAAGAAACAACTCGCTCTGCACAGTGCTCTTACAGCCTACCGGGAACATCTCTTCCAAAGGCCTGTGAAACGCAGTTTCTTTGCAGGCCTGATCTGGCTGAAGTAGGGCTTCTGCTCTGGGTGTGCTACTTTGCCCTAGAGCTGAAAGGCACAACGTGCAGGCTTCTTTCCAAAGGGCGAGTTGGGCCCCACAGCATCTTGCTTCCAGCTCTTTGGGAAGCTGAGAAACAACTCGCTCTGCACAGTGCTCTTACAGCCTAGTGGGAACATCTCTTCCAAAGGCCTGTGAAACGCAGTTTCTTTGCAGGCCTGATCTGGCTGAAGTAGGGCTTCTGCTCTGGGTGTGCTACATTGCCCTAGAGCTGAAAGGCACAACGTGCAGGCTTCTTTCCAAAGGGCGAGTTGGGCCCCACAGCATCTTGCTTCCAGCTCTTTGGGAAGCTAAGAAACAACTCGCTCTGCACAGTGCTCTTACAGCCTACCGGGAACATCCTTTCCAAAGGCCTGTGAAACGCAGTTTCTTTGCAGGCCTGGTCTGGCTGAAGTAGGACTTCTGCTCTGGGTGTGCTAGTTTGCCCTAGAGCTGAAAGGCACAACGTGCAGGCTTCTTTCCAAAGGGCGAGTTGGGCCCCACAGCATCTTGCTTCCAGCTCTTTGGGTAGCTAAGAAACAACTCTCTCTGCACAGTACTCTTACAGCCTAGTGGGAACATCTCTTCCCAAGGGTTGTGAAACGCAGTTTGTTTGCAGGCCTGATCTGGCTGAAGTTGGGCTTCTGCTCTGGGTCTGCTACTTTGCCCTAGAGCTGAAAGGTACAACGTGCAGGCTTCTTTGCAAAGGGTGAGTTGGGCCCCACAGCATCTTGCTTCCAGCTCTTTGGGAAGCTAAGAAACAACTCGCTCTGCACAGTGCTCTTACAGCCTACCGGGAACATCTCTTCCAAAGGCCTGTGAAACGCAGTTTCTTTGCAGGCCTGATCTGGCTGAAGTAGGACTTCTGCTCTGGGTGTGCTACTTTGCCCTAGAGCTGAAAGGCACAACATGCAGGCTTCTTTCCAAAGGGCGAGTTGGGCCCCACAGCATCTTGCTTCCAGCTCTTTGGGAACCTAAGAAACAACTCGCTCTGCACAGTGCTCTTACAGCCTACCGGGAACATCCTTTCCAAAGGCCTGTGAAACGCAGTTTCTTTGCAGGCCTGGTCTGGCTGAAGTAGGACTTCTGCTCTGGGTGTGCTACTTTGCCCTAGAGCTGAAAGGCACAACGTGCAGGCTTCTTTCCAAAGGGCGAGTTGGGCCCCACAGCATCTTGCTTCCAGCTCTTTCGGAAGCTAAGAAACAACTCGCTCTGCACAGTGCTCTTACAGCCTACCGGGAACAGCTTTTCCAAAGGCCTGTGAAACGCAGTTTCTTTGCAGGCCTGGTCTGGCTGAAGTAGGACTTCTGCTCTGGGTGTGCTACTTTGCCCTAGAGCTGAAAGGCACAACGTGCAGGCTTCTTTTCAAAGGGCGAGTTGGGACCCACAGCATCTTGCTTCCAGCTCTTTGGGAAGCTAAGAAACAACTCGCTCTGCACAGTGCTCTTACAGCCTAGTGGGAACATCTCTTCCAAAGGCCTGTGAAACGCAGTTTCTTTGCAGGCCTGGTCTGGCTGAAGTAGGACTTCTGCTCTGGGTGTGCTACTTTGCCCTAGAGCTGAAAGGCACAACGTGCAGGCTTCTTTCCAAAGGGCGAGTTGGGCCCCACAGCATCTTGCTTCAAGCTCTTTGGGAAGCTAAGAAACAACTCGCTCTGCACAGTGCTCTTACAGCCTACCGGGAACATCCTTTCCAAAGGCCTGTGAAACGCAGTTTCTTTGCAGGCCTGGTCTGGCTGAAGTAGGACTTCTGCTCTGGGTGTGCTACTTTGCCCTAGAGCTGAAAGGCACAACGTGCAGGCTTCTTTCCAAAGGGCGAGTTGGGCCCCACAGCATCTTGCTTCCAGCTCTTTGGGTAGCTAAGAAACAACTCTCTCTGCACAGTGCTCTTACAGCCTAGTGGGAACATCTCTTCCCAAGGGTTGTGAAACGCAGTTTGTTTGCAGTCCTGATCTGGCTGAAGTTGGACTTCTGCTCTGGGTCTGCTACTTTGCCCTAGAGCTGAAAGGCACAACGTGCAGGCTTCTTTGCAAATGGTGAGTTGGGCCCCACAGCATCTTGCTTCCAGCTCTTTGGGAAGCTAAGAAACAACTCGCTCTGCACAGTGCTCTTACAGCCTAGTGGGAACACATGTTCCAAAGGTCTGTGAAACGCAGTTTCTTTGCAGGCCTGACCTGGCTGAAGTAGGAATTCTGCTCTGGGTGTGCTACATTGCCCTAGAGCTGAAAGGCACAACGTGCAGGCTTCTTTCCAAGGGGCGAGTTGGGCCCCACAGCATCTTGCTTACAGCTCTTTGGGAAGCTATGAAACCACTCGCTCTGCACAGTGCTCTTACAGCCTACCGGGAACATCTCTTCCAAAGGCCTGTGAAACGCAGTTTCTTTGCAGGCCTGATCTGGCTGAAGTAGGGCTTCTGCTCTGGGTGTGCTACTTTGCCCTAGAGCTGAAAGGCACAACGTGCAGGCTTCTTTCCAAAGGGCGAGTTGGGCCCCACAGCATCTTGCTTCCAGCTCTTTGGGAAGCTGAGAAACAACTCGCTCTGCACAGTTCTCTTACAGCCTACCAGGAACATCTCTTCCAAAGGCCTGTGAAACGCAGTTTCTTTGCAGGCCTGATCTGGCTGAAGTAGGACTTCTGCTCTGGGTGTGCTACTTTGCCCTAGAGCTGAAAGGCAGAACGTGCAGGCTTCTTTCCAAAGGGCGAGTTGGGCCCCACAGCATCTTGCTTCCAGCTCTTTGGGAAGCTAAGAAACAACTCGCTCTGCACAGTGCTCTTACAGCCTACCGGGAACATCTCTTCCAAAGGCCTGTGAAACGCAGTTTCTTTGCAGGCCTGATCTGGCTGAAGTAGGGCTTCTGCTCTGGGTGTGCTACTTTGCCCTAGAGCTGAAAGGCACAACGTGCAGGCTTCTTTCCAAAGGGCGAGTTGGGCCCCACAGCATCTTGCTTCCAGCTCTTTGGGAAGCTGAGAAACAACTCGCTCTGCACAGTGCTCTTACAGCCTACCGGGAACATCTCTTCCAAAGGCCTGTGAAACGCAGTTTCTTTGCAGGCCTGATCTGGCTGAAGTAGGACTTCTGCTCTGGGTGTGCTACTTTGCCCTAGAGCTGAAAGGCACAACGTGCAGGCTTCTTTCCAAAGGGCGAGTTGGGCCCCACAGCATCTTGCTTCCAGCTCTTTGGGAAGCTAAGAAACAACTCGCTCTGCACAGTGCTCTTACAGCCTACCGGGAACAGCTCTTCCAAAGGCCTGTGAAACGCAGTTTCTTTGCAGGACTGATCTGGCTGAAGTAGGACTTCTGCTCTGGGTGTGCTACTTTGCCCTAGAGCTGAAAGGCACAACATGCAGGCTTCTTTCCAAAGGGCGAGTTGGGCCCCACAGCATCTTGCTTCCAGCTCTTTGGGAACCTAAGAAACAACTCGCTCTGCACAGTGCTCTTACAGCCTACTGGGAACATCTCTTCCAAAGGTCTGTGAAACGCTGTTTCTTTGCAGGCCGGGTCTGGCTGAAGTAGGACTTCTGCTCTGGATGTGCTACTTTGCCCTAGAGCTGAAAGGCACAACGTGCAGGCTTCTTTCCAAAGGGCGAGTTGGGCCCCACAGCATCTTGCTTCCAGCTCTTTGGGAAGCTAAGAAACAACTCGCTCTGCACAGTGCTCTTACAGCCTACCGGGAACATCTCTTCCAAAGGCCTGTGAAACGCAGTTTCTTTGCAGGCCTGATCTGGCTGAAGTAGGACTTCTGCTCTGGGTGTGCTACTTTGCCCTAGAGCTGAAAGGCACAACGTGCAGGCTTCTTTCCAAAGGGCGAGTTGGTCCCCACAGCATCTTGCTTCCAGCTCTTTGGGAAGCTAAGAAACAACTCGCTCTGCACAGTGCTCTTACAGCCTACCGGGAACATCTCTTCCAAAGGCCTGTGAAACGCAGTTTCTTTGCAGGCCTGATCTGGCTGAAGTAGGACTTCTGCTCTGGGTGTGCTACTTTGCCCTAGAGCTGAAAGGCACAACGTGCAGGCTTCTTTCCAAAGGGCGAGTTGGGCCCCACAGCACCTTGCTTCCAGCTCTTTGGGAAGCTAAGAAACAACTCGCTCTACACAGTGCTCTTACAGCCTACCGGGATCATCCTTTCCAAAGGCCTGTGAAACGCAGTTTCTTTGCAGGCCTGGTCTGGCTGAAGTAGGACTTCTGCTCTGGGTGTGCTAC
This sequence comes from Equus caballus, assembly GCF_041296265.1. Lineage (NCBI taxonomy): Eukaryota > Metazoa > Chordata > Mammalia > Perissodactyla > Equidae > Equus > Equus caballus. The sequence goes on from NC_091689.1 coordinate 30,683,454, forward strand.
TTTGCCCTAGAGCTGAAAGGCACAACGTGCAGGCTTCTTTCCAAAGGGCGAGTTGGGCCCCACAGCATCTTGCTTCCAGCTCTTTGGGAAGCTAAGTAACAACTCGCTCTGCACAGTGCTCTTTCAGCCTACCGGGAACATCTCTTCCAAAGGCCTGTGAAACGCAGTTTCTTTGCAGGCCTGATCTGGCTGAAGTAGGACTTCTGCTCTGGGTGTGCTCCATTGCCCTAGAGCTGAAAGGCACAACGTACAGGCTTCTTTCCAAAGGGCGAGTTGGGCCCCACAGCATCTTGCTTCCAGCTCTTTGGGAAGCTGAGAAACAACTCGCTCTGCACAGTGCTCTTACAGCCTTCCGGGAACATCTCTTGCAAAGGCCTGTGAAACGCAGTTTCTTTGCAGGCCTGATCTGGCTGATGTAGGACTTCTGCTCTAGGTGTGCTACATTGCCCTAGAGCTGAAAGGCACAACGTGCTGGCTTCTTTCCAAAGGGCGAGTTGGGCCCCACAGCATCTTGCTTCCAGCTCTTTGGGAAGCTAAGAAACAACTCGCTCTGCACAGTGCTCTTACAGCCTACCGGGAACATCTCTTCCAAAGGCCTTTGAAACGCAGTTTCTTTGCAGGCCTGATCTGGCTGAAGTAGGGCTTCTGCTCTGGGTGTGCTACTTTGCCCTAGAGCTGAAAGGCACAACGTGCAGGCTTCTTTCCAAAGGGCGAGTTGGGCCCCACAGCATCTTGCTTCCAGCTCTTTGGGAAGCTGAGAAACAACTCGCTCTGCACAGTGCTCTTACGGCCTAGTGGGAACATCTCTTCCAAAGGCCTGTGAAACGCAGTTTCTTTGCAGGCCTGATCTGGCTGAAGTAGGACTTCTGCTCTGGGTGTGCTACTTTGCCCTAGAGCTGAAAGGCACAACGTGCAGGCTTCTTTCCAAAGGGCGAGTTGGGCCCCACAGCATCTTGCTTCCAGCCTTTTGGGAAGCTAAGAAACAACTCGCTCTACACAGTGCTCTTACAGCCTACCGGGAACATCTCTTCCAGAGGCCTGTGAAACGCAGTTTCTTTGCAGGCCTGATCTGGCTGAAGTAGGACTTCTGCTCTGGGTGTGCTCCATTGCCCTAGAGCTGAAAGGCACAACGTACAGGCTTCTTTCCAAAGGGCGAGTTGGGCCCCACAGCATCTTGCTTCCAGCTCTTTGGGAAGCTAAGAAACAACTCGCTCTGCACAGTGCTCTTAAAGCCTACCGGGAACATCTCTTCCAAAAGCCTGTGAAACGCAGTTTCTTTGAAGGCCTGATCTGGCTGAAGTAGGACTTCTGCTCTGGGTGTGCTACTTTGCCCTAGAGCTGAAAGGCACAACGTGCAGGCTTCTTTCCAAAGGGCGAGTTGGGCCCCACAGCATCTTGCTTCCAGCTCTTTGGGAAGCTAAGAAACAACTCGCTCTGCACAGTGCTCTTACAGCCTACCGGGAACATCTCTTCCAAAGGTCTGTGAAACGCAGTTTCTTTGCAGGCCTGGTCTGGCTGAAGTAGGACTTCTGCTCTGGGTGTGCTACTTTGCCCTAGAGCTGAAAGGCACAACGTGCAGGCTTCTTTCCAAAGGGCGAGTTGGGCCCCACAGCATCTTGCTTCCAGCTCTTTGGGAAGCTAAGAAACAACTCGCTCTGCACAGTGCTCTTACAGCCTACCGGGAACATCTCTTCCAAAGGCCTGTGAAACGCAGTTTCTTTGCAGGCCTGGTCTGGCTGAAGTAGGACTTCTGCTCTGGGTGTGCTACTTTGCCCTAGAGCTGAAAGGCACAACGTGCAGGCTTCTTTCCAAAGGGCAAGTTGGGCCCCACAGCATCTTGCTTCCAGCTCTTTGGGAAGCTAAGAAACAACTCGCTCTGCACAGTGCTCTTACAGCCTAGTGGGAACATCTCTTCCAAAGGCCTGTGAAACGCACTTACTTTGCAGGCCTGATCTGGCTGAAGTAGGGCTTCTGCTCTGGTTGTGCTACATTGCCCTAGAGCTCAAAGGCACAACGTGCAGGCTTCTTTCCAAAGGGCGAGTTGGGCCCCACAGCATCTTGCTTCCAGCTCTTTGGGAAGCTAAGAAACAAGTCGCTCTGCACAGTGCTCTTACAGCCTACCGGGAACATCTCTTCCAAAGGCCTGTGAAACGCAGTTTCTTTGCAGGCCTGATCTGGCTGAAGTAGGACTTCTGCTCTTGGTGTGCTACTTTGCCCTAGAGCTGAAAGGCACAACGTGCAGGCTTCTTTCCAAAGGGCGAGTTGGGCCCCACAGCATCTTGCTTCCAGCTCTTTGGGTAGCTACGAAACAACTCGCTCTGCACAGTGCTCTTACAGCCTAGTGGGAACATCTCTTCCCAAGGGTTGTGAAACGCAGTTTGTTTGCAGGCCTGATCTGGCTGAAGTTGGACTTCTGCTCTGGGTCTGCTACTTTGCCCTAGAGCTGAAAGGCACAACGTGCAGGCTTCTTTGCAAATGGCGAGTTGGGCCCCACAGCATCTTGCTTCCAGCTCTTTGGGAAGCTAAGAAACAACTCGCTCTGCACAGTGCTCTTACAGGCTAGTGGGAACACATGTTCCAAAGGCCTGTGAAACGCAGTTTCTTTGCAGGCCTGATCTGGCTGAAGTAGGACTTCTGCTTTGGGTGTGCTACATTGCCCTAGAGCTGAAAGGCACAACGTGCAGGCTTCTTTCCAAAGGGCGAGTTGGGCCCCACAGCATCTTGCTTCCAGCTCTTTGGGAAGCTAAGAAACAACTCGCTCTGCACAGTGCTCTTACAGCCTACCGGAAACATCTCTTCCAAAGGCCTGTGAAACGCAGTTTCTTTGCAGGCCTGATCTGGCTGAAGTAGGGCTTCTGCTCTGGGTGTGCTACTTTGCCCTAGATCTGAAAGGCTCAACGTGCAGGCTTCTTTCCAAAGGGCGAGTTGGGCCCCACAGCATCTTGCTTCCAGCTCTTTGGGAAGCTAAGAAACAACTCGCTCTGCACAGTGCTCTTACAGCCTAGTGGGAACATCTCTTCCAAAGGCCTGTGAAACGCAGTTTCTTTGCAGGCCTGATCTGGCTGAAGTAGGACTTCTGCTCTGGGTGTGCTACTTTGCCCTATAGCTGAAAGGCACAACGTGCAGGCTTCTTTCCAAAGGGCGAGTTGGGCCCCACAGCATCTTGCTTCCAGCTCTTTGGGAAGCTAAGAAACAACTCGCTCTGCACAGTGCTCTTACAGCCTACCGGGAACATCTCTTCCAAAGGTCTGTGAAACGCAGTTTCTTTGCAGGCCTGATCTGGCTGAAGTAGGACTTCTGCTCTGGGTGTGCTACTTTGCCCTAGAGCTGAAAGGCACAACGTGCAGGCTTCTTTCCAAAGGGCGAGTTGGGCCCCACAGCATCTTGCTTCCAGCTCTTTGGGTAGCTAAGAAACAACTCGCTCTGCACAGTGCTCTTACAGCCTAGTGGGAACATCTCTTCCAAAGGCCTGTGAAACGCAGTTTCTTTGCAGGCCTGATCTGGCTGAAGTAGGACTTCTGCTCTGGGTGTGCTCCATTGCCCTAGAGCTGAAAGGCACAACGTACAGGCTTCTTTCCAAAGGGCGAGTTGGGCCCCACAGCATCTTGCTTCCAGCTCTTTGGGAAGCTAAGAAACAACTGGCTCTGCACAGTGCTCTTACAGCCTACCGGGAACAGCTCTTCCAAAGGCCTGTGAAACGCAGTTTCTTTGCAGGCCTGATCTGGCTGAAGTAGGACTTCTGCTCTGGGTGTGCTACTTTGCCCTAGAGCTGAAAGGCAGAACGTGCAGGCTTCTTTCCAAAGGGCGAGTTGGGCCCCACAGCATCTTGCTTCCAGCTCTTTGGGAAGCTAAGAAACAACTCGCTCTGCACAGTGCTCTTACAGCCTACCGGGCACATCTCTTCCAAAGGCCTGTGAAACGCAGTTTCTTTGCAGGCCTGATCTGGCTGAAGTAGGGCTTCTGCTCTGGGTGTGCTACTTTGCCCTAGAGCTGAAAGGCACAACGTGCAGGCTTCTTTCCAAAGGGCGAGTTGGGCCCCACAGCATCTTGCTTCCAGCTCTTTGGGAAGCTGAGAAACAACTCGCTCTGCACAGTGCTCTTACAGCCTACCGGGAACATCTCTTCCAAAGGCCTGTGAAACGCAGTTTCTTTGCAGGCCTGATCTGCCTGAAGTAGGACTTCTGCTCTGAGTGTGCTACTTTGCCCTAGAGCTGAAAGGCACAACGTGCAGGCTTCTTTCCAAAGGGCGAGTTGGGCCCCACAGCATCTTGCTTCCAGCTCTTTGGGAAGCTAAGAAACAACTCGCTCTGCACAGTGCTCTTACAGCCTACCGGGAACAGCTCTTCCAAAGGCCTGTGAAACGCAGTTTCTTTGCAGGACTGATCTGGCTGAAGTAGGACTTCTGCTCTGGGTGTGCTACTTTGCCCTAGAGCTGAAAGGCACAACATGCAGGCTTCTTTCCAAAGGGCGAGTTGGGCCCCACAGCATCTTGCTTCCAGCTCTTTGGGAACCTAAGAAACAACTCGCTCTGCACAGTGCTCTTACAGCCTACTGGGAACATCTCTTCCAAAGGTCTGTGAAACGCTGTTTCTTTGCAGGCCGGGTCTGGCTGAAGTAGGACTTCTGCTCTGGATGTGCTACTTTGCCCTAGAGCTAAAAGGCACAACGTGCAGGCTTCTTTCCAAAGGGCGAGTTGGGCCCCACAGCATCTTGCTTCCAGCTCTTTGGGAAGCTAAGAAACAACTCGCTCTGCACAGTGCTCTTACAGCCTACCGGGAACATCTCTTCCAAAGGCCTGTGAAACGCAGTTTCTTTGCAGGCCTGATCTGGCTGGAGTAGGACTTCTGCTCTGGGTGTGCTCCATTGCCCTAGAGCTGAAAGGCACAACGTACAGGCTTCTTTCCAAAGGGCGAGTTGGGCCCCACAGCATCTTGCTTCCAGCTCTTTGGGAAGCTAAGAAACAACTCGCTCTGCACAGTGCTCTTAAAGCCTACCGGGAACATCTCTTCCAAAAGCCTGTGAAACGGAGTTTCTTTGAAGGCCTGATCTGGCTGAAGTAGGACTTCTGCTCTGGGTGTGCTACTTTGCCCTAGAGCTGAAAGGCACAACGTGCAGGCTTCTTTCCAAAGGGCGAGTTGGGCCCCACAGCATCTTGCTTCCAGCTCTTTGGGAAGCTAAGAAACAACTCGCTCTGCACAGTGCTCTTACAGCCTACCGGGAACATCTCTTCCAAAGGTCTGTGAAACGCAGTTTCTTTGCAGGCCTGGTCTGGCTGAAGTAGGACTTCTGCTCTGGGTGTGCTACTTTGCCCTAGAGCTGAAAGGCACAACGTGCAGGCGTCTTTCCAAAGGGCGAGTTGGGCCCCACAGCATCTTGCTTCCAGCTCTTTGGGAAGCTAAGAAACAACTCGCTCTGCACAGTGCTCTTACAGCCTACCGGGAACATCTCTTCCAAAGGCCTGTGAAACGCAGTTTCTTTGCAGGCCTGGTCTGGCTGAAGTAGGACTTCTGCTCTGGGTGTGCTACTTTGCCCTAGAGCTGAAAGGCACAACGTGCAGGCTTCTTTCCAAAGGGCAAGTTGGGCCCCACAGCATCTTGCTTCCAGCTCTTTGGGAAGCTAAGAAACAACTCGCTCTGCACAGTGCTCTTACAGCCTAGTGGGAACATCTCTTCCAAAGGCCTGTGAAACGCACTTACTTTGCAGGCCTGATCTGGCTGAAGTAGGACTTCTGCTCTGGGTGTGCTACATTGCCCTAGAGCTGAAAGGCACAACGTGCAGGCTTCTTTCCAAAGGGCGAGTTGGGCCCCACAGCATCTTGCTTCCAGCTCTTTGGGAAGCTAAGAAACAAGTCGCTCTGCACAGTGCTCTTACAGCCTACCGGGAACATCTCTTCCAAAGGCCTGTGAAACGCAGTTTCTTTGCAGGCCTGATCTGGCTGAAGTAGGACTTCTGCTCTTGGTGTGCTACTTTGCCCTAGAGCTGAAAGGCACAACGTGCAGGCTTCTTTCCAAAGGGCGAGTTGGGCCCCACAGCATCTTGCTTCCAGCTCTTTGGGTAGCTAAGAAACAACTCGCTCTGCACAGTGCTCTTACAGCCTAGTGGGAACATCTCTTCCCAAGGGTTGTGAAACGCAGTTTGTTTGCAGGCCTGATCTGGCTGAAGTTGGACTTCTGCTCTGGGTCTGCTACTTTGCCCTAGAGCTGAAAGGCACAACGTGCAGGCTTCTTTGCAAATGGCGAGTTGGGCCCCACAGCATCTTGCTTCCAGCTCTTTGGGAAGCTAAGAAACAACTCGCTCTGCACAGTGCTCTTACAGGCTAGTGGGAACACATGTTCCAAAGGCCTGTGAAACGCAGTTTCTTTGCAGGCCTGATCTGGCTGAAGTAGGACTTCTGCTCTGGGTGTGCTACATTGCCCTAGAGCTGAAAGGCACAACGTGCAGGCTTCTTTCCAAAGGGCGAGTTGGGCCCCACAGCATCTTGCTTCCAGCTCTTTGGGAAGCTAAGAAACAACTCGCTCTGCACAGTGCTCTTACAGCCTACCGGAAACATCTCTTCCAAAGGCCTGTGAAACGCAGTTTCTTTGCAGGCCTGATCTGGCTGAAGTAGGGCTTCTGCTCTGGGTGTGCTACTTTGCCCTAGAGCTGAAAGGCACAACGTGCAGGCTTCTTTCCAAAGGGCGAGTTGGGCCCCACAGCATCTTGCTTCCAGCTCTTTGGGAAGCTAAGAAACAACTCGCTCTGCACAGTGCTCTTACAGCCTACCGGAAACATCTCTTCCAAAGGCCTGTGAAACGCAGTTTCTTTGCAGGCCTGATCTGGCTGAAGTAGGACTTCTGCTCTGGGTGTGCTACTTTGCCCTATAGCTGAAAGGCACAACGTGCAGGCTTCTTTCCAAAGGGCGAGTTGGGCCCCACAGCATCTTGCTTCCAGCTCTTTGGGAAGCTAAGAAACAAGTCGCTCTGCACAGTGCTCTTACAGCCTACCGGGAACATCTCTTCCAAAGGTCTGTGAAACGCAGTTTCTTTGCAGGCCTGATCTGGCTGAAGTAGGACTTCTGCTCTGGGTGTGCTACTTTGCCCTAGAGCTGAAAGGCACAACGTGCAGGCTTCTTTCCAAAGGGCGAGTTGGGCCCCACAGCATCTTGCTTCCAGCTCTTTGGGTAGCTAAGAAACAACTCGCTCTGCACAGTGCTCTTACAGCCTAGTGGGAACATCTCTTCTCAAGGGTTGTGAAACGCAGTTTGTTTGCAGGCCTGATCTGGCTGAAGTTGGACTTCTGCTCTGGGTCTGCTACTTTGCCCTAGAGCTGAAAGGCACAACGTGCAGGCTTCTTTGCAAATGGCGAGTTGGGCCCCACAGCATCTTGCTTCCAGCTCTTTGGGAAGCTAAGAAACAACTCGCTCTGCACAGTGCTCTTACAGGCTAGTGGGAACACATGTTCCAAAGGCCTGTGAAACGCAGTTTCTTTGCAGGCCTGATCTGGCTGAAGTAGGACTTCTGCTCTGGGTGTGCTACATTGCCCTAGAGCTGAAAGGCACAACGTGCAGGCTTCTTTCCAAAGGGCGAGTTGGGCCCCACAGCATCTTGCTTCCAGCTCTTTGGGAACCTAAGAAACAACTCGCTCTGCACAGTGCTCTTACAGCCTACTGGGAACATCTCTTCCAAAGGTCTGTGAAACGCTGTTTCTTTGCAGGCCGGGTCTGGCTGAAGTAGGACTTCTGCTCTGGATGTGCTACTTTGCCCTAGAGCTGAAAGGCACAACGTGCAGGCTTCTTTCCAAAGGGCGAGTTGGGCCCCACAGCATCTTGCTTCCAGCTCTTTGGGAAGCTAAGAAACAACTCGCTCTGCACAGTGCTCTTACAGCCTACCGGGAACATCTCTTCCAAAGGCCTGTGAAACGCAGTTTCTTTGCAGGCCTGATCTGGCTGAAGTAGGACTTCTGCTCTGGGTGTGCTACTTTGCCCTAGAGCTGAAAGGCACAACGTGCAGGCTTCTTTCCAAAGGGCGAGTTGGTCCCCACAGCATCTTGCTTCCAGCTCTTTGGGAAGCTAAGAAACAACTCGCTCTGCACAGTGCTCTTACAGCCTACCGGGAACATCTCTTCCAAAGGCCTGTGAAACGCAGTTTCTTTGCAGGCCTGATCTGGCTGAAGTAGGACTTCTGCTCTGGGTGTGCTACTTTGCCCTAGAGCTGAAAGGCACAACGTGCAGGCTTCTTTCCAAAGGGCGAGTTGGGCCCCACAGCACCTTGCTTCCAGCTCTTTGGGAAGCTAAGAAACAACTCGCTCTACACAGTGCTCTTACAGCCTACCGGGATCATCCTTTCCAAAGGCCTGTGAAACGCAGTTTCTTTGCAGGCCTGGTCTGGCTGAAGTAGGACTTCTGCTCTGGGTGTGCTACTTTGCCCTAGAGCTGAAAGGCACAACGTGCAGTCTTCTTTCCAAAGGGCGAGTTGGGCCCCACAGCATCTTGCTTCCAGCTCTTTGGGAAGCTAAGTAACAACTCGCTCTGCACAGTGCTCTTTCAGCCTACCGGGAACATCTCTTCCAAAGGCCTGTGAAACGCAGTTTCTTTGCAGGCCTGATCTGGCTGAAGTAGGACTTCTGCTCTGGGTGTGCTCCATTGCCCTAGAGCTGAAAGGCACAACGTACAGGCTTCTTTCCAAAGGGCGAGTTGGGCCCCACAGCATCTTGCTTCCAGCTCTTTGGGAAGCTGAGAAACAACTCGCTCTGCACAGTGCTCTTACAGCCTTCCGGGAACATCTCTTGCAAAGGCCTGTGAAACGCAGTTTCTTTGCAGGCCTGATCTGGCTGATGTAGGACTTCTGCTCTAGGTGTGCTACATTGCCCTAGAGCTGAAAGGCACAACGTGCTGGCTTCTTTCCAAAGGGCGAGTTGGGCCCCACAGCATCTTGCTTCCAGCTCTTTGGGAAGCTAAGAAACAACTCGCTCTGCACAGTGCTCTTACAGCCTACCGGGAACATCTCTTCCAAAGGCCTGTGAAACGCAGTTTCTTTGCAGGCCTGATCTGGCTGAAGTAGGGCTTCTGCTCTGGGTGTGCTACTTTGCCCTAGAGCTGAAAGGCACAACGTGCAGGCTTCTTTCCAAAGGGCGAGTTGGGCCCCACAGCATCTTGCTTTCAGCTCTTTGGGAAGCTGAGAAACAACTCGCTCTGCACAGTGCTCTTACGGCCTAGTGGGAACATCTCTTCCAAAGGCCTGTGAAACGCAGTTTCTTTGCAGGCCTGATCTGGCTGAAGTAGGACTTCTGCTCTGGGTGTGCTACTTTGCCCTAGAGCTGAAAGGCACAACGTGCAGGCTTCTTTCCAAAGGGCGAGTTGGGCCCCACAGCATCTTGCTTCCAGCCTTTTGGGAAGCTAAGAAACAACTCGCTCTACACAGTGCTCTTACAGCCTACCGGGAACATCTCTTCCAGAGGCCTGTGAAACGCAGTTTCTTTGCAGGCCTGATCTGGCTGAAGTAGGACTTCTGCTCTGGGTGTGCTACATTGCCCTAGAGCTGAAAGGCACAACGTGCAGGCTTCTTTCCAAAGGGCGAGTTGGGCCCCACAGCATCTTGCTTCCAGCTCTTTGGGAAGCTAAGAAACAACTCGCTCTGCACAGTGCTCTTACAGCCTACCGGGAACATCTCTTCCAAAGGCCTGTGAAACGCAGTTTCTTTGCAGGCCTGATCTGGCTGAAGTGGGACTTCTGCTCTGGGTGTGCTACTTTGCCCTAGAGCTGAAAGGCACAACGTGCAGGCTTCTTTCCAAAGGGCGAGTTGGGCCCCACAGCATCTTGCTTCCAGCTCTTTGGGAAGCTAAGAAACAACTCGCTCTGCACAGTGCTCTTACAGCCTACCGGGAACATCCTTTCCAAAGGCCTGTGAAACGCAGTTTCTTTGCAGGCCTGGTCTGGCTGAAGTAGGACTTCTGCTCTGGGTGTGCTACTTTTCCCTAGAGCTGAAAGGCACAACGTGCAGGCTTCTTTCCAAAGGGCGAGTTGGGCCCCACAGCATCTTGCTTCCAGCTCTTTGGGAAGCTAAGTAACAACTCGCTCTGCACAGTGCTCTTACAGCCTAGTGTTAACATCTCTTCCAAAGGCCTGTGAAACGCAGTTTCTTTGCAGGCCTGATCTGGCTGGAGTAGGACTTCTGCTCTGGGTGTGCTCCATTGCCCTAGAGCTGAAAGGCACAACGTACAGGCTTCTTTCCAAAGGGCGAGTTGGGCCCCACAGCATCTTGCTTCCAGCTCTTTGGGAAGCTAAGAAACAACTCGCTCTGCACAGTGCTCTTAAAGCCTACCGGGAACATCTCTTCCAAAAGCCTGTGAAACGCAGTTTCTTTGAAGGCCTGATCTGGCTGAAGTAGGACTTCTGCTCTGGGTGTGCTACTTTGCCCTAGAGCTGAAAGGCACAACGTGCAGGCTTCTTTCCAAAGGGCGAGTTGGGCCCCACAGCATCTTGCTTCCAGCTCTTTGGGAAGCTAAGAAACAACTCGCTCTGCACAGTGCTCTTACAGCCTACCGGGAACATCTCTTCCAAAGGTCTGTGAAACGCAGTTTCTTTGCAGGCCTGGTCTGGCTGAAGTAGGACTTCTGCTCTGGGTGTGCTACTTTGCCCTAGAGCTGAAAGGCACAACGTGCAGGCTTCTTTCCAAAGGGCGAGTTGGGCCCCACAGCATCTTGCTTCCAGCTCTTTGGGAAGCTAAGAAACAACTCGCTCTGCACAGTGCTCTTACAGCCTACCGGGAACATCTCTTCCAAAGGTCTGTGAAACGCAGTTTCTTTGCAGGCCTGATCTGGCTGAAGTAGGACTTCTGCTCTTGGTGTGCTACTTTGCCCTAGAGCTGAAAGGCACAACGTGCAGGCTTCTTTCCAAAGGGCAAGTTGGGCCCCACAGCATCTTGCTTCCAGCTCTTTGGGTAGCTAAGAAACAACTCGCTCTGCACAGTGCTCTTACAGCCTAGTGGGAACATCTCTTCCCAAGGGTTGTGAAACGCAGTTTGTTTGCAGGCCTGATCTGGCTGAAGTTGGACTTCTGCTCTGGGTCTGCTACTTTGCCCTAGAGCTGAAAGGCACAACGTGCAGGCTTCTTTGCAAATGGCGAGTTGGGCCCCACAGCATCTTGCTTCCAGCTCTTTGGGAAGCTAAGAAACAACTCGCTCTGCACAGTGCTCTTACAGGCTAGTGGGAACACATGTTCCAAAGGCCTGTGAAACGCAGTTTCTTTGCAGGCCTGATCTGGCTGAAGTAGGACTTCTGCTCTGGGTGTGCTACATTGCCCTAGAGCTGAAAGGCACAACGTGCAGGCTTCTTTCCAAAGGGCGAGTTGGGCCCCACAGTATCTTGCTTCCAGCTCTTTGGGAAGCTAAGAAACAACTCGCTCTGCACAGTGCTCTTACAGCCTACCGGAAACATCTCTTCCAAAGGCCTGTGAAACGCAGTTTCTTTGCAGGCCTGATCTGGCTGAAGTAGGGCTTCTGCTCTGGGTGTGCTACTTTGCCCTAGATCTGAAAGGCTCAACGTGCAGGCTTCTTTCCAAAGGGCGAGTTGGGCCCCACAGCATCTTGCTTCCAGCTCTTTGGGAAGCTAAGAAACAACTCGCTCTGCACAGTGCTCTTACAGCCTAGTGGGAACATCTCTTCCAAAGGCCTGTGAAACGCAGTTTCTTTGCAGGCCTGATCTGGCTGAAGTAGGACTTCTGCTCTGGGTGTGCTACTTTGCCCTATAGCTGAAAGGCACAACGTGCAGGCTTCTTTCCAAAGGGCGAGTTGGGCCCCACAGCATCTTGCTTCCAGCTCTTTGGGAAGCTAAGAAACAACTCGCTCTGCACAGTGCTCTTACAGCCTACCGGGAACATCTCTTCCAAAGGTCTGTGAAACGCAGTTTCTTTGCAGGCCTGATCTGGCTGAAGTAGGACTTCTGCTCTGGGTGTGCTACTTTGCCCTAGAGCTGAAAGGCACAACGTGCAGGCTTCTTTCCAAAGGGCGAGTTGGGCCCCACAGCATCTTGCTTCCAGCTCTTTGGGTAGCTAAGAAACAACTCGCTCTGCACAGTGCTCTTACAGCCTAGTGGGAACATCTCTTCTCAAGGGTTGTGAAACGCAGTTTGTTTGCAGGCCTGATCTGGCTGAAGTTGGACTTCTGCTCTGGGTCTGCTACTTTGCCCTAGAGCTGAAAGGCACAACGTGCAGGCTTCTTTGCAAATGGCGAGTTGGGCCCCACAGCATCTTGCTTCCAGCTCTTTGGGAAGCTAAGAAACAACTCGCACTACACAGTGCTCTTACAGCCTACCGGGAACATCTGTTCCAGAGGCCTGTGAAACGCAGTTTCTTTGCAGGCCTGATCTGGCTGAAGTAGGACTTCTGCTCTGGGTGTGCTACATTGCCCTAGAGCTGAAAGGCACAACGTGCAGGCTTCTTTCCAAAGGGCGAGTTGGGCCCCACAGCATCTTGCTTCCAGCTCTTTGGGAAGCTAAGAAACAACTCGCTCTGCACAGTGCTCATACAGCCTACCGGGAACATCTCTTCCAAAGGCCTGTGAAACGCAGTTTCTTTGCAGGCCTGATCTGGCTGAAGTAGGACTTCTGCTCTGGGTGTGCTACTTTGCCCTAGAGCTGAAAGGCACAACATGCAGGCTTCTTTCCAAAGGGCGAGTTGGGCCCCACAGCATGTTGCTTCCAGCTCTTTGGGAACCTAAGAAACAACTCGCTCTGCACAGTGCTCTTACAGCCTACTGGGAACATCTCTTCCAAAGGTCTGTGAAACTCAGTTTCTTAGCAGGCCTGGTCTGGCTGAAGTAGGACTTCTGCTCTGGGTGTGCTACTTTGCCCTAGAGCTGAAAGGCACAACGTGCAGGCTTCTTTCCAAAGGGCGAGTTGGGCCCCACAGCATCTTGCTTCCAGCTCTTTGGGAAGCTGAGAAACAACTCGCTCTGCACAGTGCTCTTACAGCCTACCGGGAACATCTCTTCCAAAGGCCTGTGAAATGCAGTTTCTTTGCAGGCCTGGTCTGGCTGAAGTAGGACTTCTGCTCTGGGTGTGCTACTTTGCCCTAGAGCTGAAAGGCACAACGTGCAGGCTTCTTTCCAAAGGGCGAGTTGGGCCCCACAGCATCTTGCTTCCAGCTCTTTGGGTAGCTAAGAAACAACTCTCTCTGCACAGTGCTCTTACAGCCTAGTGGGAACATCTCTTCCCAAGGGTTGTGAAACGCAGTTTGTTTGCAGGCCTGATCTGGCTGAAGTTGGACTTCTGCTCTGGGTCTGCTACTTTGCCCTAGAGCTGAAAGGCACAACGTGCAGGCTTCTTTGCAAATGGTGAGTTGGGCCCCACAGCATCTTGCTTCCAGCTCTTTGGGAAGCTAAGAAACAACTCGCTCTGCACAGTGCTCTTACAGCCTAGTGGGAACACATGTTCCAAAGGCCTGTGAAACGCAGTTTCTTTGCAGGCCTGACCTGGCTGAAGTAGGACTTCTGCTCTGGGTGTGCTACATTGCCCTAGAGCTGAAAGGCACAACGTGCAGGCTTCTTTCCAAGGGGCGAGTTGGGCCCCACAGCATCTTGCTTACAGCTCTTTGGGAAGCTATGAAACCACTCGCTCTGCACAGTGCTCTTACAGCCTACCGGGAACATCTCTTCCACAGGCCTGTGAAACGCAGTTTCTTTGCAGGCCTGATCTGGCTGAAGTAGGGCTTCTGCTCTGGGTGTGCTACTTTGCCCTAGAGCTGAAAGGCACAACGTGCAGGCTTCTTTCCAAAGGGCGAGTTGGGCCCCACAGCATCTTGCTTCCAGCTCTTTGGGAAGCTGAGAAACAACTCGCTCTGCACAGTGCTCTTACAGCCTAGTGGGAACATCTCTTCCAAAGGCCTGTGAAACGCAGTTTCTTTGCAGGCCTGATCTGGCTGAAGTAGGACTTCTGCTCTGGGTGTGCTACTTTGCCCTAGAGCTGAAAGGCACAACGTGCAGGCTTCTTTCCAAAGGGCGAGTTGGGCCCCACAGCATCTTGCTTCCAGCTCTTTGGGAAGCTAAGAAACAACTCGCTCTGCACAGTGCTCTTACAGCCTACCGGGAACATCCTTTCCAAAGGCCTGTGAAACGCAGTTTCTTTGCAGGCCTGGTCTGGCTGAAGTAGGACTTCTGCTCTGGGTGTGCTACTTTGCCCTAGAGCTGAAAGGCACAACGTGCAGGCTTCTTTCCAAAGGGCGAGTTGGGCCCCACAGCATCTTGCTTCCAGCTCTTTGGGAAGCTAAGTAACAACTCGCTCTGCACAGTGCTCTTACAGCCTAGTGGGAACATCTCTTCCAAAGGCCTGTGAAACGCAGTTTCTTTGCAGGCCTGATCTGGTGAAGTAGGACTTCTGCTCTGGGTGTGCTCCATTGCCCTAGAGCTGAAAGGCACAACGTACAGGCTTCTTTCCAAAGGGCGAGTTGGGCCCCACAGCATCTTGCTTCCAGCTCTTTGGGAAGCTAAGAAACAACTGGCTCTGCACAGTGCTCTTACAGCCTACCGGGAACAGCTCTTCCAAAGGCCTGTGAAACGCAGTTTCTTTGCAGGCCTGATCTGGCTGAAGTAGGACTTCTGCTCTGGGTGTGCTACTTTGCCCTAGAGCTGAAAGGCAGAACGTGCAGGCTTCTTTCCAAAGGGCGAGTTGGGCCCCACAGCATCTTGCTTCCAGCTCTTTGGGAAGCTAAGAAACAACTCGCTCTGCACAGTGCTCTTACAGCCTACCGGGCACATCTCTTCCAAAGGCCTGTGAAACGCAGTTTCTTTGCAGGCCTGATCTGGCTGAAGTAGGGCTTCTGCTCTGGGTGTGCTACTTTGCCCTAGAGCTGAAAGGCACAACGTGCAGGCTTCTTTCCAAAGGGCGAGTTGGGCCCCACAGCATCTTGCTTCCAGCTCTTTGGGAAGCTGAGAAACAACTCGCTCTGCACAGTGCTCTTACAGCCTACCGGGAACATCTCTTCCAAAGGCCTGTGAAACGCAGTTTCTTTGCAGGCCTGATCTGCCTGAAGTAGGACTTCTGCTCTGGGTGTGCTACTTTGCCCTAGAGCTGAAAGGCACAACGTGCAGGCTTCTTTCCAAAGGGCGAGTTGGGCCCCACAGCATCTTGCTTCCAGCTCTTTGGGAAGCTAAGAAACAACTCGCTCTGCACAGTGCTCTTACAGCCTACCGGGAACAGCTCTTCCAAAGGCCTGTGAAACGCAGTTTCTTTGCAGGACTGATCTGGCTGAAGTAGGACTTCTGCTCTGGGTGTGCTACTTTGCCCTAGAGCTGAAAGGCACAACATGCAGGCTTCTTTCCAAAGGGCGAGTTGGGCCCCACAGCATCTTGCTTCCAGCTCTTTGGGAAGCTAAGAAACAACTCGCTCTGCACAGTGCTCTTACAGCCTACCGGGAACATCTCTTCCAAAGGCCTGTGAAACGCAGTTTCTTTGCAGGCCTGGTCTGGCTGAAGTAGGACTTCTGCTCTGGGTGTGCTACTTTGCCCTAGAGCTGAAAGGCACAACGTGCAGGCTTCTTTCCAAGGGGCAAGTTGGGCCCCACAGCATCTTGCTTCCAGCTCTTTGGGAAGCTAAGAAACAACTCGCTCTGCACAGTGCTCTTACAGCCTAGTGGGAACATCTCTTCCAAAGGCCTGTGAAACGCACTTACTTTGCAGGCCTGATCTGGCTGAAGTAGGGCTTCTGCTCTGGGTGTGCTACATTGCCCTAGAGCTGAAAGGCACAACGTGCAGGCTTCTTTCCAAAGGGCGAGTTGGGCCCCACAGCATCTTGCTTCCAGCTCTTTGGGAAGCTAAGAAACAAGTCGCTCTGCACAGTGCTCCTACAGCCTACCGGGAACATCTCTTCCAAAGGCCTGTGAAACGCAGTTTCTTTGCAGGCCTGATCTGGCTGAAGTAGGACTTCTGCTCTTGGAGTGCTACTTTGCCCTAGAGCTGAAAGGCACAACGTGCAGGCTTCTTTCCAAAGGGCGAGTTGGGCCCCACAGCATCTTGCTTCCAGCTCTTTGGGTAGCTAAGAAACAACTCGCTCTGCACAGTGCTCTTACAGCCTAGTGGGAACATCTCTTCCCAAGGGTTGTGAAACGCAGTTTGTTTGCAGGCCTGATCTGGCTGAAGTTGGACTTCTGCTCTGGGTCTGCTACTTTGCCCTAGAGCTGAAAGGCACAACGTGCAGGCTTCTTTGCAAATGGCGAGTTGGGCCCCACAGCATCTTGCTTCCAGCTCTTTGGGAAGCTAAGAAACAACTCGCTCTGCACAGTGCTCTTACAGGCTAGTGGGAACACATGTTCCAAAGGCCTGTGAAACGCAGTTTCTTTGCAGGCCTGATCTGGCTGAAGTAGGACTTCTGCTCTGGGTGTGCTACATTGCCCTAGAGCTGAAAGGCACAACGTGCAGGCTTCTTTCCAAAGGGCGAGTTGGGCCCCACAGCATCTTGCTTCCAGCTCTTTGGGAAGCTAAGAAACAACTCGCTCTGCACAGTGCTCTTACAGCCTACCGGAAACATCTCTTCCAAAGGCCTGTGAAACGCAGTTTCTTTGCAGGCCTGATCTGGCTGAAGTAGGGCTTCTGCTCTGGGTGTGCTACTTTGCCCTAGAGCTGAAAGGCACAACGTGCAGGCTTCTTTCCAAAGGGCGAGTTGGGCCCCACAGCATCTTGCTTCCAGCTCTTTGGGAAGCTAAGAAACAACTCGCTCTGCACAGTGCTCTTACAGCCTAGTGGGAACATCTCTTCCAAAGGCCTGTGAAACGCAGTTTCTTTGCAGGCCTGATCCGGCTGAAGTAGGACTTCTGCTCTGGGTGTGCTACTTTGCCCTATAGCTGAAAGGCACAACGTGCAGGCTTCTTTCCAAAGGGCGAGTTGGGCCCCACAGCATCTTGCTTCCAGCTCTTTGGGAAGCTAAGAAACAAGTCGCTCTGCACAGTGCTCTTACAGCCTACCGGGAACATCTCTTCCAAAGGTCTGTGAAACGCAGTTTCTTTGCAGGCCTGATCTGGCTGAAGTAGGACTTCTGCTCTGGGTGTGCTACTTTGCCCTAGAGCTGAAAGGCACAACGTGCAGGCTTCTTTCCAAAGGGCGAGTTGGGCCCCACAGCATCTTGCTTCCAGCTCTTTGGGTAGCTAAGAAACAACTCGCTCTGCACAGTGCTCTTACAGCCTAGTGGGAACATCTCTTCTCAAGGGTTGTGAAACGCAGTTTGTTTGCAGGCCTGATCTGGCTGAAGTTGGACTTCTGCTCTGGGTCTGCTACTTTGCCCTAGAGCTGAAAGGCACAACGTGCAGGCTTCTTTGCAAATGGCGAGTTGGGCCCCACAGCATCTTGCTTCCAGCTCTTTGGGAAGCTAAGAAACAACTCGCTCTGCACAGTGCTCTTACAGGCTAGTGGGAACACATGTTCCAAAGGCCTGTGCAACGCAGTTTCTTTGCAGGCCTGATCTGGCTGAAGTAGGACTTCTGCTCTGGGTGTGCTACATTGCCCTAGAGCTGAAAGGCACAACGTGCAGGCTTCTTTCCAAGGGGCGAGTTGGGCCCCACAGCATCTTGCTTCCAGCTCTTTGGGAAGCTATGAAACCACTCGCTCTGCACAGTGCTCTTACAGCCTACCGGGAACATCTCTTCCAAAGGCCTGTGAAACGCAGTTTCTTTGCAGGCCTGATCTGGCTGAAGTAGGACTTCTGCTCTTGGTGTTCTACTTTGCCCTAGAGCTGAAAGGCACAACGTGCAGGCTTCTTTCCAAAGGGCGAGTTGGGCCCCACAGCATCTTGCTTCCAGCTCTTTGGGAAGCTAAGAAACAACTCGCTCTGCACAGTGCTCTTACAGCCTACCGGGAACATCTCTTCCAAAGGCCTGTGAAACGCAGTTTCTTTGCAGGCCTGATCTGGCTGAAGTAGGACTTCTGCTCTTGGTGTGCTACTTTGCCCTAGAGCTGAAAGGCACAACGTGCAGGCTTCTTTCCAAAGGGCGAGTTGGGCCCCACAGCATCTTGCTTCCAGCTCTTTGGGAAGCTGAGAAACAACTCGCTCTGCACAGTGCTCTTACAGCCTAGTGGGAACTTCTCTTCCAAAGGCCTGTGAAACGCAGTTTCTTTGCAGGCCTGATCTGGCTGAAGTAGGACTTCTGCTCTGGGTGTGCTACTTTGCCCTAGAGCTGAAAGGCACAACGTGCAGGCTTCTTTCCAAAGGGCGAGTTGGGCCCCACAGCATCTTGCTTCCAGCCTTTTGGGAAGCTAAGTAACAACACGCTCGACACAGTGCTCTTACAGCCTACCGGGAACAACTCTTCCAGAGGCCAGTGAAACGCAGTTTCTTTGCAGGCCTGATCTCTCTGAAGTAGGACTTCTGCTCTGGGTGTGCTACATTGCCCTAGAGCTGAAAGGCACAACGTGCAGGCTTCTTTCCAAAGGGCGAGTTGGGCCCCACAGCATCTTGCTTCCAGCTCTTTGGGAAGCTAAGAAACAACTCGCTCTGCACAGTGCTCTTACAGCCTACCGGGAACATCTCTTCCAAAGGCCTGTGAAACGCAGTTTGTTTGCAGGCCTGATCTGGCTGAAGTAGGACTTCTGCTCTGGGTGTGCTACTTTGCCCTAGAGCTGAAAGGCACAACATGCAGGCTTCTTTCCAAAGGGCGAGTTGGGCCCCACAGCATCTTGCTTCCAGCTCTTTGGGAACCTAAGAAACAACTCGCTCTGCACAGTGCTCTTACAGCCTACTGGGAACATCTCTTCCAAAGGTCTGTGAAACGCAGTTTCTTTGCAGGCCTGGTCTGGCTGAAGTAGGACTTCTGCTCTGGGTGTGCTACTTTGCCCTAGAGCTGAAAGGCACAACGTGCAGGCTTCTTTCCAAAGGCCGAGTTGGGCCCCACAGCATCTTGCTTCCAGCTCTTTGGGAAGCTAAGTAACAACTCGCTCTGCACAGTGCTCTTACAGCCTAGTGGGAACATCTCTTCCAAAGGCCTGTGAAACGCAGTTTCTTTGCAGGCCTGATCTGGCTGAAGTAGGACTTCTGCTCTGGGTGTGCTACTTTGCCCTAGAGCTGAAAGGCACAACGTGCAGGCTTCTTTCCAAAGGGCGAGTTGGGCCCCACAGCATCTTGCTTCCAGCTCTTTGGGAAGCTAAGAAACAACTCGCTCTGCACAGTGCTCTTACAGCCTACCGGGAACATCTCTTCCAAAGGCCTGTGAAACGCAGTTTCTTTGCAGGCCTGGTCTGGCTGAAGTAGGACTTCTGCTCTGGGTGTGCTACTTTGCCCTAGAGCTGAAAGGCACAACGTGCAGGCTTCTTTCCAAAGGGCGATTTGGGCCCCACAGCATCTTGCTTCCAGCTCTTTGGGAAGCTAAGAAACAACTCGCTCTGCACAGTGCTCTTACAGCCTAGTGGGAACATCTCTTCCAAAGGCCTGTGAAACGCACTTTCTTTGCAGGCCTGATCTGGCTGAAGTAGGGCTTCTGCTCTGGGTGTGCTACATTGCCCTAGAGCTGAAAGGCACAACGTGCAGGCTTCTTTCCAAAGGGCGAGTTGGGCCCCACAGCATCTTGCTTCCAGCTCTTTGGGAAGCTAAGAAACAACTCGCTCTGCACAGTGCTCTTACAGCCTACCGGGAACATCTCTTCCAAAGGCCTGTGAAACGCAGTTTCTTTGCAGGCCTGGTCTGGCTGAAGTAGGACTTCTGCTCTGGGTGTGCTACATTGCCCTAGAGCTGAAAGGCACAACGTGCAGGCTTCTTTCCAAAGGGCGAGTTGGGCCCCACAGCATCTTGCTTCCAGCTCTTTGGGAAGCTAAGAAACAACTCGCTCTGCACAGTGCTCTTACAGCCTACCGGGAACATCTCTTCCAAAGGCCTGTGAAACGCAGTTTCTTTGCAGGCCTGATCTGGCTGAAGTAGGACTTCTGCTCTGGGTGTGCTACTTTGCCCTAGAGCTGAAAGGCACAACATGCAGGCTTCTTTCCAAAGGGCGAGTTGGGACCCACAGCATCTTGCTTCCAGCTCTTTGCGAACCT
Source organism: Equus caballus (assembly GCF_041296265.1). Classification (NCBI taxonomy): domain Eukaryota; kingdom Metazoa; phylum Chordata; class Mammalia; order Perissodactyla; family Equidae; genus Equus; species Equus caballus. The sequence continues at coordinate 30,703,436 of NC_091689.1, forward strand.
AAGAAACAACTCGCTCTGCACAGTGCTCTTACAGCCTACTGGGAACATCTCTTCCAAAGGTCTGTGAAACGCAGTTTCTTTGCAGGCCTGGTCTGGCTGAAGTAGGACTTCTGCTCTGGGTGTGCTACTTTGCCCTAGAGCTGAAAGGCACAACGTGCAGGCTTCTTTCCAAAGGCCGAGTTGGGCCCCACAGCATCTTGCTTCCAGCTCTTTGGGAAGCTAAGTAACAACTCGCTCTGCACAGTGCTCTTACAGCCTAGTGGGAACATCTCTTCCAAAGGCCTGTGAAACGCAGTTTCTTTGCAGGCCTGATCTGGCTGAAGTAGGACTTCTGCTCTGGGTGTGCTACTTTGCCCTAGAGCTGAAAGGCACAACGTGCAGGCTTCTTTCCAAAGGGCGAGTTGGGCCTCACAGCATCTTGCTTCCAGCTCTTTGGGAAGCTAAGAAACAACTCGCTCTGCACAGTGCTCTTACAGCCTACCGGGAACATCTCTTCCAAAGGCCTGTGAAACGCAGTTTCTTTGCAGGCCTGGTCTGGCTGAAGTAGGACTTCTGCCCTGGGTGTGCTACTTTGCCCTAGAGCTGAAAGGCACAACGTGCAGGCTTCTTTCCAAAGGGCGATTTGGGCCCCACAGCATCTTGCTTCCAGCTCTTTGGGAAGCTAAGAAACAACTCGCTCTGCACAGTGCTCTTACAGCCTAGTGGGAACATCTCTTCCAAAGGCCTGTGAAATGCACTTTCTTTGCAGGCCTGATCTGGCTGAAGTAGGGCTTCTGCTCTGGGTGTGCTACATTGCCCTAGAGCTGAAAGGCACAACGTGCAGGCTTCTTTCCAAAGGGCGAGTTGGGCCCCACAGCATCTTGCTTCCAGCTCTTTGGGAAGCTAAGAAACAACTCGCTCTGCACAGTGCTCTTAAAGCCTACCGGGAACATCTCTTCCAAAGGCCTGTGAAACGCAGTTTCTTTGCAGGCCTGATCTGGCTGAAGTAGGACTTCTGCTCTGGGTGTGCTACTTTGCCCTAGAGCTGAAAGGCACAACGTGCAGGCTTCTTTCCAAAGGGCGAGTTGGGCCCCACAGCATCTTGCTTCCAGCTCTTTGCGAAGCTAGGAAACAACTCGCTCTGCACAGTGCTCTTACAGCCTACCGGGAACATCTCTTCCAAAGGCCTGTGAAACGCAGTTTCTTTGCAGGCCTGATCTGGCTGAAGTAGGACTTCTGCTCTGGGTGTGCTACTTTGCCCTATAGCTGAAAGGCACAACGTGCAGGCTTCTTTCCAAAGGGCGAGTTGGGCCCCACAGCATCTTGCTTCCAGCTCTTTGGGAAGCTAAGTAACAACTCGCTCTGCACAGTGCTCTTACAGCCTAGTGGGAACATCTCTTTCAAAGGCCTGTGAAACACAGTATCTTTGCAGGCCTGATCTGGCTGAAGTAGGACTTCTTCTCTGGGTGTGCTCCATTGCCCTAGAGCTGAAAGGCACAACGTACAGGCTTCTTTCCAAAGGGCGAGTTGGGCCCCACAGCATGTTGCTTCCAGCTCTTTGGGAAGCTGAGAAACAACTCGCTCTGCACAGTGCTCTTACAGCCTACCGGGAACATCTCTTGCAAAGGCCTGTGAAACGCAGTTTCTTTGCAGGCCTGATCTGGCTGAAGTAGGACTTCTGCTCTAGGTGTGCTACATTGCCCTAGAGCTGAAAGGCACAACGTGCTGGCTTCTTTCCAAAGGGCGATTTGGGCCCCACAGCATCTTGCTTCCAGCTCTTTGGGAAGCTAAGAAACAACTCGCTCTGCACAGTGCTCTTACAGCCTACCGGGAACATCTCTTCCAAAGGCCTGTGAAACGCAGTTTCTTTGCAGGCCTGATCTGGCTGAAGTAGGACTTCTGCTCTGGGTGTGCTACTTTGCCCTAGAGCTGAAAGGCACAACGTGCAGGGTTCGTTCCAAAGGGCGAGTTGGGCCCCACAGCATCTTGCTTCCAGCTCTTTGGGAAGCTAAGAAACAACTCGCTCTGCACAGTGCTCTTACAGCCTAGTGGGAACATCTCTTCCAAAGGCCTGTGAAACGCACTTTCTTTGCAGGCCTGATCTGGCTGAAGTAGGGCTTCTGCTCTGGGTGTGCTACATTGCCCTAGAGCTGAAAGGCACAACGTGCAGGCTTCTTTCCAAAGGGCGAGTTGGGCCCCACAGCATCTTGCTTCCAGCTCTTTGGGAAGCTAAGAAACAACTCGCTCTGCACAGTGCTCTTACAGCCTACCGGGAACATCTCTTCCAAAGGCCTGTGAAACGCAGTTTCTTTGCAGGCCTGATCTGGCTGAAGTGGGACTTCTGCTCTGGGTGTGCTACTTTGCCCTAGAGCTGAAAGGCACAACGTGCAGGCTTCTTTCCAAAGGGCGAGTTGGGCCCCACAGCATCTTGCTTCCAGCTCTTTGGGAAGCTAAGAAACAACTCGCTCTGCACAGTGCTCTTACAGCCTACCGGGAACATCTCTTCCAAAGGCCTGTGAAACGCAGTTTCTTTGCAGGCCTGGTCTGGCTGAAGTAGGACTTCTGCTCTGGGTGTGCTACTTTGCCCTAGAGCTGAAAGGCACAACGTGCAGGCTTCTTTCCAAAGGGCGAGTTGGGCCCCACAGCATCTTGCTTCCAGCTCTTTGGGAAGCTAAGTAACAACTCGCTCTGCACAGTGCTCTTACAGCCTAGTGGGAACATCTCTTCCAAAGGCCTGTGAAACGCAGTTTCTTTGCAGGCCTGATCTGGCTGGAGTAGGACTTCTGCTCTGGGTGTGCTCCATTGCCCTAGAGCTGAAAGGCACAACGTACAGGCTTCTTTCCAAAGGGCGAGTTGGGCCCCACAGCATCTTGCTTCCAGCTCTTTGGGAAGCTAAGAAACAACTCGCTCTGCACAGTGCTCTTAAAGCCTACCGGGAACATCTCTTCCAAAAGCCTGTGAAACGCAGTTTCTTTGAAGGCCTGGTCTGGCTGAAGTAGGACTTCTGCTCTGGGTGTGCTACATTGCCCTAGAGCTGAAAGGCACAACGTGCAGGCTTCTTTCCAAAGGGCGAGTTGGGCCCCACAGCATCTTGCTTCCAGCTCTTTGGGAAGCTAAGAAACAACTCGCTCTGCACAGTGCTCTTACAGCCTACCGGGAACATCTCTTCCAAAGGTCTGTGAAACGCAGTTTCTTTGCAGGCCTGGTCTGGCTGAAGTAGGACTTCTGCTCTGGGTGTGCTACTTTGCCCTAGAGCTGAAAGGCACAACGTGCAGGCTTCTTTCCAAAGGGCGAGTTGGGCCCCACAGCATCTTGCTTCCAGCTCTTTGGGAAGCTAAGAAACAACTCGCTCTGCACAGTGCTCTTACAGGCTAGTGGGAACACATGTTCCAAAGGCCTGTGAAACGCAGTTTCTTTGCAGGCCTGATCTGGCTGAAGTAGGACTTCTGCTCTGGGTGTGCTACATTGCCCTAGAGCTGAAAGGCACAACGTGCAGGCTTCTTTCCAAAGGGCGAGTTGGGCCCCACAGCATCTTGCTTCCAGCTCTTTGGGAAGCTAAGAAACAACTCGCTCTGCACAGTGCTCTTACAGCCTAGTGGGAACATCTCTTCCAAAGGCCTGTGAAACGCAGTTTCTTTGCAGGCCTGATCTGGCTGAAGTAGGGCTTCTGCTCTGGGTGTGCTACTTTGCCCTAGAGCTGAAAGGCACAACGTGCAGGCTTCTTTCCAAAGGGCGAGTTGGGCCCCACAGCATCTTGCTTCCAGCTCTTTGGGAAGCTAAGAAACAACTCGCTCTGCACAGTGCTCTTACAGCCTAGTGGGAACATCTCTTCCAAAGGCCTGTGAAACGCAGTTTCTTTGCAGGCCTGATCTGGCTGAAGTAGGACTTCTGCTCTGGGTGTGCTACTATGCCCTATAGCTGAAAGGCACAACGTGCAGGCTTCTTTCCAAAGGGCGAGTTGGGCCCCACAGCATCTTGCTTCCAGCTCTTTGGGAAGCTAAGAAACAACTCGCTCTGCACAGTGCTCTTACAGCCTACCGGGAACATCTCTTCCAAAGGTCTGTGAAACGCAGTTTCTTTGCAGGCCTGATCTGGCTGAAGTAGGACTTCTGCTCTGGGTGTGCTACTTTGCCCTAGAGCTGAAAGGCACAACGTGCAGGCTTCTTTCCAAAGGGCAAGTTGGGCCCCACAGCATCTTGCTTCCAGCTCTTTGGGTAGCTAAGAAATAACTCGCTCTGCACAGTGCTCTTACAGCCTAGTGGGAACATCTCTTCTCAAGGGTTGTGAAACGCAGTTTGTTTGCAGGCCTGATCTGGCTGAAGTTGGACTTCTGCTCTGGGTCTGCTACTTTGCCCTAGAGCTGAAAGGCACAACGTGCAGGCTTCTTTGCAAATGGCGAGTTGGGCCCCACAGCATCTTGCTTCCAGCTCTTTGGGAAGCTAAGAAACAACTCGCTCTGCACAGTGCTCTTACAGGCTAGTGGGAACACATGTTCCAAAGGCCTGTGAAACGCAGTTTCTTTGCAGGCCTGATCTGGCTGAAGTAGGACTTCTGCTCTGGGTGTGCTACATTGCCCTAGAGCTGAAAGGCACAACGTGCAGGCTTCTTTCCAAGGGGCGAGTTGGGCCCCACAGCATCTTGCTTCCAGCTCTTTGGGAAGCTATGAAACCACTCGCTCTGCACAGTGCTCTTACAGCCTACCGGGAACATCTCTTCCAAAGGCCTGTGAAACGCAGTTTCTTTGCAGGCCTGATCTGGCTGAAGTAGGACTTCTGCTCTTGGTGTTCTACTTTGCCCTAGAGCTGAAAGGCACAACGTGCAGGCTTCTTTCCAAAGGGCGAGTTGGGCCCCACAGCATCTTGCTTCCAGCTCTTTGGGAAGCTAAGAAACAACTCGCTCTGCACAGTGCTCTTACAGCCTACCGGGAACATCTCTTCCAAAGGCCTGTGAAACGCAGTTTCTTTGCAGGCCTGATCTGGCTGAAGTAGGGCTTCTGCTCTGGGTGTGCTACTTTGCCCTAGAGCTGAAAGGCACAACGTGCAGGCTTCTTTCCAAAGGGCGAGTTGGGCCCCACAGCATCTTGCTTCCAGCTCTTTGGGAAGCTAAGAAACAACTCGCTCTGCACAGTGCTCTTACAGCCTAGTGGGAACTTCTCTTCCAAAGGCCTGTGAAACGCAGTTTCTTTGCAGGCCTGATCTGGCTGAAGTAGGACTTCTGCTCTGGGTGTGCTACTTTGCCCTAGAGCTGAAAGGCACAACGTGCAGGCTTCTTTCCAAAGGGCGAGTTGGGCCCAACAGCATCTTGCTTCCAGCCTTTTGGGAAGCTAAGTAACAACTCGCTAGACACAGTGCTCTTACAGCCTACCGGGAACAACTCTTCCAGAGGCCAGTGAAACGCAGTTTCGTTGCAGGCCTGATCTGGCTGAAGTAGGACTTCTGCTCTGGGTGTGCTACATTGCCCTAGAGCTGAAAGGCACAACGTGCAGGCTTCTTTCCAAAGGGCGAGTTGGGACCCACAGCATCTTGCTTCCAGCTCTTTGGGAAGCTAAGAAACAACTCGCTCTGCACAGTGCTCTTACAGCCTACCGGGAACATCTCTTCCAAAGGCCTGTGAAACGCAGTTTCTTTGCAGGCCTGGTCTGGCTGAAGTAGGACTTCTGCTCTGGGTGTGCTACTTTGCCCTAGAGCTGAAAGGCACAACGTGCAGGCTTCTTTCCAAAGGGCGAGTTGGGCCCCACAGCATCTTGCTTCCAGCTCTTTGGGAAGCTAAGAAACAACTCGCTCTGCACAGTGCTCTTACAGCCTAGTGGGAACATCTCTTCCAAAGGCCTGTGAAATGCACTTTCTTTGCAGGCCTGATCTGGCTGAAGTAGGGCTTCTGCTCTGGGTGTGCTACATTGCCCTAGAGCTGAAAGGCACAACGTGCAGGCTTCTTTCCAAAGGGCGAGTTGGGCCCCACAGCATCTTGCTTCCAGCTCTTTGGGAAGCTAAGAAACAACTCGCTCTGCACAGTGCTCTTACAGCCTACCGGGAACATCTCTTCCAAAGGCCTGTGAAACGCAGTTTCTTTGCAGGCCTGATCTGGCTGAAGTAGGACTTCTGCTCTGGGTGTGCTACTTTGCCCTAGAGCTGAAAGGCACAACGTGCAGGCTTCTTTCCAAAGGGCGAGTTGGGCCCCACAGCATCTTGCTTCCAGCTCTTTGGGAAGCTAAGAAACAACTCGCTCTGCACAGTGCTCTTACAGCCTACCGGGAACATCTCTTCCAAAGGCCTGTGAAACGCAGTTTCTTTGCAGGCCTGGTCTGGCTGAAGTAGGACTTCTGCTCTGGGTGTGCTACTTTGCCCTAGAGCTGAAAGGCACAACGTGCAGGCTTCTTTCCAAAGGGCGAGTTGGGCCCCACAGCATCTTGCTTCCAGCTCTTTGGGAAGCTAAGAAACAACTCGCTCTGCACAGTGCTCTTACAGCCTAGTGGGAACATCTCTTCCAAAGGCCTGTGAAACGCACTTTCTTTGCAGGCCTGATCTGGCTGAAGTAGGGCTTCTGCTCTGGGTATGCTACATTGCCCTAGAGCTGAAAGGCACAACGTGCAGGCTTCTTTCCAAAGGGCGAGTTGGGCCCCACAGCATCTTGCTTCCAGCTCTTTGCGAAGCTAAGAAACAACTCGCTCTGCACAGTGCTCTTACAGCCTACCGGGAACATCTCTTCCAAAGGCCTGTGAAACGCAGTTTCTTTGCAGGCCTGATCTGGCTGAAGTAGGACTTCTGCTGTGGGTGTGCTACTTTGCCCTAGAGCTGAAAGGCACAACGTGCAGGCTTCTTTCCAAAGGGCGAGTTGGGCCCCACAGCATCTTGCTTCCAGCTCTTTGCGAAGCTAAGAAACAACTCGCTCTGCACAGTGCTCTTACAGCCTACCGGGAACATCTCTTCCAAAGGCCTGTGAAACGCAGTTTCTTTGCAGGCCTGATCTGGCTGAAGTAGGACTTCTGCTCTGGGTGTGCTACTTTGCCCTAGAGCTGAAAGGCACAACATGCAGGCTTCTTTCCAAAGGGCGAGTTGGGCCCCACAGCATCTTGCTTCCAGCTCTTTGGGAAGCTAAGAAACAAGTCGCTCTGCACAGTGCTCTTACAGCCTACCGGGAACATCTCTTCCAAAGGTCTGTGAAACGCAGTTTCTTTGCAGGCCTGGTCTGGCTGAAGTAGGACTTCTGCTCTGGGTGTGCTACTTTGCCCTAGAGCTGAAAGGCACAACGTGCAGGCTTCTTTCCAAAGGGCGAGTTGGGCCCCACAGCATCTTGCTTCCAGCTCTTTGGGAAGCTGAGAAACAAATCGCTCTGCACAGTGCTCTTACAGCCTACCGGGAACATCTCTTCCAAAGGCCTGTGAAACGCAGTTTCTTTGCAGGCGTGATCTGGCTGAAGTAGGACTTCTGCTCTGGGTGTGCTACTTTGCCCTAGAGCTGAAAGGCACAACGTGCTGGCTTCTTTCCAAAGGGCGAGTTGGACGCCACAGCATCTTGCTTCCAGCTCTTTGGGAAGCTAAGAAACAACTCGCTCTGCACAGTGCTCTTACAGCCTACCGGGAACATCCTTTCCAAAGGCCTGTGAAACGCAGTTTCTTTGCAGGCCTGGTCTGGCTGAAGTAGGACTTCTGCTCTGGGTGTGCTACTTTGCCCTAGAGCTGAAAGGCACAACGTACAGGCTTCTTTCCAAAGGGCGAGTTGGACCCCACAGCATCTTGCTTCCAGTTCTTTGGGAAGCTAAGTAACAACTCGCTCTACACAGTGCTCTTACAACCTAGTGGGAACATCTCTTCCAAAGGCCTGTGAAACACAGTTTCTTTGCAGGCCTGATCTGGCTGAAGTAGGACTTCTGCTCTGGGTGTGCTCCATTGCCCTAGAGCTGAAAGGCACAACGTACAGGCTTCTTTCCAAAGGGCGAGTTGGGCCCCACAGCATCTTGCTTGCAACTCTTTGGGAAGCTAAGAAACAACTCGCTCTGCACAGTGCTCTTACAGCCTACCGGGAACATCTCTTCCAAAGGCCTGTGAAACGCAGTTTCTTTGCAGGCCTGATCTGGCTGAAGTAGGACTTCTGCTCTGGGTGTGCTACTTTGCCCTAGAGCTGAAAGGCACAACGTGCAGGCTTCTTTCCAAAGGGCGAGTTGGGCCCCACAGCATCTTGCTTCCAGCTATTTGGGAAGCTAAGAAACAACTCGCTCTGCACAGTGCTCTTACAGCCTACCGGGAACATCTCTTCCAAAGGTCTGTGAAACGCAGTTTCTTTGCAGGCCTGGTCTGGCTGAAGTAGGACTTCTGCTCTGGGTGTGCTACTTTGCCCTAGAGCTGAAAGGCACAACGTGCAGGCTTCTTTCCAAAGGGCGAGTTGGGCCCCACAGCATCTTGCTTCCAGCTCTTTGGGAAGCTAAGAGACAACTCGCTCTGCACAGTGCTCTTACAGCCTACCGGGAACATCTCTTCCAAGGGCCTGTGAAATGCAGTTTCTTTGCAGGCCTGATCTGGCTGAAGTAGGACTTCTGCTCTGGGTGTGCTACTTTGCCCTAGAGCTGAAAGGCACAACGTGCAGGCTTCTTTCCAAAGGGCGAGTTGGGCCCCACAGCATCTTGCTTCCAGCTCTTTGGGAAGCTAAGAAACAACTCGCTCTGCACAGTGCTCTTACAGCCTACCGGGAACATCTCTTCCAAAGGCCTGTGAAACGCAGTTTCTTTGCAGGCCTGGTCTGGCTGAAGTAGGACTTCTGCTCTGGGTGTGCTACTTTGCCCTAGAGCTGAAAGGCACAACGTGCAGGCTTCTTTCCAAAGGGCGAGTTGGGCCCCACAGCATCTTGCTTCCAGCTCTTTGGGAAGCTAAGAAACAACTCGCTCTGCACAGTGCTCTTACAGCCTAGTGGGAACATCTCTTCCAAAGGCCTGTGAAACGCACTTTCTTTGCAGGCCTGATCTGGCTGAAGTAGGGCTTCTGCTCTGGGTATGCTACATTGCCCTAGAGCTGAAAGGCACAACGTGCAGGCTTCTTTCCAAAGGGCGAGTTGGGCCCCACAGCATCTTGCTTCCAGCTCTTTGGGAAGCTAAGAAACAACTCGCTCTGCACAGTGCTCTTACAGCCTACCGGGAACATCTCTTCCAAAGGCCTGTGAAACGCAGTTTCTTTGCAGGCGTGATCTGGCTGAAGTAGGACTTCTGCTCTGGGTGTGCTACTTTGCCCTAGATCTGAAAGGCACAACGTGCTGGCTTCTTTCCAAAGGGCGAGTTGGGCCCCACAGCATCTTGCTTCCAGCTCTTTGGGAACCTAAGAAACAAGTCGCTCTGCACAGTGCTCTTACAGCCTACTGGGAACATCTCTTCTAAAGGTCTGTGAAACGCAGATTCTTTGCAGGCCTGGTCTGGCTGAAGTAGGACTTCTGCTCTGGGTGTGCTACTTTGCCCTAGAGCTGAAAGGCACAACGTGCAGGCTTCTTTCCAAAGGGCGAGTTGGGCCCCACATCATCTTGCTTCCAGCTCTTTGGGATGCTGAGAAACAACTCGCTCTGCACAGTGCTCTTACAGCCTACCGGGAACATCTCTTCCAAAGGCCTGTGAAACGCAGTTTCTTTGCAGGCGTGATCTGGCTGAAGTAGGACTTCTGCTCTGGGTGTGCTACTTTGCCCTAGAGCTGAAAGGCACAACGTGCAGGCTTCTTTCCAAAGGGCGAGTTGGGCCCCACAGCATCTTGCTTCCAGCTCTTTGGGAAGCTAAGAAACAACTCGCTCTGCACAGTGCTCTTACAGCCTACCGGGAACATCTCTTCCAAAGGCCTGTGAAACGCAGTTTCTTTGCAGGACTGATCTGGCTGAAGTAGGACTTCTGCTGTGGGTGTGCTACTTTGCCCTAGAGCTGAAAGGCACAACGTGCAGGCTTCTTTCCAAAGGGCGAGTTGGGCCCCACAGCATCTTGCTCCCAGCTCTTTGGGAAGCTAAGAAACAACTCGCTCTGCACAGTGCTCTTACAGCCTACCGGGAACATCCTTTCCAAAGGCCTGTGAAACGCAGTTTCTTTGCAGGCCTGGTCTGGCTGAAGTAGGACTTCTGCTCTGGGTGTGCTACTTTGCCCTAGAGCTGAAAGGCACAACGTGCAGGCTTCTTTCCAAAGGGCGAGTTGGGCCCCACAGCATCTTGCTTCCAGCTCTTTGGGAAGCTAAGTAACAACTCGCTCTGCACAGTGCTCTTACAGCCTAGTGGGAACATCTCTTCCAAAGGCCTGTGAAACACAGTTTCTTTGCAGGCCTGATCTGGCTGAAGTAGGACTTCTGCTCTGCGTGTGCTCCATTGCCCTAGAGCTGAAAGGCACAAGGTACAGGCTTCTTTCCAAAGGGCGAGTTGGGCCCCACAGCATCTTGCTTCCAGCTCTTTGGGAAGCTAAGAAACAACTCGCTCTGCACAGTGCTCTTACAGCCTACCGGGAACATCTCTTCCAAAGGCCTGTGAAACGCAGTTTCTTTGCAGGCCTGATCTGGCTGAAGTAGGACTTCTGCTCTGGGTGTGCTACTTTGCCCTAGAGCTGAAAGGCACAACGTGCAGGCTTCTTTCCAAAGGGCGAGTTGGGCCCCACAGCATCTTGCTTCCAGCTCTTTGGGAAGCTAAGAAACAACTCGCTCTGCACAGTGCTCTTACAGCCTACCGGGAACATCTCTTCCAAAGGCCTGTGAAACGCAGTTTCTTTGCAGGCCTGGTCTGGCTGAAGTAGGACTTCTGCTCTGGGTGTGCTACTTTGCCCTAGAGCTGAAAGGCACAACGTGCAGGCTTCTTTCCAAAGGGCGAGTTGGGCCCCACAGCATCTTGCTTCCAGCTCTTTGGGAAGCTAAGAGACAACTCGCTCTGCACAGTGCTCTTACAGCCTACCGGGAACATCTCTTCCAAAGGCCTGTGAAATGCAGTTTCTTTGCAGGCCTGATCTGGCTGAAGTAGGACGTCTGCTCTGGGTGTGCTACTTTGCCCTAGAGCTGAAAGGCACAACGTGCAGGCTTCTTTCCAAAGGGCGAGTTGGGCCCCACAGCATCTTGCTTCCAGCTCTTTGGGAAGCTAAGAAACAACTCGCTCTGCACAGTGCTCTTACAGCCTACCGGGAACATCTCTTCCAAAGGCCTGTGAAACGCAGTTTCTTTGCAGGCCTGGTCTGGCTGAAGTAGGACTTCTGCTCTGGGTGTGCTGCTTTGCCCTAGAGCTGAAAGGCACAACGTGCAGGCTTCTTTCCAAAGGGCGAGTTGGGCCCCACAGCATCTTGCTTCCAGCTCTTTGGGAAGCTAAGAAACAACTCGCTCTGCACAGTGATCTTACAGCCTAGTGGGAACATCTCTTCCAAAGGCCTGTGAAACGCACTTTCTTTGCAGGCCTGATCTGGCTGAAGTAGGGCTTCTGCTCTGGGTATGCTACATTGCCCTAGAGCTGAAAGGCACAACGTGCAGGCTTCTTTCCAAAGGGCGAGTTGGGCCACACAGCATCTTGCTTCCAGCTCTTTGGGAAGCTAAGAAACAACTCGCTCTGCACAGTGCTCTTACAGCCTACCGGGAACATCTCTTCCAAAGGCCTGTGAAACGCAGTTTCTTTGCAGGCCTGATCTGGCTGAAGTAGGACTTCTGCTGTGGGTGTGCTACTTTGCCCTAGAGCTGAAAGGCACAACGTGCAGGCTTCTTTCCAAAGGGCGAGTTGGGCCCCACAGCATCTTGCTTCCAGCTCTTTGCGAAGCTAAGAAACAACTCGCTCTGCACAGTGCTCTTACAGCCTACCGGGAACATCTCTTCCAAAGGCCTGTGAAACGCAGTTTCTTTGCAGGCCTGATCTGGCTGAAGTAGGACTTCTGCTCTGGGTGTGCTACTTTGCCCTAGAGCTGAAAGGCACAACATGCAGGCTTCTTTCCAAAGGGCGAGTTGGGCCCCACAGCATCTTGCTTCCAGCTCTTTGGGAAGCTAAGAAACAACTCGCTCTGCACAGTGCTCTTACAGCCTACTGGGAACATCTCTTCCAAAGGTCTGTGAAACGCAGTTTCTTTGCAGGCCTGGTCTGGCTGAATTAGGACTTCTGCTCTGGGTGTGCTACTTTGCCCTAGAGCTGAAAGGCACAACGTGCAGGCTTCTTTCCAAAGGGCGAGTTGGGCCCCACAGCATCTTGCTTCCAGCTCTTTGGGAAGCTGAGAAACAAATCGCTCTGCACAGTGCTCTTACAGCCTACCGGGAACATCTCTTCCAAAGGCCTGTGAAACGCAGTTTCTTTGCAGGCGTGATCTGGCTGAAGTAGGACTTCTGCTCTGGGTGTGCTACTTTGCCCTAGAGCTGAAAGGCACAACGTGCTGGCTTCTTTCCAAAGGGCGAGTTGGACGCCACAGCATCTTGCTTCCAGCTCTTTGGGAAGCTAAGAAACAACTCGCTCTGCACAGTGCTCTTACAGCCTACCGGGAACATCCTTTCCAAAGGCCTGTGAAACGCAGTTTCTTTGCAGGCCTGGTCTGGCTGAAGTAGGACTTCTGCTCTGGGTGTGCTACTTTGCCCTAGAGCTGAAAGGCACAACGTGCAGGCTTCTTTCCAAAGGGCGAGTTGGGCCCCACAGCATCTTGCTTCCAGTTCTTTGGGAAGCTAAGTAACAACTCGCTCTGCACAGTGCTCTTACAACCTAGTGGGAACATCTCTTCCAAAGGCCTGTGAAACACAGTTTCTTTGCAGGCCTGATCTGGCTGAAGTAGGACTTCTGCTCTGGGTGTGCTCCATTGCCCTAGAGCTGAAAGGCACAACGTACAGGCTTCTTTCCAAAGGGCGAGTTGGGCCCCACAGCATCTTGCTTCCAGCTCTTTGGGAAGCTAAGAAACAACTCGCTCTGCACAGTGCTCTTACAGCCTACCGGGAACATCTCTTCCAAAGGCCTGTGAAACGCAGTTTCTTTGCAGGCCTGATCTGGCTGAAGTAGGACTTCTGCTCTGGGTGTGCTACATTGCCCTAGAGCTGAAAGGCACAACGTGCAGGCTTCTTTCCAAAGGGCGAGTTGGGCCCCACAGCATCTTGCTTCCAGCTCTTTGGGAAGCTAAGAAACAACTCGGTCTGCACAGTGCTCTTACAGCCTACCGGGAACATCTCTTCCAAAGGTCTGTGAAACGCAGTTTCTTTGCAGGCCTGGTCTGGCTGAAGTAGGACTTCTGCTCTGGGTGTGCTACTTTGCCCTAGAGCTGAAAGGCACAAAGTGCAGGCTTCTTTCCAAAGGGCGAGTTGGGCCCCACAGCATCTTGCTTCCAGCTCTTTGGGAAGCTAAGAGACAACTCGCTCTGCACAGTGCTCTTACAGCCTACCGGGAACATCTCTTCCAAAGGCCTGTGAAACGCAGTTTCTTTGCAGGCCTGATCTGGCTGAAGTAGGACTTCTGCTGTGGGTGTGCTACTTTGCCCTAGAGCTGAAAGGCACAACGTGCAGGCTTCTTTCCAAAGGGCGAGTTGGGCCCCACAGCATCTTGCCTCCAGCTCTTTGCGAAGCTAAGAAACAACTCGCTCTGCACAGTGCTCTTACAGCCTACCGGGAACATCTCTTCCAAAGGCCTGTGAAACGCAGTTTCTTTGCAGGCCTGATCTGGCTGAAGTAGGACTTCTGCTCTGGGTGTGCTACTTTGCCCTAGAGCTGAAAGGCACAACCTGCAGGCTTCTTTCCAAAGGGCGAGTTGGGCCCCACAGCATCTTGCTTCCAGCTCTTTGGGAACCTAAGAAACAAGTCGCTCTGCACAGTGCTCTTACAGCCTACTGGGAACATCTCTTCCAAAGGTCTGTGAAACGCAGATTCTTTGCAGGCCTGGTCTGGCTGAAGTAGGACTTCTGCTCTGGGTGTGCTACTTTGCCCTAGAGCTGAAAGGCACAACGTGCAGGCTTCTTTCCAAAGGGCGAGTTGGGCCCCACAGCATCTTGCTTCCAGCTCTTTGGGATGCTGAGAAACAACTCGCTCTGCACAGTGCTCTTACAGCCTACCGGGAACATCTCTTCCAAAGGCCTGTGAAACGCAGTTTCTTTGCAGGCGTGATCTGGCTGAAGTAGGACTTCTGCTCTGGGTGTGCTACTTTGCCCTAGAGCTGAAAGGCACAACGTGCAAGCTTCTTTCCAAAGGGCGAGTTGGGCCCCACAGCATCTTGCTTCCAGCTCTTTGGGAAGCTAAGAAACAACTCGCTCTGCACAGTGCTCTTACAGCCTACCGGGAACATCTCTTCCAAAGGCCTGTGAAACGCAGTTTCTTTGCAGGCCTGATCTGGCTGAAGTAGGACTTCTGCTCTGGGTGTGCTACTTTGCCCTAGAGCTGAAAGGCACAACGTGCAGGCTTCTTTCCAAAGGGCGAGTTGGGCCCCACAGCATCTTGCTCCCAGCTCTTTGGGAAGCTAAGAAACAACTCGCTCTGCACAGTGCTCTTACAGCCTACCGGGAACATCCTTTCCAAAGGCCTGTGAAACGCAGTTTCTTTGCAGGCCTGGTCTGGCTGAAGTAGGACTTCTGCTCTGGGTGTGCTACTTTGCCCTAGAGCTGAAAGGCACAACGTGCAGGCTTCTTTCCAAAGGGCGAGTTGGGCCCCACAGCATCTTGCTTCCAGCTCTTTGGGAAGCTAAGTAACAACTCGCTCTGCACAGTGCTCTTACAGCCTAGTGGGAACATCTCTTCCAAAGGCCTGTGAAAAGCAGTTTCTTTGCAGGCCTGATCTGGCTGAAGTAGGACTTCTGCTCTGGGTGTGCTCCATTGCCCTAGAGCTGAAAGGCACAATGTACAGGCTTCTTTCCAAAGGGCGAGTTGGGCCCCACAGCATCTTGCTTCCAGCCCTTTGGGAAGCTAAGAAACAACTCGCTCTGCACAGTGCTCTTACAGCCTCTCGGGAACATCTCTTCCAAAGGCCTGTGAAACGCAGTTTCTTTGCAGGCCTGGTCTGGCTGAAGTAGGACTTCTGCTCTGGGTGTGCTACTTTGCCCTAGAGCTGAAAGGCACAACGTGCAGGCTTCTTTCCAAAGGGCGAGTTGGGCCCCACAGCATCTTGCTTCCAGCTCTTTGGGAAGCTAAGAGACAACTCGCTCTGCACAGTGCTCTTACAGCCTACCGGGAACATCTCTTCCAAAGGCCTGTGAAATGCAGTTTCTTTGCAGGCCTGATCTGGCTGAAGTAGGACTTCTGCTCTGGGTGTGCTACTTTGCCGTAGAGCTGAAAGGCACAACGTGCAGGCTTCTTTCCAAAGGGCGAGTTGGGCCCCACAGCATCTTGCTTCCAGCTCTTTGGGAAGCTAAGAGACAACTCGCTCTGCACAGTGCTCTTACAGCCTACCGGGAACATCTCTTCCAAAGGCCTGTGAAATGCAGTTTCTTTGCAGGCCTGGTCTGGCTGAAGTAGGACTTCTGCTCTGGGTGTGCTACTTTGCCCTAGAGCTGAAAGGCACAACGTGCATGCTTCTTTCCAAAGGGCGAGTTGGGCCCCACAGCATCTTGCTTCCAGCTCTTTGGGAAGCTAAGAAACAACTCGCTCTGCACAGTGCTCTTACAGCCTAGTGGGAACATCTCTTCCAAAGGCCTGTGAAACGCACTTTCTTTGCAGGCCTGATCTGGCTGAAGTAGGGCTTCTGCTCTGGGTGTGCTACATTGCCCTAGAGCTGAAAGGCACAACGTGCAGGCTTCTTTCCAAAGGGCGAGTTGGGCCCCACAGAATCTTGCTTCCAGCTCTTTGGGAAGCTGAGAAACAAATCGCTCTGCACAGTGCTCTTACAGCCTACCGGGAACATCTCTTCCAAAGGCCTGTGAAACGCAGTTTCTTTGCAGGCGTGATCTGGCTGAAGTAGGACTTCTGCTCTGGGTGTGCTACTTTGCCCTAGAGCTGAAAGGCACAACGTGCTGGCTTCTTTCCAAAGGGCGAGTTGGACGCCACAGCATCTTGCTTCCAGCTCTTTGGGAAGCTAAGAAACAACTCGCTCTGCACAGTGCTCTTACAGCCTACCGGGAACATCCTTTCCAAAGGCCTGTGAAACGCAGTTTCTTTGCAGGCCTGGTCTGGCTGAAGTAGGACTTCTGCTCTGGGTGTGCTACTTTGCCCTAGAGCTGAAAGGCACAACGTGCAGGCTTCTTTCCAAAGGGCGAGTTGGACCCCACAGCATCTTGCTTCCAGTTCTTTGGGAAGCTAAGTAACAACTCGCTCTGCACAGTGCTCTTACAACCTAGTGGGAACATCTCTTCCAAAGGCCTGTGAAACACAGTTTCTTTGCAGGCCTGATCTGGCTGAAGTAGGACTTCTGCTCTGGGTGTGCTCCATTGCCCTAGAGCTGAAAGGCACAACGTACAGGCTTCTTTCCAAAGGGCGAGTTGGGCCCCACAGCATCTTGCTTCCAGCTCTTTGGGAAGCTAAGAAACAACTCGCTCTGCACAGTGCTCTTACAGCCTACCGGGAACATCTCTTCCAAAGGCCTGTGAAACGCTGTTTCTTTGCAGGCCTTATCTGGCTGAAGTAGGACTTCTGCTCTGGGTGTGCTACATTGCCCTAGAGCTGAAAGGCACAACGTGCAGGCTTCTTTCCAAAGGGCGAGTTGGGCCCCACAGCATCTTGCTTCCAGCTCTTTGGGAAACTAAGAAACAACTCGCTCTGCACAGTGCTCTTACAGCCTACCGGGAACATCTCTTCCAAAGGTCTGTGAAACGCAGTTTCTTTGCAGGCCTGGTCTGGCTGAAGTAGGACTTCTGCTCTGGGTGTGCTACTTTGCCCTAGAGCTGAAAGGCACAAAGTGCAGGCTTCTTTCCAAAGGGCGAGTTGGGCCCCACAGCATCTTGCTTCCAGCTCTTTGGGAAGCTAAGAGACAACTCGCTCTGCACAGTGCTCTTACAGCCTACCGGGAACATCTCTTCCAAAGGCCTGTGAAACGCAGTTTCTTTGCAGGCCTGATCTGGCTGAAGTAGGACTTCTGCTGTGGGTGTGCTACTTTGCCCTACAGCTGAAAGGCACAACGTGCAGGCTTCTTTCCAAAGGGCGAGTTGGGCCCCACAGCATCTTGCTTCCAGCTCTTTGGGAAGCTAAGAAACAACTCGCTCTGCACAGTGCTCTTACAGCCTACCGGGAACATCTCTTCCAAAGGCCTGTGAAACGCAGTTTCTTTGCAGGCCTGATCTGGCTGAAGTAGGACTTCTGCTCTGGGTGTGCTACTTTGCCCTAGAGCTGAAAGGCACAACCTGCAGGCTTCTTTCCAAAGGGCGAGTTGGGCCCCACAGCATCTTGCTTCCAGCTCTTTGGGAAGCTAAGAAACAACTCGCTCTGCACAGTGCTCTTACAGCCTACCGGGAACATCTCTTCCAAAGGCCTGTGAAACGCAGTTTCTTTGCAGGCCTGGTCTGGCTGAAGTAGGACTTCTGCTCTGGGTGTGCTACTTTGAGCTAGAGCTGAAAGGCACAACGTGCAGGCTTCTTTCCAAAGTGCGAGTTGGGCCCCACAGCATCTTGCTTCCAGCTCTTTGGGAAGCTAAGAAACAACTCGCTCTGCACAGTGCTCTTACAGCCTAGTGGGAACATCTCTTCCAAAGGCCTGTGAAACGCACTTTCTTTGCAGGCCTGATCTGGCTGAAGTAGGGCTTCTGCTCTGGGTGTGCTACATTGCCCTAGAGCTGAAAGGAACAACGTGCAGGCTTCTTTCCAAAGGGCGAGTTGGGCCCCACAGCATCTTGCTTCCAGCTCTGTGGGAAGCTAAGAAACAGCTCGCTCTGCACAGTGCTCTTACAGCCTACCGGGAACATCTCTTCCAAGGCCTGTGAAACTCAGTTTCTTTGCAGGCCTGGTCTGGCTGAAGTAGGACTTCTGCTCTGGGTGTGCTACTTTGCCCTAGAGCTGAAAGGCACAACGTGCAGGATTCTTTCCAAAGGGCGAGTTGGGCCCCACAGCATCTTGCTTCCAGCTCTTTGGGAAGCTAAGAAACAACTCGCTCTGCACAGTGCTCTTACAGCCTAGTGGGAACATCTCTTCCAAAGGCCTGTGAAACGCACTTTCTTTGCAGGCCTGATCTGGCTGAAGTAGGACTTCTGCTCTGGGTGTGCTACATTGCCCTAGAGCTGAAAGTCACAACGTGCAGGCTTCTTTCCAAAGGGCGAGTTGGGCCCCACAGCATCTTGCTTCCAGTTCTTTGGGAAGCTAAGAAACAACTCGCTCTGCACAGTGCTCTTACAGCCTACCGGGAACATCTCTTCCAAAGGCCTGTGAAACGCAGTTTCTTTACAGGCCTGATCTGGCTGAAGTAGGACTTCTGCTGTGGGTGTGCTACTTTGCCCTAGAGCTGAAAGGCACAAAGTGCAGGCTTCTTTCCAAAGGGCGAGTTGGGCCCCACAGCATCTTGCTTCCAGCTCTTTGCGAAGCTAAGAAACAACTCGCTCTGCACAGTGCTCTTACTGCCTACCGGGAACATCTCTTCCAAAGGCCTGTGAAACGCAGTTTCTTTGCAGGCCTGATCTGGCTGAAGTAGGACTGCTGCTCTGGATGTGCTACTTTGCCCTATAGCTGAAAGGCACAACGTGCAGGCTTCTTTCCAAAGGGCGAGTTGGGCCCCACAGCATCTTGCTTCCAGCTCTTTGGGAAGCTAAGAAACAACTCGCTCTGCACAGTGCTCTTACAGCCTACCGGGAACAGCTCTTCCAAAGGCCTGTGAAACGCAGTTTCTCTGCAGGCCTGATCTGGCTGAAGTAGGACTTCTGCTCTGGGTGTGCTACTTTGCCCTAGAGCTGAAAGGCACAACGTGCCGGCTTCTTTCCAAGGGGCGAGTTGGGCCCCACAGCATCTTGCTTCCAGCTCTTTGGGAAGCTGAGAAACAACTCGCTCTGCACAGTGCTCTTACAGCCTACCGGGAACATCTCTTCCAAAGGCCTGTGAAACGCAGTTTCTTTGCAGGCCTGATCTGGCTGAAGTAGGACTTCGGCTCTGGGTGTGCTACTTTGCCCTAGAGCTGAAAGGCACAACGTGCAGGCTTCTTTCCAAAGGGCGAGTTGGGCCCCACAGCATCTTGCTTCCAGCTCTTTGCGAAGCTAAGAAACAAGTCGCTCTGCACAGTGCTGTTACAGCCTACCGGGAACATCTCTTCCAAAGGCCTGTGAAACGCAGTTTCTTTGCAGGCCTGATCTGGCTGAAGTAGGACTTCTGCTCTGGGTGTGCTACTTTGCCCTAGAGCTGAAAGGCACAACGTGCAGGCTTCTTTCCAAAGGGCGAGTTGGGCCCCACAGCATCTTGCTTCCAGCTCTTTGGGAAGCTGAGAAACAACTCGCTCTGCACAGTGCTCTTACAGCCTACCGGGAACATCTCTTCCAAAGGCCTGTGAAACGCAGTTTCTTTGCAGGCCTGATCTGGCTGAAGTAGGACTTCTGCTCTGGGTGTGCTACTTTGCCCTAGAGCTGAAAGGCACAACGTGCAGGCTTCTTTCCAAAGGGCGAGTTGGGCCCCACATCATCTTGCTTCCAGCCTTTTGGGAAGCTAAGAAACAACTCGCTCTACACAGTGCTCTTACAGCCTACCGGGAACATCTCTTCCAGAGGCCTGTGAAACGCAGTTTCTTTGCAGGCCTGATCTGGCTGAAGTAGGACTTCTGCTCTGGGTGTGCTACATTGCCCTAGAGCTGAAAGGCACAACGTGCAGGCTTCTTTCCAAAGGGCGAGTTGGGCCCCACAGCATCTTGCTTCCAGCTCTTTGGGAAGCTAAGAAACAACTCGCTCTGCACAGTGCTCTTACAGCCTACCGGGAACATCTCTTCCAAAGGCCTGTGAAACGCAGTTTCTTTGCAGGCCTGATCTGGCTGAAGTAGGGCTTCTGCTCTGGGTGTGCTACTTTGCCCTAGAGCTGAAAGGCACAACGTGCAGGCTTCTTTCCAAAGGGCGAGTTGGGCCCCACAGCATCTTGCTTCCAGCTCTTTGGGAAGCTGAGAAACAACTCGCTCTGCACAGTGCTCTTACAGCCTAGTGGGAACATCTCTTCCAAAGGCCTGTGAAACGCAGTTTCTTTGCAGGCCTGATCTGGCTGAAGTAGGACTTCTGCTCTGGGTGTGCTACTTTGCCCTAGAGCTGAAAGGCACAACCTGCAGGCTTCTTTCCAAAGGGCAAGTTGGGCCCCACAGCATCTTGCTTCCAGCCTTTTGGGAAGCTAAGAAACAACTCGCTCTACACAGTGCTCTTACAGCCTACCGGGAACATCTCTTCCAGAGGCCTGTGAAACGCAGTTTCTTTGCAGGCCTGATCTGGCTGAAGTAGGGCTTCTGCTCTGGGTGTGCTACATTGCCCTAGAGCTGAAAGGCACAACGTGCAGGCTTCTTTCCAAAGGGCGAGTTGGGCCCCACAGAATCTTGCTTCCAGCTCTTTGGGAAGCTAAGAAACAACTCGCTCTGCACAGTGCTCTTACAGCCTACCGGGAACATCCTTTCCAAAGGCCTGTGAAACGCAGTTTCTTTGCAGGCCTGGTCTGGCTGAAGTAGGACTTCTGCTCTGGGTGTGCTACTTTGCCGTAGAGCTGAAAGGCACAACGTGCAGGCTTCTTTCCAAAGGGCGAGTTGGGCCCCACAGCATCTTGCTTCCAGCTCTTTGGGAAGCTAAGAGACAACTCGCTCTGCACAGTGCTCTTACAGCCTACCGGGAACATCTCTTCCAAAGGCCTGTGAAATGCAGTTTCTTTGCAGGCCTGATCTGGCTGAAGTAGGACTTCTGCTCTGGGTTTGCTACTTTGCCCTAGAGCTGAAAGGCACAACGTGCAGGCTTCTTTCCAAAGGGCGAGTTGGGCCCCACAGCATCTTGCTTCCAGCTCTTTGGGAAGCTAAGAAACAACTCGCTCTGCACAGTGCTCTTACAGCCTACCGGGAACATCTCTTCCAAAGGCCTGTGAAACGCAGTTTCTTTGCAGGCCTGGTCTGGCTGAAGTAGGACTTCTGCTCTGGGTGTGCTACTTTGCCCTAGAGCTGAAAGGCACAACGTGCAGGCTTCTTTCCAAAGGGCGAGTTGGGCCCCACAGCATCTTGCTTCCAGCTCTTTGGGAAGCTAAGAAACAACTCGCTCTGCACAGTGCTCTTACAGCCTAGTGGGAACATCTCTTCCAAAGGCCTGTGAAACGCACTTTCTTTGCAGGCCTGATCTGGCTGAAGTAGGGCTTCTGCTCTGGGTATGCTACATTGCCCTAGAGCTGAAAGGCACAACGTGCAGGCTTCTTTCCAAAGGGCGAGTTGGGCCCCACAGCATCTTGCTTCCAGCTCTTTGGGAAGCTAAGAAACAACTCGCTCTGCACAGTGCTCTTACAGCCTACCGGGAACATCTCTTCCAAAGGCCTGTGAAACGCAGTTTCTTTGCAGGCCTGATCTGGCTGAAGTAGGACTTCTGCTCTGGGTGTGCTACTTTGCCCTAGAGCTGAAAGGCACAACCTGCAGGCTTCTTTCCAAAGGGCGAGTTGGGCCCCACAGCATCTTGCTTCCAGCCTTTTGGGAAGCTAAGAAACAACTCGCTCTACACAGTGCTCTTACAGCCTACCGGGAACATCTCTTCCAGAGGCCTGTGAAACGCAGTTTCTTTGCAGGCCTGATCTGGCTGAAGTAGGGCTTCTGCTCTGGGTGTGCTACATTGCCCTAGAGCTGAAAGGCACAACGTGCAGGCTTCTTTCCAAAGGGCGAGTTGGGCCCCACAGAATCTTGCTTCCAGCTCTTTGGGAAGCTAAGAAACAACTCGCTCTGCACAGTGCTCTTACAGCCTACCGGGAACATCCTTTCCAAAGGCCTGTGAAACGCAGTTTCTTTGCAGGCCTGGTCTGGCTGAAGTAGGACTTCTGCTCTGGGTGTGCTACTTTGCCGTAGAGCTGAAAGGCACAACGTGCAGGCTTCTTTCCAAAGGGCGAGTTGGGCCCCACAGCATCTTGCTTCCAGCTCTTTGGGAAGCTAAGAGACAACTCGCTCTGCACAGTGCTCTTACAGCCTACCGGGAACATCTCTTCCAAAGGCCTGTGAAACGCAGTTTCTTTGCAGGCCTGATCTGGCTGAAGTAGGACTTCTGCTCTGGGTGTGCTACTTTGCCCTAGAGCTGAAAGGCACAACGTGCAGGCTTCTTTCCAAAGGGCGAGTTGGGCCCCACAGCATCTTGCTTCCAGCTCTTTGGGAAGCTAAGAAACAACTCGCTCTGCACAGTGCTCTTACAGCCTACCGGGAACATCTCTTCCAAAGGCCTGTGAAACGCAGTTTCTTTGCAGGCCTGGTCTGGCTGAAGTAGGACTTCTGCTCTGGGAGTGCTACTTTGCCCTAGAGCTGAAAGGCACAACGTGCAGGCTTCTTTCCAAAGGGCGAGTTGGGCCCCACAGCATCTTGCTTCCAGCTCTTTGGGAAGCTAAGAAACAACTCGCTCTGCACAGTGCTCTTACAGCCTAGTGGGAACATCTCTTCCAAAGGCCTGTGAAACGCACTTTCTTTGCAGGCCTGATCTGGCTGAAGTAGGGCTTCTGCTCTGGGTATGCTACATTGCCCTAGAGCTGAAAGGCACAACGTGCAGGCTTCTTTCCAAAGGGCGAGTTGGGCCCCACAGCATCTTGCTTCCAGCTCTTTGGGAAGCTAAGAAACAACTCGCTCTGCACAGTGCTCTTACAGCCTACCGGGAACATCTCTTCCAAAGGCCTGTGAAACGCAGTTTCTTTGCAGGCCTGATCTGGCTGAAGTAGGACTTCTGCTGTGGGTGTGCTACTTTGACCTAGAGCTGAAAGGCACAACGTGCAGGCTTCTTTCCAAAGGGCGAGTTGGGCCCCACAGCATCTTGCTTCCAGCTCTTTGCGAAGCTAAGAAACAACTCGCTCTGCACAGTGCTCTTACAGCCTACCGGGAACATCTCTTCCAAAGGCCTGTGAAACGCAGTTTCTTTGCAGGCCTGATCTGGCTGAAGTAGGACTTCTGCTCTGGGTGTGCTACTTTGCCCTAGAGCTGAAAGGCACAACATGCAGGCTTCTTTCCAAAGGGCGAGTTGGGCCCCACAGCATCTTGCTTCCAGCTCTTTGGGAAGCTAAGAAACAAGTCGCTCTGCACAGTGCTCTTACAGCCTACCGGGAACATCTCTTCCAAAGGTCTGTGAAACGCAGTTTCTTTGCAGGCCTGGTCTGGCTGAAGTAGGACTTCTGCTCTGGGTGTGCTACTTTGCCCTAGAGCTGAAAGGCACAACGTGCAGGCTTCTTTCCAAAGGGCGAGTTGGGCCCCACAGCATCTTGCTTCCAGCTCTTTGGGAAGCTGAGAAACAAATCGCTCTGCACAGTGCTCTTACAGCCTACCGGGAACATCTCTTCCAAAGGCCTGTGAAACGCAGTTTCTTTGCAGGCGTGATCTGGCTGAAGTAGGACTTCTGCTCTGGGTGTGCTACTTTGCCCTAGAGCTGAAAGGCACAACGTGCTGGCTTCTTTCCAAAGGGCGAGTTGGACGCCACAGCATCTTGCTTCCAGCTCTTTGGGAAGCTAAGAAACAACTCGCTCTGCACAGTGCTCTTACAGCCTACCGGGAACATCCTTTCCAAAGGCCTGTGAAACGCAGTTTCTTTGCAGGCCTGGTCTTGCTGAAGTAGGACTTCTGCTCTGGGTGTGCTACTTTGCCCTAGAGCTGAAAGGCACAACGTACAGGCTTCTTTCCAAAGGGCGAGTTGGACCCCACAGCATCTTGCTTCCAGTTCTTTGGGAAGCTAAGTAACAACTCGCTCTGCACAGTGCTCTTACAACCTAGTGGGAACATCTCTTCCAAAGGCCTGTGAAACACAGTTTCTTTGCAGGCCTGATCTGGCTGAAGTAGGACTTCTGCTCTGGGTGTGCTCCATTGCCCTAGAGCTGAAAGGCACAACGTACAGGCTTCTTTCCAAAGGGCGAGTTGGGCCCCACAGCATCTTGCTTTCAGCTCTTTGGGAAGCTAAGAAACAACTCGCTCTGCACAGTGCTCTTACAGCCTACCGGGAACATCTCTTCCAAAGGCCTGTGAAACGCAGTTTCTTTGCAGGCCTGATCTGGCTGAAGTAGGACTTCTGCTCTGGGTGTGCTACTTTGCCCTAGAGCTGAAAGGCACAACGTGCAGGCTTCTTTCCAAAGGGCGAGTTGGGCCCCACAGCATCTTGCTTCCAGCTCTTTGGGAAGCTAAGAAACAACTCGCTCTGCACAGTGCTCTTACAGCCTACGGGGAACATCTCTTCCAAAGGTCTGTGAAACGCAGTTTCTTTGCAGGCCTGGTCTGGCTGAAGTAGGACTTCTGCTCTGGGTGTGCTACTTTGCCCTAGAGCTGAAAGGCACAACGTGCAGGCTTCTTTCCAAAGGGCGAGTTGGGCCCCACAGCATCTTGCTTCCAGCTCTTTGGGAAGCTAAGAGACAACTCGCTCTGCACAGTGCTCTTACAGCCTACCGGGAACATCTCTTCCAAGGGCCTGTGAAATGCAGTTTCTTTGCAGGCCTGATCTGGCTGAAGTAGGACTTCTGCTCTGGGTGTGCTACTTTGCCCTAGAGCTGAAAGGCACAACGTGCAGGCTTCTTTCCAAAGGGCGAGTTGGGCCCCACAGCATCTTGCTTCCAGCTCTTTGGGAAGCTAAGAAACAACTCGCTCTGCACAGTGCTCTTACAGCCTACCGGGAACATCTCTTCCAAAGGCCTGTGAAACGCAGTTTCTTTGCAGGCCTGGTCTGGCTGAAGTAGGACTTCTGCTCTGGGTGTGCTACTTTGCCCTAGAGCTGAAAGGCACAACGTGCAGGCTTCTTTCCAAAGGGCGAGTTGGGCCCCACAGCATCTTGCTTCCAGCTCTTTGGGAAGCTAAGAAACAACTCGCTCTGCACAGTGCTCTTACAGCCTAGTGGGAACATCTCTTCCAAAGGCCTGTGAAACGCACTTTCTTTGCAGGCCTGATCTGGCTGAAGTAGGGCTTCTGCTCTGGGTATGCTACATTGCCCTAGAGCTGAAAGGCACAACGTGCAGGCTTCTTTCCAAAGGGCGAGTTGGGCCCCACAGCATCTTGCTTCCAGCTCTTTGGGAAGCTAAGAAACAACTCGCTCTGCACAGTGCTCTTACAGCCTACCGGGAACATCTCTTCCAAAGGCCTGTGAAACGCAGTTTCTTTGCAGGCCTGATCTGGCTGAAGTAGGACTTCTGCTCTGGGTGTGCTACTTTGCCCTAGAGCTGAAAGGCACAACGTGCAGGCTTCTTTCCAAAGGGCGAGTTGGGCCCCACAGCATCTTGCTTCCAGCTCTTTGGGAACCTAAGAAACAAGTCGCTCTGCACAGTGCTCTTACAGCCTACTGGGAACATCTCTTCCAAAGGTCTGTGAAACGCAGATTCTTTGCAGGCCTGGTCTGGCTGAAGTAGGACTTCTGCTCTGGGTGTGCTACTTTGCCCTAGAGCTGAAAGGCACAACGTGCAGGCTTCTTTCCAAAGGGCGAGTTGGGCCCCACAGCATCTTGCTTCCAGCTCTTTGGGATGCTGAGAAACAACTCGCTCTGCACAGTGCTCTTACAGCCTACCGGGAACATCTCTTCCAAAGGCCTGTGAAACGCAGTTTCTTTGCAGGCGTGATCTGGCTGAAGTAGGACTTCTGCTCTGGGTGTGCTACTTTGCCCTAGAGCTGAAAGGCACAACGTGCAAGCTTCTTTCCAAAGGGCGAGTTGGGCCCCACAGCATCTTGCTTCCAGCTCTTTGGGAAGCTAAGAAACAACTCGCTCTGCACAGTGCTCTTACAGCCTACCGGGAACATCTCTTCCAAAGGCCTGTGAAACGCAGTTTCTTTGCAGGCCTGATCTGGCTGAAGTAGGACTTCTGCTCTGGGTGTGCTACTTTGCCCTAGAGCTGAAAGGCACAACGTGCAGGCTTCTTTCCAAAGGGCGAGTTGGGCCCCACAGCATCTTGCTCCCAGCTCTTTGGGAAGCTAAGAAACAACTCGCTCTGCACAGTGCTCTTACAGCCTACCGGGAACATCCTTTCCAAAGGCCTGTGAAACGCAGTTTCTTTGCAGGCCTGGTCTGGCTGAAGTAGGACTTCTGCTCTGGGTGTGCTACTTTGCCCTAGAGCTGAAAGGCACAACGTGCAGGCTTCTTTCCAAAGGGCGAGTTGGGCCCCACAGCATCTTGCTTCCAGCTCTTTGGGAAGCTAAGTAACAACTCGCTCTGCACAGTGCTCTTACAGCCTAGTGGGAACATCTCTTCCAAAGGCCTGTGAAAAGCAGTTTCTTTGCAGGCCTGATCTGGCTGAAGTAGGACTTCTGCTCTGGGTGTGCTCCATTGCCCTAGAGCTGAAAGGCACAATGTACAGGCTTCTTTCCAAAGGGCGAGTTGGGCCCCACAGCATCTTGCTTCCAGCCCTTTGGGAAGCTAAGAAACAACTCGCTCTGCACAGTGCTCTTACAGCCTACCGGGAACATCTCTTCCAAAGGCCTGTGAAACGCAGTTTCTTTGCAGGCCTGGTCTGGCTGAAGTAGGACTTCTGCTCTGGGTGTGCTACTTTGCCCTAGAGCTGAAAGGCACAACGTGCAGGCTTCTTTCCAAAGGGCGAGTTGGGCCCCACAGCATCTTGCTTCCAGCTCTTTGGGAAGCTAAGAGACAACTCGCTCTGCACAGTGCTCTTACAGCCTACCGGGAACATCTCTTCCAAAGGCCTGTGAAATGCAGTTTCTTTGCAGGCCTGATCTGGCTGAAGTAGGACTTCTGCTCTGGGTGTGCTACTTTGCCCTAGAGCTGAAAGGCACAACGTGCAGGCTTCTTTCCAAAGGGCGAGTTGGGCCCCACAGCATCTTGCTTCCAGCTCTTTGGGAAGCTAAGAAACAACTCGCTCTGCACAGTGCTCTTACAGCCTACCGGGAACATCTCTTCCAAAGGCCTGTGAAACGCAGTTTCTTTGCAGGCCTGGTCTGGCTGAAGTAGGACTTCTGCTCTGGGTGTGCTACTTTGCCCTAGAGCTGAAAGGCACAACGTGCAGGCTTCTTTCCAAAGGGCGAGTTGGGCCCCACAGCATCTTGCTTCCAGCTCTTTGGGAAGCTAAGAAACAACTCGCTCTGCACAGTGCTCTTACAGCCTAGTGGGAACATCTCTTCCAAAGGCCTGTGAAACGCACTTTCTTTGCAGGCCTGATCTGGCTGAAGTAGGGCTTCTGCTCTGGGTGTGCTACATTGCCCTAGAGCTGAAAGGCACAACGTGCAGGCTTCTTTCCAAAGGGCGAGTTGGGCCCCACAGCATCTTGCTTCCAGCTCTGTGGGAAGCTAAGAAACAGCTCGCTCTGCACAGTGCTCTTACAGCCTACCGGGAACATCTCTTCCAAGGCCTGTGAAACTCAGTTTCTTTGCAGGCCTGGTCTGGCTGAAGTAGGACTTCTGCTCTGGGTGTGCTACTTTGCCCTAGAGCTGAAAGGCACAACCTGCAGGCTTCTTTCCAAAGGGCGAGTTGGGCCCCACAGCATCTTGCTTCCAGCTCTTTGGGAAGCTAAGAAACAACTCGCTCTGCACAGTGCTCTTACAGCCTAGTGGGAACATCTCTTCCAAAGGCCTGTGAAACGCACTTTCTTTGCAGGCCTGATCTGGCTGAAGTAGGACTTCTGCTCTGGGTGTGCTACATTGCCCTAGAGCTGAAAGGCACAACGTGCAGGCTTCTTTCCAAAGGGCGAGTTGGGCCCCACAGCATCTTGCTTCCAGTTCTTTGGGAAGCTAAGAAACAACTCGCTCTGCACAGTGCTCTTACAGCCTACCGGGAACATCTCTTCCAAAGGCCTGTGAAACGCAGTTTCTTTACAGGCCTGATCTGGTTGAAGTAGGACTTCTGCTCTGGGTGTGCTACTTTGCCCTAGAGCTGAAAGGCACAACGTGCAGGCTTCTTTCCAAAGGGCGAGTTGGGCCCCACAGCATCTTGCTCCCAGCTCTTTGGGAAGCTAAGAAACAACTCGCTCTGCACAGTGCTCTTACAGCCTACCGGGAACATCCTTTCCAAAGGCCTGTGAAACGCAGTTTCTTTGCAGGCCTGGTCTGGCTGAAGTAGGACTTCTGCTCTGGGTGTGCTACTTTGCCCTAGAGCTGAAAGGCACAACGTGCAGGCTTCTTTCCAAAGGGCGAGTTGGGCCCCACAGCATCTTGCTTCCAGCTCTTTGGGAATCTAAGTAACAACTCGCTCTGCACAGTGCTCTTACAGCCTAGTGGGAACATCTCTTCCAAAGGCCTGTGAAAAGCAGTTTCTTTGCAGGCCTGATCTGGCTGAAGTAGGACTTCTGCTCTGGGTGTGCTCCATTGCCCTAGAGCTGAAAGGCACAACGTACAGGCTTCTTTCCAAAGGGCAAGTTGGGCCCCACAGCATCTTGCTTCCAGCC
Organism: Equus caballus; assembly: GCF_041296265.1. Lineage (NCBI taxonomy): Eukaryota > Metazoa > Chordata > Mammalia > Perissodactyla > Equidae > Equus > Equus caballus. Next base: position 30,731,710 of record NC_091689.1, read on the forward strand.
CTTTGGGAAGCTAAGAAACAACTCGCTCTGCACAGTGCTCTTACAGCCTACCGGGAACATCTCTTCCAAAGGTCTGTGAAACGCAGTTTCTTTGCAGGCCTGGTCTGGCTGAAGTAGGACTTCTGCTCTGGGTGTGCTACTTTGCCCTAGAGCTGAAAGGCACAACGTGCAGGCTTCTTTCCAAAGGGCGAGTTGGGCCCCACAGCATCTTGCTTCCAGCTCTTTGGGAAGCTAAGAGACAACTCGCTCTGCACAGTGCTCTTACAGCCTACCGGGAACATCTCTTCCAAAGGCCTGTGAAACGCAGTTTCTTTGCAGGCCTGATCTGGCTGAAGTAGGACTTCTGCTGTGGGTGTGCTACTTTGCCCTAGAGCTGAAAGGCACAACGTGCAGGCTTCTTTCCAAAGGGCGAGTTGGGCCCCACAGCATCTTGCTTCCAGCTCTTTGCGAAGCTAAGAAACAACTCGCTCTGCACAGTGCTCTTACAGCCTACCGGGAACATCTCTTCCAAAGGCCTGTGAAACGCAGTTTCTTTGCAGGCCTGATCTGGCTGAAGTAGGACTTCTGCTCTGGGTGTGCTACTTTGCCCTAGAGCTGAAAGGCACAACCTGCAGGCTTCTTTCCAAAGGGCGAGTTGGGCCCCACAGCATCTTGCTTCCAGCTCTTTGGGAACCTAAGAAACAAGTCGCTCTGCACAGTGCTCTTACAGCCTACTGGGAACATCTCTTCCAAAGGTCTGTGAAACGCAGATTCTTTGCAGGCCTGGTCTGGCTGAAGTAGGACTTCTGCTCTGGGTGTGCTACTTTGCCCTAGAGCTGAAGGGCACAACGTGCAGGCTTCTTTCCAAAGGGCGAGTTGGGCCCCACAGCATCTTGCTTCCAGCTCTTTGGGATGCTGAGAAACAACTCGCTCTGCACAGTGCTCTTACAGCCTACCGGGAACATCTCTTCCAAAGGCCTGTGAAACGCAGTTTCTTTGCAGGCGTGATCTGGCTGAAGTAGGACTTCTGCTCTGGGTGTGCTACTTTGCCCTAGAGCTGAAAGGCACAACGTGCAGGCTTCTTTCCAAAGGGCGAGTTGGGCCCCACAGCATCTTGCTTCCAGCTCTTTGGGAAGCTAAGAAACAACTCGCTCTGCACAGTGCTCTTACAGCCTACCGGGAACATCTCTTCCAAAGGCCTGTGAAACGCAGTTTCTTTGCAGGCCTGATCTGGCTGAAGTAGGACTTCTGCTCTGGGTGTGCTACTTTGCCCTAGAGCTGAAAGGCACAACGTGCAGGCTTCTTTCCAAAGGGCGAGTTGGGCCCCACAGCATCTTGCTCCCAGCTCTTTGGGAAGCTAAGAAACAACTCGCTCTGCACAGTGCTCTTACAGCCTACCGGGAACATCCTTTCCAAAGGCCTGTGAAACGCAGTTTCTTTGCAGGCCTGGTCTGGCTGAAGTAGGACTTCTGCTCTGGGTGTGCTACTTTGCCCTAGAGCTGAAAGGCACAACGTGCAGGCTTCTTTCCAAAGGGCGAGTTGGGCCCCACAGCATCTTGCTTCCAGTTCTTTGGGAAGCTAAGTAACAACTCGCTCTGCACAGTGCTCTTACAGCCTAGTGGGAACATCTCTTCCAAAGGCCTGTGAAAAGCAGTTTCTTTGCAGGCCTGATCTGGCTGAAGTAGGACTTCTGCTCTGGGTGTGCTCCATTGCCCTAGAGCTGAAAGGCACAATGTACAGGCTTCTTTCCAAAGGGCGAGTTGGGCCCCACAGCATCTTGCTTCCAGCCCTTTGGGAAGCTAAGAAACAACTCGCTCTGCACAGTGCTCTTACAGCCTACCGGGAACATCTCTTCCAAAGGCCTGTGAAACGCAGTTTCTTTGCAGGCCTGGTCTGGCTGAAGTAGGACTTCTGCTCTGGGTGTGCTACTTTGCCCTAGAGCTGAAAGGCACAACGTGCAGGCTTCTTTCCAAAGGGCGAGTTGGGCCCCACAGCATCTTGCTTCCAGCTCTTTGGGAAGCTAAGAGACAACTCGCTCTGCACAGTGCTCTTACAGCCTACCGGGAACATCTCTTCCAAAGGCCTGTGAAATGCAGTTTCTTTGCAGGCCTGATCTGGCTGAAGTAGGACTTCTGCTCTGGGTGTGCTACTTTGCCCTAGAGCTGAAAGGCACAACGTGCAGGCTTCTTTCCAAAGGGCGAGTTGGGCCCCACAGCATCTTGCTTCCAGCTCTTTGGGAAGCTAAGAAACAACTCGCTCTGCACAGTGCTCTTACAGCCTACCGGGAACATCTCTTCCAAAGGCCTGTGAAACGCAGTTTCTTTGCAGGCCTGGTCTGGCTGAAGTAGGACTTCTGCTCTGGGTGTGCTACTTTGCCCTAGAGCTGAAATGCACAACGTGCAGGCTTCTTTCCAAAGGGCGAGTTGGGCCCCACAGCATCTTGCTTCCAGCACTTTGGGAAGCTAAGAAACAACTCGCTCTGCACAGTGCTCTTACAGCCTAGTGGGAACATCTCTTCCAATGGCCTGTGAAACGCACTTTCTTTGCAGGCCTGATCTGGCTGAAGTAGGGCTTCTGCTCTGGGTGTGCTACATTGCCCTAGAGCTGAAAGGCACAACGTGCAGGCTTCTTTCCAAAGGGCGAGTTGGGCCCCACAGCATCTTGCTTCCAGCTCTGTGGGAAGCTAAGAAACAGCTCGCTCTGCACAGTGCTCTTACAGCCTACCGGGAACATCTCTTCCAAGGCCTGTGAAACTCAGTTTCTTTGCAGGCCTGGTCTGGCTGAAGTAGGACTTCTGCTCTGGGTGTGCTACTTTGCCCTAGAGCTGAAAGGCACAACCTGCAGGCTTCTTTCCAAAGGGCGAGTTGGGCCCCACAGCATCTTGCTTCCAGCTCTTTGGGAAGCTAAGAAACAACTCGCTCTGCACAGTGCTCTTACAGCCTAGTGGGAACATCTCTTCCAAAGGCCTGTGAAACGCACTTTCTTTGCAGGCCTGATCTGGCTGAAGTAGGACTTCTGCTCTGGGTGTGCTACATTGCCCTAGAGCTGAAAGGCACAACGTGCAGGCTTCTTTCCAAAGGGCGAGTTGGGCCCCACAGCATCTTGCTTCCAGTTCTTTGGGAAGCTAAGAAACAACTCGCTCTGCACAGTGCTCTTACAGCCTACCGGGAACATCTCTTCCAAAGGCCTGTGAAACGCAGTTTCTTTACAGGCCTGATCTGGTTGAAGTAGGACTTCTGCTCTGGGTGTGCTACTTTGCCCTAGAGCTGAAAGGCACAACGTGCAGGCTTCTTTCCAAAGGGCGAGTTGGGCCCCACAGCATCTTGCTCCCAGCTCTTTGGGAAGCTAAGAAACAACTCGCTCTGCACAGTGCTCTTACAGCCTACCGGGAACATCCTTTCCAAAGGCCTGTGAAACGCAGTTTCTTTGCAGGCCTGGTCTGGCTGAAGTAGGACTTCTGCTCTGGGTGTGCTACTTTGCCCTAGAGCTGAAAGGCACAACGTGCAGGCTTCTTTCCAAAGGGCGAGTTGGGCCCCACAGCATCTTGCTTCCAGCTCTTTGGGAATCTAAGTAACAACTCGCTCTGCACAGTGCTCTTACAGCCTAGTGGGAACATCTCTTCCAAAGGCCTGTGAAAAGCAGTTTCTTTGCAGGCCTGATCTGGCTGAAGTAGGACTTCTGCTCTGGGTGTGCTCCATTGCCCTAGAGCTGAAAGGCACAACGTACAGGCTTCTTTCCAAAGGGCGAGTTGGGCCCCACAGCATCTTGCTTCCAGCCCTTTGGGAAGCTAAGAAACAACTCGCTCTGCACAGTGCTCTTACAGCCTACCGGGAACATCTCTTCCAAAGGTCTGTGAAACGCAGTTTCTTTGCAGGCCTGGTCTGGCTGAAGTAGGACTTCTGCTCTGGGTGTGCTACTTTGCCCTAGAGCTGAAAGGCACAAAGTGCAGGCTTCTTTCCAAAGGGCGAGTTGGGCCCCACAGCATCTTGCTTCCAGCTCTTTGGGAAGCTAAGAGACAACTCGCTCTGCACAGTGCTCTTACAGCCTACCGGGAACATCTCTTCCAAAGGCCTGTGAAACGCAGTTTCTTTGCAGGCCTGATCTGGCTGAAGTAGGACTTCTGCTGTGGGTGTGCTACTTTGCCCTAGAGCTGAAAGGCACAACGTGCAGGCTTCTTTCCAAAGGGCGAGTTGGGCCCCACAGCATCTTGCTTCCAGCTCTTTGCGAAGCTAAGAAACAACTCGCTCTGCACAGTGCTCTTACAGCCTACCGGGAACATCTCTTCCAAAGGCCTGTGAAACGCAGTTTCTTTGCAGGCCTGATCTGGCTGAAGTAGGACTTCTGCTCTGGGTGTGCTACTTTGCCCTAGAGCTGAAAGGCACAACCTGCAGGCTTCTTTCCAAAGGGCGAGTTGGGCCCCACAGCATCTTGCTTCCAGCTCTTTGGGAACCTAAGAAACAAGTCGCTCTGCACAGTGCTCTTACAGCCTACTGGGAACATCTCTTCCAAAGGTCTGTGAAACGCAGATTCTTTGCAGGCCTGGTCTGGCTGAAGTAGGACTTCTGCTCTGGGTGTGCTACTTTGCCCTAGAGCTGAAGGGCACAACGTGCAGGCTTCTTTCCAAAGGGCGAGTTGGGCCCCACAGCATCTTGCTTCCAGCTCTTTGGGATGCTGAGAAACAACTCGCTCTGCACAGTGCTCTTACAGCCTACCGGGAACATCTCTTCCAAAGGCCTGTGAAACGCAGTTTCTTTGCAGGCGTGATCTGGCTGAAGTAGGACTTCTGCTCTGGGTGTGCTACTTTGCCCTAGAGCTGAAAGGCACAACGTGCAGGCTTCTTTCCAAAGGGCGAGTTGGGCCCCACAGCATCTTGCTTCCAGCTCTTTGGGAAGCTAAGAAACAACTCGCTCTGCACAGTGCTCTTACAGCCTACCGGGAACATCTCTTCCAAAGGCCTGTGAAACGCAGTTTCTTTGCAGGCCTGATCTTTCTGAAGTAGGACTTCTGCTCTGGGTGTGCTACTTTGCCCTAGAGCTGAAAGGCACAACGTGCAGGCTTCTTTCCAAAGGGCGAGTTGGGCCCCACAGCATCTTGCTCCCAGCTCTTTGGGAAGCTAAGAAACAACTCGCTCTGCACAGTGCTCTTACAGCCTACCGGGAACATCCTTTCCAAAGGCCTGTGAAACGCAGTTTCTTTGCAGGCCTGGTCTGGCTGAAGTAGGACTTCTGCTCTGGGTGTGCTACTTTGCCCTAGAGCTGAAAGGCACAACGTGCAGGCTTCTTTCCAAAGGGCGAGTTGGGCCCCACAGCATCTTGCTTCCAGTTCTTTGGGAAGCTAAGTAACAACTCGCTCTGCACAGTGCTCTTACAGCCTAGTGGGAACATCTCTTCCAAAGGCCTGTGAAAAGCAGTTTCTTTGCAGGCCTGATCTGGCTGAAGTAGGACTTCTGCTCTGGGTGTGCTCCATTGCCCTAGAGCTGAAAGGCACAATGTACAGGCTTCTTTCCAAAGGGCGAGTTGGGCCCCACAGCATCTTGCTTCCAGCCCTTTGGGAAGCTAAGAAACAACTCGCTCTGCACAGTGCTCTTACAGCCTACCGGGAACATCTCTTCCAAAGGCCTGTGAAACGCAGTTTCTTTGCAGGCCTGGTCTGGCTGAAGTAGGACTTCTGCTCTGGGTGTGCTACTTTGCCCTAGAGCTGAAAGGCACAACGTGCAGGCTTCTTTCCAAAGGGCGAGTTGGGCCCCACAGCATCTTGCTTCCAGCTCTTTGGGAAGCTAAGAGACAACTCGCTCTGCACAGTGCTCTTACAGCCTACCGGGAACATCTCTTCCAAAGGCCTGTGAAATGCAGTTTCTTTGCAGGCCTGATCTGGCTGAAGTAGGACTTCTGCTCTGGGTGTGCTACTTTGCCCTAGAGCTGAAAGGCACAACGTGCAGGCTTCTTTCCAAAGGGCGAGTTGGGCCCCACAGCATCTTGCTTCCAGCTCTTTGGGAAGCTAAGAAACAACTCGCTCTGCACAGTGCTCTTACAGCCTACCGGGAACATCTCTTCCAAAGGCCTGTGAAACGCAGTTTCTTTGCAGGCCTGGTCTGGCTGAAGTAGGACTTCTGCTCTGGGTGTGCTACTTTGCCCTAGAGCTGAAATGCACAACGTGCAGGCTTCTTTCCAAAGGGCGAGTTGGGCCCCACAGCATCTTGCTTCCAGCACTTTGGGAAGCTAAGAAACAACTCGCTCTGCACAGTGCTCTTACAGCCTAGTGGGAACATCTCTTCCAATGGCCTGTGAAACGCACTTTCTTTGCAGGCCTGATCTGGCTGAAGTAGGGCTTCTGCTCTGGGTGTGCTACATTGCCCTAGAGCTGAAAGGCACAACGTGCAGGCTTCTTTCCAAAGGGCGAGTTGGGCCCCACAGCATCTTGCTTCCAGCTCTGTGGGAAGCTAAGAAACAGCTCGCTCTGCACAGTGCTCTTACAGCCTACCGGGAACATCTCTTCCAAGGCCTGTGAAACTCAGTTTCTTTGCAGGCCTGGTCTGGCTGAAGTAGGACTTCTGCTCTGGGTGTGCTACTTTGCCCTAGAGCTGAAAGGCACAAACTGCAGGCTTCTTTCCAAAGGGCGAGTTGGGCCCCACAGCATCTTGCTTCCAGCTCTTTGGGAAGCTAAGAAACAACTCGCTCTGCACAGTGCTCTTACAGCCTAGTGGGAACATCTCTTCCAAAGGCCTGTGAAACGCACTTTCTTTGCAGGCCTGATCTGGCTGAAGTAGGACTTCTGCTCTGGGTGTGCTACATTGCCCTAGAGCTGAAAGGCACAACGTGCAGGCTTCTTTCCAAAGGGCGAGTTGGGCCCCACAGCATCTTGCTTCCAGTTCTTTGGGAAGCTAAGAAACAACTCGCTCTGCACAGTGCTCTTACAGCCTACCGGGAACATCTCTTCCAAAGGCCTGTGAAACGCAGTTTCTTTACAGGCCTGATCTGGCTGAAGTAGGACTTCTGCTGTGGGTGTGCTACTTTGCCCTAGAGCTGAAAGGCACAAAGTGCAGGCTTCTTTCCAAAGGGCGAGTTGGGCCCCACAGCATCTTGCTTCCAGCTCTTTGCGAAGCTAAGAAACAACTCGCTCTGCACAGTGCTCTTACTGCCTACCGGGAACATCTCTTCCAAAGGCCTGTGAAACGCAGTTTCTTTGCAGGCCTGATCTGGCTGAAGTAGGACTGCTGCTCTGGATGTGCTACTTTGCCCTATAGCTGAAAGGCACAACGTGCAGGCTTCTTTCCAAAGGGCGAGTTGGGCCCCACAGCATCTTGCTTCCAGCTCTTTGGGAAGCTAAGAAACAACTCGCTCTGCACAGTGCTCTTACAGCCTACCGGGAACAGCTCTTCCAAAGGCCTGTGAAATGCAGTTTCTCTGCAGGCCTGATCTGGCTGAAGTAGGACTTCTGCTCTGGGTGTGCTACTTTGCCCTAGAGCTGAAAGGCACAACGTGCCGGCTTCTTTCCAAGGGGCGAGTTGGGCCCCACAGCATCTTGCTTCCAGCTCTTTGGGAAGCTGAGAAACAACTCGCTCTGCACAGTGCTCTTACAGCCTACCGGGAACATCTCTTCCAAAGGCCTGTGAAACGCAGTTTCTTTGCAGGCCTGATCTGGCTGAAGTAGGACTTCGGCTCTGGGTGTGCTACTTTGCCCTAGAGCTGAAAGGCACAACGTGCAGGCTTCTTTCCAAAGGGCGAGTTGGGCCCCACAGCATCTTGCTTCCAGCTCTTTGCGAAGCTAAGAAACAAGTCGCTCTGCACAGTGCTGTTACAGCCTACCGGGAACATCTCTTCCAAAGGCCTGTGAAACGCAGTTTCTTTGCAGGCCTGATCTGGCTGAAGTAGGACTTCTGCTCTGGGTGTGCTACTTTGCCCTAGAGCTGAAAGGCACAACGTGCAGGCTTCTTTCCAAAGGGCGAGTTGGGCCCCACAGCATCTTGCTTCCAGCTCTTTGGCAAGCTAAGAAACAACTCGCTCTGCACAGTGCTCTTACAGCCTACCGGGAACATCTCTTCCAAAGGCCTGTGAAACGCAGTTTCTTTGCAGGCCTGATCTGGCTGAAGTAGGACTTCTGCTCTGGGTGTGCTACTTTGCCCTAGAGCTGAAAGGCACAACGTGCAGGCTTCTTTCCAAAGGGCGAGTTGGGCCCCACATCATCTTGCTTCCAGCCTTTTGGGAAGCTAAGAAACAACTCGCTCTACACAGTGCTCTTACAGCCTACCGGGAACATCTCTTCCAGAGGCCTGTGAAACGCAGTTTCTTTGCAGGCCTGATCTGGCTGAAGTAGGACTTCTGCTCTGGGTGTGCTACATTGCCCTAGAGCTGAAAGGCACAACGTGCAGGCTTCTTTCCAAAGGGCGAGTTGGGCCCCACAGCATCTTGCTCCCAGCTCTTTGGGAAGCTAAGAAACAACTCGCTCTGCACAGTGCTCTTACAGCCTACCGGGAACATCCTTTCCAAAGGCCTGTGAAACGCAGTTTCTTTGCAGGCCTGGTCTGGCTGAAGTAGGACTTCTGCTCTGGGTGTGCTACTTTGCCCTAGAGCTGAAAGGCACAACGTGCAGGCTTCTTTCCAAAGGGCGAGTTGGGCCCCACAGCATCTTGCTTCCAGCTCTTTGGGAAGCTAAGTAACAACTCGCTCTGCACAGTGCTCTTACAGCCTAGTGGGAACATCTCTTCCAAAGGCATGTGAAAAGCAGTTTCTTTGCAGGCCTGATCTGGCTGAAGTAGGACTTCTGCTCTGGGTGTGCTCCATTGCCCTAGAGCTGAAAGGCACAACGTACAGGCTTCTTTCCAAAGGGCGAGTTGGGCCCCACAGCATCTTGCTTCCAGCCCTTTGGGAAGCTAAGAAACAACTCGCTCTGCACAGTGCTCTTACAGCCTACCGGGAACATCTCTTCCAAAGGCCTGTGAAACGCAGTTTCTTTGCAGGCCTGGTCTGGCTGAAGTAGGACTTCTGCTCTGGGTGTGCTACTTTGCCCTAGAGCTGAAAGGCACAACGTGCAGGCTTCTTTCCAAAGGGCGAGTTGGGCCCCACAGCATCTTGCTTCCAGCTCTTTGGGAAGGTAAGAGACAACTCGCTCTGCACAGTGCTCTTACAGCCTACCGGGAACATCTCTTCCAAAGGCCTGTGAAATGCAGTTTCTTTGCAGGCCTGATCTGGCTGAAGTAGGACTTCTGCTCTGGGTGTGCTACTTTGCCCTAGAGCTGAAAGGCACAACGTGCAGGCTTCTTTCCAAAGGGCGAGTTGGGCCCCACAGCATCTTGCTTCCAGCTCTTTGGGAAGCTAAGAAACAACTCGCTCTGCACAGTGCTCTTACAGCCTACCGGGAACATCTCTTCCAAAGGCCTGTGAAACGCAGTTTCTTTGCAGGCCTGGTCTGGCTGAAGTAGGACTTCTGCTCTGGGTGTGCTACTTTGCCCTAGAGCTGAAAGGCACAACGTGCAGGCTTCTTTCCAAAGGGCGAGTTGGGCCCCACAGCATCTTGCTTCCAGCTCTTTGGGAAGCTAAGAAACAACTCGCTCTGCACAGTGCTCTTACAGCCTAGTGGGAACATCTCTTCCAAAGGCCTGTGAAACGCACTTTCTTTGCAGGCCTGATCTGGCTGAAGTAGGGCTTCTGCTCTGGGTGTGCTACATTGCCCTAGAGCTGAAAGGCACAACGTGCAGGCTTCTTTCCAAAGGGCGAGTTGGGCCCCACAGCATCTTGCTTCCAGCTCTTTGGGAAGCTAAGAAACAACTCGCTCTGCACAGTGCTCTTACAGCCTAGTGGGAACATCTCTTCCAAAGGCCTGTGAAACGCACTTTCTTTGCAGGCCTGATCTGGCTGAAGTAGGGCTTCTGCTCTGGGTATGCTACATTGCCCTAGAGCTGAAAGGCACAACGTGGAGGCTTCTTTCCAAAGGGCGAGTTGGGCCCCACAGCATCTTGCTTCCAGCTCTTTGGGAAGCTAAGAAACAACTCGCTCTGCACAGTGCTCTTACAGCCTACCGGGAACATCTCTTCCAAAGGCCTGTGAAACGCAGTTTCTTTGCAGGCCTGATCTGGCTGAAGTAGGACTTCTGCTGTGGGTGTGCTACTTTGCCCTAGAGCTGAAAGGCACAACGTGCAGGCTTCTTTCCAAAGGGCGAGTTGGGCCCCACAGCATCTTGCTTCCAGCTCTTTGCGAAGCTAAGAAACAACTCGCTCTGCACAGTGCTCTTACAGCCTACCGGGAACATCTCTTCCAAAGGCCTGTGAAACGCAGTTTCTTTGCAGGCCTGATCTGGCTGAAGTAGGACTTCTGCTCTGGGTGTGCTACTTTGCCCTAGAGCTGAAAGGCACAACATGCAGGCTTCTTTCCAAAGGGCGAGTTGGGCCCCACAGCATCTTGCTTCCAGCTCTTTGGGAAGCTGAGAAACAAATCGCTCTGCACAGTGCTCTTACAGCCTACCGGGAACATCTCTTCCAAAGGCCTGTGAAACGCAGTTTCTTTGAAGGCGTGATCTGGCTGAAGTAGGACTTCTGCTCTGGGTGTGCTACTTTGCCCTAGAGCTGAAAGGCACAACGTGCTGGCTTCTTTCCAAAGGGCGAGTTGGACGCCACAGCATCTTGCTTCCAGCTCTTTGGGAAGCTAAGAAACAACTCGCTCTGCACAGTGCTTTTACAGCCTACCGGGAACATCCTTTCCAAAGGCCTGTGAAACGCAGTTTCTTTGCAGGCCTGATCTGGCTGAAGTAGGACTTCTGCTCTGGGTGTGCTACTTTGCCCTAGAGCTGAAAGGCACAACGTACAGGCTTCTTTCCAAAGGGCGAGTTGGACCCCACAGCATCTTGCTTCCAGTTCTTTGGGAAGCTAAGTAACAACTCGCTCTGCACAGTGCTCTTACAACCTAGTGGGAACATCTCTTCCAAAGGCCTGTGAAACACAGTTTCTTTGCAGGCCTGATCTGGCTGAAGTAGGACTTCTGCTCTGGGTGTGCTCCATTGCCCTAGAGCTGAAAGGCACAACGTACAGGCTTCTTTCCAAAGGGCGAGTTGGGCCCCACAGCATCTTGCTTCCAGCTCTTTGGGAAGCTAAGAAACAACTCGCTCTGCACAGTGCTCTTACAGCCTACGGGGAACATCTCTTCCAAAGGCCTGTGAAACGCAGTTTCTTTGCAGGCCTGATCTGGCTGAAGTAGGACTTCTGCTCTGGGTGTGCTACATTGCCCTAGAGCTGAAAGGCACAACGTGCAGGCTTCTTTCCAAAGGGCGAGTTGGGCCCCACAGCATCTTGCTTCCAGCTCTTTGGGAAGCTAAGAAACAACTCGCTCTGCACAGTGCTCTTACAGCCTACCGGGAACATCTCTTCCAAAGGTCTGTGAAACGCAGTTTCTTTGCAGACCTGGTCTGGCTGAAGTAGGACTTCTGCTCTGGGTGTGCTACTTTGCCCTAGAGCTGAAAGGCACAAAGTGCAGGCTTCTTTCCAAAGGGCGAGTTGGGCCCCACAGCATCTTGCTTCCAGCTCTTTGGGAAGCTAAGAGACAACTCGCTCTGCACAGTGCTCTTACAGCCTACCGGGAACATCTCTTCCAAAGGCCTGTGAAACGCAGTTTCTTTGCAGGCCTGATCTGGCTGAAGTAGGACTTCCGCTGTGGGTGTGCTACTTTGCCCTAGAGCTGAAAGGCACAACGTGCAGGCTTCTTTCCAAAGGGCGAGTTGGGCCCCACAGCATCTTGCTTCCAGCTCTTTGCGAAGCTAAGAAACAACTCGCTCTGCACAGTGCTCTTACAGCCTACCGGGAACATCTCTTCCAAAGGCCTGTGAAACGCAGTTTCTTTGCAGGCCTGATCTGGCTGAAGTAGGACTTCTGCTCTGGGTGTGCTACTTTGCCCTAGAGCTGAAAGGCACAACGTGCAGGCTTCTTTCCAAAGGGCGAGTTGGGCCCCACAGCATCTTGCTTCCAGCTCTTTGGGAACCTAAGAAACAAGTCGCTCTGCACAGTGCTCTTACAGCCTACTGGGAACATCTCTTCCAAAGGTCTGTGAAACGCAGATTCTTTGCAGGCCTGGTCTGGCTGAAGTAGGACTTCTGCTCTGGGTGTGCTACTTTGCCCTAGAGCTGAAAGGCACAACGTGCAGGCTTCTTTCCAAAGGGCGAGTTGGGCCCCACAGCATCTTGCTTCCAGCTCTTTGGGATGCTGAGAAACAACTCGCTCTGCACAGTGCTCTTACAGCCTACCGGGAACATCTCTTCCAAAGGCCTGTGAAACGCAGTTTCTTTGCAGGCCTGATCTGGCTGAAGTAGGACTTCTGCTCTGGGTGTGCTACTTTGCCCTAGAGCTGAAAGGCACAACGTGCAGGCTTCTTTCCAAAGGGCGAGTTGGGCCCCACAGCATCTTGCTTCCAGCTCTTTGGGAAGCTAAGAAACAACTCGCTCTGCACAGTGCTCTTACAGCCTACCGGGAACATCTCTTCCAAAGGCCTGTGAAACGCAGTTTCTTTGCAGGCCTGATCTGGCTGAAGTAGGACTTCTGCTCTGGGTGTGCTACTTTGCCCTAGAGCTGAAAGGCACAACGTGCAGGCTTCTTTCCAAAGGGCGAGTTGGGCCCCACAGCATCTTGCTTCCAGCTCTTTGGGAAGCTGAGAAACAACTCGCTCTGCACAGTGCTCTTACAGCCTACCGGGAACATCTCTTCCAAATGCCTGTGAAACGCAGTTTCTTTGCAGGCCTGATCTGGCTGAAGTAGGACTTCTGCTCTGGGTGTGCTACTTTGCCCTAGAGCTGAAAGGCACAACGTGCAGGCTTCTTTCCAAAGGGCGAGTTGGGCCCCACATCATCTTGCTTCCAGCCTTTTGGGAAGCTAAGAAACAACTCGCTCTACACAGTGCTCTTACAGCCTACCGGGAACATCTCTTCCAGAGGCCTGTGAAACGCAGTTTCTTTGCAGGCCTGATCTGGCTGAAGTAGGACTTCTGCTCTGGGTGTGCTACATTGCCCTAGAGCTGAAAGGCACAACGTGCAGGCTTCTTTCCAAAGGGCGAGTTGGGCCCCACAGCATCTTGCTTCCAGCTCTTTGGGAAGCTAAGAAACAACTCGCTCTGCACAGTGCTCTTACAGCCTACCGGGAACATCTCTTCCAAAGGCCTGTGAAACGCAGTTTCTTTGCAGGCCTGATCTGGCTGAAGTAGGACTTCTGCTCTGGGTGTGCTACTTTGCCCTAGAGCTGAAAGGCACAACATGCAGGCTTCTTTCCAAAGGGCGAGTTGGGCCCCACAGCATCTTGCTTCCAGCTCTTTGGGAACCTAAGAAACAAGTCGCTCTGCACAGTGCTCTTACAGCCTACTGGGAACATCTCTTCCAAAGGTCTGTGAAACGCAGATTCTTTGCAGGCCTGGTCTGGCTGAAGTAGGACTTCTGCTCTGGGTGTGCTACTTTGCCCTAGAGCTGAAAGGCACAACGTGCAGGCTTCTTTCCAAAGGGCGAGTTGGGCCCCACAGCATCTTGCTTCCAGCTCTTTGGGATGCTGAGAAACAACTCGCTCTGCACAGTGCTCTTACAGCCTACCGGGAACATCTCTTCCAAAGGCCTGTGAAACGCAGTTTCTTTGCAGGCGTGATCTGGCTGATGTAGGACTTCTGCTCTGGGTGTGCTACTTTGCCCTAGAGCTGAAAGGCACAACGTGCAGGCTTCTTTCCAAAGGGCGAGTTGGGCCCCACAGCATCTTGCTTCCAGCTCTTTGGGAAGCTAAGAAAGAACTCGCTCTGCACAGTGCTCTTACAGCCTAGTGGGAACATCTCTTCCAAAGGCATGTGAAACGCAGTTTCTTTGCAGGCCTGGTCTGGCTGAAGTAGGACTTCTGCTCTGGGTGTGCTACTTTGCCCTAGAGCTGAAAGGCACAACGTGCAGGCTTCTTTCCAAAGGGCGAGTTGGGCCCCACAGCATCTTGCTCCCAGCTCTTTGGGAAGCTAAGAAACAACTCGCTCTGCACAGTGCTCTTACAGCCTACCGGGAACATCCTTTCCAAAGGCCTGTGAAACGCAGTTTCTTTGCAGGCCTGGTCTGGCTGAAGTAGGACTTCTGCTCTGGGTGTGCTACTTTGCCCTAGAGCTGAAAGGCACAACGTGCAGGCTTCTTTCCAAAGGGCGAGTTGGGCCCCACAGCATCTTGCTTCCAGCTCTTTGGGAAGCTAAGTAAAAACTCGCTCTGCACAGTGCTCTTACAGCCTAGTGGGAACATCTCTTCCAAAGGCCTGTGAAAAGCAGTTTCTTTGCAGGCCTGATCTGGCTGAAGTAGGACTTCTGCTCTGGGTGTGCTCCATTGCCCTAGAGCTGAAAGGCACAACGTACAGGCTTCTTTCCAAAGGGCGAGTTGGGCCCCACAGCATCTTGCTTCCAGCCCTTTGGGAAGCTAAGAAACAACTCGCTCTGCACAGTGCTCTTACAGCCTACCGGGAACATCTCTTCCAAAGGCCTGTGAAACGCAGTTTCTTTGCAGGCCTGGTCTGGCTGAAGTAGGACTTCTGCTCTGGGTGTGCTACTTTGCCCTAGAGCTGAAAGGCACAACGTGCAGGCTTCTTTCCAAAGGGCGAGTTGGGCCCCACAGCATCTTGCTTCCAGCTCTTTGGGAAGCTAAGAGACAACTCGCTCTGCACAGTGCTCTTACAGCCTACCGGGAACATCTCTTCCAAAGGCCTGTGAAATGCAGTTTCTTTGCAGGCCTGATCTGGCTGAAGTAGGACTTCTGCTCTGGGTGTGCTACTTTGCGCTAGAGCTGAAAGGCACAACGTGCAGGCTTCTTTCCAAAGGGCGAGTTGGGCCCCACAGCATCTTGCTTCCGGCTCTTTGGGAAGCTAAGAAACAACTCGCTCTGCACAGTGCTCTTACAGCCTACCGGGAACATCTCTTCCAAAGGCCTGTGAAACGCAGTTTCTTTGCAGGCCTGGTCTGGCTGAAGTAGGACTTCTGCTCTGGGTGTGCTACTTTGCCCTAGAGCTGAAAGGCACAACGTGCAGGCTTCTTTCCAAAGGGCGAGTTGGGCCCCACAGCATCTTGCTTCCAGCTCTTTGGGAAGCTAAGAAACAACTCGCTCTGCACAGTGCTCTTACAGCCTACCGGGAACATCTCTTCCAAAGGCCTGTGAAACGCAGTTTCTTTGCAGGCCTGATCTGGCTGAAGTAGGACTTCTGCTCTGGGTGTGCTACTTTGCCCTAGAGCTGAAAGGCACAACATGCAGGCTTCTTTCCAAAGGGCGAGTTGGGCCCCACAGCATCTTGCTTCCAGCTCTTTGGGAACCTAAGAAACAACTCGCTCTGCACAGTGCTCTTACAGCCTACTGGGAACATCTCTTCCAAAGGTCTGTGAAACGCAGTTTCTTTTGCAGGCCTGGTCTGGCTGAAGTAGGACTTCTGCTCTGGGTGTGCTACTTTGCCCTAGAGCTGAAAGGCACAACGTGCAGGCTTCTTTCCAAAGGGCGAGTTGGGCCCCACAGCATCTTGCTTCCAGCTCTTTGGGAAGCTGAGAAACAACTCGCTCTGCACAGTGCTCTTACAGCCTACCGGGAACATCTCTTCCAAAGGCCTGTGAAACGCAGTTTCTTTGCAGGCGTGATCTGGCTGAAGTAGGACTTCTGCTCTGGGTGTGCTACTTTGCCCTAGAGCTGAAAGGCACAACGTGCAGGCTTCTTTCCAAAGGGCGAGTTGGGCCCCACAGCATCTTGCTTCCAGCTCTTTGGGAAGCTAAGAAACAACTCGCTCTGCACAGTGCTCTTACAGCCTACCGGGAGCATCTCTTCCAAAGGCCTGTGAAACGCAGTTTCTTTGCAGGCCTGATCTGGCTGAAGTAGGACTTCTGCTCTGGGTGTGCTACTTTGCCCTAGAGCTGAAAGGCACAACGTGCAGGCTTCTTTCCAAAGGGCGAGTTGGGCCCCACAGCATCTTGCTTCCAGCTCTTTGGGAAGCTGAGAAACAACTCGCTCTGCACAGTGCTCTTACAGCCTACCGGGAACATCCTTTCCAAAGGCCTGTGAAACGGAGTTTCTTTTCAGGCCTGGTCTGGCTGTAGTAGGACTTCTGCTCTGGGTGTGCTACTTTGCCCTAGAGCTGAAAGGCACAACGTGCAGGCTTCTTTCCAAAGGGCGAGTTGGGCCCCACAGCATCTTGCTTCCAGCTCTTTGGGCAGCTAAGAAACAACTCGCTCTGCACAGTCTCTTACAGCCTACGGGGAACATATCTTCCAAAGGCCTGTGAAACGCAGTTTCTTTGCAGGCCTGATCAGGCTGAAGTAGGAATTCTGCTCTGGGTGTGCTGCTTTGCCCTAGAGCTGAAAGGCACAACGTGCAGGCTTCTTTCCAAAGGGCGAGTTGGGCCCCACAGCATCTTGCTTCCAGCTCTTTGGGAAGCTAAGAAACAACTCGCTCTGCACAGTGCTCTTACAGCCTACCGGGAACATCCTTTCCAAAGGCCTGTGAAACGCAGTTTCTTTGCAGGCCTGGTCTGGCTGAAGTAGGACTTCTGCTCTGGGTGTGCTACTTTGCCCTAGAGGTGAAAGGCACAACGTGCAGGCTTCTTTCCAAAGGGCGAGTTGGGCCCCACAGCATCTTGCTTCCAGCTCTTTGGGAAGCTAAGAAACAACTCGCTCTGCACAGTGCTCTTACAGCCTACCGGGAACATCTCTTCCAAAGGCCTGTGAAACGCAGTTTCTTTGCAGGCCTGATCTGGCTGAAGTAGGACTTCTGCTCTGGGTGTGCTACTTTGCCCTAGAGCTGAAAGGCACAACGTGCAGGCTTCTTTCCAAAGGGCGAGTTGGGCCCCACAGCATCTTGCTTCCAGCTCTTTGGGAAGCTAAGAGACAACTCGCTCTGCACAGTGCTCTTACAGCCTACCGGGAACATCTCTTCCAAAGGCCTGTGAAATGCAGTTTCTTTGCAGGCCTGATCTGGCTGAAGTAGGACTTCTGCTCTGGGTGTGCTACTTTGCCCTAGAGCTGAAAGGCACAACGTGCAGGCTTCTTTCCAAAGGGCGAGTTGGGCCCCACAGCATCTTGCTTCCAGCTCTTTGGGAAGCTAAGAAACAACTCGCTCTGCACAGTGCTCTTACAGCCTACCGGGAACATCTCTTCCAAAGGCCTGTGAAACGCAGTTTCTTTGCAGGCCTGGTCTGGCTGAAGTAGGACTTCTGCTCTGGGTGTGCTACTTTGCCCTAGAGCTGAAAGGCACAACGTGCAGGCTTCTTTCCAAAGGGCGAGTTGGGCCCCACAGCATCTTGCTTCCAGCTCTTTGGGAAGCTAAGAAACAACTCGCTCTACACAGTGCTCTTACAGCCTAGTGGGAACATCTCTTCCAAAGGCCTGTGAAACGCAGTTTCTTTGCAGGCCTGATCTGGCTGAAGTAGGGCTTCTGCTCTGGGTGTGCTACATTGCCCTAGAGCTGAAAGGCACAACGTGCAGGCTTCTTTCCAAAGGGCGAGTTGGGCCCCACAGCATCTTGCTTCCAGCTCTTTGGGAAGCTAAGAAACAGCTCGCTCTGCACAGTGCTCTTACAGCCTACCGGGAACATCTCTTCCAAGGCCTGTGAAACTCAGTTTCTTTGCAGGCCTGGTCTGGCTGAAGTAGGACTTCTGCTCTGGGTGTGCTACTTTGCCCTAGAGCTGAAAGGCACAACCTGCAGGCTTCTTTCCAAAGGGCGAGTTGGGCCCCACAGCATCTTGCTTCCAGCTCTTTGGGAAGCTAAGAAACAACTCGCTCTGCACAGTGCTCTTACAGCCTAGTGGGAACATCTCTTCCAAAGGCCTGTGAAACGCACTTTCTTTGCAGGCCTGATCTGGCTGAAGTAGGACTTCTGCTCTGGGTGTGCTACATTGCCCTAGAGCTGAAAGGCACAGCGTGCAGGCTTCTTTCCAAAGGGCGAGTTGGGCCCCACAGCATCTTGCTTCCAGTTCTTTGGGAAGCTAAGAAACAACTCGCTCTGCACAGTGCTCTTACAGCCTACCGGGAACATCTCTTCCAAAGGCCTGTGAAACGCAGTTTCTTTACAGGCCTGATCTGGCTGAAGTAGGACTTCTGCTGTGGGTGTGCTACTTTGCCCTAGAGCTGAAAGGCACAAAGTGCAGGCTTCTTTCCAAAGGGCGAGTTGGGCCCCACAGCATCTTGCTTCCAGCTCTTTGCGAAGCTAAGAAACAACTCGCTCTGCACAGTGCTCTTACTGCCTACCGGGAACATCTCTTCCAAAGGCCTGTGAAACGCAGTTTCTTTGCAGGCCTGATCTGGCTGAAGTAGGACTGCTGCTCTGGATGTGCTACTTTGCCCTATAGCTGAAAGGCACAACGTGCAGGCTTCTTTCCAAAGGGCGAGTTGGGCCCCACAGCATCTTGCTTCCAGCTCTTTGGGAAGCTAAGAAACAACTCGCTCTGCACAGTGCTCTTACAGCCTACCGTGAACAGCTCTTCCAAAGGCCTGTGAAACGCAGTTTCTCTGCAGGCCTGATCTGGCTGAAGTAGGACTTCTGCTCTGGGTGTGCTACTTTGCCCTAGAGCTGAAAGGCACAACGTGCCGGCTTCTTTCCAAGGGGCGAGTTGGGCCCCACAGCATCTTGCTTCCAGCTCTTTGGGAAGCTGAGAAACAACTCGCTCTGCACAGTGCTCTTACAGCCTAGCGGGAACATCTCTTCCAAAGGCCTGTGAAACGCAGTTTCTTTGCAGGCCTGATCTGGCTGAAGTAGGACTTCGGCTCTGGGTGTGCTACTTTGCCCTAGAGCTGAAAGGCACAACGTGCAGGCTTCTTTCCAAAGGGCGAGTTGGGCCCCACAGCATCTTGCTTCCAGCTCTTTGCGAAGCTAAGAAACAAGTCGCTCTGCACAGTGCTCTTATAGCCTACCGGGAACATCTCTTCCAAAGGCCTGTGAAACGCAGTTTCTTTGCAGGCCTGATCTGGCTGAAGTAGGACTTCTGCTCTGGGTGTGCTACTTTGCCCTAGAGCTGAAAGGCACAACGTGCAGGCTTCTTTCCAAAGGGCGAGTTGGGCCCCACAGCATCTTGCTTCCAGCTCTTTGGGAAGCTGAGAAACAACTCGCTCTGCACAGTGCTCTTACAGCCTACCGGGAACATCTCTTCCAAAGGCCTGTGAAACGCAGTTTCTTTGCAGGCCTGATCTGGCTGAAGTAGGACTTCTGCTCTGGGTGTGCTACTTTGCCCTAGAGCTGAAAGGCACAACGTGCAGGCTTCTTTCCAAAGGGCGAGTTGGGCCCCACATCATCTTGCTTCCAGCCTTTTGGGAAGCTAAGAAACAACTCGCTCTACACAGTGCTCTTACAGCCTACCGGGAACATCTCTTCCAGAGGCCTGTGAAACGCAGTTTCTTTGCAGGCCTGATCTGGCTGAAGTAGGACTTCTGCTCTGGGTGTGCTACATTGCCCTAGAGCTGAAAGGCACAACGTGCAGGCTTCTTTGAAAAGGGCGAGTTGGGCCCCACAGCATCTTGCTTCCAGCTCTTTGGGAAGCTAAGAAACAACTCGCTCTGCACAGTGCTCTTACAGCCTACCGGGAACATCTCTTCCAAAGGCCTGTGAAACGCAGTTTCTTTGCAGGCCTGATCTGGCTGAAGTAGGACTTCTGCTCTGGGTGTGCTACTTTGCCCTAGAGCTGAAAGGCACAACATGCAGGCTTCTTTCCAAAGGGCGAGTTGGGCCCCACAGCATCTTGCTTCCAGCTCTTTGGGAACCTAAGAAACAAGTCGCTCTGCACAGTGCTCTTACAGCCTACTGGGAACATCTCTTCCAAAGGTCTGTGAAACGCAGTTTCTTTGCAGGCCTGATCTGGCTGAAGTAGGACTTCTGCTCTGGGTGTGCTACTTTGCCCTAGAGCTGAAAGGCACAACGTGCAGGCTTCTTTCCAAAGGGCGAGTTGGGCCCCACAGCATCTTGCTTCCAGCTCTTTGGGAAGCTAGGAAACAACTCGCTCTGCACAGTGCTCTTACAGCCTACCGGGAACATCCTTTCCAAAGGCCTGTGAAACGCAGTTTCTTTGCAGGCCTGGTCTGGCTGAAGTAGGACTTCTGCTCTGGGTGTGCTACTTTGCCCTAGAGCTGAAAGGCACAACGTGCAGGCTTCTTTCCAAAGGGCGAGTTGGGCCCCACAGCATCTTGCTTCCAGCTCTTTGGGAAGCTAAGTAACAACTCGCTCTGCACAGTGCTCTTACAGCCTAGTGGGAACATCTCTTCCAAAGGCCTGTGAAAAGCAGTTTCTTTGCAGGCCTGATCTGGCTGAAGTAGGACTTCTGCTCTGGGTGTGCTCCATTGCCCTAGAGCTGAAAGGCACAACGTACAGGCTTCTTTCCAAAGGGCGAGTTGGGCCCCACAGCATCTTGCTTCCAGCCCTTTGGGAAGCTAAGAAACAACTCGCTCTGCACAGTGCTCTTACAGCCTACCGGGAACATCTCTTCCAAAGGCCTGTGAAACGCAGTTTCTTTGCAGGCCTGGTCTGGCTGAAGTAGGACTTCTGCTCTGGGTGTGCTACTTTGCCCTAGAGCTGAAAGGCACAACGTGCAGGCTTCTTTCCAAAGGGCGAGTTGGGCCCCACAGCATCTTGCTTCCAGCTCTTTGGGAAGCTAAGAGACAACTCGCTCTGCACAGTGCTCTTACAGCCTACCGGGAACATCTCTTCCAAAGGCCTGTGAAACGCAGTTTCTTTGCAGGCCTGATCTGGCTGAAGTAGGACTTCTGCTCTGGGTGTGCTACTTTGCCCTAGAGCTGAAAGGCACAACGTGCAGGCTTCTTTCCAAAGGGCGAGTTGGGCCCCACAGCATCTTGCTTCCAGCTCTTTGGGAAGCTAAGAAACAACTCGCTCTGCACAGTGCTCTTACAGCCTACCGGGAACATCTCTTCCAAAGGCCTGTGAAACGCAGTTTCTTTGCAGGCCTGGTCTGGCTGAAGTAGGACTTCTGCTCTGGGTGTGCTACTTTGCCCTAGAGGTGAAAGGCACAACGTGCAGGCTTCTTTCCAAAGGGCGAGTTGGGCCCCACAGCATCTTGCTTCCAGCTCTTTGGGAAGCTAAGAAACAACTCGCTCTGCACAGTGCTCTTACAGCCTCTCGGGAACATCTCTTCCAAAGGCCTGTGAAACGCAGTTTCTTTGCAGGCCTGATCTGGCTGAAGTAGGACTTCTGCTCTGGGTGTGCTACTTTGCCCTAGAGCTGAAAGGCACAACGTGTAGGCTTCTTTCCAAAGGCCGAGTTGGGCCCCACAGCATCTTGCTTCCAGCTCTTTGGGAAGCTAAGAAACAACTCGCTCTGCACAGTGCTCTTACAGCCTACCGGGAACATCCTTTCCAAAGGCCTGTGAAACGCAGTTTCTTTGCAGGCCTGGTCTGGCTGAAGTAGGACTTCTGCTCTGGGTGTGCTACTTTGCCCTAGAGGTGAAAGGCACAACGTGCAGGCTTCTTTCCAAAGGGCGAGTTGGGCCCCACAGCATCTTGCTTCCAGCTCTTTGGGAAGCTAAGAAAAAACTCGCTCTGCACAGTGCTCTTACAGCCTACCGGGAACATCTCTTCCAAAGGCCTGTGAAACGCAGTTTCTTTGCAGGCCTGATCTGGCTGAAGTAGGGCTTCTGCTCTGGGTGTGCTACTTTGCCCTAGAGCTGAAAGGCACAACGTGCAGGCTTCTTTCCAAAGGGCGAGTTGGGCCCCACAGCATCTTGCTTCCAGCTCTTTGGGAAGCTGAGAAACAACTCGCTCTGCACAGTGCTCTTACAGCCTACCGGGAACATCTATTCCACAGGCCTGTGAAACGCAGTTTCTTTGCAGGCCTGATCTGGCTGAAGTAGGACTTCTGCTCTGGGTGTGCTACATTGCCCTAGAGCTGAAAGGCACAACGTGCAGGCTTCTTTCCAAAGGGCGAGTTGGGCCCCACAGCATCTTGCTTCCAGCTCTTTGGGAAGCTAAGAAACAACTCGCTCTGCACAGTGCTCTTACAGCCTACCGGGAACATCTCTTCCAAAGGCCTGTGAAACGCAGTTTCTTTGCAGGCCTGATCTGGCTGAAGTAGGACTTCTGCTCTGGGTGTGCTACATTGCCCTAGAGCTGAAAGGCACAACATGCAGGCTTCTTTCCAAAGGGCGAGTTGGGCCCCACAGCATCTTGCTTCCAGCTCTTTGGGAAGCTAAGAAACAACTCGCTCTGCACAGTGGTCTTACAGCCTACTGGGAACATCTCTTCCAAAGGTCTGTGAAACGCAGTTTCTTTGCAGGCCTGGTCTGGCTGAAGTAGGACTTCTGCTCTGGGTGTGCTACTTTGCCCTAGAGCTGAAAGGCACAACGTGCAGGCTTCTTTCCAAAGGGCGAGTTGGGCCCCACAGCATCTTGCTTCCAGCTCTTTGGGAAGCTGAGAAACAACTCGCTCTGCACAGTGCTCTTACAGCCTACCGGGAACATCTCTTCCAAAGGCCTGTGAAACGCAGTTTCTTTGCAGGCGTGATCTGGCTGAAGTAGGACTTCTGCTCTGGGTGTGCTACTTTGCCCTAGAGCTGAAAGGCACAACGTGCGGGCTTCTTTCCAAAGGGCGAGTGGGACCCCACAGCATCTTGCTTCCAGCTCTTTGGAAAGCTAAGAAACAACACGCTCTGCACAGTGCTCTTACAGCCTACCGGGAACATCCTTTCCAAAGGCCTGTGAAACGCAGTTTCTTTGCAGGCCTGGTCTGGCTGAAGTAGGACTTCTGCTCTGGGTGTGCTAATTTGCCCTAGAGCTGAAAGGCACAACGTGCAGGCTTCTTTCCAAAGGGCGAGTTGGGCCCCACAGCATCTTGCTTCCAGCTCTTTGGGAAGCTAAGTAACAACTCGCTCTGCACAGTGCTCTTACAGCCTAGTGGGAACATCTCTTCCAAAGGCCTGTGAAACACAGTTTCTTTGCAGGCCTGATCTGGCTGAAGTAGGACTTCTGCTCTGGGTGTGCTCCATTGCCCTAGAGCTGAAAGGCACAACGTGCAGGCTTCTTTCCAAAGGGCGAGTTGGGCCCCACAGCATCTTGCTTCCAGCTCTTTGCGAAGCTAAGAAACAACTCGCTCTGCACAGTGCTCTTACAGCCTAGTGGGAACATCTCTTCCAAAGGCCTGTGAACGCACTTTCTTTGCAGGCCTGAACTGGCTGAAGTAGGGCTTCTGCTCTGGGTGTGCTACATTGCCCTAGAGCTGAAAGGCACAACGTGCAGGCTTCTTTCCAAAGGGCGAGTTGGGCCCCACAGCATCTTGCTTCCAGCTCTTTGGGAAGCTAAGAAACAACTCGCTCTGCACAGTGCTCTTACAGCCTTCCGGGAACATCTCTTCCCAAGGGTTGTGAAACGCAGTTTCTTTGCAGGCCTGATCTGGCTGAAGTAGGACTTCTGCTCTGGGTGTGCTACTTTGCCCTAGAGCTGAAAGGCACAACGTGCAGGCTTCTTTGCAAAGGGCGAGTTGGGCCCCACAGCATCTTGCTTCCAGCTCTTTGCGAAGCTAAGAAACAACTCGCTCTGCACAGTGCTCTTACAGCCTAGTGGGAACACATGTTCCAAAGGCCTGTGAAACGCAGTTTCTTTGCAGGCCTGATCTGGCTGAAGTAGGACTTCTGCTCTGGGTGTGCAACATTGCCCTAGAGCTGAAAGGCACAACGTGCAGGCTTCTTTCCAAGGGGCGAGTTGGGCCCCAAAACATCTTGCTTCCAGCTCTTTGGGAAGCTATGAAACCACTCGCTCTGCACAGTGCTCTTACAGCCTACCGGGAACATCTCTTCCAAAGGCCTGTGAAACGCAGTTTCTTTGCAGGCCTGATCTGGCTGAAGTAGGACTTCTGCTCTTGGTGTGCTACTTTGCCCTAGAGCTGAAAGGCACAACGTGCAGGCTTCTTTCCAAAGGGCGAGTTGGGCCCCACAGCATCTTGCTTCCAGCTCTTTGGGAAGCTAAGAAACAACTCGCTCTGCACAGTGCTCTTACAGCCTACCGGGAACATCTCTTCCAAAAGCCTGTGAAACGCAGTTTCTTTGCAGGCCTGATCTGGCTGAAGTAGGGCTTCTGCTCTGGGTGTGCTACTTTGCCCTAGAGCTGAAAGGCACAACGTGCAGGCTTTTTTCCAAAGGGCGAGTTGGGCCCCACAGCATCTTGCTTCCAGCTCTTTGGGAGGCTAAGAAACAACTCGCTCTGCACAGTGCTCTTACAGCCTAGTGGGAACATCTCTTCCAAAGGCCTGTGAAACGCAGTTTGTTTGCAGGCCTGATCTGGCTGAAGTAGGACTTCTGCTCTGGGTGTGCTACTTTGCCCTAGAGCTGAAAGGCACAACGTGCATGCTTCTTTCCAAAGGGCGAGTTGGGCCCCACAGCATCTTGCTTCCAGCCTTTTGGGAAGCTAAGAAACAAATCGCTCTACACAGTGCTCTTACAGCCTACGGGGAACATCTCTTCCAGAGGCCTGTGAAACGCAGTTTCTTTGCAGGCCTGATCTGGCTGAAGTAGGACTTCTGCTCTGGGTGTGCTACATTGCCCTAGAGCTGAAAGGCACAACGTGCAGGCTTCTTTCCAAAGGGCGAGTTGGGCCCCACAGCATCTTGCTTCCAGCTCTTTGGGAAGCTAAGAAACAACTCGCTCTGCACAGTGCTCTTACAGCCTACCGGGAACATCTCTTCCAAAGGCCTGTGAAACGCAGTTTCTTTGCAGGCCTGATCTGGCTGAAGTAGGACTTCTGCTCTGGGTGTGCTACATTGCCCTAGAGCTGAAAGGCACAACATGCAGGCTTCTTTCCAAAGGGCGAGTTGGGCCCCACAGCATCTTGCTTCCAGCTCTTTGGGAAGCTAAGAAACAACTCGCTCTGCACAGTGCTCTTACAGCCTACCGGGAACATCTCTTCCAAAGGTCTGTGAAACGCAGTTTCTTTGCAGGCCTGGTCTGGCTGAAGTAGGACTTCTGCTCTGGGTGTGCTACTTTGCCCTAGAGCTGAAAGGCACAACGTGCAGGCTTCTTTCCAAAGGGCGAGTTGGGCCCCACAGCATCTTGCTTCCAGCTCTTTGGGAAGCTGAGAAACAACTCGCTCTGCACAGTGCTCTTACAGCCTACCGGGAACATCTCTTCCAAAGGCCTGTGAAACGCAGTTTCTTTGCAGGCGTGATCTGGCTGAAGTAGGACTTCTGCTCTGGGTGTGCTACTTTGCCCTAGAGCTGAAAGGCACAACGTGCTGGCTTCTTTCCAAAGGGCGAGTGGGACCCCACAGCATCTTGCTTCCAGCTCTTTGGGAAGCTAAGAAGCAACTCGCTCTGCACAGTGCTCTTACAGCCTACCGGGAACATCCTTTCCAAAGGCCTGTGAAACGCAGTTTCTTTGCAGGCCTGATCTGGCTGAAGTAGGACTTCTGCTCTGGGTGTGCAACATTGCCCTAGAGCTGAAAGGCACAACGTGCAGGCTTCTTTCCAAGGGGCGAGTTGGGCCCCACAGCATCTTGCTTCCAGCTCTTTGGGAAGCTATGAAACCACTCGCTCTGCACAGTGCTCTTACAGCCTACCGGGAACATCTCTTCCAAAGGCCTGTGAAACGCAGTTTCTTTGCAGGCCTGATCTGGCTGAAGTAGGACTTCTGCTCTTGGTGTGCTACTTTGCCCTAGAGCTGAAAGGCACAACGTGCAGGCTTCTTTCCAAAGGGCGAGTTGGGCCCCACAGCATCTTGCTTCCAGCTCTTTGGGAAGCTAAGAAACAACTCGCTCTGCACAGTGCTCTTACAGCCTACCGGGAACATCTCTTCCAAAAGCCTGTGAAACGCAGTTTCTTTGCAGGCCTGATCTGGCTGAAGTAGGGCTTCTGGTCTGGGTGTGCTACTTTGCCCTAGAGCTGAAAGGCACAACGTGCAGGCTTCTTTCCAAAGGGCGAGTTGGGCCCCACAGCATCTTGCTTCCAGCTCTTTGGGAAGCTAAGAAACAACTCGCTCTGCACAGTGCTCTTACAGCCTACCGGGAACATCTCTTCCAAAGGCCTGTGAAACGCAGTTTCTTTGCAGGCCTGATCTGGCTGAAGTAGGACTTCTGCTCTGGGTGTGCTACTTTGCCCTAGAGCTGAAAGGCACAACGTGCAGGCTTCTTTCCAAAGGGCGAGTTGGGCCCCACAGCATCTTGCTTCCAGCTCTTTGGGAAGCTAAGAAACAACTCGCTCTGCACAGTGCTCTTACAGCCTACCGGGAACATGTCTTCCAAAGGTCTGTGAAACGCAGTTTCTTTGCAGGCCTGGTCTGGCTGAAGTAGGACTTCTGCTCTGGGTGTGCTACTTTGCCCTAGAGCTGAAAGGCACAACGTGCAGGCTTCTTTCCAAAGGGCGAGTTGGGCCCCACAGCATCTTGCTTCCAGCTCTTTGGGAAGCTAAGAGACAACTCGCTCTGCACAGTGCTCTTACAGCCTACCGGGAACATCTGTTCCAAAGGCCTGTGAAATGCAGTTTCTTTGCAGGCCTGATCTGGCTGAAGTAGGACTTCTGCTCTGGGTGTGCTACTTTGCCCTAGAGCTGAAAGGCACAACGTGCAGGCTTCTTTCCAAGGGGGGAGTTGGGCCCCACAGCATCTTGCTTCCAGCTCTTTGGGAAGCTATGAAACCACTCGCTCTGCACAGTGCTCTTACAGCCTACTGGGAACATCTCTTCCAAAGGCATGTGAAATGCAGTTTCTTTGCAGGCCTGATCTGGCTGAAGTAGGACTTCTGCTCTTGGTGTGCTACTTTGCCCTAGAGCTGAAAGGCACAACGTGCAGGCTTCTTTCCAAAGGGCGAGTTGGGCCCCACAGCATCTTGCTTCCAGCTCTTTGGGAAGCTAAGAAACAACTCGCTCTGCACAGTGCTCTTACAGCCTACCGGGAACATCTCTTCCAAAAGCCTGTGAAACGCAGTTTCTTTGCAGGCCTGATCTGGCTGAAGTAGGGCTTCTGCTCTGGGTGTGCTACTTTGCCCTAGAGCTGAAAGGCACAACGTGCAGGCTTCTTTCCAAAGGGCGAGTTGGGCCCCACAGCATCTTGCTTCCAGCTCTTTGGGAAGCTAAGAAACAACTCGCTCTGCACAGTGCTCTTACAGCCTACCGGGAACATCTCTTCCAAAGGCCTGTGAAACGCAGTTTCTTTGCAGGCCTGATCTGGCTGAAGTAGGGCTTCTGCTCTGGGTGTGCTACTTTGCCCTAGAGCTGAAAGGCACAACGTGCATGCTTCTTTCCAAAGGGCGAGTTGGGCCCCACAGCATCTTGCTTCCAGCCTTTTGGGAAGCTAAGAAACAACTCGCTCTACACAGTGCTCTTACAGCCTACGGGGAACATCTCTTCCAGAGGCCTGTGAAACGCAGTTTCTTTGCAGGCCTGATCTGGCTGAAGTAGGACTTCTGCTCTGGGTGTGCTACATTGCCCTAGAGCTGAAAGGCACAACGTGCAGGCTTCTTTCCAAAGGGCGAGTTGGGCCCCACAGCATCTTGCTTCCAGCTCTTTGGGAAGCTAAGAAACAACTCGCTCTGCACAGTGCTCTTACAGCCTACCGGGAACATCTCTTCCAAAGGCCTGTGAAACGCAGTTTCTTTGCAGGCCTGATCTGGCTGAAGTAGGACTTCTGCTCTGGGTGTGCTACATTGCCCTAGAGCTGAAAGGCACAACATGCAGGCTTCTTTCCAAAGGGCGAGTTGGGCCCCACAGCATCTTGCTTCCAGCTCTTTGGGAAGCTAAGAAACAACTCGCTCTGCACAGTGCTCTTACAGCCTACTGGGAACATCTCTTCCAAAGGTCTGTGAAACGCAGTTTCTTTGCAGGCCTGGTCTGGCTGAAGTAGGACTTCTGCTCTGGAGTGCTACTTTGCCCTAGAGCTGAAAGGCACAACGTGCAGGCTTCTTTCCAAAGGGCGAGTTGGGCCCCACAGCATCTTGCTTCCAGGTCTTTGGGAAGCTGAGAAACAACTCGCTCTGCACAGTGCTCTTACAGCCTACCGGGAACATCTCTTCCAAAGGCCTGTGAAACGCACTTTCTTTGCAGGCCTGATCTGGCTGAAGTAGGACTTCTGCTCTGGGTGTGCAACATTGCCCTAGAGCTGAAAGGCACAACGTGCAGGCTTCTTTCCAAAGGGCGAGTTGGGCCCCACAGCATCTTGCTTCCAGCTCTTTGGGAAACTAAGAAACAACTCGCTCTGCACAGTGCTCTTACAGCCTACCGGGAACATCTCTTCCAAAAGCCTGTGAAACGCAGTTTCTTTGCAGGCCTGATCTGGCTGAAGTAGGGCTTCTGCTCTGGGTGTGCTACTTTGCCCTAGAGCTGAAAGGCACAACGTGCAGGCTTCTTTCCAAAGGGCGAGTTGGGACCCACAGCATCTTGCTTCCAGCTCTTTGGGAAGCTAAGAAACAACTCGCTCTGCACAGTGCTCTTACAGCCTAGTGGGAACATCTCTTCCAAAGGCCTGTGAAACGCAGTTTGTTTGCAGGCCTGATCTGGCTGAAGTAGGACTTCTGCTCTGGGTGTGCTACTTTGCCCTAGAGCTGAAAGGCTCAACGTGCATGCTTCTTTCCAAAGGGCGAGTTGGGCCCCACAGCATCTTGCTTCCAGCCTTTTGTGAAGCTAAGAAACAACTCGCTCTACACAGTGCTCTTACAGCCTACGGGGAACATCTCTTCCAGAGGCCTGTGAAACACAGTTTCTTTGCAGGCCTGATCTGGCTGAAGTAGGACTTCTGCTCTGGGTGTGCTACTTTGCCCTAGAGCTGAAAGGCACAACGTGCAGGCTTCTTTCCAAAGGGCGAGTTGGGCCCCACAGCATCTTGCTTCCAGCTCTTTGGGAAGCTAAGAGACAACTCGCTCTGCACAGTGCTCTTACAGCCTACCGGGAACATCTCTTCCAAAGGCCTGTGAAACGCAGTTTCTTTGCAGGCCTGATCTGGCTGAAGTAGGACTTCTGCTCTGGGTGTGCTACATTGCCCTAGAGCTGAAAGGCACAACATGCAGGCTTCTTTCCAAAGGGCGAGTTGGGCCCCACAGCATCTTGCTTCCAGCTCTTTGGGAAGCTAAGAAACAACTCGCTCTGCACAGTGCTCTTACAGCCTACTGGGAACATCTCTTCCAAAGGTCTGTGAAACGCAGTTTCTTTGCAGGCCTGGTCTGGCTGAAGTAGGACTTCTGCTCTGGGTGTGCTACTTTGCCCTAGAGCTGAAAGGCACAACGTGCAGGCTTCTTTCCAAAGGGCGAGTTGGGCCCCACAGCATCTTGCTTCCAGCTCTTTGGGAAGCTGAGAAACAACTCGCTCTGCACAGTGCTCTTACAGCCTACCGGGAACATCTCTTCCAAAGGCCTGTGAAACGCAGTTTCTTTGCAGGCGTGATCTGGCTGAAGTAGGACTTCTGCTCTGGGTGTGCTACTTTGCCCTAGAGCTGAAAGGCACAACGTGCTGGCTTCTTTCCAAAGGGCGAGTGGGACCCCACAGCATCTTGCTTCCAGCTGTTTGGGAAGCTAAGAAACAACTCGCTCTGCACAGTGCTCTTACAGCCTACCGGGAACATCCTTTCCAAAGCCCTGTGAAACGCAGTTTCTTTGCAGGCCTGGTCTGGCTGAAGTAGGACTTCTGCTCTGGGTGTGCTACTTTGCCCTAGAGCTGAAAGGCACAACGTGCAGGCTTCTTTCCAAAGGGCGAGTTGGGCCCCACAGCATCTTGCTTCCAGCTCTTTGGGAAGCTAAGTAACAACTCGCTCTGCACAGTGCTCTTACAGCCTAGTGGGAACATCTCTTCCAAAGGCCTGTGAAACACAGTTTCTTTGCAGGCCTGATCTGGCTGAAGTAGGACTTCTGCTCTGGGTGTGCTACATTGCCCTAGAGCTGAAAGGCACAACGTACAGGCTTCTTTCCAAAGGGCGAGTTGGGCCCCACAGCATCTTGCTTCCAGCTGTTTGGGAAGCTAAGAAACAACTCGCTCTGCACAGTGCTCTTACAGCCTACCGGGAACATCTCTTCCAAAGGCCTGTGAAACGCAGTTTCTTTGCAGGCCTGATCTGGCTGAAGTAGGACTTCTGCTCTGGGTGTGCTACTTTGCCCTAGAGCTGAAAGGCACAACGTGCAGGCTTCTGTCCAAAGGGCGAGTTGGGCCCCACAGCATCTTGCTTCCAGCTCTTTGGGAAGCTAAGAGACAACTCGCTCTGCACAGTGCTCTTACAGCCTACCGGGAACATCTCTTCCAAAGGCCTGTGAAACGCAGTTTCTTTGCAGGCCTGATCTGGCTGAAGTAGGACTTCTGCTCTGGGTGTGCTACATTGCCCTAGAGCTGAAAGGCACAACATGCAGGCTTCTTTCCAAAGGGCGAGTTGGGCCCCACAGCATCTTGCTTCCAGCTCTTTGGGAAGCTAAGAAACAACTCGCTCTGCACAGTGCTCTTACAGCCTACTGGGAACATCTCTTCCAAAGGTCTGTGAAACGCAGTTTCTTTGCAGGCCTGGTCTGGCTGAAGTAGGACTTCTGCTCTGGGTGTGCTACTTTGCCCTAGAGCTGAAAGGCACAACGTGCAGGCTTCTTTCCAAAGGGCGAGTTGGGCCCCACAGCATCTTGCTTCCAGCTCTTTGGGAAGCTGAGAAACAACTCGCTCTGCACAGTGCTCTTACAGCCTACCGGGAACATCTCTTCCAAAGGCCTGTGAAACGCAGTTTCTTTGCAGGCCTGATCTGGCTGAAGTAGGACTTCTGCTCTGGGTGTGCAACATTGCCCTAGAGCTGAAAGGCACAACGTGCAGGCTTCTTTCCAAGGGGCGAGTTGGGCCCCACAGCATCTTGCTTCCAGCTCTTTGGAAAGCTATGAAACCACTCGCTCTGCACAGTGCTCTTACAGCCTACCGGGAACATCTCTTCCAAAGGCCTGTGAAACGCAGTTTCTTTGCAGGCCTGATCTGGCTGAAGTAGGACTTCTGCTCTTGGTGTGCTACTTTGCCCTAGAGCTGAAAGGCACAACGTGCAGGCTTCTTTCCAAAGGGCGAGTTGGGCCCCACAGCATCTTGCTTCCAGCTCTTTGGGAAGCTAAGAAACAACTCGCTCTGCACAGTGCTCTTACAGCCTACCGGGAACATCTCTTCCAAAAGCCTGTGAAACGCAGTTTCTTTGCAGGCCTGATCTGGCTGAAGTAGGGCTTCTGGTCTGGGTGTGCTACTTTGCCCTAGAGCTGAAAGGCACAACGTGCAGGCTTCTTTCCAAAGGGCGAGTTGGGCCCCACAGCATCTTGCTTCCAGCTCTTTGGGAAGCTAAGAAACAACTCGCTCTGCACAGTGCTCTTACAGCCTACCGGGAACATCTCTTCCAAAGGCCTGTGAAACGCAGTTTCTTTGCAGGCCTGATCTGGCTGAAGTAGGACTTCTGCTCTGGGTGTGCTACTTTGCCCTAGAGCTGAAAGGCACAACGTGCAGGCTTCTTTCCAAAGGGCGAGTTGGGCCCCACAGCATCTTGCTTCCAGCTCTTTGGGAAGCTAAGAAACAACTCGCTCTGCACAGTGCTCTTACAGCCTACCGGGAACATGTCTTCCAAAGGTCTGTGAAACGCAGTTTCTTTGCAGGCCTGGTCTGGCTGAAGTAGGACTTCTGCTCTGGGTGTGCTACTTTGCCCTAGAGCTGAAAGGCACAACGTGCAGGCTTCTTTCCAAAGGGCGAGTTGGGCCCCACAGCATCTTGCTTCCAGCTCTTTGGGAAGCTAAGAGACAACTCGCTCTGCACAGTGCTCTTACAGCCTACCGGGAACATCTGTTCCAAAGGCCTGTGAAATGCAGTTTCTTTTCAGGCCTGATCTGGCTGAAGTAGGACTTCTGCTCTGGGTGTGCTACTTTGCCCTAGAGCTGAAAGGCACAACGTGCAGGCTTCTTTCCAAGGGGGGAGTTGGGCCCCACAGCATCTTGCTTCCAGCTCTTTGGGAAGCTATGAAACCACTCGCTCTGCACAGTGCTCTTACAGCCTACCGGGAACATCTCTTCCAAAGGCCTGTGAAATGCAGTTTCTTTGCAGGCCTGATCTGGCTGAAGTAGGACTTCTGCTCTTGGTGTGCTACTTTGCCCTAGAGCTGAAAGGCACAACGTGCAGGCTTCTTTCCAAAGGGCGAGTTGGGCCCCACAGCATCTTGCTTCCAGCTCTTTGGGAAGCTAAGAAACAACTCGCTCTGCACAGTGCTCTTACAGCCTACCGGGAACATCTCTTCCAAAAGCCTGTGAAACGCAGTTTCTTTGCAGGCCTGATCTGGCTGAAGTAGGGCTTCTGCTCTGGGTGTGCTACTTTGCCCTAGAGCTGAAAGGCACAACGTGCAGGCTTCTTTCCAAAGGGCGAGTTGGGCCCCACAGCATCTTGCTTCCAGCTCTTTGGGAAGCTAAGAAACAACTCGCTCTGCACAGTGCTCTTACAGCCTACCGGGAACATCTCTTCCAAAGGCCTGTGAAACGCAGTTTCTTTGCAGGCCTGATCTGGCTGAAGTAGGGCTTCTGCTCTGGGTGTGCTACTTTGCCCTAGAGCTGAAAGGCACAACGTGCATGCTTCTTTCCAAAGGGCGAGTTGGGCCCCACAGCATCTTGCTTCCAGCCTTTTGGGAAGCTAAGAAACAACTCGCTCTACACAGTGCTCTTACAGCCTACGGGGAACATCTCTTCCAGAGGCCTGTGAAACGCAGTTTCTTTGCAGGCCTGATCTGGCTGAAGTAGGACTTCTGCTCTGGGTGTGCTACATTGCCCTAGAGCTGAAAGGCACAACGTGCAGGCTTCTTTCCAAAGGGCGAGTTGGGCCCCACAGCATCTTGCTTCCAGCTCTTTGGGAAGCTAAGAAACAACTCGCTCTGCACAGTGCTCTTACAGCCTACCGGGAACATCTCTTCCAAAGGCCTGTGAAACGCAGTTTCTTTGCAGGCCTGATCTGGCTGAAGTAGGACTTCTGCTCTGGGTGTGCTACATTGCCCTAGAGCTGAAAGGCACAACATGCAGGCTTCTTTCCAAAGGGCGAGTTGGGCCCCACAGCATCTTGCTTCCAGCTCTTTGGGAAGCTAAGAAACAACTCGCTCTGCACAGTGCTCTTACAGCCTACTGGGAACATCTCTTCCAAAGGTCTGTGAAACGCAGTTTCTTTGCAGGCCTGGTCTGGCTGAAGTAGGACTTCTGCTCTGGAGTGCTACTTTGCCCTAGAGCTGAAAGGCACAACGTGCAGGCTTCTTTCCAAAGGGCGAGTTGGGCCCCACAGCATCTTGCTTCCAGGTCTTTGGGAAGCTGAGAAACAACTCGCTCTGCACAGTGCTCTTACAGCCTACCGGGAACATCTCTTCCAAAGGCCTGTGAAACGCACTTTCTTTGCAGGCCTGATCTGGCTGAAGTAGGACTTCTGCTCTGGGTGTGCAACATTGCCCTAGAGCTGAAAGGCACAACGTGCAGGCTTCTTTCCAAAGGGCGAGTTGGGCCCCACAGCATCTTGCTTCCAGCTCTTTGGGAAACTAAGAAACAACTCGCTCTGCACAGTGCTCTTACAGCCTACCGGGAACATCTCTTCCAAAAGCCTGTGAAACGCAGTTTCTTTGCAGGCCTGATCTGGCTGAAGTAGGGCTTCTGCTCTGGGTGTGCTACTTTGCCCTAGAGCTGAAAGGCACAACGTGCAGGCTTCTTTCCAAAGGGCGAGTTGGGCCCCACAGCATCTTGCTTCCAGCTCTTTGGGAAGCTAAGAAACAACTCGCTCTGCACAGTGCTCTTACAGCCTAGTGGGAACATCTCTTCCAAAGGCCTGTGAAACGCAGTTTGTTTGCAGGCCTGATCTGGCTGAAGTAGGACTTCTGCTCTGGGTGTGCTACTTTGCCCTAGAGCTGAAAGGCTCAACGTGCATGCTTCTTTCCAAAGGGCGAGTTGGGCCCCACAGCATCTTGCTTCCAGCCTTTTGTGAAGCTAAGAAACAACTCGCTCTACACAGTGCTCTTACAGCCTACGGGGAACATCTCTTCCAGAGGCCTGTGAAACACAGTTTCTTTGCAGGCCTGATCTGGCTGAAGTAGGACTTCTGCTCTGGGTGTGCTACTTTGCCCTAGAGCTGAAAGGCACAACGTGCAGGCTTCTTTCCAAAGGGCGAGTTGGGCCCCACAGCATCTTGCTTCCAGCTCTTTGGGAAGCTAAGAGACAACTCGCTCTGCACAGTGCTCTTACAGCCTACCGGGAACATCTCTTCCAAAGGCCTGTGAAACGCAGTTTCTTTGCAGGCCTGATCTGGCTGAAGTAGGACTTCTGCTCTGGGTGTGCTACATTGCCCTAGAGCTGAAAGGCACAACATGCAGGCTTCTTTCCAAAGGGCGAGTTGGGCCCCACAGCATCTTGCTTCCAGCTCTTTGGGAAGCTAAGAAACAACTCGCTCTGCACAGTGCTCTTACAGCCTACTGGGAACATCTCTTCCAAAGGTCTGTGAAACGCAGTTTCTTTGCAGGCCTGGTCTGGCTGAAGTAGGACTTCTGCTCTGGGTGTGCTACTTTGCCCTAGAGCTGAAAGGCACAACGTGCAGGCTTCTTTCCAAAGGGCGAGTTGGGCCCCACAGCATCTTGCTTCCAGCTCTTTGGGAAGCTGAGAAACAACTCGCTCTGCACAGTGCTCTTACAGCCTACCGGGAACATCTCTTCCAAAGGCCTGTGAAACGCAGTTTCTTTGCAGGCGTGATCTGGCTGAAGTAGGACTTCTGCTCTGGGTGTGCTACTTTGCCCTAGAGCTGAAAGGCACAACGTGCTGGCTTCTTTCCAAAGGGCGAGTGGGACCCCACAGCATCTTGCTTCCAGCTGTTTGGGAAGCTAAGAAACAACTCGCTCTGCACAGTGCTCTTACAGCCTACCGGGAACATCCTTTCCAAAGCCCTGTGAAACGCAGTTTCTTTGCAGGCCTGGTCTGGCTGAAGTAGGACTTCTGCTCTGGGTGTGCTACTTTGCCCTAGAGCTGAAAGGCACAACGTGCAGGCTTCTTTCCAAAGGGCGAGTTGGGCCCCACAGCATCTTGCTTCCAGCTCTTTGGGAAGCTAAGTAACAACTCGCTCTGCACAGTGCTCTTACAGCCTAGTGGGAACATCTCTTCCAAAGGCCTGTGAAACACAGTTTCTTTGCAGGCCTGATCTGGCTGAAGTAGGACTTCTGCTCTGGGTGTGCTACATTGCCCTAGAGCTGAAAGGCACAACGTACAGGCTTCTTTCCAAAGGGCGAGTTGGGCCCCACAGCATCTTGCTTCCAGCTGTTTGGGAAGCTAAGAAACAACTCGCTCTGCACAGTGCTCTTACAGCCTACCGGGAACATCTCTTAAAAAGGCCTGTGAAACGCAGTTTCTTTGCAGGCCTGATCTGGCTGAAGTAGGACTTCTGCTCTGGGTGTGCTACTTTGCCCTAGAGCTGAAAGGCACAACGTGCAGGCTTCTGTCCAAAGGGCGAGTTGGGCCCCACAGCATCTTGCTTCCAGCTCTTTGGGAAGCTAAGAGACAACTCGCTCTGCACAGTGCTCTTACAGCCTACCGGGAACATCTCTTCCAAAGGTCTGTGAAATGCAGTTTCTTTGCAGGCCTGATCTGGCTGAAGTAGGACTTCTGCTCTGGGTGTGCTACTTTGCACTAGAGCTGAAAGGCACAACGTGCAGGCTTCTTTCCAAAGGGCGAGTTGGGCCCCACAGCATCTTGCTTCCAGCTCTTTGGGAAGCTAAGAAACAACTCGCTCTGCACAGTGCTCTTACAGCCTACCGGGAACATCTCTTCCAAAGGCCTGTGAAACGCAGTTTCTTTGCAGGCCTGGTCTGGCTGAAGTAGGACTTCTGCTCTGGGTGTGCTACTTTGCCCTAGAGCTGAAAGGCACAACGTGCAGGCTTCTTTCCAAAGGGCGAGTTGGGCCCCACAGCATCTTGCTTCCAGCTCTTTGGGAAGCTGAGAAACAAATCGCTCTGCACAGTGCTCTTACAGCCTACCGGGAACATCTCTTCCAAAGGCCTGTGAAACGCAGTTTCTTTGCAGGCGTGATCTGGCTGAAGTAGGACTTCTGCTCTGGGTGTGCTACTTTGCCCTAGAGCTGAAAGGCACAACGTGCTGGCTTCTTTCCAAAGGGCGAGTTGGACGCCACAGCATCTTGCTTCCAGCTCTTTGGGAAGCTAAGAAACAACTCGCTCTGCACAGTGCTCTTACAGCCTAGTGGGAACATCTCTTCCAAAGGCCTGTGAAACGCAGTTTGTTTGCAGGCCTGATCTGGCTGAAGTAGGACTTCTGCTCTGGGTGTGCTACTTTGCCCTAGAGCTGAAAGGCTCAACGTGCATGCTTCTTTCCAAAGGGCGAGTTGGGCCCCACAGCATCTTGCTTCCAGCCTTTTGGGAAGCTAAGAAACAACTCGCTCTACACAGTGCTCTTACAGCCTACGGGGAACATCTCTTCCAGAGGCCTGTGAAACGCAGTTTCTTTGCAGGCCTGATCTGGCTGAAGTAGGACTTCTGCTCTGGGTGTGCTACTTTGCCCTAGAGCTGAAAGGCACAACGTGCAGGCTTCTTTCCAAAGGGCGAGTTGGGCCCCACAGCATCTTGCTTCCAGCTCTTTGGGAAGCTAAGAAACAACTCGCTCTGCACAGTGCTCTTACAGCCTACCGGGAACATCTCTTCCAAAGGCCTGTGAAACGCAGTTTCTTTGCAGGCCTGATCTGGCTGAAGTAGGACTTCTGCTCTGGGTGTGCTACATTGCCCTAGAGCTGAAAGGCACAACATGCAGGCTTCTTTCCAAAGGGCGAGTTGGGCCCCACAGCATCTTGCTTCCAGCTCTTTGGGAAGCTAAGAAACAACTCGCTCTGCACAGTGCTCTTACAGCCTACTGGGAACATCTCTTCCAAAGGTCTGTGAAACGCAGTTTCTTTGCAGGCCTGGTCTGGCTGAAGTAGGACTTCTGCTCTGGGTGTGCTACTTTGCCCTAGAGCTGAAAGGCACAACGTGCAGGCTTCTTTCCAAAGGGCGAGTTGGGCCCCACAGCATCTTGCTTCCAGCTCTTTGGGAAGCTGAGAAACAACTCGCTCTGCACAGTGCTCTTACAGCCTACCGGGAACATCTCTTCCAAAGGCCTGTGAAACGCAGTTTCTTTGCAGGCGTGATCTGGCTGAAGTAGGACTTCTGCTCTGGGTGTGCTACTTTGCCCTAGAGCTGAAAGGCACAACGTGCTGGCTTCTTTCCAAAGGGCGAGTGGGACCCCACAGCATCTTGCTTCCAGCTCTTTGGGAAGCTAAGAAACAACTCGCTCTGCACAGTGCTCTTACAGCCTACCGGGAACATCCTTTCCAAAGCCCTGTGAAACGCAGTTTCTTTGCAGGCCTGGTCTGGCTGAAGTAGGACTTCTGCTCTGGGTGTGCTACTTTGCCCTAGAGCTGAAAGGCACAACGTGCAGGCTTCTTTCCAAAGGGCGAGTTGGGCCCCACAGCATCTTGCTTCCAGCTCTTTGGGAAGCTAAGTAACAACTCGCTCTGCACAGTGCTCTTACAGCCTAATGGGAACATCTCTTCCAAAGGCCTGTGAAACACAGTTTCTTTGCAGGCCTGATCTGGCTGAAGTAGGACTTCTGCTCTGGGTGTGCTACTCTGCCCTAGAGCTGAAAGGCACAACGTGCAGGCTTCTTTCCAAAGGGCGAGTTGGGCCCCACAGCATCTTGCTTCCAGCTCTTTGGGAAGCTAAGAAACAACTCGCTCTGCACAGTGCTCTTACAGCCTACCGGGAACATCTCTTCCAAAGGTCTGTGAAACGCAGTTTCTTTGCAGGCCTGGTCTGGCTGAAGTAGGACTTCTGCTCTGCATGTGCTACTTTGCCCTAGAGCTGAAAGGCACAACGTGCAGGCTTCTTTCCAAAGGGCGAGTTGGGCCCCACAGCATCTTGCTTCCAGCTCTTTGGGAAGCTAAGAGACAACTCGCTCTGCACAGTGCTCTTACAGCCTACCGGGAACATCTCTTCCAAAGGCCTGTGAAATGCAGTTTCTTTGCAGGCCTGATCTGGCTGAAGTAGGACTTCTGCTCTGGGTGTGCTACTTTGCCCTAGAGCTGAAAGGCACAACGTGCAGGCTTCTTTCCAAAGGGCGACTTGGGCCCCACAGCATCTTGCTTCCAGCTCTTTGGGAAGCTAAGAAACAACTCGCTCTGCACAGTGCTCTTACAGCCTACCGGGAACATCTCTTCCAAAGGCCTGTGAAACGCAGTTTCTTTGCAGGCCTGGTCTGGCTGAAGTAGGACTTCTGCTCTGGGTGTGCTACTTTGCCCTAGAGCTGAAAGGCACAACGTGCAGGCTTCTTTCCAAAGGGCGAGTTGGGCCCCACAGCATCTTGCTTCCAGCTCTTTGGGAAGCTAAGAAACAACTCGCTCTGCACAGTGCTCTTACAGCCTAGTGGGAACATCTCTTCCAAAGGCCTGTGAAACGCACTTTCTTTGCAGGCCTGATCTGGCTGAAGTAGGGCTTCTGCTCTGGGTATGCTACATTGCCCTAGAGCTAACAGGCACAACGTGCAGGCTTCTTTCCAAAGGGCGAGTTGGGCCCCACAGCATCTTGCTTCCAGCTCTTTGGGAAGCTAAGAAACAACTCGCTCTGCACAGTGCTCTTACAGCCTACCGGGAACATCTCTTCCAAAGGCCTGTGAAACGCAGTTTCTTTGCAGGCCTGATCTGGCTGAAGTAGGACTTCTGCTCTGGGTGTGCTACTTTGCCCTAGAGCTGAAAGGCACAACGTGCAGGCTTCTTTCCAAAGGGCGAGTTGGGCCCCACAGCATCTTGCTTCCAGCTCTTTGCGAAGCTAAGAATCAACTCGCTCTGCACAGTGCTCTTACAGCCTACCGGGAAAATCTCTTCCAAAGGCCTGTGAAACGCAGTTTCTTTGCAGGCCTGATCTGGCTGAAGTAGGACTTCTGCTCTGGGTGTTCTACTTTGCCCTAGAGCTGAAAGGCACAACATGCAGGCTTCTTTCCAAAGGGCGAGTTGGGCCCCACAGCATCTTGCTTCCAGCTCTTTGGGAAGCTAAGAAACAAGTCGCTCTGCACAGTGCTCTTACAGCCTACTGGGAACATCTCTTCCAAAGGTCTGTGAAACGCAGTTTCTTTGCAGGCCTGGTCTGGCTGAAGTAGGACTTCTGCTCTGGGTGTGCTACTTTGCCCTAGAGCTGAAAGGCACAACGTGCAGGCTTCTTTCCAAAGGGCGAGTTGGGCCCCACAGCATCTTGCTTCCAGCTGTTTGGGAAGCTGAGAAACAAATCGCTCTGCACAGTGCTCTTACAGCCTACCGGGAACATCTCTTCCAAAGGCCTGTGAAACGCAGTTTCTTTGCAGGCGTGATCTGGCTGAAGTAGGACTTCTGCTCTGGGTGTGCTACTTTGCCCTAGAGCTGAAAGGCACAACGTGCTGGCTTCTTTCCAAAGGGCGAGTTGGACGCCACAGCATCTTGCTTCCAGCTCTTTGGGAAGCTAAGAAACAACTCGCTCTGCACAGTGCTCTTACAGCCTACCGGGAACATCCTTTCCAAAGGCCTGTGAAACGCAGTTTCTTTGCAGGCCTGGTCTGGCTGAAGTAGGACTTCTGCTCTGGGTGTGCTACTTTGCCCTAGAGCTGAAAGGCACAACGTGCAGGCTTCTTTCCAAAGGGCGAGTTGGACCCCACAGCATCTTGCTTTCAGTTCTTTGGGAAGCTAAGTAACAACTCGCTCTGCACAGTGCTCTTACAGCCTAGTGGGAACATCTCTTCCAAAGGCCTGTGAAACGCAGTTTCTTTGCAGGCCTGATCTGGCTGAAGTAGGACTTCTGCTCTGGGTGTGCTCCATTGCCCTAGAGCTGAAAGGCACAACGTACAGGCTTCTTTCCAAAGGGCGAGTTGGGCCCCACAGCATCTTGCTTCCAGCTCTTTGGGAAGCTAAGAAACAACTCGCTCTGCACAGTGCTCTTACAGCCTACCGGGAACATCTCTTCCAAAGGCCTGTGAAACGCAGTTTCTTTGCAGGCCTGATCTGGCTGAAGTAGGACTTCTGCTCTGGGTGTGCTACTTTGCCCTAGAGCTGAAAGGCACAACGTGCAGGCTTCTTTCCAAAGGGCGAGTTGGGCCCCACAGCATCTTGCTTCCAGCTCTTTGGGAAGCTAAGAAACAACTCGCTCTGCACAGTGCTCTTACAGCCTACCGGGAACATCTCTTCCAAAGGTCTGTGAAACGCAGTTTCTTTGCAGGCCTGGTCTGGCTGAAGTAGGACTTCTGCTCTGGGTGTGCTACTTTGCCCTAGAGCTGAAAGGCACAAAGTGCAGGCTTCTTTCCAAAGGGCGAGTTGGGCCCCACAGCATCTTGCTTCCAGCTCTTTGGGAAGCTAAGAGACAACTCGCTCTGCACAGTGCTCTTACAGCCTACCGGGAACATCTCTTCCAAAGGCCTGTGAAACGCAGTTTCTTTGCAGGCCTGATCTGGCTGAAGTAGGACTTCTGCTCTGGGTGTGCTACTTTGCCCTAGAGCTGAAAGGCACAACGTGCAGGCTTCTTTCCAAAGGGCGAGTTGGGCCCCACAGCATCTTGCTTCCAGCTCTTTGCGAAGCTAAGAAACAACTCGCTCTGCACAGTGCTCTTACAGCCTACCGGGAACATCTCTTCCAAAGGCCTGTGAAACGCAGTTTCTTTGCAGGCCTGATCTGGCTGAAGTAGGACTTCTGCTCTGGGTGTGCTACTTTGCCCTAGAGCTGAAAGGCACAACATGCAGGCTTCTTTCCAAAGGGCGAGTTGGGCCCCACAGCATCTTGCTTCCAGCTCTTTGGGAACCTAAGAAACAAGTCGCTCTGCACACTGCTCTTACAGCCTACTGGGAACATCTCTTCCAAAGGTCTGTGAAACGCAGATTCTTTGCAGGCCTGGTCTGGCTGAAGTAGGACTTCTGCTCTGGGTGTGCTACTTTGCCCTAGAGCTGAAAGGCACAACGTGCAGGCTTCTTTCCAAAGGGCGAGTTGGGCCCCACAGCATCTTGCTTCCAGCTCTTTGGGATGCTGAGAAACAACTCGCTCTGCACAGTGCTCTTACAGCCTACCGGGAACATCTCTTCCAAAGGCCTGTGAAACGCAGTTTCTTTGCAGGCGTGATCTGGCTGAAGTAGGACTTCTGCTCTGGGTGTGCTACTTTGCCCTAGAGCTGAAAGGCACAACGTGCAGGCTTCTTTCCAAAGGGCGAGTTGGGCCCCACAGCATCTTGCTTCCAGCTCTTTGGGAAGCTAAGAAACAACTCGCTCTGCACAGTGCTCTTACAGCCTACCGGGAACATCTCTTCCAAAGGCCTGTGAAATGCAGTTTCTTTGCAGGCCTGATCTGGCTGAAGTAGGACTTCTGCTCTGGGTGTGCTACTTTGCCCTAGAGCTGAAAGGCACAACGTGCAGGCTTCTTTCCAAAGGGCGAGTTGGGCCCCACAGCATCTTGCTTCCAGCTCTTTGGGAAGCTAAGAAACAACTCGCTCTGCACAGTGCTCTTACAGCCTACTGGGAACATCTCTTCCAAAGGTCTGTGAAACGCAGTTTCTTTGCAGGCCTGGTCTGGCTGAAGTAGGACTTCTGCTCTGGGTGTGCTACTTTGCCCTAGAGCTGAAAGGCACAACGTGCAGGCTTCTTTCCAAAGGGCGAGTTGGGCCCCACAGCATCTTGCTTCCAGCTCTTTGGGAAGCTGAGAAACAACTCGCTCTGCACAGTGCTCTTACAGCCTACCGGGAACATCTCTTCCAAAGGCCTGTGAAACGCAGTTTCTTTGCAGGCCTGATCTGGCTGAAGTAGGACTTCTGCTCTGGGTGTGCTACTTTGCCCTAGAGCTGAAAGGCACAACGTGCAGGCTTCTTTTCAAAGGGCGAGTTGGGCCCCACAGCATCTTGCTTCCAGCTCTTTGGGAAGCTAAGAAACAACTCGCTCTGCACAGTGCTCTTACAGCCTAGTGGGAACATCTCTTCCAAAGGCATGTGAAACGCAGTTTCTTTGCAGGCCTGGTCTGGCTGAAGTAGGACTTCTGCTCTGGGTGTGCTACTTTGCCCTAGAGCTGAAAGTCACAACGTGCAGGCTTCTTTCCAAAGGGCGAGTTGGGCCCCACAGCATCTTGCTTCAAGCTCTTTGGGAAGCTAAGAAACAACTCGCTCTGCACAGTGCTCTTACAGCCTACCGGGAACATCCTTTCCAAAGGCCTGTGAAACGCAGTTTCTTTGCAGGCCTGGTGTGGCTGAAGTAGGACTTCTGCTCTGGCTGTGCTACTTTGCCCTAGAGCTGAAAGGCACAACGTGCAGGCTTCTTTCCAAAGGGCGAGTTGGGCCCCACAGCATCTTGCTTCCAGCTCTTTGGGTAGCTAAGAAACAACTCTCTCTGCACAGTGCTCTTACAGCCTAGTGGGAACATCTCTTCCCAAGGGTTGTGAAACGCAGTTTGTTTGCAGGCCTGATCTGTCTGAAGTTGGACTTCTGCTCTGGGTCTGCTACTTTGCCCTAGAGCTGAAAGGCACAATGTGCAGGCTTCTTTGCAAATGGTGAGTTGGGCCCCACAGCATCTTGCTTCCAGCTCTTTGGGAAGCTAAGAAACAACTCGCTCTGCACAGTGCTCTTACAGCCTAGTGGGAACACATGTTCCAAAGGCCTGTGAAACGCAGTTTCTTTGCAGGCCTGATCTGGCTGAAGTAGGACTTCTGCTCTGGGTGTGCTACATTGCCCTAGAGCTGAAAGGCACAACGTGCAGGCTTCTTTCCAAGGGGCGAGTTGGGCCCCACAGCATCTTGCTTACAGCTCTTTGGGAAGCTATGAAACCACTCGCTCTGCACAGTGCTCTTACAGCCTACCGGGAACATCTCTTCCAAAGGCCTGTGAAACGCAGTTTCTTTGCAGGCCTGATCTGGCTGAAGTAGGACTTCTGCGGTTGGTGTGCTACTTTGCCCTAGAGCTGAAAGGCACAACGTGCAGGCTTCTTTTCAAAGGGCGAGTTGGGCCCCACAGCATCTTGCTTCCAGCTCTTTGGGAAGCTAAGAAACAACTCGCTCTGCACAGTGCTCTTACAGCCTAGTGGGAACATCTCTTCCAAAGGCATGTGAAACGCAGTTTCTTTGCAGGCCTGGTCTGGCTGAAGTAGGACTTCTGCTCTGGGTGTGCTACTTTGCCCTAGAGCTGAAAGGCACAACGTGCAGGCTTCTTTCCAAAGGGCGAGTTGGGCCCCACAGCATCTTGCTTCCAGCTCTTTGGGATTCTGAGAAACAACTCGCTCTGCACAGTGCTCTTACAGCCTACCGGGAACATCTCTTCCAAAGGCCTGTGAAA
This sequence comes from Equus caballus, assembly GCF_041296265.1. Lineage (NCBI taxonomy): Eukaryota > Metazoa > Chordata > Mammalia > Perissodactyla > Equidae > Equus > Equus caballus. The sequence goes on from NC_091689.1 coordinate 30,774,880, forward strand.
CGCAGTTTCTTTGCAGGCGTGATCTGGCTGAAGTAGGACTTCTGCTCTGGGTGTGCTACTTTGCCCTAGAGCTGAAAGGCACAACGTGCAGGCTTCTTTCCAAAGGGCGAGTTGGGCCCCACAGCATCTTGCTTCCAGCTCTTTGGGAAGCTAAGAAACAACTCGCTCTGCACAGTGCTCTTACAGCCTAGTGGGAACATCTCTTCCAGAGGCCTGTGAAACGCACTTTCTTTGCAGGCCTGATCTGGCTGAAGTAGGGCTTCTGCTCTGGGTGTGCTACATTGCCCTAGAGCTGAAAGGCACAACGTGCAGGCTTCTTTCCAAAGGGCGAGTTGGGCCCCACAGCATCTTGCTTCCAGCTCTTTGGGAAGCTGAGAAACAGCTCGCTCTGCACAGTGCTCTTACAGCCTACCGGGAACATCTCTTCCAGAGGCCTGTGAAACGCAGTTTCTTTGCAGTCCTGATCTGGCTGAAGTAGGACTTCTGCTCTGGGTGTGCTACATTGCCCTAGAGCTGAAAGGCACAACGTGCAGGCTTCTTTCCAAAGGGCGAGTTGGGCCCCACAGCATCTTGCTTCCAGCTCTTTGGGAAGCTAAGAAACAACTCGCTCTGCACAGTGCTCTTACAGCCTACCGGGAACATCTCTTCCAAAGGCCTGTAAAACGCAGTTTCTTTGCAGGCCTGATCTGGCTGAAGTAGGACTTCTGCTCTGGGTGTGCTACTTTGCCCTAGAGCTGAAAGGCACAACATGCAGGCTTCTTTCCAAAGGGCGAGTTGGGCCCCACAGCATCTTGCTTCCAGCTCTTTGGGAACCTAAGAAACAACTCGCTCTGCACAGTGCTCTTACAGCCTACTGGGAACATCTCTTCCAAAGGTCTGTGAAACGCAGTTTCTTTGCAGGCCTGGTCTGGCTGAAGTAGGACTTCTGCTCTGGGTGTGCTACTTTGCCCTAGAGCTGAAAGGCACAACGTGCAGGCTTCTTTCCAAAGGGCGAGTTGGGCCCCACAGCATCTTGCTTCCAGCTCTTTGGGAAGCTGAGAAACAACTCGCTCTGCACAGTGCTCTTACAGCCTACCGGGAACATCTCTTCCAAAGGCCTGTGAAACGCAGTTTCTTTGCAGGCGTGATCTGGCTGAAGTAGGACTTCTGCTCTGGGTGTGCTACTTTGCCCTAGAGCTGAAAGGCACAACGTGCAGGCTTCTTTCCAAAGGGCGAGTTGGGCCCCACAGCATCTTGCTTCCAGCTCTTTGGGAAGCTAAGAAACAACTCGCTCTGCACAGTGCTCTTACAGCCTAGTGGGAACATCTCTTCCAGAGGCCTGTGAAACGCACTTTCTTTGCAGGCCTGATCTGGCTGAAGTAGGGCTTCTGCTCTGGGTGTGCTACTTTGCCCTAGAGCTGAAAGGCACAACGTGCAGGCTTCTTTCCAAAGGGCGAGTTGGGCCCCACAGCATCTTGCTTCCAGCTCTTTGGGAAGCTGAGAAACAGCTCGCTCTGCACAGTGCTCTTACAGCCTACCGGGAACATCTCTTCCAGAGGCCTGTGAAACGCAGTTTCTTTGCAGTCCTGATCTGGCTGAAGTAGGACTTCTGCTCTGGGTGTGCTACATTGCCCTAGAGCTGAAAGGCACAACGTGCAGGCTTCTTTCCAAAGGGCGAGTTGGGCCCCACAGCATCTTGCTTCCAGCTCTTTGGGAAGCTAAGAAACAACTCGCTCTGCACAGTGCTCTTACAGCCTACCGGGAACATCTCTTCCAAAGGCCTGTAAAACGCAGTTTCTTTGCAGGCCTGATCTGGCTGAAGTAGGACTTCTGCTCTGGGTGTGCTACTTTGCCCTAGAGCTGAAAGGCACAACATGCAGGCTTCTTTCCAAAGGGCGAGTTGGGCCCCACAGCATCTTGCTTCCAGCTCTTTGGGAACCTAAGAAACAACTCGCTCTGCACAGTGCTCTTACAGCCTACTGGGAACATCTCTTCCAAAGGTCTGTGAAACGCAGTTTCTTTGCAGGCCTGGTCTGGCTGAAGTAGGACTTCTGCTCTGGGTGTGCTACTTTGCCCTAGAGCTGAAAGGCACAACGTGCAGGCTTCTTTCCAAAGGGCGAGTTGGGCCCCACAGCATCTTGCTTCCAGCTCTTTGGGAAGCTGAGAAACAACTCGCTCTGCACAGTGCTCTTACAGCCTACCGGGAACATCTCTTCCAAAGGCCTGTGAAACGCAGTTTCTTTGCAGGCGTGATCTGGCTGAAGTAGGACTTCTGCTCTGGGTGTGCTACTTTGCCCTAGAGCTGAAAGGCACAACGTGCAGGCTTCTTTCCAAAGGGCGAGTTGGGCCCCACAGCATCTTGCTTCCAGCTCTTTGGGAAGCTAAGAAACAACTCGCTCTGCACAGTGCTCTTACAGCCTACCGGGAACATCCTTTCCAAAGGCCTGTGAAACGCAGTTTCTTTGCAGGCCTGGTCTGGCTGAAGTAGGACTTCTGCTCTGGGTGTGCTACTTTGCCCTAGAGCTGAAAGGCACAACATGCAGGCTTCTTTCCAAAGGGCGAGTTGGGCCCCACAGCATCTTGCTTCCAGCTCTTTGGGAAGCTAAGAAACAACTCGCTCTGCACAGTGCTCTTACAGCCTACCGGGAACATCTCTTCCAAAGGCCTGTGAAACGCAGTTTCTTTGCAGGCCTGATCTGGCTGAAGTAGGGCTTCTGCTCTGGGTGTGCTACTTTGCCCTAGAGCTGAAAGGCACAACGTGCAGGCTTCTTTCCAAAGGGCGAGTTGGGCCCCACAGCATCTTGCTTCCAGCTCTTTGGGAAGCTGAGAAACAACTCGCTCTGCACAGTGCTCTTACAGCCTAGTGGGAACATCTCTTCCAAAGGCCTGTGAAACGCAGTTTCTTTGCAGGCCTGATCTGGCTGAAGTAGGACTTCTGCTCTGGGTGTGCTACTTTGCCCTAGAGCTGAAAGGCACAACGTGCAGGCTTCTTTCCAAAGGGCGAGTTGGGCCCCACAGCATCTTGCTTCCAGCCTTTTGGGAAGCTAAGAAACAACTCGCTCTACACAGTGCTCTTACAGCCTACCGGGAACATCTGTTCCAGAGGCCTGTGAAACGCAGTTTCTTTGCAGGCCTGATCTGGCTGAAGTAGGACTTCTGCTCTGGGTGTGCTACATTGCCGTAGAGCTGAAAGGCACAACATGCAGGCTTCTTTCCAAAGGGCGAGTTGGGCCCCACAGCATCTTGCTTCCAGCTCTTTGGGAAGCTAAGAAACAACTCGCTCTGCACAGTGCTCTTACAGCCTACCGGGAACATCTCTTCCAAAGGCCTGTGAAACGCAGTTTCTTTGCAGGCCTGATCTGGCTGAAGTAGGACTTCTGCTCTGGGTGTGCTACTTTGCCCTATAGCTGAAAGGCACAACTTGCAGGCTTCTTTCCAAAGGGCGAGTTGGGCCCCACAGCATCTTGCTTCCAGCTCTTTGGGAACCTAAGAAACAACTCGCTCTGCACAGTGCTCTTACAGCCTACTGGGAACATCTCTTCCAAAGGTCTGTGAAACGCAGTTTCTTTGCAGGCCTGGTCTGGCTGAAGTAGGACTTCTGCTCTGGGTGTGCTACTTTGCCCTAGAGCTGAAAGTCACAACGTGCAGGCTTCTTTCCAAAGGGCGAGTTGGGCCCCATAGCATCTTGCTTCCAGCTCTTTGGGAAGCTGAGAAACAACTCGCTCTGCACAGTGCTCTTACAGCCTACCGGGAACATCTCTTCCAAAGGCCTGTGAAATGCAGTTTCTTTGCAGGCGTGATCTGGCTGAAGTAGGACTTCTGCTCTGGGTGTGCTACTTTGCCCTAGAGCTGAAAGGCACAACGTGCAGGCTTCTTTTCAAAGGGCGAGTTGGGCCCCACAGCATCTTGCTTCCAGCTCTTTGGGAAGCTAAGAAACAACTCGCTCTGCACAGTGCTCTTACAGCCTACCGGGAACATCCTTTCCAAAGGCCTGTGAAACGCAGTTTCTTTGCAGGCCTGGTCTGGCTGAAGTAGGACTTCTGCTCTGGGTGTGCTACTTTGCCCTAGAGCTGAAAGGCACAACGTGCAGGCTTCTTTCCAAAGGGCGAGTTGGGCCCCACAGCATCTTGCTTCCAGCTCTTTGGGTAGCTAAGAAACAACTCTCTCTGCACAGTGCTCTTACAGCCTAGTGGGAACATCTATTCCCAAGGGTTGTGAAACGCAGTTTGTTTGCAGGCCTGATCTGGCTGAAGTTGGACTTCTGCTCTGGGTCTGCTACTTTGCCCTAGAGCTGAAAGGCACAACGTGCAGGCTTCTTTGCAAATGGTGAGTTGGGCCCCACAGCATCTTGCTTCCAGCTCTTTGGGAAGCTAAGAAACAACTCGCTCTGCACAGTGCTCTTACAGCCTAGTGGGAACACATGTTCCAAAGGCCTGTGAAACGCAGTTTCTTTGCAGGCCTGATCTGGCTGAAGTAGGACTTCTGCTCTGGGTGTGCTACATTGCCCTAGAGCTGAAAGGCACAACCTGCAGGCTTCTTTCCAAGGGGCGAGTTGGGCCCCACAGCATCTTGCTTACAGCTCTTTGGGAAGCTATGAAACCACTCGCTCTGCACAGTGCTCTTACAGCCTACCGGGAACATCTCTTCCAAAGGCCTGTGAAACGCAGTTTCTTTGCAGGCCTGATCTGGCTGAAGTAGGGCTTCTGCTCTGGGTGTGCTACTTTGCCCTAGAGCTGAAAGGCACAACGTGCAGGCTTCTTTCCAAAGGGCGAGTTGGGCCCCACAGCATCTTGCTTCCAGCTCTTTGGGAAGCTGAGAAACAACTCGCTCTGCACAGTGCTCTTACAGCCTAGTGGGAACGTCTCTTCCAAAGGCCTGTGAAACGCAGTTTCTTTGCAGGCCTGATCTGGCTGAAGTAGGACTTCTGCTCTGGGTGTGCTACTTTGCCCTAGAGCTGAAAGGCACAACGTGCAGGCTTCTTTCCAAAGGGCGAGTTGGGCCCCACAGCATCTTGCTTCCAGCCTTTTGGGAGCTAAGAAACAACTCGCTCTACACAGTGCTCTTACAGCCTACCGGGAACATCTGTTCCAGAGGCCTGTGAAACGCAGTTTCTTTGCAGGCCTGATCTGGCTGAAGTAGGACTTCTGCTCTGGGTGTGCTACATTGCCCTAGAGCTGAAAGGCACAACGTGCAGGCTTCTTTCCAAAGGGCGAGTTGGGCCCCACAGCATCTTGCTTCCAGTTCTTTGGGAAGCTAAGAAACAACTCGCTCTGCACAGTGCTCTTACAGCCTACCGGGAACATCTCTTCCAAAGGCCTGTGAAACGCAGTGTCTTTGCAGGCCTGATCTGGCTGAAGTAGGACTTCTGCGGTTGGTGTGCTACTTTGCCCTAGAGCTGAAAGGCACAACATGCAGGCTACTTTCCAAAGGGCGAGTTGGGCCCCACAGCATCTTGCTTCCAGCTCTTTGGGAAGCTAAGTAACAACTCGCTCTGCACAGTGCTCTTACAGCCTACTGGGAACATCTCTTCCAAAGGTCTGTGAAACGCAGTTTCTTTGCAGGCCTGGTCTGGCTGAAGTAGGACTTCTGCTCTGGGTGTGCTACTTTGCCCTAGAGCTGAAAGGCACAACGTGCAGGCTTCTTTCCAAAGGGCGAGTTGGGCCCCACAGCATCTTGCTTCCAGCCTTTTGGGAAGCTGAGAAACAACTCGCTCTGCACAGTGCTCTTACAGCCTACCGGGAACATCTCTTCCAAAGGCCTGTGAAACGCAGTTTCTTTGCAGGCGTGATCTGGCTGAAGTAGGACTTCTGCTCTGGGTGTGCTACTTTGCCCTAGAGCTGAAAGGCACAACGTGCAGGCTTCTTTTCAAAGGGCGAGTTGGGCCACACAGCATCTTGCTTCCAGCTCTTTGGGAAGCTAAGAAACAACTCGCTCTGCACAGTGCTCTTACAGCCTAGTGGGAACATCTCTTCCAAAGGCATGTGAAACGCAGTTTCTTTGCAGGCCTGGTCTGGCTGAAGTAGGACTTCTGCTCTGGGTGTGCTACTTTGCCCTAGAGCTGAAAGGCACAATGTGCAGGCTTCTTTCCAAAGGGCGAGTTGGGCCCCACAGCATCTTGCTTCAAGCTCTTTGGGAAGCTAAGAAACAACTCGCTCTGCACAGTGCTCTTACAGCCTACCGGGAACATCCTTTCCAAAGGCCTGTGAAACGCAGTTTCTTTGCAGGCCTGGTCTGGCTGAAGTAGGACTTCTGCTCTGGGTGTGCTACTTTGCCCTAGAGCTGAAAGGCACAACGTGCAGGCTTCTTTCCAAAGGGCGAGTTGGGCCCCACAGCATCTTGCTTCCAGCTCTTTGGGTAGCTAAGAAACAACTCTCTCTGCACAGTGCTCTTACAGCCTAGTGGGAACATCTCTTCCCAAGGGTTGTGAAACGCAGTTTGTTTGCAGGCCTGATCTGGCTGAAGTTGGACTTCTGCTCTGGGTCTGCTACTTTGCCCTAGAGGTGAAAGGCACAACGTGCAGGCTTCTTTGCAAATGGTGAGTTGGGCCCCACAGCATCTTGCTTCCAGCTCTTTGGGAAGCTAAGAAACAACTCGCTCTGCACAGTGCTCTTACAGCCTACCGGGAACACATGTTCCAAAGGCCTGTGAAACGCAGTTTCTTTGCAGGCCTGATCTGGCTGAAGTAGGACTTCTGCTCTGGGTGTGCTACATTGCCCTAGAGCTGAAAGGCACAACGTGCAGGCTTCTTTCCAAGGGGCGAGTTGGGCCCCACAGCATCTTGCTTACAGCTCTTTGGGAAGCTATGAAACCACTCGCTCTGCACAGTGCTCTTACAGCCTACCGGGAACATCTCTTCCAAAGGCCTGTGAAACGCAGTTTCTTTGCAGGCCTGATCTGGCTGAAGTAGGACTTCTGCGGTTGGTGTGCTACTTTGCCCTAGAGCTGAAAGGCACAACGTGCGGGCTTCTTTCCAAAGGGCGAGTTGGGCCCCACAGCATCTTGCTTCCAGCTCTTTGGGAAGCTAAGAAACAACTCGCTCTGCACAGTGCTCTTACAGCCTACCGGGAACATCTCTTCCAAAGGCCTGTGAAACGCAGTTTCTTTGCAGGCCTGATCTGGCTGAAGTAGGACTTCTGCTCTGGGTGTGCTACTTTGCCCTAGAGCTGAAAGGCACAACATGCAGGCTACTTTCCAAAGGGCGAGTTGGGCCCCACAGCATCTTGCTTCCAGCTCTTTGGGAACCTAACAAACAACTCGCTCTGCACAGTGCTCTTACAGCCTACTGGGAACATCTCTTCCAAAGGTCTGTGTAACGCAGTTTCTTTGCAGGCCTGGTCTGGCTGAAGTAGGACTTCTGCTCTGGATGTGCTACTTTGCCCTAGAGCTGAAAGGCACAACGTGCAGGCTTCTTTCCAAAGGGCGAGTTGGGCCCCACAGCATCTTGCTTCCAGCTCTTTGGGAAGCTAAGAAACAACTCGCTCTGCACAGTGCTCTTACAGCCTACCGGGAACATCTCTTCCAAAGGCCTGTGAAACGCAGTTTCTTTGCAGGCCTGATCTGGCTGAAGTAGGACTTCTGCTCTGGGTGTGCTACTTTGCCCTAGAGCTGAAAGGCACAACGTGCAGGCTTCTTTCCAAAGGGCGAGTTGGGCCCCACAGCATCTTGCTTCCAGCTCTTTGGGAAGCTAAGAAACAACTCGCTCTGCACAGTGCTCTTACAGCCTACCGGGAACATCCTTTCCAAAGGCCTGTGAAACGCAGTTTCTTTGCAGGCCTGGTCTGGCTGAAGTAGGACTTCTGCTCTGGGTGTGCTACTTTGCCCTAGAGCTGAAAGGCACAACGTGCAGGCTTCTTTCCAAAGGGCGAGTTGGGCCCCACAGCATCTTGCTTCCAGCTCTTTGGGAAGCTAAGTAACAACTCGCTCTGCACAGTGCTCTTACAGCCTAGTGGGAACATCTCTTCCAAAGGCCTGTGAAACGCAGTTTCTTTTCAGGCCTGATCTGGCTGAAGTAGGACTTCTGCTCTGGGTGTGCTCCATTGCCCTAGAGCTGAAAGGCACAACGTACAGGCTTCTTTCCAAAGGGCGAGTTCGGCCCCACAGCATCTTGCTTCCAGCTCTTTGGGAAGCTATGAAACAACTCGCTCTGCACAGTGCTCTTACAGCCTACCGGGAACATCTCTTCCAAAGGCCTGTGAAACGCAGTTTCTTTGCAGGCCTGATCTGGCTGAAGTAGGACTTCTGCTCTGGGTGTGCTACTTTGCCCTAGAGCTGAAAGGCACAACGTGCAGGGTTCTTTCCAAAGGGCGAGTTGGGCCCCAATGCATCTTGCTTCCAGCTCTTTGGGAAGCTAAGAAACAACTCGCTCTGCACAGTGCTCTTACAGCCTACCGGGAACATCCTTTCCAAAGGCCTGTGAAACGCAGTTTCTTTGCAGGCCTGGTCTGGCTGAAGTAGGACTTCTGCTCTGGGTGTGCTACTTTGCCCTAGAGCTGAAAGGCACAACGTGCAGGCTTCTTTCCAAAGGGCGAGTTGGGCCCCACAGCATCTTGCTTCCAGCTCTTTGGGAAGCTAAGAAACAACTCGCTCTGCACAGTGCTCTTACAGCCTACCGGGAACAGCTCTTCCAAAGGCCTGTGAAACGCAGTTTCTTTGCAGGCCTGATCTGGCTGAAGTAGGACTTCGGCTCTGGGTGTGCTACTTTGCCCTAGAGCTGAAAGGCACAACGTGCAGGCTTCTTTCCAAAGGGCGAGTTGGGCCCCACAGCATCTTGCTTCCAGCTATTTGGGAAGCTGAGAAACAACTCGCTCTGCACAGTGCTCTTACAGCCTACCGGGAACATCTCTTCCAAAGGCCTGTGAAACGCAGTTTCTTTGCAGGCCTGATCTGGCTGAAGTAGGACTTCTGCTCTGGGTGTGCTACTTTGCCCTAGAGCTGAAAGGCACAACGTGCAGGCTTCTTTGCAAATGGTGAGTTGGGCCCCACAGCATCTTGCTTCCAGGTCTTTGGGAAGCTAAGAAACAACTCGCTCTGCACAGTGCTCTTACAGCCTAGTGGGAACACATGTTCCAAAGGCCTGTGAAACGCAGTTTCTTTGCAGGCCTGATCTGGCTGAAGTAGGACTTCTGCTCTGGGTGTGCTACATTGCCCTAGAGCTGAAAGGCACAACGTGCAGGCTTCTTTCCAAGGGGCGAGTTGGGCCCCACAGCATCTTGCTTACAGCTCTTTGGGAAGCTATGAAACCACTCGCTCTGCACAGTGCTCTTACAGCCTACCGGGAACATCTCTTCCAAAGGCCTGTGAAACGCAGTTTCTTTGCAGGCCTGATCTGGCTGAAGTACGACTTCTGCGGTTGGTGTGCTACTTTGCCCTAGAGCTGAAAGGCACAACGTGCAGGCTTCTTTCCAAAGGGCGAGTTGGGCCCCACAGCATCTTGCTTCCAGCTCTTTGGGAAGCTAAGAAACAACTCGCTCTGCACAGTGCTCTTACAGCCTACCGGGAACATCTCTTCCAAAGGTCTGTGAAACGCAGTTTCTTTGCAGGCCTGATCTGGCTGAAGTAGGACTTCTGCGGTTTGTGTGCTACTTTGCCCTAGAGCTGAAAGGCACAACATGCAGGCTACTTTCCAAAGGGCGAGATGGGCCCCACAGCATCTTGCTTCCAGCTCTTTGGGAAGCTAAGTAACAACTCGCTCTGCACAGTGCTCTTACAGCCTACTGGGAACATCTCTTCCAAAGGTCTGTGAAACGCAGTTTCTTTGCAGGCCTGGTCTGGCTGAAGTAGGACTTCTGCTCTGTGTGTGCTACTTTGCCCTAGAGCTGAAAGGCACAACGTGCAGGCTTCTTTCCAAAGGGCGAGTTGGGCCCCACAGCATCTTGCTTCCAGCTATTTGGGAAGCTGAGAAACAAGTCGCTCTGCACAGTGCTCTTACAGCCTACCGGGAACATCTCTTCCAAAGGCCTGCGAAACGCAGTTTCTTTGCAGGCGTGATCTGGCTGAAGTAGGACTTCTGCTCTGGGTGTGCTACTTTGCCCTAGAGCTGAAAGGCACAACGTGCAGGCTTCTTTCCAAAGGGCGAGTTGGGCCCCACAGCATCTTGCTTCCAGCTCTTTGGGAAGCTAAGAAACAACTCGCTCTGCACAGTGCTCTTACAGCCTAGTGGGAACATCTCTTCCAAAGGCATGTGAAACGCAGTTTCTTTGCAGGCCTGGTCTGGCTGAAGTAGGACTTCTGCTCTGGGTGTGCTACTTTGCCCTAGAGCTGAAAGGCACAACGTGCAGGCTTCTTTCCAAAGGGCGAGTTGGGCCCCACAGCATCTTGCTTCAAGCTCTTTGGGAAGCTAAGAAACAACTCGCTCTGCACAGTTCTCTTACAGCCTACCGGGAACATCCTTTCCAAAGGCCTGTGAAACGCAGTTTCTTTGCAGGCCTGGTCTGGCTGAAGTAGGACTTCTGCTCTGGGTGTGCTACTTTGCCCTAGAGCTGAAAGGCACAACGTGCAGGCTTCTTTCCAAAGGGCGAGTTGGGCCCCACAGCATCTTGCTTCCAGCTCTTTGGGTAGCTAAGAACCAACTCTCTCTGCACAGTGCTCTTACAGCCTAGTGGGAACATCTCTTCCCAAGGGTTGTGAAACGCAGTTTGTTTGCAGGCCTGATCTGGCTGAAGTTGGACTTCTGCTCTGGGTCTGCTACTTTGCCCTAGAGCTGAAAGGCACAACGTGCAGGCTTCTTTGCAAATGGTGAGTTGGGCCCCACAGCATCTTGCTTCCAGCTCTTTGGGAAGCTAAGAAACAACTCGCTCTGCACAGTGCTCTTACAGCCTACCGGGAACACATGTTACAAAGGCCTGTGAAACGCAGTTTCTTTGCAGGCCTGATCTGGCTGAAGTAGGACTTCTGCTCTGGGTGTGCTACATTGCCCTAGAGCTGAAAGGCACAACGTGCAGGCTTCTTTCCAAGGGGCGAGTTGGGCCCCACAGCATCTTGCTTACAGCTCTTTGGGAAGCTATGAAACCACTCGCTCTGCACAGTGCTCTTACAGCCTACCGGGAACATCTCTTCCAAAGGCCTGTGAAACGCAGTTTCTTTGCAGGCCTGATCTGGCTGAAGTAGGACTTCTGCGGTTGGTGTGCTACTTTGCCCTAGAGCTGAAAGGCACAACGTGCAGGCTTCTTTCCAAAGGGCGAGTTGGGCCCCACAGCATCTTGCTTCCAGCTCTTTGGGAAGCTAAGAAACAACTCGCTCTGCACAGTGCTCTTACAGCCTACCGGGAACATCTCTTCCAAAGGCCTGTGAAACGCAGTTTCTTTGCAGGCCTGATCTGGCTGAAGTACGACTTCTGCTCTGGGTGTGCTACTTTGCCCTAGAGCTGAAAGGCACAACGTGCAGGCTTCTTTCCAAAGGGCGAGTTGGGCCCCACAGCATCTTGCTTCCAGCTCTTTGGGAAGCTAAGAAACAACTCGCTCTGCACAGTGCTCTTACAGCCTACCGGGAACATCCTTTCCAAAGGCCTGTGAAACGCAGTTTCTTTGCAGGCCTGGTCTGGCTGAAGTAGGACTTCTGCTCTGGGTGTGCTACTTTGCCCTAGAGCTGAAAGGCACAACGTGCAGGCTTCTTTCCAAAGGGCGAGTTGGGCCCCACAGCATCTTGCTTCCAGCTCTTTGGGAAGCTAAGTAACAACTCGCTCTGCACAGTGCTCTTACAGCCTAGTGGGAACATCTCTTCCAAAGGCCTGTGAAACGCAGTTTCTTTTCAGGCCTGATCTGGCTGAAGTAGGACTTCTGCTCTGGGTGTGCTCCATTGCCCTAGAGCTGAAAGGCACAACGTACAGGCTTCTTTCCAAAGGGCGAGTTCGGCCCCACAGCATCTTGCTTCCAGCTCTTTGGGAAGCTATGAAACAACTCGCTCTGCACAGTGCTCTTACAGCCTACCGGGAACATCTCTTCCAAAGGCCTGTGAAACGCAGTTTCTTTGCAGGCCTGATCTGGCTGAAGTAGGACTTCTGCTCTGGGTGTGCTACATTGCCCTAGAGCTGAAAGGCACAACGTGCTGGCTTCTTTCCAAAGGGCGAGTTGGGCCCCACAGCATCTTGCTTCCAGCTCTTTGGGAAGCTAAGAAACAACTCGCTCTGCACAGTGCTCTTACAGCCTACCGGGAACATCTCTTCCAAAGGCCTGTGAAACGCAGTTTCTTTGCAGGCCTGATCTGGCTGAAGTAGGACTTCTGCTCTGGGTGTGCTACTTTGCCCTAGAGCTGAAAGGCACAACATGCAGGCTTCTTTCCAAAGGGCGAGTTGGGCCCCACAGCATCTTGCTTCCAGCTCTTTGGGAAGCTAAGAAACAACTCGCTCTGCACAGTGCTCTTACAGCCTACCGGGAACATCCTTTCCAAAGGCCTGTGAAACGCAGTTTCTTTGCAGGCCTGGTCTGGCTGAAGTAGGACTTCTGCTCTGGGTGTGCTACTTTGCCCTAGAGCTGAAAGGCACAACGTGCAGGCTTCTTTCCAAAGGGCGAGTTGGGCCCCACAGCATCTTGCTTCCAGCTCTTTGGGAAGCTAAGAAACAACTCGCTCTGCACAGTGCTCTTACAGCCTACCGGGAACAGCTCTTCCAAAGGCCTGTGAAACGCAGTTTCTTTGCAGGCCTGATCTGGCTGAAGTAGGACTTCTGCTCTGGGTGTGCTACTTTGCCCTAGAGCTGAAAGGCACAACGTGCAGGCTTCTTTCCAAAGGGCGAGTTGGGCCCCACAGCATCTTGCTTCCAGCTATTTGGGAAGCTGAGAAACAACTCGCTCTGCACAGTGCTCTTACAGCCTACCGGGAACATCTCTTCCAAAGGCCTGTGAAACGCAGTTTCTTTGCAGGCCTGATCTGGCTGAAGTAGGACTTCTGCTCTGGGTGTGCTACTTTGCCCTAGAGCTGAAAGGCACAACGTGCAGGCTTCTTTCCAAAGGGCGAGTTGGGCCCCACAGCATCTTGCTTCCAGCTCTTTGGGAAGCTAAGAAACAACTCGCTCTGCACAGTCTCATACAGCCTACCGGGAACATCTCTTCCAAAGTCCTGTGAAACGCAGTTTCTTTGCAGGCCTGATCTGGCTGAAGTAGGGCTTCTGCTCTGGGTGTGCTACTTTGCCCTAGAGCTGAAAGGCACAACGTGCAGGCTTCTTTCCAAAGGGCGAGTTGGGCCCCACAGCATCTTGCTTCCAGCTCTTTGGGAAGCTGAGAAACAACTCGCTCTGCACAGTGCTCTTACAGCCTAGTGGGAACATCTCTTCCAGAGGCCTGTGAAACGCAGTTTCTTTTCAGGCCTGATCTGGCTGAAGTAGGACTTCTGCTCTGGGTGTGCTACATTGCCCTAGAGCTGAAAGGCACAACGTGCAGGCTTCTTTCCAAAGGGCGAGTTGGGCCCCACAGCATCTTGCTTCCAGCTCTTTGGGAAGCTAAGAAACAACTCGCTCTGCACAGTGCTCTTACAGCCTACCGGGAACATCTCTTCCAAAGGCCTGTGAAACGCAGTTTCTTTGCAGGCGTGATCTGGCTGAAGTAGGACTTCTGCTCTGGGTGTGCTACTTTGCCCTAGAGCTGAAAGGCACAACGTGCTGGCTTCTTTCCAAAGGGCGAGTGGGACCCCACAGCATCTTGCTTCCAGCTCTTTGGGAAGCTAAGAAACAACTCGCTCTGCACAGTGCTCTTACAGCCTACCGGGAACATCCTTTCCAAAGCCCTGTGAAACGCAGTTTCTTTGCAGGCCTGGTCTGGCTGAAGTAGGACTTCTGCTCTGGGTGTGCTACTTTGCCCTAGAGCTGAAAGGCACAACGTGCAGGCTTCTTTCCAAGGGCGAGTTGGGCCCCACAGCATCTTGCTTCCAGCTCTTTGGGAAGCTAAGTAACAACTCGCTCTGCACAGTGCTCTTACAGCCTAGTGGGAACATCGCTTCCAAAGGCCTGTGAAACACAGTTTCTTTGCAGGCCTGATCTGGCTGAAGTAGGACTTCTGCTCTGGGTGTGCTCCATTGCCCTAGAGCTGAAAGGCACAACGTACAGGCTTCTTTCCAAAGGGCGAGTTGGGCCCCACAGCATCTTGCTTCCAGCTCTTTGGGAAGCTCAGAAACAACTCGCTCTGCACAGTGCTCTTACAGCCTACCGGGAACATCTCTTCCAAAGGCCTGTGAAACGCAGTTTCTTTGCAGGCCTGATCTGGCTGAAGTAGGGCTTCTGCTCTGGGTGTGCTACTTTGCCCTAGAGCTGAAAGGCACAACGTGCAGGCTTCTTTCCAAAGGGCGAGTTGGGCCCCTCAGCATCTTGCTTCCAGCTCTTTGGGAAGCTAAGAAACAACTCGCTCTGCACAGTGCTCTTACAGCCTACCGGGAACATCTCTTCCAAAGGTCTGTGAAACGCAGTTTCTTTGCAGGCCTGGTCTGGATGAAGTAGGACTTCTGCTCTGCGTGTGCTACTTTGCCCTAGAGCTGAAAGGCACAACGTGCAGGCTTCTTTCCAAAGGGCGAGTTGGGCCCCTCAGCATCTTGCTTCCAGCTCTTTGGGAAGCTGAGAAACAACTCGCTCTGCACAGTGCTCTTACAGCCTACCGGGAACATCTCTTCCAAAGGCCTGTGAAATGCAGTTTCTTTGCAGGCCTGATCTGGCTGAAGTAGGACTTCTGCTCTGGGTGTGCTACTTTGCCCTAGAGCTGAAAGGCACAACGTGCAGGCTTCTTTCCAAAGGGCGAGTTGGGCCCCACAGCATCTTGCTTCCAGCTCTTTGGGAAGCTAAGAAACAACTCGCTCTGCACAGTGCTCTTACAGCCTACCGGGAACATCTCTTCCAAAGGCCTGTGAAACGCAGTTTCTTTGCAGGCCTGATCTGGCTGAAGTAGGACTTCTGCTCTGGGTGTGCTACTTTGCCCTAGAGCTGAAAGGCACAACGTGCAGGCTTCTTTCCAAAGGGCGAGTTGGGCCCCACAGCATCTTGCTTCCAGCTCTTTGCGAAGCTAAGAAACAACTCGCTCTGCACAGTGCTCTTACAGCCTACCGGGAACATCTCTTCCAAAGCCCTGTGAAACGCAGTTTCTTTGCAGGCCTGATCTGGCTGAAGTAGGACTTCTGCTCTGGGTGTTCTACTTTGCCCTAGCGCTGAAAGGCACAACATGCAGGCTTCTTTCCAAAGGGCGAGTTGGGCCCCACAGCATCTTGCTTCCAGCTCTTTGGGAAGCTAAGAAACAAGTCGCTCTGCACAGTGCTCTTACAGCCTACTGGGAACATCTCTTCCAAAGGTCTGTGAAACGCAGTTTCTTTGCAGGCCTGGTCTGGCTGAAGTAGGACTTCTGCTCTGGGTGTGCTACTTTGCCCTAGAGCTGAAAGGCACAACGTGCAGGCTTCTTTCCAAAGGGCGAGTTGGGCCCCACAGCATCTTGCTTCCAGCTCTTTGGGAAGCTGAGAAACAAATCGCTCTGCACAGTGCTCTTACAGCCTACCGGGAACATCTCTTCCAAAGGCCTGTGAAACGCAGTTTCTTTGCAGGCGTGATCTGGCTGAAGTAGGACTTCTGCTCTGGGTGTGCTACTTTGCCCTAGAGCTGAAAGGCACAACGTGCTGGCTTCTTTCCAAAGGGCGAGTTGGACGCCACAGCATCTTGCTTCCAGCTCTTTGGGAAGCTAAGAAACAACTCGCTCTGCACAGTGCTCTTACAGCCTACCGGGAACATCCTTTCCAAAGGCCTGTGAAACGCAGTTTCTTTGCAGGCCTGGTCTGGCTGAAGTAGGACTTCTGCTCTGGGTGTGCTACTTTGCCCTAGAGCTGAAAGGCACAACGTGCAGGCTTCTTTCCAAAGGGCGAGTTGGACCCCACAGCATCTTGCTTCCAGTTCTTTGGGAAGCTAAGTAACAACTCGCTCTGCACAGTGCTCTTACAGCCTAGTGGGAACATCTCTTCCAAAGGCCTGTGAAACACAGTTTCTTTGCAGGCCTGATCTGGCTGAAGTAGGACTTCTGCTCTGGGTGTGCTCCATTGCCCTAGAGCTGAAAGGCACAACGTACAGGCTTCTTTCCAAAGGGCGAGTTGGGCCCCACAGCATCTTGCTTCCAGCTCTTTGGGAAGCTAAGAAACAACTCGCTCTGCACAGTGCTCTTACAGCCTACCGGGAACATCTCTTCCAAAGGCCTGTGAAACGCAGTTTCTTTGCAGGCCTGATCTGGCTGAAGTAGGACTTCTGCTCTGGGTGTGCTACTTTGCCCTAGAGCTGAAAGGCACAACGTGCAGGCTTCTTTCCAAAGGGCGAGTTGGGCCCCACAGCATCTTGCTTCCAGCTCTTTGGGAAGCTAAGAAACAACTCGCTCTGCACAGTGCTCTTACAGCCTACCGGGAACATCTCTTCCAAAGGTCTGTGAAACGCAGTTTCTTTGCAGGCCTGGTCTGGCTGAAGTAGGACTTCTGCTCTGGGTGTGCTACTTTGCCCTAGAGCTGAAAGGCACAAAGTGCAGGCTTCTTTCCAAAGGGCGAGTTGGGCCCCACAGCATCTTGCTTCCAGCTCTTTGGGAAGCTAAGAGACAACTCGCTCTGCACAGTGCTCTTACAGCCTACCGGGAACATCTCTTCCAAAGGCCTGTGAAACTCAGTTTCTTTGCAGGCCTGATCTGGCTGAAGTAGGACTTCGGCTGTGGGTGTGCTACTTTGCCCTAGAGCTGAAAGGCACAACGTGCAGGCTTCTTTCCAAAGGGCGAGTTGGGCCCCACAGCATCTTGCTTCCAGCTCTTTGCGAAGCTAAGAAACAACTCGCTCTGCACAGTGCTCTTACAGCCTACCGGGAACATCTCTTCCAAAGGCCTGTGAAACGCAGTTTCTTTGCAGGCCTGATCTGGCTGAAGTAGGACTTCTGCTCTGGGTGTGCTAGTTTGCCCTAGAGCTGAAAGGCACAACATGCAGGCATCTTTCCAAAGGGCGAGTTGGGCCCCACAGCATCTTGCTTCCAGCTCTTTGGGAACCTAAGAAACAAGTCGCTCTGCACAGTGCTCTTACAGCCTACTGGGAACATCTCTTCCAAAGGTCTGTGAAACGCAGATTCTTTGCAGGCCTTGTCTGGCTGAAGTAGGACTTCTGCTCTGGGTGTGCTACTTTGCCCTAGAGCTGAAAGGCACAACGTGCAGGCTTCTTTCCAAAGGGCGAGTTGGGCCCCACAGCATCTTGCTTCCAGCTCTTTGGGATGCTGAGAAACAACTCGCTCTGCACAGTGCTCTTACAGCCTACCGGGAACATCTCTTCCAAAGGCCTGTGAAACGCAGTTTCTTTGCAGGCGTGATCTTCCTGAAGTAGGACTTCTGCTCTGGGTGTGCTACTTTGCCCTAGAGCTGAAAGGCACAACGTGCAGGCTTCTTTCCAAAGGGCGAGTTGGGCCCCACAGCATCTTGCTTCCAGCTCTTTCGGAAGCTAAGAAACAACTCGCTCTGCACAGTGCTCTTACAGCCTACCGGGAACATCTCTTCCAAAGGACTGTGAAACGCAGTTTCTTTGCAGGCCTGATCTGGCTGAAGTAGGACTTCTGCTCTGGGTGTGCTACTTTGCCCTAGAGCTGAAAGGCACAACGTGCAGGCTTCTTTCCAAAGGGCGAGTTGGGCCCCACAGCATCTTGCTCCCAGCTCTTTGGGAAGCTAAGAAACAACTCGCTCTGCACAGTGCTCTTACAGCCTACCGGGAACATCCTTTCCAAAGGCCTGTGAAACGCAGTTTCTTTTCAGGCCTGGTCTGGCTGAAGTAGGACTTCTGCTCTGGGTGTGCTACTTTGCCCTAGAGCTGAAAGGCACAACGTGCAGGCTTCTTTCCAAAGGGCGAGTTGGGCCCCACAGCATCTTGCTTCCAGCTCTTTGGGAAGCTAAGTAACAACTCGCTCTGCACAGTGCTCTTACAGCCTAGTGGGAACATCTCTTCCAAAGGCCTGTGAAAAGCAGTTTCTTTGCAGGCCTGATCTGGCTGAAGTAGGACTTCTGCTCTGGGTGTGCTCCATTGCCCTAGAGCTGAAAGGCACAACGTACAGGCTTCTTTCCAAAGGGCGAGTTGGGCCCCACAGCATCTTGCTTCCAGCTCTTTGGGAAGCTAAGAAACAACTCGCTCTGCACAGTGCTCTTACAGCCTACCGGGAACATCTCTTCCAAAGGCCTGTGAAACGCAGTTTCTTTGCAGGCCTGGTCTGGCTGAAGTAGGACTTCTGCTCTGGGTGTGCTACTTTGCCCTAGAGCTGAAAGGCACAACGTGCAGGCTTCTTTCCAAAGGGCGAGTTGGGCCCCACAGCATCTTGCTTCCAGCTCTTTGGGAAGCTAAGAAACAACTCGCTCTGCACAGTGCTCTTACAGCCTAGTGGGAACATCTCTTCCAAAGGCCTGTGAAACGCAGTTTCTTTGCAGGCCTGATCTGGCTGAAGTAGGGCTTCTGCTCTGGGTGTGCTACATTGCCCTAGAGCTGAAAGGCACAACGTGCAGGCTTCTTTCCAAAGGGCGAGTTGGGCCCCACAGCATCTTGCTTCCAGCTCTTTGGGAAGCTAAGAAACAGCTCGCTCTGCACAGTGCTCTTACAGCCTACCGGGAACATCTCTTCCAGATGCCTGTGAAACGCAGTTTCTTTGCAGGCCTGATCTGGCTGAAGTAGGACTTCTGCTCTGGGTGTGCTACATTGCCCTAGAGCTGAAAGGCACAACGTGCAGGCTTCTTTCCAAAGGGCGAGTTGGGCCCCACAGCATCTTGCTTCCAGCTCTTTGGGAAGCTAAGAAACAACTCGCTCTGCACAGTGCTCTTACAGCCTACCGGGAACATCTCTTCCAAAGGCCTGTAAAACGCAGTTTCTTTGCAGGCCTGATCTGGCTGAAGTAGGACTTCTGCTCTGGGTGTGCTACTTTGCCCTAGAGCTGAAAGGCACAACATGCAGGCTTCTTTCCAAAGGGCGAGTTGGGCCCCACAGCATCTTGCTTCCAGCTCTTTGGGAACCTAAGAAACAACTCGCTCTGCACAGTGCTCTTACAGCCTACTGGGAACATCTCTTCCAAAGGTCTGTGAAACGCAGTTTCTTTGCAGGCCTGGTCTGGCTGAAGTAGGACTTCTGCTCTGGGTGTGCTACTTTGCCCTAGAGCTGAAAGGCACAACGTGCAGTCTTCTTTCCAAAGGGCGAGTTGGGCCCCACAGCATCTTGCTTCCAGCTCTTTGGGAAGCTGAGAAACAACTCGATCTGCACAGTGCTCTTACAGCCTACCGGGAACATGTCTTCCAAAGGCCTGTGAAACGCAGTTTCTTTGCAGGCCTGATCTGGCTGAAGTAGGACTTCTGCTCTGGGTGTGCTACTTTGCCCTAGAGCTGAAAGGCACAACGTGCAGGCTTCTTTCCAAAGGGCGAGTTGGGCCCCACAGCATCTTGCTTCCAGCTCTTTGGGAACCTAAGAAACAACTCGCTCTGCACAGTGCTCTTAC
This sequence comes from Equus caballus, assembly GCF_041296265.1. NCBI lineage: Eukaryota > Metazoa > Chordata > Mammalia > Perissodactyla > Equidae > Equus > Equus caballus. Next base: position 30,794,288 of record NC_091689.1, read on the forward strand.
AGCCTACCGGGAACATCCTTTCCAAAGGCCTGTGAAACGCAGTTTCTTTGCAGGCCTGGTCTGGCTGAAGTAGGACTTCTGCTCTGGGTGTGCTACTTTGCCCTAGAGGTGAAAGGCACAACGTGCAGGCTTCTTTCCAAAGGGCGAGTTGGGCCCCACAGCATCTTGCTTCCAGCTCTTTGGGAAGCTAAGAAACAACTCGCTCTGCACAGTGCTCTTACAGCCTACCGGGAACATCTCCTCCAAAGGCCTGTGAAACGCAGTTTCTTTGCAGGCCTGATCTGGCTGAAGTAGGGCTTCTGCTCTGGGTGTGCTACTTTGCCCTAGAGCTGAAAGGCACAACGTGCAGGCTTCTTTCCAAAGGGCGAGTTGGGCCCCACAGCATCTTGCTTCCAGCTCTTTGGGAAGCTGAGAAACAACTCGCTCTGCACAGTGCTCTTACAGCCTAGTGGGAACATCTCTTCCAAAGGCCTGTGAAACGCAGTTTCTTTGCAGGCTTGATCTGGCTGAAGTAGGACTTCTGCTCTGGGTGTGCTACTTTGCCCTAGAGCTGAAAGGCACAACGTGCAGGCTTCTTTCCAAAGGGCGAGTTGGGCCCCACAGCATCTTGCTTCCAGCCTTTTGGGAAGCTAAGAAACAACTCGCTCTACACAGTGCTCTTACAGCCTACCGGGAACATCTGTTCCAGAGGCCTGTGAAACGCAGTTTCTTTGCAGGCCTGATCTGGCTGAAGTAGGACTTCTGCTCTGGGTGTGCTACATTGCCCTACAGCTGAAAGGCACAACATGCAGGCTTCTTTCCAAAGGGCGAGTTGGGCCCCACAGCATCTTGCTTCCAGCTCTTTGGGAAGCTAAGAAACAACTCGCTCTGCACAGTGCTCTTACAGCCTACCGGGAACATCTCTTCCAAAGGCCTGTGAAACGCAGTTTCTTTGCAGGCCTGATCTGGCTGAAGTAGGACTTCTGCTCTGGGTGTGCTACTTTGCCCTAGAGCTGAAAGGCACAACATGCAGGCTTCTTTCCAAAGGGCGAGTTGGGCCCCACAGCATCTTGCTTCCAGCTCTTTGGGAACCTAAGAAACAACTCGCTCTGCACAGTGCTCTTACAGCCTACTGGGAACATCTCTTCCAAAGGTCTGTGAAACGCAGTTTCTTTGCAGGCCTGGTCTGGCTGAAGTAGGACTTCTGCTCTGGGTGTGCTACTTTGCCCTAGAGCTGAAAGGCACAACGTGCAGGCTTCTTTCCAAAGGGCGAGTTGGGCCCCATAGCATCTTGCTTCCAGCTCTTTGGGAAGCTGAGAAACAACTCGCTCTGCACAGTGCTCTTACAGCCTACCGGGAACATCTCTTCCAAAGGCCTGTGAAATGCAGTTTCTTTGCAGGCGTGATCTGGCTGAAGTAGGACTTCTGCTCTGGGTGTGCTACTTTGCCCTAGAGCTGAAAGGCACAACGTGCAGGCTTCTTTTCAAAGGGCGAGTTGGGCCCCACAGCATCTTGCTTCCAGCTCTTTGGGAAGCTAAGAAACAACTCGCTCTGCACAGTGCTCTTACAGCCTACCGGGAACATCCTTTCCAAAGGCCTGTGAAACGCAGTTTCTTTGCAGGCCTGGTCTGGCTGAAGTAGGACTTCTGCTCTGGGTGTGCTACTTTGCCCTAGAGCTGAAAGGCACAACGTGCAGGCTTCTTTCCAAAGGGCGAGTTGGGCCCCACAGCATCTTGCTTCCAGCTCTTTGGGTAGCTAAGAAACAACTCTCTCTGCACAGTGCTCTTACAGCCTAGTGGGAACATCTATTCCCAAGGGTTGTGAAACGCAGTTTGTTTGCAGGCCTGATCTGGCTGAAGTTGGACTTCTGCTCTGGGTCTGCTACTTTGCCCTAGAGCTGAAAGGCACAACGTGTAGGCTTCTTTGCAAATGGTGAGTTGGGCCCCACAGCATCTTGCTTCCAGCTCTTTGGGAAGCTAAGAAACAACTCGCTCTGCACAGTGCTCTTACAGCCTAGTGGGAACACATGTTCCAAAGGCCTGTGAAACGCAGTTTCTTTGCAGGCCTGATCTGGCTGAAGTAGGACTTCTGCTCTGGGTGTGCTACATTGCCCTAGAGCTGAAAGGCACAACCTGCAGGCTTCTTTCCAAGGGGCGAGTAGGGCCCCACAGCATCTTGCTTACAGCTCTTTGGGAAGCTATGAAACCACTCGCTCTGCACAGTGCTCTTACAGCCTACCGGGAACATCTCTTCCAAAGGCCTGTGAAACGCAGTTTCTTTGCAGGCCTGATCTGGCTGAAGTAGGGCTTCTGCTCTGGGTGTGCTACTTTGCCCTAGAGCTGAAAGGCACAACGTGCAGGCTTCTTTCCAAAGGGCGAGTTGGGCCCCACAGCATCTTGCTTCCAGCTCTTTGGGAAGCTGAGAAACAACTCGCTCTGCACAGTGCTCTTACAGCCTAGTGGGAACATCTCTTCCAAAGGCCTGTGAAACGCAGTTTCTTTGCAGGCCTGATCTGGCTGAAGTAGGACTTCTGCTCTTGGTGTGCTACTTTGCCCTAGAGCTGAAAGGCACAACGTGCAGGCTTCTTTCCAAAGGGCGAGTTGGGCCCCACAGCATCTTGCTTCCAGCCTTTTGGGAAGCTAAGAAACAACTCGCTCTACACAGTGCTCTTACAGCCTACCGGGAACATCTCTTCCAAAGGCCTGTGAAACGCAGTTTCTTTGCAGGCCTGGTCTGGCTGAAGTAGGACTTCTGCTCTGGGTGTGCTACTTTGCCCTAGAGCTGAAAGGCACAACGTGCAGGCTTCTTTGCAAATGGCGAGTTGGGCCCCACAGCATCTTGCTTCCAGCTCTTTGGGAAGCTAAGAGACAACTCGCTCTGCACAGTGCTCTTACAGCCTACCGGGAACATCTCTTCCAAAGGCCTGTGAAATGCAGTTTCTTTGCAGGCCTGATCTGGCTGAAGTAGGACTTCTGCTCTGGGTGTGCTACTTTGCCCTAGAGCTGAAAGGCACAACGTGCAGGCTTCTTTCCAAAGGGCGAGTTGGGCCCCACAGCATCTTGCTTCCAGCTCTTTGGGAAGCTAAGAAACAACTCGCTCTGCACAGTGCTCTTACAGCCTACCGGGAACATCTCTTCCAAAGGCCTGTGAAACGCAGTTTCTTTGCAGGCCTGGTCTGGCTGAAGTAGGACTTCTGCTCTGGGTGTGCTACTTTGCCCTAGAGCTGAAAGGCACAACGTGCAGGCTTCTTTCCAAAGGGCGAGTTGGGCCCCACAGCATCTTGCTTCCAGCTCTTTGGGAAGCTAAGAAACAACTCGCTCTGCACAGTGCTCTTACAGCCTAGTGGGAACATCTCTTCCAAAGGCCTGTGAAACGCACTTTCTTTGCAGGCCTGATCTGGCTGAAGTAGGGCTTCTGCTCTGGGTGTGCTACATTGCCCTAGAGCTGAAAGGCACAACGTGCAGGCTTCTTTCCAAAGGGCGAGTTGGGCCCCACAGCATCTTGCTTCCAGCTCTTTGGGAAGCTAAGAAACAGCTCGCTCTGCACAGTGCTCTTACAGCCTACCGGGAACATCTCTTCCAGAGGCCTGTGAAACGCAGTTTCTTTGCAGGCCTGATCTGGCTGAAGTAGGACTTCTGCTCTGGGTGTGCTACATTGCCCTAGAGCTGAAAGGCACAACGTGCAGGCTTCTTTCCAAAGGGCGAGTTGGGCCCCACAGCATCTTGCTTCCAGCTCTTTGGGAAGCTAAGAAACAACTCGCTCTGCACAGTGCTCTTACAGCCTACCGGGAACATCTCTTCCAAAGGCCTGTAAAACGCAGTTTCTTTGCAGGCCTGATCTGCCTGAAGTAGGACTTCTGCTCTGGGTGTGCTACTTTGCCCTAGAGCTGAAAGGCACAACATGCAGGCTTCTTTCCAAAGGGCGAGTTGGGCCCCACAGCATCTTGCTTCCAGCTCTTTGGGAACCTAAGAAACAACTCGCTCTGCACAGTGCTCTTACAGCCTACTGGGAACATCTCTTCCAAAGGTCTGTGAAACGCAGTTTCTTTGCAGGCCTGGTCTGGCTGAAGTAGGACTTCTGCTCTGGGTGTGCTACTTTGCCCTAGAGCTGAAAGGCACAACGTGCAGGCTTCTTTCCAAAGGGCGAGTTGGGCCCCACAGCATCTTGCTTCCAGCTCTTTGGGAAGCTGAGAAACAACTCGCTCTGCACAGTGCTCTTACAGCCTACCGGGAACATGTCTTCCAAAGGCCTGTGAAACGCAGTTTCTTTGCAGGCCTGATCTGGCTGAAGTAGGACTTCTGCTCTGGGTGTGCTACTTTGCCCTAGAGCTGAAAGGCACAACGTGCAGGCTTCTTTCCAAAGGGCGAGTTGGGCCCCACAGCATCTTGCTTCCAGCTCTTTGGGAAGCTAAGAAACAACTCGCTCTGCACAGTGCTCTTACAGCCTACCGGGAACATCCTTTCCAAAGGCCTGTGAAACGCAGTTTCTTTGCAGGCCTGGTCTGGCTGAAGTAGGACTTCTGCTCTGGGTGTGCTACTTTGCCCTAGAGGTGAAAGGCACAACGTGCAGGCTTCTTTCCAAAGGGCGAGTTGGGCCCCACAGCATCTTGCTTCCAGCTCTTTGGGAAGCTAAGAAACAACTCGCTCTGCACAGTGCTCTTACAGCCTACCGGGAACATCTCTTCCAAAGGCCTGTGAAACGCAGTTTCTTTGCAGGCCTGATCTGGCTGAAGTAGGGCTTCTGCTCTGGGTGTGCTACTTTGCCCTAGAGCTGAAAGGCACAACGTGCAGGCTTCTTTCCAAAGGGCGAGTTGGGCCCCACAGCATCTTGCTTCCAGCTCTTTGGGAAGCTGAGAAACAACTCGCTCTGCACAGTGCTCTTACAGCCTAGTGGGAACATCTCTTCCAAAGGCCTGTGAAACGCAGTTTCTTTGCAGGCCTGATCTGGCTGAAGTAGGACTTCTGCTCTGGGTGTGCTACTTTGCCCTAGAGCTGAAAGGCACAACGTGCAGGCTTCTTTCCAAAGGGCGAGTTGGGCCCCACAGCATCTTGCTTCCAGCCTTTTGGGAAGCTAAGAAACAACTCGCTCTACACAGTGCTCTTACAGCCTACCGGGAACATCTCTTCCAAAGGCCTGTGAAACGCAGTTTCTTTGCAGGCCTGATCTGGCTGAAGTAGGACTTCTGCTCTGGGTGTGCTACATTGCCCTAGAGCTGAAAGGCACAACATGCAGGCTTCTTTCCAAAGGGCGAGTTGGGCCCCACAGCATCTTGCTTCCAGCTCTTTGGGAAGCTAAGAAACAACTCGCTCTGCACAGTGCTCTTACAGCCTACCGGGAACATCTCTTCCAAAGGCCTGTGAAACGCAGTTTCTTTGCAGGCGTGATCTGGCTGAAGTAGGACTTCTGCTCTGGGTGTGCTACTTTGCCCTAGAGCTGAAAGGCACAACATGCAGGCTTCTTTCCAAAGGGCGAGTTGGGCCTCACAGCATCTTGCTTCCAGCTCTTTGGGAACCTAAGAAACAACTCGCTCTGCACAGTGCTCTTACAGCCTACTGGGAACATCTCTTCCAAAGGTCTGTGAAACGCAGTTTCTTTGCAGGCCTGGTCTGGCTGAAGTAGGACTTCTGCTCTGGGTGTGCTACTTTGCCCTAGAGCTGAAAGGCACAACGTGCAGGCTTCTTTCCAAAGGGCGAGTTGGGCCCCATAGCATCTTGCTTCCAGCTCTTTGGGAAGCTGAGAAACAACTCGCTCTGCACAGTGCTCTTACAGCCTACCGGGAACATCTCTTCCAAAGGCCTGTGAAATGCAGTTTCTTTGCAGGCGTGATCTGGCTGAAGTAGGACTTCTGCTCTGGGTGTGCTACTTTGCCCTAGAGCTGAAAGGCACAACGTGCAGGCTTCTTTTCAAAGGGCGAGTTGGGCCCCACAGCATCTTGCTTCCAGCTCTTTGGGAAGCTAAGAAACAACTCGCTCTGCACAGTGCTCTTACAGCCTAGTGGGAACATCTTTTCCAAAGGCCTGTGAAACGCAGTTTCTTTGCAGGCCTGGTCTGGCTGAAGTAGGACTTCTGCTCTGGGTGTGCTACTTTGCCCTAGAGCTGAAAGGCACAACGTGCAGGCTTCTTTCCAAAGGGCGAGTTGGGCCCCACAGCATCTTGCTTCAAGCTCTTTGGGAAGCTAAGAAACAACTCGCTCTGCACAGTGCTCTTACAGCCTACCGGGAACATCCTTTCCAAAGGCCTGTGAAACGCAGTTTCTTTGCAGGCCTGGTCTGGCTGAAGTAGGACTTCTGCTCTGGGTGTGCTACTTTGCCCTAGAGCTGAAAGGCACAACGTGCAGGCTTCTTTCCAAAGGGCGAGTTGGGCCCCACAGCATCTTGCTTCCAGCTCTTTGGGTAGCTAAGAAACAACTCTCTCTGCACAGTGCTCTTACAGCCTAGTGGGAACATCTATTCCCAAGGGTTGTGAAACGCAGTTTGTTTGCAGGCCTGATCTGGCTGAAGTTGGACTTCTGCTCTGGGTCTGCTACTTTGCCCTAGAGCTGAAAGGCACAACGTGCAGGCTTCTTTGCAAATGGTGAGTTGGGCCCCACAGCATCTTGCTTCCAGCTCTTTGGGAAGCTAAGAAACAACTCGCTCTGCACAGTGCTCTTACAGCCTAGTGGGAACACATGTTCCAAAGGCCTGTGAAACGCAGTTTCTTTGCAGGCCTGATCTGGCTGAAGTAGGACTTCTGCTCTGGGTGTGCTACATTGCCCTAGAGCTGAAAGGCACAACCTGCAGGCTTCTTTCCAAGGGGCGAGTTGGGCCCCACAGCATCTTGCTTACAGCTCTTTGGGAAGCTATGAAACCACTCGCTCTGCACAGTGCTCTTACAGCCTACCGGGAACATCTCTTCCAAAGGCCTGTGAAACGCAGTTTCTTTGCAGGCCTGATCTGGCTGAAGTAGGGCTTCTGCTCTGGGTGTGCTACTTTGCCCTAGAGCTGAAAGGCACAACGTGCAGGCTTCTTTCCAAAGGGCGAGTTGGGCCCCACAGCATCTTGCTTCCAGCTCTTTGGGAAGCTGAGAAACAACTCGCTCTGCACAGTGCTCTTACAGCCTAGTGGGAACATCTCTTCCAAAGGCCTGTGAAACGCAGTTTCTTTGCAGGCGTGATCTGGCTGAAGTAGGACTTCTGCTCTGGGTGTGCTACTTTGCCCTAGAGCTGAAAGGCACAACGTGCAGGCTTCTTTTCAAAGGGCGAGTTGGGCCCCACAGCATCTTGCTTCCAGCTCTTTGGGAAGCTAAGAAACAACTCGCTCTGCACAGTGCTCTTACAGCCTAGTGGGAACACATGTTCCAAAGGCCTGTGAAACGCAGTTTCTTTGCAGGCCTGATCTGGCTGAAGTAGGACTTCTGCTCTGGGTGTGCTACATAGCCCTAGAGCTGAAAGGCACAACCTGCAGGCTTCTTTCCAAGGGGCGAGTTGGGCCCCACAGCATCTTGCTTACAGCTCTTTGGGAAGCTATGAAACCACTCGCTCTGCACAGTGCTCTTACAGCCTACCGGGAACATCTCTTCCAAAGGCCTGTGAAACGCAGTTTCTTTGCCGGCCTGATCTGGCTGAAGTAGGCCTTCTGCTCTGGGTGTGCTACTTTGCCCTAGAGCTGAAAGGCACAACGTGCAGGCTTCTTTCCAAAGGGCGAGTTGGGCCCCACAGCATCTTGCTTCCAGCTCTTTGGGAAGCTGAGAAACAACTCGCTCTGCACAGTGCTCTTACAGCCTACCGGGAACATCTCTTCCAAAGGCCTGTGAAACGCAGTTTCTTTGCAGGCCTGATCTGGCTGAAGTAGGACTTCTGCTCTGGGTGTGCTACTTTGCCCTAGAGCTGAAAGGCACAACGTGCAGGCTTCTTTCCAAAGGGCGAGTTGGGCCCCACAGCATCTTGCTTCCAGCTCTTTGGGAAGCTAAGAAACAACTCGCTCTGCACAGTGCTCTTACAGCCTACCGGGAACATCCTTTCCAAAGGCCTGTGAAACGCAGTTTCTTTGCAGGCCTGGTCTGGCTGAAGTAGGACTTCTGCTCTGGGTGTGCTACTTTGCCCTAGAGGTGAAAGGCACAACCTGCAGGCTTCTTTGCAAATGGCGAGTTGGGCCCCACAGCATCTTGCTTCCAGCTCTTTGGGAAGCTAAGAAACAACTCGCTCTGCACAGTGCTCTTACAGCCTACCGGGAACATCTCTTCCAAAGGCCTGTGAAACGCAGTTTCTTTGCAGGCCTGATCTGGCTGAAGTAGGGCTTCTGCTCTGGGTGTGCTACTTTGCCCTAGAGCTGAAAGGCACAACGTGCAGGCTTCTTTCCAAAGGGCGAGTTGGGCCCCACAGCATCTTGCTTCCAGCTCTTTGGGAAGCTGAGAAACAACTCGCTCTGCACAGTGCTCTTACAGCCTAGTGGGAACATCTCTTCCAAAGGCCTGTGAAACGCAGTTTCTTTGCAGGCCTGATCTGGCTGAAGTAGGACTTCTGCTCTGGGTGTGCTACTTTGCCCTAGAGCTGAAAGGCACAACGTGCAGGCTTCTTTCCAAAGGGCGAGTTGGGCCCCACAGCATCTTGCTTCCAGCCTTTTGGGAAGCTAAGAAACAACTCGCTCTACACAGTGCTCTTACAGCCTACCGGGAACATCTCTTCCAAAGGCCTGTGAAACGCAGTTTCTTTGCAGGCCTGATCTGGCTGAAGTAGGACTTCTGCTCTGGGTGTGCTACATTGCCCTAGAGCTGAAAGGCACAACATGCAGGCTTCTTTCCAAAGGGCGAGTTGGGCCCCACAGCATCTTGCTTCCAGCTCTTTGGGAAGCTAAGAAACAACTCGCTCTGCACAGTGCTCTTACAGCCTACCGGGAACATCTCTTCCAAAGGCCTGTGAAACGCAGTTTCTTTGCAGGCCTGATCTGGCTGAAGTAGGACTTCTGCTCTGGGTGTGCTACTTTGCCCTAGAGCTGAAAGGCACAACATGCAGGCTTCTTTCCAAAGGGCGAGTTGGGCCCCACAGCATCTTGCTTCCAGCTCTTTGGGAACCTAAGAAACAACTCGCTCTGCACAGTGCTCTTACAGCCTACTGGGAACATCTCTTCCAAAGGTCTGTGAAACGCAGTTTCTTTGCAGGCCTGGTCTGGCTGAAGTAGGACTTCTGCTCTGGGTGTGCTACTTTGCCCTAGAGCTGAAAGGCACAACGTGCAGGCTTCTTTCCAAAGGGCGAGTTGGGCCCCATAGCATCTTGCTTCCAGCTCTTTGGGAAGCTGAGAAACAACTCGCTCTGCACAGTGCTCTTACAGCCTACCGGGAACATCTCTTCCAAAGGCCTGTGAAATGCAGTTTCTTTGCAGGCGTGATCTGGCTGAAGTAGGACTTCTGCTCTGGGTGTGCTACTTTGCCCTAGAGCTGAAAGGCACAACGTGCAGGCTTCTTTTCAAAGGGCGAGTTGGGCCCCACAGCATCTTGCTTCCAGCTCTTTGGGAAGCTAAGAAACAACTCGCTCTGCACAGTGCTCTTACAGCCTAGTGGGAACATCTTTTCCAAAGGCCTGTGAAACGCAGTTTCTTTGCAGGCCTGGTCTGGCTGAAGTAGGACTTCTGCTCTGGGTGTGCTACTTTGCCCTAGAGCTGAAAGGCACAACGTGCAGGCTTCTTTCCAAAGGGCGAGTTGGGCCCCACAGCATCTTGCTTCAAGCTCTTTGGGAAGCTAAGAAACAACTCGCTCTGCACAGTGCTCTTACAGCCTACCGGGAACATCCTTTCCAAAGGCCTGTGAAACGCAGTTTCTTTGCAGGCCTGGTCTGGCTGAAGTAGGACTTCTGCTCTGGGTGTGCTACTTTGCCCTAGAGCTGAAAGGCACAACGTGCAGGCTTCTTTCCAAAGGGCGAGTTGGGCCCCACAGCATCTTGCTTCCAGCTCTTTGGGTAGCTAAGAAACAACTCTCTCTGCACAGTGCTCTTACAGCCTAGTGGGAACATCTATTCCCAAGGGTTGTGAAACGCAGTTTGTTTGCATGCCTGATCTGGCTGAAGTTGGACTTCTGCTCTGGGTCTGCTACTTTGCCCTAGAGCTGAAAGGCACAACGTGCAGGCTTCTTTGCAAATGGTGAGTTGGGCCCCACAGCATCTTGCTTCCAGCTCTTTGGGAAGCTAAGAAACAACTCGCTCTGCACAGTGCTCTTACAGCCTAGTGGGAACACATGTTCCAAAGGCCTGTGAAACGCAGTTTCTTTGCAGGCCTGATCTGGCTGAAGTAGGACTTCTGCTCTGGGTGTGCTACATTGCCCTAGAGCTGAAAGGCACAACCTGCAGGCTTCTTTCCAAGGGGCGAGTTGGGCCCCACAGCATCTTGCTTACAGCTCTTTGGGAAGCTATGAAACCACTCGCTCTGCACAGTGCTCTTACAGCCTACCGGGAACATCTCTTCCAACGGCCTGTGAAACGCAGTTTCTTTGCAGGCCTGATCTGGCTGAAGTAGGGCTTCTGCTCTGGGTGTGCTACTTTGCCCTAGAGCTGAAAGGCACAACGTGCAGGCTTCTTTCCAAAGGGCGAGTTGGGCCCCACAGCATCTTGCTTCCAGCTCTTTGGGAAGCTGAGAAACAACTCGCTCTGCACAGTGCTCTTACAGCCTAGTGGGAACATCTCTTCCAAAGGCCTGTGAAACGCAGTTTCTTTGCAGGCCTGATCTGGCTGAAGTAGGACTTCTGCTCTGGGTGTGCTACTTTGCCCTAGAGCTGAAAGGCACAACGTCCAGGCTTCTTTCCAAAGGGCGAGTTGGGCCCCACAGCATCTTGGTTCCAGCCTTTTGGGAAGCTAAGAAACAACTCGCTCTACACAGTGCTCTTACAGCCTACCGGGAACATCTGTTCCAGAGGCCTGTGAAACGCAGTTTCTTTGCAGGCCTGATCTGGCTGAAGTAGGACTTCTGCTCTGGGTGTGCTACATTGCCCTAGAGCTGAAAGGCACAACGTGCAGGCTTCTTTCCAAAGGGCGAGTTGGGCGCCACAGCATCTTGCTTCCAGCTCTTTGGGAAGCTAAGAAACAACTCGCTCTGCACAGTGCTCTTACAGCCTACCGGGAACATCTCTTCCAAAGGCCTGTGAAACGCAGTTTCTTTGCAGGCCTGATCTGGCTGAAGTAGGACTTCTGCTCTGGGTGTGCTACTTTGCCCTAGAGCTGAAAGGCACAACATGCAGGCTTCTTTCCAAAGGGCGAGTTGGGCCCCACAGCATCTTGCTTCCAGCTCTTTGGGAACCTAAGAAACAACTCGCTCTGCACAGTGCTCTTACAGCCTACTGGGAACATCTCTTCCAAAGGTCTGTGAAACGCAGTTTCTTTGCAGGCCTGGTCTGGCTGAAGTAGGACTTCTGCTCTGGGTGTGCTACTTTGCCCTAGAGCTGAAAGGCACAACGTGCAGGCTTCTTTCCAAAGGGCGAGTTGGGCCCCACAGCATCTTGCTTCCAGCTCTTTGGGAAGCTGAGAAACAACTCGCTCTGCACAGTGCTCTTACAGCCTACCGGGAACATCTCTTCCAAAGGCCTGTGAAACGCAGTTTCTTTGCAGGCGTGATCTGGCTGAAGTAGGACTTCTGCTCTGGGTGTGCTACTTTGCCCTAGAGCTGAAAGGCACAACGTGCAGGCTTCTTTTCAAAGGGCGAGTTGGGCCCCACAGCATCTTGCTTCCAGCTCTTTGGGAAGCTAAGAAACAACTCGCTCTGCACAGTGCTCTTACAGCCTAGTGGGAACACATGTTCCAAAGGCCTGTGAAACGCAGTTTCTTTGCAGGCCTGATCTGGCTGAAGTAGGACTTCTGCTCTGGGTGTGCTACATTGCCCTAGAGCTGAAAGGCACAACCTGCAGGCTTCTTTCCAAGGGGCGAGTTGGGCCCCACAGCATCTTGCTTACAGCTCTTTGGGAAGCTATGAAACCACTCGCTCTGCACAGTGCTCTTACAGCCTACCGGGAACATCTCTTCCAAAGGCCTGTGAAACGCAGTTTCTTTGCAGGCCTGATCTGGCTGAAGTAGGGCTTCTGCTCTGGGTGTGCTACTTTGCCCTAGAGCTGAAAGGCACAACGTGCAGGCTTCTTTCCAAAGGGCGAGTTGGGCCCCACAGCATCTTGCTTCCAGCTCTTTGGGAAGCTGAGAAACAACTCGCTCTGCACAGTGCTCTTACAGCCTACCGGGAACATCTCTTCCAAAGGCCTGTGAAACGCAGTTTCTTTGCAGGCCTGATCTGGCTGAAGTAGGACTTCTGCTCTGGGTGTGCTACTTTGCCCTAGAGCTGAAAGGCACAACGTGCAGGCTTCTTTCCAAAGGGCGAGTTGGGCCCCACAGCATCTTGCTTCCAGCTCTTTGGGAAGCTAAGAAACAACTCGCTCTGCACAGTGCTCTTACAGCCTACCGGGAACATCCTTTCCAAAGGCCTGTGAAACGCAGTTTCTTTGCAGGCCTGGTCTGGCTGAAGTAGGACTTCTGCTCTGGGTGTGCTACTTTGCCCTAGAGGTGAAAGGCACAACGTGCAGGCTTCTTTCCAAAGGGCGAGTTGGGCCCCACAGCATCTTGCTTCCAGCCTTTTGGGAAGCTAAGAAACAACTCGCTCTACACAGTGCTCTTACAGCCTACCGGGAACATCTGTTCCAGAGGCCTGTGAAACGCAGTTTCTTTGCAGGCCTGATCTGGCTGAAGTAGGACTTCTGCTCTGGGTGTGCTACATTGCCCTAGAGCTGAAAGGCACAACATGCAGGCTTCTTTCCAAAGGGCGAGTTGGGCCCCACAGCATCTTGCTTCCAGCTCTTTGGGAAGCTAAGAAACAACTCGCTCTGCACAGTGCTCTTACAGCCTACCGGGAACATCTCTTCCAAAGGCCTGTGAAACGCAGTTTCTTTGCAGGCCTGATCTGGCTGAAGTAGGACTTCTGCTCTGGGTGTGCTACTTTGCCCTAGAGCTGAAAGGCACAACATGCAGGCTTCTTTCCAAAGGGCGAGTTGGGCCCCACAGCATCTTGCTTCCAGCTCTTTGGGAACCTAAGAAACAACTCGCTCTGCACAGTGCTCTTACAGCCTACTGGGAACATCTCTTCCAAAGGTCTGTGAAACGCAGTTTCTTTGCAGGCCTGGTCTGGCTGAAGTAGGACTTCTGCTCTGGGTGTGCTACTTTGCCCTAGAGCTGAAAGGCACAACGTGCAGGCTTCTTTCCAAAGGGCGAGTTGGGCCCCATAGCATCTTGCTTCCAGCTCTTTGGGAAGCTGAGAAACAACTCGCTCTGCACAGTGCTCTTACAGCCTACCGGGAACATCTCTTCCAAAGGCCTGTGAAATGCAGTTTCTTTGCAGGCGTGATCTGGCTGAAGTAGGACTTCTGCTCTGGGTGTGCTACTTTGCCCTAGAGCTGAAAGGCACAACGTGCAGGCTTCTTTCCAAAGGGCGAGTTGGGCCCCACAGCATCTTGCTTCCAGCCTTTTGGGAAGCTAAGAAACAACTCGCTCTACACAGTGCTCTTACAGCCTACCGGGAACATCCTTTCCAAAGGCCTGTGAAACGCAGTTTCTTTGCAGGCCTGATCTGGCTGAAGTAGGACTTCTGCTCTGGGTGTGCTACATTGCCCTAGAGCTGAAAGGCACAACATGCAGGCTTCTTTCCAAAGGGCGAGTTGGGCCCCACAGCATCTTGCTTCCAGCTCTTTGGGAAGCTAAGAAACAACTCGCTCTGCACAGTGCTCTTACAGCCTACCGGGAACATCTCTTCCAAAGGCCTGTGAAACGCAGTTTCTTTGCAGGCCTGATCTGGCTGAAGTAGGACTTCTGCTCTGGGTGTGCTACTTTGCCCTAGAGCTGAAAGGCACAACATGCAGGCTTCTTTCCAAAGGGCGAGTTGGGCCCCACAGCATCTTGCTTCCAGCTCTTTGGGAACCTAAGAAACAACTCGCTCTGCACAGTGCTCTTACAGCCTACTGGGAACATCTCTTCCAAAGGTCTGTGAAACGCAGTTTCTTTGCAGGCCTGGTCTGGCTGAAGTAGGACTTCTGCTCTGGGTGTGCTACTTTGCCCTAGAGCTGAAAGGCACAACGTGCAGGCTTCTTTCCAAAGGGCGAGTTGGGCCCCATAGCATCTTGCTTCCAGCTCTTTGGGAAGCTGAGAAACAACTCGCTCTGCACAGTGCTCTTACAGCCTACCGGGAACATCTCTTCCAAAGGCCTGTGAAATGCAGTTTCTTTGCAGGCGTGATCTGGCTGAAGTAGGACTTCTGCTCTGGGTGTGCTACTTTGCCCTAGAGCTGAAAGGCACAACGTGCAGGCTTCTTTTCAAAGGGCGAGTTGGGCCCCACAGCATCTTGCTTCCAGCTCTTTGGGAAGCTAAGAAACAACTCGCTCTGCACAGTGCTCTTACAGCCTAGTGGGAACATCTCTTCCAAAGGCCTGTGAAACGCAGTTTCTTTGCAGGCCTGGTCTGGCTGAAGTAGGACTTCTGCTCTGGGTGTGCTACTTTGCCCTAGAGCTGAAAGGCACAACGTGCAGGCTTCTTTCCAAAGGGCGAGTTGGGCCCCACAGCATCTTGCTTCAAGCTCTTTGGGAAGCTAAGAAACAACTCGCTCTGCACAGTGCTCTTACAGCCTACCGGGAACATCCTTTCCAAAGGCCTGTGAAACGCAGTTTCTTTGCAGGCCTGGTCTGGCTGAAGTAGGACTTCTGCTCTGGGTGTGCTACTTTGCCCTAGAGCTGAAAGGCACAACGTGCAGGCTTCTTTCCAAAGGGCGAGTTGGGCCCCACAGCATCTTGCTTCCAGCTCTTTGGGTAGCTAAGAAACAACTCTCTCTGCACAGTGCTCTTACAGCCTAGTGGGAACATCTATTCCCAAGGGTTGTGAAACGCAGTTTGTTTGCATGCCTGATCTGGCTGAAGTTGGACTTCTGCTCTGGGTCTGCTACTTTGCCCTAGAGCTGAAAGGCACAACGTGCAGGCTTCTTTGCAAATGGTGAGTTGGGCCCCACAGCATCTTGCTTCCAGCTCTTTGGGAAGCTAAGAAACAACTCGCTCTGCACAGTGCTCTTACAGCCTAGTGGGAACACATGTTCCAAAGGCCTGTGAAACGCAGTTTCTTTGCAGGCCTGATCTGGCTGAAGTAGGACTTCTGCTCTGGGTGTGCTACATTGCCCTAGAGCTGAAAGGCACAACCTGCAGGCTTCTTTCCAAGGGGCGAGTTGGGCCCCACAGCATCTTGCTTACAGCTCTTTGGGAAGCTATGAAACCACTCGCTCTGCACAGTGCTCTTACAGCCTACCGGGAACATCTCTTCCAACGGCCTGTGAAACGCAGTTTCTTTGCAGGCCTGATCTGGCTGAAGTAGGGCTTCTGCTCTGGGTGTGCTACTTTGCCCTAGAGCTGAAAGGCACAACGTGCAGGCTTCTTTCCAAAGGGCGAGTTGGGCCCCACAGCATCTTGCTTCCAGCTCTTTGGGAAGCTGAGAAACAACTCGCTCTGCACAGTGCTCTTACAGCCTAGTGGGAACATCTCTTCCAAAGGCCTGTGAAACGCAGTTTCTTTGCAGGCCTGATCTGGCTGAAGTAGGACTTCTGCTCTGGGTGTGCTACTTTGCCCTAGAGCTGAAAGGCACAACGTCCAGGCTTCTTTCCAAAGGGCGAGTTGGGCCCCACAGCATCTTGGTTCCAGCCTTTTGGGAAGCTAAGAAACAACTCGCTCTACACAGTGCTCTTACAGCCTACCGGGAACATCTGTTCCAGAGGCCTGTGAAACGCAGTTTCTTTGCAGGCCTGATCTGGCTGAAGTAGGACTTCTGCTCTGGGTGTGCTACATTGCCCTAGAGCTGAAAGGCACAACGTGCAGGCTTCTTTCCAAAGGGCGAGTTGGGCGCCACAGCATCTTGCTTCCAGCTCTTTGGGAAGCTAAGAAACAACTCGCTCTGCACAGTGCTCTTACAGCCTACCGGGAACATCTCTTCCAAAGGCCTGTGAAACGCAGTTTCTTTGCAGGCCTGATCTGGCTGAAGTAGGACTTCTGCTCTGGGTGTGCTACTTTGCCCTAGAGCTGAAAGGCACAACATGCAGGCTTCTTTCCAAAGGGCGAGTTGGGCCCCACAGCATCTTGCTTCCAGCTCTTTGGGAACCTAAGAAACAACTCGCTCTGCACAGTGCTCTTACAGCCTACTGGGAACATCTCTTCCAAAGGTCTGTGAAACGCAGTTTCTTTGCAGGCCTGGTCTGGCTGAAGTAGGACTTCTGCTCTGGGTGTGCTACTTTGCCCTAGAGCTGAAAGGCACAACGTGCAGGCTTCTTTCCAAAGGGCGAGTTGGGCCCCACAGCATCTTGCTTCCAGCTCTTTGGGAAGCTGAGAAACAACTCGCTCTGCACAGTGCTCTTACAGCCTACCGGGAACATCTCTTCCAAAGGCCTGTGAAACGCAGTTTCTTTGCAGGCGTGATCTGGCTGAAGTAGGACTTCTGCTCTGGGTGTGCTACTTTGCCCTAGAGCTGAAAGGCACAACGTGCAGGCTTCTTTTCAAAGGGCGAGTTGGGCCCCACAGCATCTTGCTTCCAGCTCTTTGGGAAGCTAAGAAACAACTCGCTCTGCACAGTGCTCTTACAGCCTAGTGGGAACACATGTTCCAAAGGCCTGTGAAACGCAGTTTCTTTGCAGGCCTGATCTGGCTGAAGTAGGGCTTCTGCTCTGGGTGTGCTACATTGCCCTAGAGCTGAAAGGCACAACCTGCAGGCTTCTTTCCAAGGGGCGAGTTGGGCCCCACAGCATCTTGCTTACAGCTCTTTGGGAAGCTATGAAACCACTCGCTCTGCACAGTGCTCTTAGAGCCTACCGGGAACATCTCTTCCAAAGGCCTGTGAAACGCAGTTTCTTTGCAGGCCTGATCTGGCTGAAGTAGGGCTTCTGCTCTGGGTGTGCTACTTTGCCCTAGAGCTGAAAGGCACAACGTGCAGGCTTCTTTCCAAAGGGCGAGTTGGGCCCCACAGCATCTTGCTTCCAGCTCTTTGGGAAGCTGAGAAACAACTCGCTCTGCACAGTGCTCTTACAGCCTACCGGGAACATCTCTTCCAAAGGCCTGTGAAACGCAGTTTCTTTGCAGGCCTGATCTGGCTGAAGTAGGACTTCTGCTCTGGGTGTGCTACTTTGCCCTAGAGCTGAAAGGCACAACGTGCAGGCTTCTTTCCAAAGGGCGAGTTGGGCCCCACAGCATCTTGCTTCCAGCTCTTTGGGAAGCTAAGAAACAACTCGCTCTGCACAGTGCTCTTACAGCCTACCGGGAACATCCTTTCCAAAGGCCTGTGAAACGCAGTTTCTTTGCAGGCCTGGTCTGGCTGAAGTAGGACTTCTGCTCTGGGTGTGCTACTTTGCCCTAGAGGTGAAAGGCACAACGTGCAGGCTTCTTTCCAAAGGGCGAGTTGGGCCCCACAGCATCTTGCTTCCAGCCTTTTGGGAAGCTAAGAAACAACTCGCTCTACACAGTGCTCTTACAGCCTACCGGGAACATCTGTTCCAGAGGCCTGTGAAACGCAGTTTCTTTGCAGGCCTGATCTGGCTGAAGTAGGACTTCTGCTCTGGGTGTGCTACATTGCCCTAGAGCTGAAAGGCACAACATGCAGGCTTCTTTCCAAAGGGCGAGTTGGGCCCCACAGCATCTTGCTTCCAGCTCTTTGGGAAGCTAAGAAACAACTCGCTCTGCACAGTGCTCTTACAGCCTACCGGGAACATCTCTTCCAAAGGCCTGTGAAACGCAGTTTCTTTGCAGGCCTGATCTGGCTGAAGTAGGACTTCTGCTCTGGGTGTGCTACTTTGCCCTAGAGCTGAAAGGCACAACATGCAGGCTTCTTTCCAAAGGGCGAGTTGGGCCCCACAGCATCTTGCTTCCAGCTCTTTGGGAACCTAAGAAACAACTCGCTCTGCACAGTGCTCTTACAGCCTACTGGGAACATCTCTTCCAAAGGTCTGTGAAACGCAGTTTCTTTGCAGGCCTGGTCTGGCTGAAGTAGGACTTCTGCTCTGGGTGTGCTACTTTGCCCTAGAGCTGAAAGGCACAACGTGCAGGCTTCTTTCCAAAGAGCGAGTTGGGCCCCATAGCATCTTGCTTCCAGCTCTTTGGGAAGCTGAGAAACAACTCGCTCTGCACAGTGCTCTTACAGCCTACCGGGAACATCTCTTCCAAAGGCCTGTGAAATGCAGTTTCTTTGCAGGCGTGATCTGGCTGAAGTAGGACTTCTGCTCTGGGTGTGCTACTTTGCCCTAGAGCTGAAAGGCACAACGTGCAGGCTTCTTTTCAAAGGGCGAGTTGGGCCCCACAGCATCTTGCTTCAAGCTCTTTGGGAAGCTAAGAAACAACTCGCTCTGCACAGTGCTCTTACAGCCTACCGGGAACATCCTTTCCAAAGGCCTGTGAAACGCAGTTTCTTTGCAGGCCTGGTCTGGCTGAAGTAGGACTTCTGCTCTGGGTGTGCTACTTTGCCCTAGAGCTGAAAGGCACAACGTGCAGGCTTCTTTCCAAAGGGCGAGTTGGGCCCCACAGCATCTTGCTTCCAGCTCTTTGGGTAGCTAAGAAACAACTCTCTCTGCACAGTGCTCTTACAGCCTAGTGGGAACATCTATTCCCAAGGGTTGTGAAACGCAGTTTGTTTGCAGGCCTGATCTGGCTGAAGTTGGACTTCTGCTCTGGGTCTGCTACTTTGCCCTAGAGCTGAAAGGCACAACGTGCAGGCTTCTTTGCAAATGGTGAGTTGGGCCCCACAGCATCTTGCTTCCAGCTCTTTGGGAAGCTAAGAAACAACTCGCTTTGCACAGTGCTCTTACAGCCTAGTGGGAACACATGTTCCAAAGGCCTGTGAAACGCAGTTTCTTTGCAGGCCTGATCTGGCTGAAGTAGGACTTCTGCTCTGGGTGTGCTACATTGCCCTAGAGCTGAAAGGCACAACCTGCAGGCTTCTTTCCAAAGGGCGAGTTGGGCCCCACAGCATCTTGCTTCCAGCCTTTTGGGAAGCTAAGAAACAACTCGCTCTACACAGTGCTCTTACAGCCTACCGGGAACATCTGTTCCAGAGGCCTGTGAAACGCAGTTTCTTTGCAGGCCTGATCTGGCTGAAGTAGGACTTCTGCTCTGGGTGTGCTACATTGCCCTAGAGCTGAAAGGCACAACATGCAGGCTTCTTTCCAAAGGGCGAGTTGGGCCCCACAGCATCTTGCTTCCAGCTCTTTGGGAAGCTAAGAAACAACTCGCTCTGCACAGTGCTCTTACAGCCTACCGGGAACATCTCTTCCAAAGGCCTGTGAAACGCAGTTTCTTTGCAGGCCTGATCTGGCTGAAGTAGGACTTCTGCTCTGGGTGTGCTACTTTGCCCTAGAGCTGAAAGGCACAACATGCAGGCTTCTTTCCAAAGGGCGAGTTGGGCCCCACAGCATCTTGCTTCCAGCTCTTTGGGAACCTAAGAAACAACTCGCTCTGCACAGTGCTCTTACAGCCTACTGGGAACATCTCTTCCAAAGGTCTGTGAAACGCAGTTTCTTTGCAGGCCTGGTCTGGCTGAAGTAGGACTTCTGCTCTGGGTGTGCTACTTTGCCCTAGAGCTGAAAGGCACAACGTGCAGGCTTCTTTCCAAAGGGCGAGTTGGGCCCCATAGCATCTTGCTTCCAGCTCTTTGGGAAGCTGAGAAACAACTCGCTCTGCACAGTGCTCTTACAGCCTACCGGGAACATCTCTTCCAAAGGCCTGTGAAATGCAGTTTCTTTGCAGGCGTGATCTGGCTGAAGTAGGACTTCTGCTCTGGGTGTGCTACTTTGCCCTAGAGCTGAAAGGCACAACGTGCAGGCTTCTTTTCAAAGGGCGAGTTGGGCCCCACAGCATCTTGCTTCAAGCTCTTTGGGAAGCTAAGAAACAACTCGCTCTGCACAGTGCTCTTACAGCCTACCGGGAACATCCTTTCCAAAGGCCTGTGAAACGCAGTTTCTTTGCAGGCCTGGTCTGGCTGAAGTAGGACTTCTGCTCTGGGTGTGCTACTTTGCCCTAGAGCTGAAAGGCACAACGTGCAGGCTTCTTTCCAAAGGGCGAGTTGGGCCCCACAGCATCTTGCTTCCAGCTCTTTGGGTAGCTAAGAAACAACTCTCTCTGCACAGTGCTCTTACAGCCTAGTGGGAACATCTATTCCCAAGGGTTGTGAAACGCAGTTTGTTTGCAGGCCTGATCTGGCTTAAGTTGGACTTCTGCTCTGGGTCTGCTACTTTGCCCTAGAGCTGAAAGGCACAACGTGCAGGCTTCTTTGCAAATGGTGAGTTGGGCCCCACAGCATCTTGCTTCCAGCTCTTTGGGAAGCTAAGAAACAACTCGCTCTGCACAGTGCTCTTACAGCCTAGTGGGAACACATGTTCCAAAGGCCTGTGAAACGCAGTTTCTTTGCAGGCCTGATCTGGCTGAAGTAGGACTTCTGCTCTGGGTGTGCTACTTTGCCCTAGAGCTGAAAGGCACAACATGCAGGCTTCTTTCCAAAGGGCGAGTTGGGCCCCACAGCATCTTGCTTCCAGCTCTTTGGGAACCTAAGAAACAACTCGCTCTGCACAGTGCTCTTACAGCCTACTGGGAACATCTCTTCCAAAGGTCTGTGAAACGCAGTTTCTTTGCAGGCCTGGTCTGGCTGAAGTAGGACTTCTGCTCTGGGTGTGCTACTTTGCCCTAGAGCTGAAAGGCACAACGTGCAGGCTTCTTTCCAAAGGGCGAGTTGGGCCCCACAGCATCTTGCTTCCAGCTCTTTGGGAAGCTGAGAAACAACTCGCTCTGCACAGTGCTCTTACAGCCTACCGGGAACATCTCTTCCAAAGGCCTGTGAAACGCAGTTTCTTTGCAGGCGTGATCTGGCTGAAGTAGGACTTCTGCTCTGGGTGTGCTACTTTGCCCTAGAGCTGAAAGGCACAACGTGCAGGCTTCTTTTCAAATGGCGAGTTGGGCCCCACAGCATCTTGCTTCCAGCTCTTTGGGAAGCTAAGAAACAACTCGCTCTGCACAGTGCTCTCACAGCCTAGTGGGAACATCTCTTCCAAATGCATGTGAAACGCAGTTTCTTTGCAGGCCTGGTCTGGCTGAAGTAGGACTTCTGCTCTGGGTGTGCTACTTTGCCCTAGAGCTGAAAGTCACAACGTGCAGGCTTCTTTCCAAAGGGCGAGTTGGGCCCCACAGCATCTTGCTTCAAGCTCTTTGGGAAGCTAAGAAACAACTCGCTCTGCACAGTGCTCTTACAGCCTACCGGGAACATCCTTTCCAAAGGTCTGTGAAACGCAGTTTCTTTGCAGGCCTGGTCTGGCTGAAGTAGGACTTCTGCTCTGGGTGTGCTACTTTGCCCTAGAGCTGAAAGGCACAACGTGCAGGCTTCTTTCCAAAGGGCGAGTTGGGCCCCACAGCATCTTGCTTCCAGCTCTTTGGGTAGCTAAGAAACAACTCTCTCTGCACAGTGCTCTAACAGCCTAGTGGGAACATCTATTCCCAAGGGTTGTGGAACGCAGTTTGTTTGCAGGCCTGATCTGGCTGAAGTTGGACTTCTGCTCTGGGTCTGCTACTTTGCCCTAGAGCTGAAAGGCACAACGTGCAGGCTTCTTTGCAAATGGTGAGTTGGGCCCCACAGCATCTTGCTTCCAGCTCTTTGGGAAGCTAAGAAACAACTCGCTCTGCACAGTGCTCTTACAGCCTAGTGGGAACACATGTTCCAAAGGCCTGTGAAACGCAGTTTCTTTGCAGGCCTGATCTGGCTGAAGTAGGACTTCTGCTCTGGGTGTGCTACATTGCCCTAGAGCTGAAAGGCACAACCTGCAGGCTTCTTTCCAAGGGGCGAGTTGGGCCCCACAGCATCTTGCTTACAGCTCTTTGGGAAGCTATGAAACCACTCGCTCTGCACAGTGCTCTTACAGCCTACCGGGAACATCTCTTCCAAAGGCCTGTGATACGCAGTTTCTTTGCAGGCCTGATCTGGCTGAAGTAGGGCTTCTGCTCTGGGTGTGCTACTTTGCCCTAGAGCTGAAAGGCACAACGTGCAGGCTTCTTTCCAAAGGGCGAGTTGGGCCCCACAGCATCTTGCTTCCAGCTCTTTGGGAAGCTAAGAAACAACTCGCTCTGCACAGTGCTCTTACAGCCTAGTGGGAACATCTCTTCCAAAGGCCTGTGAAACGCAGTTTCTTTGCAGGCCTGATCTGGCTGAAGTAGGACTTCTGCTCTGGGTGTGCTACTTTGCCCTAGAGCTGAAAGGCACAACGTGCAGGCTTCTTTCCAAAGGGCGAGTTGGGCCCCACAGCATCTTGCTTCCAGCCTATTGGGAAGCTAAGAAACAACTCGCTCTACACAGTGCTCTTACAGCCTACCGAGAACATCTGTTCCAGCGGCCTGTGAAACGCAGTTTCTTTGCAGGCCTGATCTGGCTGAAGTAGGACTTCTGCTCTGGGTGTGCTACATTGCCCTAGAGCTGAAAGGCACAACGTGCAGGCTTCTTTCCAAAGGGCGAGTTGGGCCCCACAGCATCTTGCTTCCAGCTCTTTGGGAAGCTAAGAAACAACTCGCTCTGCACAGTGCTCTTACAGCCTACCGGGAACATCTCTTCCAAAGGCCTGTGAAACGCAGTTTCTTTGCAGGCCTGATCTGGCTGAAGTAGGACTTCTGCTCTGGGTGTGCTACTTTGCCCTAGAGCTGAAAGGCACAACATGCAGGCTTCTTTCCAAAGGGCGAGTTGGGCCCCACAGCATCTTGCTTCCAGCTCTTTGGGAACCTAAGAAACAACTCGCTCTGCACAGTGCTCTTACAGCCTACTGGGAACATCTCTTCCAAAGGTCTGTGAAACGCAGTTTCTTTGCAGGCCTGGTCTGGCTGAAGTAGGACTTCTGCTCTGGGTGTGCTACTTTGCCCTAGAGCTGAAAGGCACAACGTGCAGGCTTCTTTCCAAGGGGCGAGTTGGGCCCCACAGCATCTTGCTTACAGCTCTTTGGGAAGCTATGAAACCACTCGCTCTGCACAGTGCTCTTACAGCCTACCGGGAATATCTCTTCCAAAGGCCTGTGAAACGCAGTTTCTTTGCAGGCCTGATCTGGCTGAAGTAGTACTTCAGCGGTTGGTGTGCTACTTTGCCCTAGAGCTGAAAGGCACAACGTGCAGGCTTCTTTCCAAAGGGCGAGTTGGGCCCCACAGCATCTTGCTTCCAGCTCTTTGGGAAGCTAAGAAACAACTCGCTCTGCACAGTGCTCTTACAGCCTACCGGGAACATCTCTTCCAAAGGCCTGTGAAACGCAGTTTCTTTGCAGGCCTGATCTGGCTGAAGTAGGACTTCTGCGGTTGGTGTGCTACTTTGCCCTAGAGCTGAAAGGCACAACATGCAGGCTACTTTCCAGAGGGCGAGTTGGGCCCCACAGCATCTTGCTTCCAGCTCTTTGGGAAGCTAAGTAACAACTCGCTCTGCACAGTGCTCTTACAGCCTACTGGGAACATCTCTTCCAAAGGTCTGTGAAACGCAGTTTCTTTGCAGGCCTGGTCTGGCTGAAGTAGGACTTCTGCTCTGGGTGTGCTACTTTGCCCTAGAGCTGAAAGGCACAACGTGCAGGCTTCTTTCCAAAGGGCGAGTTGGGCCCCACAGCATCTTGCTTCCAGCTATTTGGGAAGCTGAGAAACAACTCGCTATGCACAGTGCTCTTACAGCCTACCGGGAACATCTCTTCCAAAGGCCTGTGAAACGCAGTTTCTTTGCAGGCGTGATCTGGCTGAAGTAGGACTTCTGCTCTGGGTGTGCTACTTTGCCCTAGAGCTGAAAGGCACAACGTGCAGGCTTCTTTTCAAAGGGCGAGTTGGGCCCCACAGCATCTTGCTTCCAGCTCTTTGGGAAGCTAAGAAACAACTCGCTCTGCACAGTGCTCTTACAGCCTAGTGGGAACATCTCTTCCAAAGGCATGTGAAACGCAGTTTCTTTGCAGGCCTGGTCTGGCTGAAGTAGGACTTCTGCTCTGGGTGTGCTACTTTGCCCTAGAGCTGAAAGGCACAACGTGCAGGCTTCTTTCCAAAGGGCGAGTTGGGCCCCACAGCATCTTGCTTCAAGCTCTTTGGGAAGCTAAGAAACAACTCGCTCTGCACAGTGCTCTTACAGCCTACCGGGAACATCCTTTCCAAAGGCCTGTGAAACGCAGTTTCTTTGCAGGCCTGGTCTGGCTGAAGTAGGACTTCTGCTCTGGGTGTGCTACTTTGCCCTAGAGCTGAAAGGCACAACGTGCAGGCTTCTTTCCAAAGGGCGAGTTGGGCCCCACAGCATCTTGCTTCCAGCTCTTTGGGTAGCTAAGAAACAACTCTCTCTGCACAGTGCTCTTACAGCCTAGTGGGAACATCTCTTCCCAAGGGTTGTGAAACGCAGTTTGTTTGCAGGCCTGATCTGGCTGAAGTTGGACTTCTGCTCTGGGTCTGCTACTTTGCCCTAGAGCTGAAAGGCACAACGTGCAGGCTTCTTTGCAAATGGTGAGTTGGGCCCCACAGCATCTTGCTTCCAGCTCTTTGGGAAGCTAAGAAACAACTCGCTCTGCACAGTGCTCTTACAGCCTACCGGGAACACATGTTCCAAAGGCCTGTGAAACGCAGTTTCTTTGCAGGCCTGATCTGGCTGAAGTAGGACTTCTGCTCTGGGTGTGCTACTTTGCCCTAGAGCTGAAAGGCACAACGTGCAGGCTTCTTTCCAAAGGGCGAGTTGGGCCACACAGCATCTTGCTTCCAGCTCTTTGGGAAGCTAAGAAACAACTCGCTCTGCACAGTGCTCTTACAGCCTACCGGGAACATCCTTTCCAAAGGCCTGTGAAACGCAGTTTCTTTGCAGGCCTGGTCTGGCTGAAGTAGGACTTCTGCTCTGGGTGTGCTACTTTGCCCTAGAGCTGAAAGGCACAACGTGCAGGCTTCTTTCCAAAGGGCGAGTTGGGCCCCACAGCATCTTGCTTCCAGCTCTTTGGGAAGCTAAGTAACAACTCGCTCTGCACAGTGCTCTTACAGCCTAGTGGGAACAACTCTTCCAAAGGCCTGTGAAACGCAGTTTCTTTTCAGGCCTGATCTGGCTGAAGTAGGACTTCTGCTCTGGGTGTGCTCCATTGCCCTAGAGCTGAAAGGCACAACGTACAGGCTTCTTTCCAAAGGGCGAGTTCGGCCCCACAGCATCTTGCTTCCAGCTCTTTGGGAAGCTATGAAACAACTCGCTCTGCACAGTGCTCTTACAGCCTACCGGGAACATCTCTTCCAAAGGCCTGTGAAACGCAGTTTCTTTGCAGGCCTGGTCTGGCTGAAGTAGGACTTCTGCTCTGGGTGCGCTACTTTGCCCTAGAGCTGAAAGGCACAACGTGCAGGCTTCTTTCCAAAGGGCGAGTTGGGCCCCACAGCATCTTGCTTCCAGCTCTTTGGGAAGCTAAGAAACAACTCGCTCTGCACAGTGCTCTTACAGCCTACCGGGAACATCTCTTCCAAAGGCCTGTGAAACGCAGTTTCTTTGCAGGCCTGATCTGGCTGAAGTAGGGCTTCTGCTCTGGGTGTGCTACTTTGCCCTAGAGCTGAAAGGCACAACGTGCAGGCTTCTTTCCAAAGGGCGAGTTGGGCCCCACAGCATCTTGCTTCCAGCTCTTTGGGAAGCTAAGAAACAACTCGCTCTGCACAGTGCTCTAACAGCCTAGTGGGAACATCTATTCCCAAGGGTTGTGAAACGCAGTTTGTTTGCAGGCCTGATCTGGCTGAAGTAGGGCTTCTGCTCTGGGTGTGCTACTTTGCCCTAGAGCTGAAAGGCACAACGTGCAGGCTTCTTTCCAAAGGGCGATTTGGGCCCCACAGCATCTTGCTTCCAGCTCTTTGGGAAGCTGAGAAACAACTCGCTCTGCACAGTGCTCTTACAGCCTACCGGGAACATCTCTTCCAAAGGCCTGTGAAACGCAGTTTCTTTGCAGGCCTGATCTGGCTGAAGTAGGACTTCTGCTCTGGGTGTGCTACTTTGCCCTAGAGCTGAAAGGCACAACGTGCAGGCTTCTTTCCAAAGGGCGAGTTGGGCCCCACAGCATCTTGCTTCCAGCTCTTTGGGAAGCTAAGAAACAACTCGCTCTGCACAGTCTCTTACAGCCTACGGGGAACATATCTTCCAAAGGCCTGTGAAACGCAGTTTCTTTGCAGGCCTGATCTGGCTGAAGTAGGAATTCTGCTCTGGGTGTGCTGCTTTGCCCTAGAGCTGAAAGGCACAACGTGCAGGCTTCTTTCCAAAGGGCGAGTTGGGCCCCACAGCATCTTGCTTCCAGCTCTTTGGGAAGCTAAGAAACAACTCGCTCTGCACAGTGCTCTTACAGCCTACCGGGAACATCCTTTCCAAAGGCCTGTGAAACGCAGTTTCTTTGCTGGCCTGGTCCGGCTGAAGTAGGACTTCTGCTCTGGGTGTGCTACTTTGCCCTAGAGCTGAAAGGCACAACGTGCAGGCTTCTTTCCAAAGGGCGAGTTGGGCCCCACAGCATCTTGCTTCCAGCTCTTTGGGAAGCTAAGAAACAACTCGCTCTGCACAGTGCTCTTACAGCCTACCGGGAACATCTCTTCCAAAGGCCTGTGAAACGCAGTTTCTTTGCAGGCCTGATCTGGCTGAAGTAGGACTTCTGCTCTGGGTGTGCTACTTTGCCCTAGAGCTGAAAGGCACAACGTGCAGGCTTCTTTCCAAAGGGCGAGTTGGGCCCCACAGCATCTTGCTTCCAGCTCTTTGGGAAGCTAAGAAACAACTCGCTCTGCACAGTGCTCTTACAGCCTACCGGGAACATCTCTTCCAAAGGCCTGTGAAACGCAGTTTCTTTGCAGGCCTGATCTGGCTGAAGTAGGACTTCTGCTCTGGGTGTGCTACTTTGCCCTAGAGCTGAAAGGCACAACGTGCAGGCTTCTTTCCAAAGGGCGAGTTGGGCCCCACAGCATCTTGCTTCCAGCTCTTTGGGAAGCTAAGAAACAACTCGCTCTGCACAGTGCTCTTACAGCCTACCGGGAACATCTCTTCCAAAGGCCTGTGAAACGCAGTTTCTTTGCAGGCCTGATCTGGCTGAAGTAGGACTTCTGCTCTGGGTGTGCTCCATTGCCCTAGAGCTGAAAGGCACAACGTGCAGGCTTCTTTCCAAAGGGCGAGTTGGGCCCCACAGCATCTTGCTTCCAGCTCTTTGGGAAGCTAAGAAACAACTCGCTCTGCACAGTGCTCTTACAGCCTACCGGGAACATCTCTTCCAAAGGCCTGTGAAATGCAGTTTCTTTGCAGGCCTGATCTGGCTGAAGTAGGACTTCTGCTCTGGGTGTGCTACTTTGCCCTAGAGCTGAAAGGCACAACATGCAGGCTTCTTTCCAAAGGGCGAGTTGGGCCCCACAGCATCTTGCTTCCAGCTCTTTGGGAACCTAAGAAACAACTCGCTCTGCACAGTGCTCTTACAGCCTACTGGGAACATCTCTTCCAAAGGTCTGTGAAATGCAGTTTCTTTGCAGGCCTGGTCTGGCTGAAGTAGGACTTCTGCTCTGGGTGTGCTACTTTGCCCTAGAGCTGAAAGGCACAACGTGCAGGCTTCTTTCCAAAGGGCGAGTTGGGCCCCACAGCATCTTGCTTCCAGCTCTTTGGCAAGCTAAGAAACAACTCGCTCTGCACAGTGCTCTTACAGCCTACCGGGAACATCTCTTCCAAAGGCCTGTGAAACGCAGTTTCTTTGCAGGCCTGATCTGGCTGAAGTAGGACTTCTGCTCTGGGTGTGCTACTTTGCCCTAGAGCTGAAAGGCACAACGTGCAGGCTTCTTTCCAAAGGGCGAGTTGGGCCCCACAGCATCTTGCTTCCAGCTCTTTGGGAAGCTAAGAAACAACTCGCTCTGCACAGTGCTCTTACAGCCTAGTGGGAACATCTCTTCCAAAGACCTGTGAAACGCAGTTTCTTTGCAGGCCTGATCTGGCTGAAGTAGGACTTCTGCTCTGGGTGTGCTACTTTGCCCTAGAGCTGAAAGGCACAACGTGCAGGCTTCTTTCCAAAGGGCGAGTTGGGCCCCACAGCATCTTGCTTCCAGCTCTTTGGGAAGCTAAGAAACAACTCGCTCTGCACAGTGCTCTTACAGCCTACCGGGAACATCCTTTCCAAAGGCCTGTGAAACGCAGTTTCTTTGCAGGCCTGGTCTGGCTGAAGTAGGACTTCTGCTCTGGGTGTGCTACTTTGCCCTAGAGCTGAAAGGCACAACGTGCAGGCTTCTTTCCAAAGGGCGAGTTGGGCCCCACAGCATCTTGCTTCCAGCTCTTTGGGAAGCTAAGAAACAACTCGCTCTGCACAGTGCTCTTACAGCCTACCGGGAATATCTCTTCCAAAGGCCTGTGAAACGCAGTTTCTTTGCAGGCCTGATCTGGCTGAACTAGGACTTCTGCTCTGGGTGTGCTACTTTGCCCTAGAGCTGAAAGGCACAACGTGCAGGCTTCTTTCCAAAGGGCGAGTTGGGCCCCACAGCATCTTGCTTCCAGCTCTTTGGGAAGCTAAGAAACAACTCGCTCTGCACAGTCTCTTACAGCCTACGGGGAACATATCTTCCAAAGGCCTGTGAAACGCAGTTTCTTTGCAGGCCTGGTCTGGCTGAAGTAGGACTTCTGCTCTGGGTGTGCTGCTTTGCCCTAGAGCTGAAAGGAACAACGTGCAGGCTTCTTTAAAAAGGGCGAGTTGGGCCCCACAGCATCAGGCTTCCAGCTCTTTGGGAAGCTAAGAAACAACTCGCTCTGCACAGTGATCTTACAGCCTACCGGGAACATCCTTTCCAAAGGCCTGTGAAACGCAGTTTCTTTGCAAGCCTGGTCTGGCTGAAGTAGGACTTCTGCTCTGGGTGTGCTACTTTGCCCTAGAGCTGAAAGGCACAACGTGCAGGCTTCTTTCCACAGGGCGAGTTGGGCCCCACAGCATCTTGCTTCCATCTCTTTGGGAAGCTAAGAAACAACTCGCTCTGCACAGTGATCTTACAGCCTACCGGGAACATCCTTTCCAAAGGCCTGTGAAACGCAGTTTCTTTGCAGGCCTGATCTGGCTGAAGTAGGACTTCTGCTCTGGGTGTGCTACTTTGCCCTAGAGCTGAAAGGCACAACGTGCAGGCTTCTTTCCAAAGGGCGAGTTGGGCCCCACAGCATCTTGCTTCCAGCTCTTTTGGAAGCTAAGAAACCACTCGCTCTGCACAGTGCTCTTACAGCCTACTGGGAACATCCTTTCCAAAGGCCTGTGAAACGCAGTTTCTTTGCAGGCCTGGTCTGGCTGAAGTAGGACTTCTGCTCTGGGTGTGCTACTTTGCCCTAGAGCTGAAAGGCACAACGTGCAGGCTTCTTTCCAAAGGGCGAGTTGTGCCCCACAGCATCTTGCTTCCAGCTCTTTGGGAAGCTAAGAAACAACTCGCTCTACACAGTGCTCTTACCCCCTACCGGGAACATCTCTTCCAAAGGCCTGTGAAACGCAGTTTCTTTGCAGGCCTGATCTGGCTGAAGTAGGGCTTCTGCTCTGGGTGTGCTACTTTGCCCTAGAGCTGAAAGGCACAACGTGCAGGCTTCTTTCCAAAGGGCGAGTTGGGCCCCACAGCATCTTGCTTCCAGCTCTTTGGGAAGCTAAGAAACAACTCGCTCTGCACAGTGCTCTTACAGCCTAGTGGGAACATCTCTTCCAAAGACCTGTGAAACGCAGTTTCTTTGCAGGCCTGATCTGGCTGAAGTAGGACTTCTGCTCTGGGTGTGCTACTTTGCCCTAGAGCTGAAAGGCACAACGTGCAGGCTTCTTTCCAAAGGGCGAGTTGGGCCCCACAGCATCTTGCTTCCAGCTCTTTGGGAAGCTAAGAAACAACTCGCTCTGCACAGTGCTCTTACAGCCTACCGGGAACATCCTTTCCAAAGGCCTGTGAAACGCAGTTTCTTTGCAGGCCTGGTCTGGCTGAAGTAGGACTTCTGCTCTGGGTGTGCTACTTTGCCCTAGAGCTGAAAGGCACAACGTGCAGGCTTCTTTCCAAAGGGCGAGTTGGGCCCCACAGCATCTTGCTTCCAGCTCTTTGGGAAGCTAAGAAACAACTCGCTCTGCACAGTGCTCTTACAGCCTACCGGGAATATCTCTTCCAAAGGCCTGTGAAACGCAGTTTCTTTGCAGGCCTGATCTGGCTGAACTAGGACTTCTGCTCTGGGTGTGCTACTTTGCCCTAGAGCTGAAAGGCACAACGTGCAGGCTTCTTTCCAAAGGGCGAGTTGGGCCCCACAGCATCTTGCTTCCAGCTCTTTGGGAAGCTAAGAAACAACTCGCTCTGCACAGTCTCTTACAGCCTACGGGGAACATATCTTCCAAAGGCCTGTGAAACGCAGTTTCTTTGCAGGCCTGGTCTGGCTGAAGTAGGACTTCTGCTCTGGGTGTGCTGCTTTGCCCTAGAGCTGAAAGGAACAACGTGCAGGCTTCTTTAAAAAGGGCGAGTTGGGCCCCACAGCATCAGGCTTCCAGCTCTTTGGGAAGCTAAGAAACAACTCGCTCTGCACAGTGATCTTACAGCCTACCGGGAACATCCTTTCCAAAGGCCTGTGAAACGCAGTTTCTTTGCAAGCCTGGTCTGGCTGAAGTAGGACTTCTGCTCTGGGTGTGCTACTTTGCCCTAGAGCTGAAAGGCACAACGTGCAGGCTTCTTTCCACAGGGCGAGTTGGGCCCCACAGCATCTTGCTTCCATCTCTTTGGGAAGCTAAGAAACAACTCGCTCTGCACAGTGATCTTACAGCCTACCGGGAACATCCTTTCCAAAGGCCTGTGAAACGCAGTTTCTTTGCAGGCCTGATCTGGCTGAAGTAGGACTTCTGCTCTGGGTGTGCTACTTTGCCCTAGAGCTGAAAGGCACAACGTGCAGGCTTCTTTCCAAAGGGCGAGTTGGGCCCCACAGCATCTTGCTTCCAGCTCTTTTGGAAGCTAAGAAACCACTCGCTCTGCACAGTGCTCTTACAGCCTACTGGGAACATCCTTTCCAAAGGCCTGTGAAACGCAGTTTCTCTGCAGGCCTGGTCTGGCTGAAGTAGGACTTCTGCTCTGGGTGTGCTACTTTGCCCTAGAGCTGAAAGGCACAACGTGCAGGCTTCTTTCCAAAGGGCGAGTTGGGCCCCACAGCATCTTGCTTCCAGCTCTTTGGGAAGCTAAGAAACAACTCGCTCTACACAGTGCTCTTACCCCCTACCGGGAACATCTCTTCCAAAGGCCTGTGAAACGCAGTTTCTTTGCAGGCCTGATCTGGCTGAAGTAGGGCTTCTGCTCTGGGTGTGCTACTTTGCCCTAGAGCTGAAAGGCACAACGTGCAGGCTTCTTTACAAAGGGCGAGTTGGGCCCCACAGCATCTTGCTTCCAGCTCTTTGGGAAGCTAAGAAACAACTCGCTCTGCACAGTGCTCTTACAGCCTACTGGGAACATCTCTTCGAAAGGCCTGTGAAACGCAGTTTCTTCGCAGGCCTGATCTGGCTGAAGTAGGACTTCTGCTCTGGGTGTACTACTTTGCCCTATAGCTGAAAGGCACAACGTGCAGGCTTCTTTCCAAAGGGCGCGTTGGGCCACACAGCATCTTGCTTCCAGCTCTTTGGGAAGTTAAGAAACAAGTCGCTCTGCACAGTGCTCTTACAGCCTACCGGGAACATCTCTTCCAAAGGCCTGTGAAACGCAGTTTCTTTGCAGGCCTGATCTGGCTGAAGTAGGACTTCTGCCCTTGGTGTGCTACTTTGCCCTAGAGCTGAAAGGCACAACGTGCAGGCTTCTTTCCAAAGGGCGAGTTGGGCCCCACAGCATCTTGCTTCCAGCTCTTTGGGTAGCTAAGAAACAACTCGCTCTGCACAGTGCTCTTACAGCCTAGTGGGAACATCTCTTCCCAAGGGTTGTGAAACGCAGTTTGTTTGCAGGCCTGATCTGGCTGAAGTTGGACTTCTGCTATGGGTCTGCTACTTTGCCCTAGAGCTGAAAGGCACAACGTGCAGGCTTCTTTCCAAAGGGCGAGTTGGGCCGCACAGCATCTTGCTTCCAGCTCTTTGGGAAGCTAAGAAACAACTCGCTCTGCACAGTCTCTTACAGCCTACGGGGAACATCTCTTCCAAAGGCCTGTGAAACGCAGTTTCTTTGCAGGCCTGATCTGGCTGAAGTAGGACTTCTGCTCTGGGTGTGCTGCTTTGCCCTAGAGCTGAAAGGCACAACGTGCAGGCTTCTTTCCAAAGGGCGAGTTGGGCCCCACAGCATCTTGCTTCCAGCTCTTTGGGAAGCTAAGAAACAACTCGCTCTGCACAGTGCTCTTACAGCCTAGTGGGAACATCTCTTCCAAAGGCCTGTGAAACCCAGTTTCTTTGCAGGCCTGATCTGGCTGAAGTAGGACTTCTGCTCTGGGTGTGCTACTTTGCCCTAGAGCTGAAAGGCACAACGTGCAGGCTTCTTTCCAAAGGGCGAGTTGGGCCCCACAGCATCTTGCTTCCAGCTCTTTGGGAAGCTAAGAAAAAACTCGCTCTGCACAGTGCTCTTATAGCCTACCGGGAACATCTCTTCCAAAGGCCTGTGAAACGCAGTTTCTTTGCAGGCGTGATCTGGCTGAAGTAGGACTTCTGCTCTGGGTGTGCTACTTTGCCCTAGAGCTGAAAGGCACAACGTGCAGGCTTCTTTCCAAAGGGCGAGTTGGGCCCCACAGCATCTTGCTTCCAGCTCTTTGGGAAGCTAAGAAACAACTCGCTCTGCACAGTGCTCTTACAGCCTACCGGGAACATCTCTTCCAAAGGCCTGTGAAACGCAGTTTCTTTGCAGGCCTGATCTGGCTGAAGTAGGACTTCTGCTCTGGGTGTGCTACTTTGCCCTAGAGGTGAAAGGCACAACGTGCAGGCTTCTTTCCAAAGGGCGAGTTGGGCCCCACAGCATCTTGCTTCCAGCTCTTTGGGAAGCTAAGAAACAAGTCGCTCTGCACAGTGCTCTTACAGCCTACCGGGAACATCTCTTCCAAAGGCCTGTGAAACGCAGTTTCTTTGCAGGCCTGATCTGGCTGAAGTAGGACTTCTGCTCTGGGTGTGCTACTTTGCCCTAGAGCTGAAAGGCACAACGTGCAGGCTTCTTTCCAAAGGGCGAGTTGGGCCCCACAGAATCTTGCTTCCAGCACTTTGGGAAGCTAAGTAACAACACGCTCTGCACAGTGCTCTTACAGCCTAGTGGGAACATCTCTTCCAAAGGCCTGTTAAACGCAGTTTCTTTGCAGGCCTGATCTGGCTGAAGTAGGACTTCTGCTCTGGGTGTGCTCCATTGCCCTAGAGCTGAAAGGCACAACGTACAGGCTTCTTTCCAAAGGGCGAGTTGGGCCCCACAGCATCTTGCTTCCAGCTCTTTGGGAAGCTAAGTAACAACTCGCTCTGCACAGTGCTCTTACAGCCTAGTGGGAACATCTCTTCCAAAGGCCTGTGAAACGCAGTTTCTTTGCAGGCCTGATCTGGCTGAAGTAGGACTTCTGCTCTGGGTGTGCTCCATTGCCCTAGAGCTGAAAGGCACAAGGTACATGCTTCTTTCCAAAGGGCGAGTTGGGCCCCACAGCATCTTGCTTCCAGCTCTTTGGGAAGCTAAGAAACAAGTCGCTCTGCACAGTGCTCTTACAGCCTACCGGGAACATCTCTTCCAAAGGCCTGTGAAACGCAGTTTCTTTGCAGGCCTGATCTGGCTGAAGTAGGACTTCTGCTCTGGGTGTGCTACTTTGCCCTAGAGCTGAAAGGCACAACGTGCAGGCTTCTTTCCAAAGGGCGAGTTGGGCCCCACAGCATCTTGCTTCCAGCTCTTTGGGAAGCTAAGAAACTAGTCGCTCTGCACAGTGCTCTTACAGCCTACCGGGAACATCTCTTCCAAAGGCCTGTGAAACGCAGTTTCTTTGCAGGCCTGATCTGGCTGAAGTAGGACTTCTGCTCTGGGTGTGCTACTTTGCCCTAGAGCTGAAAGGCACAACGTGCAGGCTTCTTTCCAAAGGGCGAGTTGGGCCCCACAGCATCTTGCTTCCAGCTCTTTGGGAAGCTAAGAAACAACTCGCTCTGCACAGTGCTCTTACAGCCTACCGGGAACATCCTTTCCAAAGGCCTGTGAAACGCAGTTTCTTTGCAGGCCTGGTCTGGCTGAAGTTGGACTTCAGCT
Source organism: Equus caballus (assembly GCF_041296265.1). Classification (NCBI taxonomy): domain Eukaryota; kingdom Metazoa; phylum Chordata; class Mammalia; order Perissodactyla; family Equidae; genus Equus; species Equus caballus. Next base: position 30,828,401 of record NC_091689.1, read on the forward strand.
CTGGGTCTGCTACTTTGCCCTAGAGCTCAAAGGCACAACGTGCAGGCTTCTTTGCAAATGGCGAGTTGGGCCCCAGAGCATCTTGCTTCCAGCTCTTTGGGAAGCTATGAAACCACTCGCTCTGCACAGTGCTCTTACAGCCTACCGGGAACATCTCTTCCAAACGCCTGTGAAACGCAGTTTCTTTGCAGGCCTGATCTGGCTGAAGTAGGACTTCTGCTCTTGGTGTGCTACTTTGCCCTAGAGCTGAAAGGCACAACGTGCAGGCTTCTTTCCAAAGGGCGAGTTGGGCCCCACAGCATCTTGCTTCCAGCTCTTTGGGAAGCTAAGAAACAACTCGCTCTGCACAGTGCTCTTACAGCCTACCGGGAACATGTCTTCCAAAGGCCTGTGAAACGCAGTTTCTTTGCAGGCCTGATCTCGCTGAAGTAGGGCTTCTGCTCTGGGTGTGCTACTTTGCCCTAGAGCTGAAAGGCACAAGGTGCAGGCTTCTTTCCAAAGGGCGAGTTGGGCCCCACAGCATCTTGCGTCCAGCTCTTTGGGAAGCTAAGAAACAACTCGCTCTGCACAGTGCTCTTACAGCCTAGTGGGAACATCTCTTCCAAAGGTCTGTGAAACGCAGTTTCCTTGCAGGCCTGATCTGGCTGAAGTAGGACTTCTGCTCTGGGTGTGCTACTTTGCCCTAGAGTTGAAAGGCACAACGTGCAGGCTTCTTTCCAAAGGGCAAGTTGGGCCCCACAGCATCTTGCTTCCAGCCTTTTGGGAAGCTAAGAAACAACTCGCTCTACACAGTGCTCTTATAGCCTACCGGGAACATCTCTTCCAGAGGCCTGTGAAACGCAGTTTCTTTGCAGGCCTGATCTGGCTGAAGTAGGACTTCTGCTCTGGGTGTGCTACTTTGCCCTAGAGCTGAAAGGCACAACGTGCAGGCTTCTTTCCAAAGGGCGAGTTGGGCCCCACAGCATCTTGCTTCCAGCTCTTTGGGAAGCTAAGAAACAAGTCGCTCTGCACAGTGCTCTTACAGCCTACCGGGAACATCTCTTCCAAAGGCCTGTGAAACGCAGTTTCTTTGCAGGCCTGATCTGGCTGAAGTAGGACTTCTGCTCTGGGTGTGCTACTTTGCCCTAGAGCTGAAAGGCACAACGTGCAGGCTTCTTTCCAAAGGGCGAGTTGGGCCCCACAGAATCTTGCTTCCAGCACTTTGGGAAGCTAAGTAACAACACGCTCTGCACAGTGCTCTTACAGCCTAGTGGGAACATCTCTTCCAAAGGCCTGTTAAACGCAGTTTCTTTGCAGGCCTGATCTGGCTGAAGTAGGACTTCTGCTCTGGGTGTGCTCCATTGCCCTAGAGCTGAAAGGCACAACGTACAGGCTTCTTTCCAAAGGGCGAGTTGGGCCCCACAGCATCTTGCTTCCAGCTCTTTGGGAAGCTAAGTAACAACTCGCTCTGCACAGTGCTCTTACAGCCTAGTGGGAACATCTCTTCCAAAGGCCTGTGAAACGCAGTTTCTTTGCAGGCCTGATCTGGCTGAAGTAGGACTTCTGCTCTGGGTGTGCTCCATTGCCCTAGAGCTGAAAGGCACAAGGTACATGCTTCTTTCCAAAGGGCGAGTTGGGCCCCACAGCATCTTGCTTCCAGCTCTTTGGGAAGCTAAGAAACAAGTCGCTCTGCACAGTGCTCTTACAGCCTACCGGGAACATCTCTTCCAAAGGCCTGTGAAACGCAGTTTCTTTGCAGGCCTGATCTGGCTGAAGTAGGACTTCTGCTCTGGGTGTGCTACTTTGCCCTAGAGCTGAAAGGCACAACGTGCAGGCTTCTTTCCAAAGGGCGAGTTGGGCCCCACAGCATCTTGCTTCCAGCTCTTTGGGAAGCTAAGAAACTAGTCGCTCTGCACAGTGCTCTTACAGCCTACCGGGAACATCTCTTCCAAAGGCCTGTGAAACGCAGTTTCTTTGCAGGCCTGATCTGGCTGAAGTAGGACTTCTGCTCTGGGTGTGCTACTTTGCCCTAGAGCTGAAAGGCACAACGTGCAGGCTTCTTTCCAAAGGGCGAGTTGGGCCCCACAGCATCTTGCTTCCAGCTCTTTGGGAAGCTAAGAAACAACTCGCTCTGCACAGTGCTCTTACAGCCTACCGGGAACATCCTTTCCAAAGGCCTGTGAAACGCAGTTTCTTTGCAGGCCTGGTCTGGCTGAAGTTGGACTTCAGCTCTGGGTCTGCTACTTTGCCCTAGAGCTCAAAGGCACAACGTGCAGGCTTCTTTGCAAATGGCGAGTTGGGCCCCAGAGCATCTTGCTTCCAGCTCTTTGGGAAGCTATGAAACCACTCGCTCTGCACAGTGCTCTTACAGCCTACCGGGAACATCTCTTCCAAACGCCTGTGAAACGCAGTTTCTTTGCAGGCCTGATCTGGCTGAAGTAGGACTTCTGCTCTTGGTGTGCTACTTTGCCCTAGAGCTGAAAGGCACAACGTGCAGGCTTCTTTCCAAAGGGCGAGTTGGGCCCCACAGCATCTTGCTTCCAGCTCTTTGGGAAGCTAAGAAACAACTCGCACTGCACAGTGCTCTTACAGCCTACCGGGAACATGTCTTCCAAAGGCCTGTGAAACGCAGTTTCTTTGCAGGCCTGATCTCGCTGAAGTAGGGCTTCTGCTCTGGGTGTGCTACTTTGCCCTAGAGCTGAAAGGCACAAGGTGCAGGCTTCTTTCCAAAGGGCGAGTTGGGCCCCACAGCATCTTGCGTCCAGCTCTTTGGGAAGCTAAGAAACAACTCGCTCTGCACAGTGCTCTTACAGCCTAGTGGGAACATCTCTTCCAAAGGTCTGTGAAACGCAGTTTCCTTGCAGGCCTGATCTGGCTGAAGTAGGACTTCTGCTCTGGGTGTGCTACTTTGCCCTAGAGCTGAAAGGCACAACGTGCAGGCTTCTTTCCAAAGGGCAAGTTGGGCCCCACAACATCTTGCTTCCAGCCTTTTGGGAAGCTAAGAAACAACTCGCTCTACACAGTGCTCTTATAGCCTACCGGGAACATCTCTTCCAGAGGCCTGTGAAACGCAGTTTCTTTGCAGGCCTGATCTGGCTGAAGTAGGACTTCTGCTCTGGGTGTGCTACTTTGCCCTAGAGCTGAAAGGCACAACGTGCAGGCTTCTTTCCAAACGGCGAGTTGGGCCCCACAGCATCTTGCTTCCAGCTCTTTGGGAAGCTAAGAAACAACTCGCTCTGCACAGTGCTCTTACAGCCTAGTGGGAACATCTCTTCCAAAGGCCTGTGAAACGCAGTTTCTTTGCAGGCCTGATCTGGCTGAAGTAGGACTTCTGCTCTGGGTGTGCTACTTTGCCCTAGAGCTGAAAGGCACAACATGCAGGCTTCTTTCCAAAGGGCGAGTTGGGCCCCACAGCATCTTGCTTCCAGCTCTTTGGGAAGCTAAGAAACAACTCGCTCTGCACAGTGCTCTTACAGCCTACCGGGAACATCTCTTGCAAAGGCCTGTGAAACGCAGTTTCTTTGCAGGCCTGATCTGGCTGAAGTAGGACTTCTGCTCTAGGTGTGCTACATTGCCCTAGAGCTGAAAGGCACAACGTGCTGGCGTCTTTCCAAAGGGCGAGTTGGACCCCACAGCATCTTGCTTCCAGCTCTTTGGGAAGCTAAGAAACAACTCGCTCTGCACAGTGCTCTTACAGCCTACCGGGAACATCTCTTCCAAAGGCCTGTGAAACGCAGTTTCTTTGCAGGCCTGATCTGGCTGAAGTAGCACTTCTGCTCTGGGTGTGCTACTTTGCCCAAGAGCTGAAAGGCACAACGTGCAGGCTTCTTTCCATAGGGCGAGTTGGGCCCCACAGCATCTTGCTTCCAGCTCTTTGGGAAGCTAAGAAACAACTCGCTCTGCACAGTGCTCTTACAGCCTACCGGGAACATCCTTTCCAAAGGCCTGTGAAACGCAGTTTCTTTGCAGGCCTGATCTGGCTGAAGTAGGACTTCTGCTCTGGGTGTGCTACTTTGCCCTAGAGCTGAAAGGCACAACGTGCAGGCTTCTTTCCAAAGGGCGAGTTGGGCCCCACAGCATCTTGCTTCCAGCTCTTTGGGAAGCTGAGAAACAACTCGCTCTGCACAGTGCTCTTACAGCCTACCGGGAACAGCTCTTCCAAAGGCCTGTGAAACGCAGTTTCTTTGCAGGCCTGATCTGGCTGAAGTAGGACTTCTGCTCTGGGTGTGCTACTTTGCCCTAGAGCTGAAAGGCACAACGTGCAGGCTTCTTTCCAAAGGGCGAGTTGGGCCCAACAGCATCTTGCTTCCAGCTCTTTGGGAAGCTGAGAAACAACTCGCTCTGCACAGTGCTCTTACAGCCTACCGGGAACATCTCTTCCAAAGGCCTGTGAAACGCAGTTTCTTTGCAGGCCTGATCTGGCTGAAGTAGGACTTCTGCTCTGGGTGTGCTACTTTGCCCTAGAGCTGAAAGGCACAACGTGCACGCTACTTTCCAAAGGGCGAGTTGGGCCCCACAGCATCTTGCTTCCAGCTCTTTGGGAAGCTAAGAAACAACTCGCTCTGCACAGTCTCTTACAGCCTACGGGGAACATATCTTCCAAAGCCCTGTGAAACGCAGTTTCTTTGCAGGCCTGATCTGGCTGAAGTAGGAATTGTGCTCTGGGTGTGCTGCTTTGCCCTAGAGCTGAAAGGCACAACGTGCAGGCTTCTTTCCAAAGGGCGAGTTGGGCCCCACAGCATCTTGCTTCCAGCTCTTTGGGAAGCTAAGAAACAACTCGCTCTGCACAGTGCTCTTACAGCCTACCGGGAACATCCTTTCCAAAGGCCTGTGAAACGCAGTTTCTTTGCAGGCCTGGTCTGGCTGAAGTAGGACTTCTGCTCTGGGTGTGCTCCATTGCCCTAGGGGTGAAAGGCACAACGTGCAGGCTTCTTTCCAAAGGGCGAGTGTGGCCCCACAGCATCTTGCTTCCAGCTCTTTGGGAAGCTAAGAAACAACTCGCTCTGCACAGTGCTCTTACAGCCTACCGGGAACATCTCTTCCAAAGGCCTGTGAAACGCAGTTTCTTTGCAGGCCTGATCTGGCTGAAGTAGGACTTCTGCTCTGGGTGTGCTACTTTGCCCTAGAGCTGAAAGGCACAACGTGCAGGCTTCTTTCCAAAGGGCGAGTTGGGCCCCACAGCATCTTGCTTCCAGCTCTTTGGGAAGCTAAGAAACAACTCGCTCTGCACAGTGCTCTTACAGCCTACCGGGAACATCTCTTCCAAAGGCCTGTGAAACGCAGTTTCTTTGCAGGCCTGATCTGGCTGAAGTAGGGCTTCTGCTCTGGGTGTGCTACTTTGCCCTAGAGCTGAAAGGCACAACGTGCAGGCTTCTTCCCAAAGGGCGAGTTGGGCCCCACAGCATCTTGCTTCCAGCTCTTTGGGAAGCTAAGAAACAACTCGCTCTGCACAGAGCTCTTACAGCCTAGTGGGAACATCTCTTCCAAAGGCCTGTGAAACGCAGTTTCTTTGCAGGCCTGATCTGGCTGAAGTAGGACTTCTGCTCTGGGTGTGCTACTTTGCCCTAGAGCTGAAAGGCACAACGTGCAGGCTTCTTTCCAAAGGGCGAGTTGGGCCCCACAGCATCTTGCTTCCAGCTCTTTGGCAAGCTAAGAAACAACTCGCTCTGCACAGTGCTCTTACAGCCTAGTGGGAACACATGTTCCAAAGGCCTGTGAAACGCAGTTTCTTTGCAGGCCTGATCTGGCTGAAGTAGGACTTCTGCTCTGGGTGTGCTACTTTGCCCTAGAGCTGAAAGGCACAACGTGCAGGCTTCTTTCCAAAGGGCGAGTTGGGCCCCACAGCATCTTGCTTCCAGCTCTTTGGGAAGCTAAGAAACAACTCGCTCTGCACAGTGCTCTTACAGCCTAGTGGGAACATCTCTTCCAAAGGCCTGTGAAACGCAGTTTGTTTGCAGGCCTGATCTGGCTGAAGTAGGACTTCTGCTCTGGGTGTGCTACTTTGCCCTAGAGCTGAAAGGCACAACGTGCAGGCTTCTTTGCAAATGGCGAGTTGGGCCCCACAGCATCTTGCTTCCAGCTCTTTGGGAAGCTAAGAAACAACTCGCTCTGCACAGTGCTCTTACAGCCTACCGGGAACATCTCTTCCGAAGGCCTGTGAAACGCAGTTTCTTTGCAGGCCTGATCTGGCTGAAGTAGGACTTCTGCTCTGGGTGTGCTACATTGCCCTAGAGCTGAAAAGGCACAACGTGCAGGCTTCTTTCCAAGGGGCGAGTTGGGCCCCACAGCATCTTGCTTCCAGCTCTTTGGGAAGCTAAGAAACCACTCGCTCTGCACAGTGCTCTTACAGCCTACCGGGAACATCTCTTCCAAAGGCCTGTGAAACGCAGTTTCTTTGCAGGCCTGATCTGGCTGAAGTAGGACTTCTGCTCTTGGTGTGCTACTTTGCCCTAGAGCTGAAAGGCACAACGTGCAGGCTTCTTTCCAAAGGGCGAGTTGGGCCCCACAGCATCTTGCTTCCAGTTCTTAGGGAAGCTAAGAAACAACTCGCTCTGCACAGTGCTCTTACAGCCTACCGGGAACATCTCTTCCAAAGGCCTGTGAAATGCAGTTTCTTTGCAGGCCTGATCTGGCTGAAGTAGGACTTCTGCTCTGGGTGTGCTACATTGCCCTAGAGCTGAAAGGCACAACGTGCAGGCTTCTTTCCAAAGGGCGAGTTGGGCCCCACAGCATCTTGCTTCCATCTCTTTGGGAAGGTGAGAAACAACTCGCTCTGCACAGTGCTCTTACAGCCTAGTGGGAACACATGTTCCAAAGGCCTGTGAAACGCAGTTTCTTTGCAGGCCTGATCTGGCTGAAGTAGGACTTCTGCTCTGGGTGTACTACATTGCCCTAGAGCTGAAAGGCACAACGTGCAGGCTTCTTTCCAAAGGGCGAGTTGGGCCCCACAGCATCTTGCTTCCAGCTCTTTGGGAAGCTAAGAAACCACTCGCTCTGCACAGTGCTCTTACAGCCTACTGGGAACATCTCTTCCAAAGGCCTGTGAAACGCAGTTTCTTTGCAGGCCTGATCTGGCTGAAGTAGGACTTCTGCTCTGGGTGTGCTACTTTGCCCTAGAGCTGAAAGGCACAACGTGCAGGCTTCTTTCCAAAGGGCGAGTTGGGCCCCACAGCATCTTGCTTCCAGCTCTTGGGGAAGCTAAGAAACAACTCGCTCTGCACAGTGCTCTTACAGCCTAAGGGGAACATCTCTTCCAAAGGCCTGTGAAACGCAGTTTCTTTGCAGGCCTGATCTGGCTGAAGTAGGACTTCTGCTCTGGGTGTGCTACTTTGCCCTAGAGCTGAAAGGCACAACGTGCAGGCTTCTTTCCAAAGGGCGAGTTGGGCCCCACAGCATCTTGCTTCCAGCTCTTTGGGAAGCTAAGAAACAACTCGCTCTGCACAGTGCTCTTACAGCCTACCAGGAACATCTCTTCCAAAGGCTTGTGAAACGCAGTTTCTTTGCAGGCCTGATCTGGCTGAAGTAGGACTTCTGCTCTGGGTGTGCTACTTTGCCCTAGAGCTGAAAGGCACAACGTGCAGGCTTCTTTCCAAAGGGCGAGTTGGGCCCCACAGCATCTTGCTTCCAGCTCTTTGGGAAGCTAAGAAACAACTCGCTCTGCACAGTGCTCTTACAGCCTAGTGGGAACATCTCTTCCAAAGGCCTGTGAAACGCAGTTTGTTTGCAGGCCTGATCTGGCTGAAGTAGGACTTCTGCTCTGGGTGTGCTACTTTGCCCTAGAGCTGAAAGGCACAACGTGCAGGCTTCTTTGCAAATGGCGAGTTGGGCCCCACAGCATCTTGCTTCCAGCTCTTTGGGAAGCTAAGAAACAACTCGCTCTGCACAGTGCTCTTACAGCCTAGTGGGAACACATGTTCCCAAGGCCTGTGAAACGCAGTTTCTTTGCAGGCTTGATCTGGCTGAAGTAGGACTTCTGCTCTGGGTGTGCTACATTGCCGTAGAGCTGAAAGGCACAACGTGCAGGCTTCTTTCCAAAGGGCGAGTTGGGCCCCACAGCAACTTGCTTCCAGCTCTTTGGGAAGCTAAGAAACAACTCGCTCTGCACAGTGCTCTTACAGCCTAGTGGGAACACATGTTCCAAAGGCCTGTGAAACGCAGTTTCTTTGCAGGCCTGATCTGGCTGAAGTTGGACTTCTGCTCTGGGTGTGCTACTTTGCCCTAGAGCTGAAAGGCACAACGTGCAGGCTTCTTTGCAAATGGCGAGTTGGGCCCCACAGCATCTTGCTTCCAGCTCTTTGGGAAGCTAAGAAACCACTCGCTCTGCACAGTGCTCTTACAGCCTAGTGGGAACACATGTTCCAAAGGCCTGTGAAACGCAGTTTCTTTGCAGGCCTGATCTGGCTGAAGTAGGACTTCTGCTCTGGGTGTGCTACTTTGCCCTAGAGCTGAAAGGCACAACGTGCAGGCTTCTTTCCAAGGGGCGAGTTGGGCCCCACAGCATCTTGCTTCCAGCTCTTTGGGAAGCTAAGAAACCACTCGCTCTGCACAGTGCTCTTACAGCCTACCGGGAACATCTCTTCCAAAGGCCTGTGAAACGCAGTTTCTTTGCAGGCCTGATCTGGCTGAAGTAGCACTTCTGCTCTGGGTGTGCTACTTTGCCCTAGAGCTGAAAGGCACAACGTGCAGGCTTCTTTCCAAAGGGCGAGTTGGGCCCCACAGCATCTTGCTTCCAGCTCTTTGGGAAGCTAAGAAACAACTCGCTCTGCACAGTGCTCTTACAGCCTACCGGGAACATCTCTTCCAAAGGCCTGTGAAACGCAGTTTCTTTGCAGGCCTGATCTGGCTGAAGTAGGGCTTCTGCTCTGGGTGTGCTACTTTGCCCTAGAGCTGTAAGGCACAACGTGCAGGCTTCTTTCCAAAGGGCGAGTTGGGCCCCACAGCATCTTGCTTCCAGCTCTTTGGGAAGCTAAGAAACAACTCGCTCTGCACAGTGCTCTTACAGCCTAGTGGGAACATCTCTTCGAAAGGCCTGTGAAACGCAGTTTCTTTGCAGGCCTGATCTGGCTGAAGTAGGACTTCTGCTCTGGGTGTGCTACTTTGCCCTAGAGCTGAAAGGCATAACGTGCAGGCTTCTTTCCAAAGGGCGAGTTGGGCCCCACAGCATCTTGCTTCCAGCCTTTTCGGAAACTAAGAAACAACTCGCACTACACAGTGCTCTTATAGCCTACCGGGAACATCTCTTCCAGAGGCCTGTGAAACGCAGTTTCTTTGCAGGCCTGATCTGGCTGAAGTAGGACTTCTGCTCTGGGTGTGCTACATTGCCCTAGAGCTGAAAGGCACAACGTGCAGGCTTCTTTCCAAAGGGCGAGTTGGGCCCCACAGCATCTTGCTTCCAGCTCTTTGGGAAGCTAAGAAACAACTCGCTCTGCACAGTGCTCTTACAGCCTACCGGGAACATCTCTTCCAAAGGCCTGTGAAACGCAGTTTCTTTGCAGGCCTGATCTGGCTGAAGTAGGGCTTCTGCTCTGGGTGTGCTACTTTGCCCTAGAGCTGAAAGGCACAACGTGCAGGCTTCTTTCCAAAGGGCGAGTTGGGCCCCACAGCATCTTGCTTCCAGCTCTTTGGGAAGGTGAGAAACAACTCGCTCTGCACAGTGCTCTTACAGCCTAGTGGGAACATCTCTTCCAAAGGCCTGTGAAACGCAGTTTCTTTGCAGGCCTGATCTGGCTGAAGTAGGACTTCTGCTCTGGGTGTGCTACTTTGCCCTAGAGCTGAAAGGCACAACGTGCAGGCTTCTTTGCAAATGGCGAGTTGGGCCCCACAGCATCTTGCTTCCAGCTCTTTGGGAAGCTAAGAAACAACTCGCTCTGCACAGTGCTCTTACAGCCTAGTGGGAACACATGTTCCCAAGGCCTGTGAAACGCAGTTTCTTTGCAGGCCTGATCTGGCTGAAGTAGGACTTCTGCTCTGGGTGTGCTACATTGCCCTAGAGCTGAAAGGCACAACGTGCAGGCTTCTTTCCAAGGGGCGAGTTGTGCCCCACAGCATCTTGCTTCCAGCTCTTTGGGAAGCTAAGAAACCACTCGCTCTGCACAGTGCTCTTACAGCCTACCGGGAACATCTCTTCCAAAGGCCTGTGAAACGCAGTTTCTTTGCAGGCCTGATCTGGCTGAAGTAGGACTTCTGCTCTTGGTGTGCTACTTTGCCCTAGAGCTGAAAGGCACAACGTCCAGGCTTCTTTCCAAAGGGCGAGTTGGGCCCCACAGCATCTTGCTTCCAGTTCTTTGGGAAGCTAAGAAACAACTCGCTCTGCACAGTGCTCTTACAGCCTACCGGGAACATCTCTTCCAAAGGTCTGTGAAACGCAGTTTCTTTGCAGGCCTGATCTGGCTGAAGTAGGACTTCTGCTCTGGGTGTGCTACATTGCCCTAGAGCTGAAAGGCACAACGTGCAGGCTTCTTTCCAAAGGGCGAGTTGGGCCCCACAGCATCTTGCTTCCAGCTCTTTGGGAAGCTAAGAAACAACTCGCTCTGCACAGTGCTCTTAGAGCCTGGTGGGAACATCTCTTCCATAGGCCTGTGAAACGCAGTTTCTTTGCAGGCCTGATCTGGCTGAAGTAGGACATCTGCTCTGGGTGTGCTACTTTGCCCTAGAGCTGAAAGGCACAACGTGCAGGCTTCTTTCCAAAGGGCGAGTTGGGCCCTACAGCATCTTGCTTCCAGCCTTTTGGGAAGCCAAGAAACAACTCGCTCTACACAGTGCTCTTATAGCCTACCGGGAAGATCTCTTCCAGAGGCCTGTGAAACGCAGTTTCTTTGCAGTCCTGATCTGGCTGAAGTAGGACTTCTGCTCTGGGTGTGCTACTTTGCCCTATAGCTGAAAGGCACAACGTGCAGGCTTCTTTCCAAAGGGCGAGTTGGGCCCCACAGCATCTTGCTTCCAGCTCTTTGGGAGGCTAAGAAACAGGTCGCTCTGCACAGTGCTCTTACAGCCTACCGGGAACATCTCTTCCAAAGGCCTGTGAAACGCAGTTTCTTTGCAGGCCTGATCTGGCTGAAGTAGGACTTCTGCTCTGGGTGTGCTACTTTGCCCTAGAGCTGAAAGGCACAACGTGCAGGCTTCTTTCCAAAGGGCGAGTTGGGCCCCACAGCAACTTGCTTCCAGCTCTTTGGGAAGCTAAGAAACAACTCGCTCTGCACAGTGCTCTTACAGCCTAGTGGGAACACATGTTCCAAAGGCCTGTGAAACGCAGTTTCTTTGCAGGCCTGATCTGGCTGAAGTTGGACTTCTGCTCTGGGTGTGCTACTTTGCCCTAGAGCTGAAAGGCACAACGTGCAGGCTTCTTTCCAAAGGGCGAGTTGGGCCCCACAGCATCTTGCTTCCAGCTCTTTGCGAAGCTAAGAAACAACTCGCTCTGCACAGTGCTCTTATAGCCTAGTGGGAACACATGTTCCAAAGGCCTGTGAAACGCAGTTTCTTTGCAGGCCTGATCTGGCTGAAGTAGGACTTCTGCTCTGGGTGTGCTACTTTGCCCTAGAGCTGAAAGGCACAACGTGCAGGCTTCTTTGCAAATGGCGAGTTGGGCCCCACAGCATCTTGCTTCCAGCTCTTTGGGAAGCTAAGAAACCACTCGCTCTGCACAGTGCTCTTACAGCCTAGTGGGAACACATGTTCCAAAGGCCTGTGAAACGCAGTTTCTTTGCAGGCCTGATCTGGCTGAAGTAGGACTTCTGCTCTGGGTGTGCTACTTTGCCCTAGAGCTGAAAGGCACAACGTGCAGGCTTCTTTCCAAGGGACGAGTTGGGCCCCACAGCATCTTGCTTCCAGCCTTTTGGGAAACTAAGAAACAACTCGCACTACACAGTGCTCTTATAGCCTACCGGGAACATCTCTTCCAGAGGCCTGTGAAACGCAGTTTCTTTGCAGGCCTGATCTGGCTGAAGTAGGACTTCTGCTCTGGGTGTGCTACATTGCCATAGAGCTGAAAGGCACAACGTGCAGGCTTCTTTCCAAAGGGCGAGTTGGGCCCCACAGCATCTTGCTTCCAGCTCTTTGGGAAGCTAAGAAACAACTCGCTCTGCACAGTGCTCTTACAGCCTACTGGGAACATCTCTTCCAAAGGCCTGTGAAACGCAGTTTCTTTGCAGGCCTGATCTGGCTGAAGTAGGGCTTCTGCTCTGGGTGTGCTACATTGCCCTAGAGCTGAAAGGCACAACGTGCAGGCTTCTTTCCAAAGGGCGAGTTGGGCCCCACAGCATCTTGCTTCCAGCTCTTTGGGAAGGTGAGAAACAACTCGCTCTGCACAGTGCTCTTACAGCCTAGTGGGAACATCTCTTCCAAAGGCCTGTGAAACGCAGTTTGTTTGCAGGCCTGATCTGGCTGAAGTAGGACTTCTGCTCTGGGTGTGCTACTTTGCCCTAGAGCTGAAAGGCACAACGTGCAGGCTTCTTTGCAAATGGCGAGTTGGGCCCCACAGCATCTTGCTTCCAGCTCTTTGGGAAGCTAAGAAACAACTCGCTCTGCACAGTGCTCTTACAGCCTAGTGGGAGCACATGTTCCAAAGGACTGTGAAACGCAGTTTCTTTGCAGGCCTGATCTGGCTGAAGTAGGACTTCTGCTCTGGGTGTGCCAAATTGCCCTAGAGCTGAAAGGCACAACGTGCAGGCTTCTTTCCAAGGGGCGAGTTGGGCCCCACAGCATCTTGCTTCCAGCTCTTTGGGAAGCTAAGAAACAACTCGCTCTGCACAGTGCTCTTACAGCCTACCGGGAACATCTCTTCCAAAGGCCTGTGAAACGCAGTTTCTTTGCAGGCCTGATCTGGCTGAAGTAGGACTTCTGCTCTGGGTGTGCTCCATTGCCCTAGAGCTGAAGGGCACAACGTGCAGGCTCCTTTCCAAAGGGCGAGTTGGGCCCCACAGCATCTTGCTTCCAGCTCTTTGGGAAGCTAAGAAACAACTCGCTCTGCACAGTGCTCTTACAGCCTACCGGGAACATCTCTTCCAAAGGCCTGTGAAACGCAGTTTCTTTGCAGGCCTGATCTGGCTGAAGTAGGGCTTCTGCTCTGGGTGTGCTACTTTGCCCTAGAGCTGAAAGGCACAACGTGCAGGCTTCTTTCCAAAGGGCGAGTTGGGCCCCACAGCATCTTGCTTCCAGCTCTTTGGGAAGCTAAGAAACAACTCGCTCTGCACAGTGCTCTTACAGCCTAGTGGGAACATCTCTTCCAAAGGCCTGTGAAACGCAATTTCTTTGCAGGCCTGATCTGGCTGAAGTAGGACTTCTGCTCTGGGTGTGCTACTTTGCCCTAGAGCTGAAAGGCACAACGTGCATGCTTCTTTCCAAAGGGCGAGTTGGGCCCCACAGCATCTTGCTTCCAGCCTTTTGGGAAGCTAAGAAACAACTCGCACTACACAGTGCACTTATAGCCTACCGGGAACATCTCTTCCAGAGGCCTGTGAAACGCAGTTTCTTTGCAGGCCTGATCTGGCTGAAGTAGGACTTCTGCTCTGGGTGTGCTACATTGCCCTAGAGCTGAAAGGCACAACGTGCAGGCTTCTTTCCAAAGGGCGAGTTGGGCCCCACAGCATCTTGCTTCCAGCTCTTTGGGACGCTAAGAAACAACTCGCTCTGCACAGTGCTCTTACAGCCTACCGGGAACATCTCTTCCAAAGGCCTGTGAAACGCAGTTTCTTTGCAGGCCTTATCTGGCTGAAGTAGGGCTTCTGCTCTGGGTGTGCTACATTGCCCTAGAGCTGAAAGGCACAACGTGCAGGCTTCTTTCCAAAGGGCGAGTTGGGCCCCACAGCATCTTGCTTCCAGCACTTTGGGAAGGTGAGAAACAACTCGCTCTGCACAGTGCTCTTACAGCCTAGTGGGAACATCTCTTCCAAAGGCCTGTGAAACGCAGTTTGTTTGCAGGCCTGATCTGGCTGAAGTAGGACTTCTGCTCTGGGTGTGCTACTTTGCCCTAGAGCTGAAAGGCACAACGTGCAGGCTTCTTTGCAAATGGCGAGTTGGGCCCCACAGCATCTTGCTTCCAGCTCTTTGGGAAGCTAAGAAACAACTCGCTCTGCACAGTGCTCTTACAGCCTAGTGGGAACACATGTTCCAAAGGCCTGTGAAACGCAGTTTCTTTGCAGGCCTGATCTGGCTGAAGTAGGACTTCTGCTCTGGGTGTGCCAAATTGCCCTAGAGCTGAAAGGCACAACGTGCAGGCTTTTTTCCAAGGGGCGAGTTGGGCCCCACAGCATCTTGCTTCCAGCTCTTTGGGAAGCTAAGAAACCACTCGCTCTGCACAGTGCTCTTACAGCCTACCGGGAACATCTCTTCCAAAGGCCTGTGAAACGCAGTTTCTTTGCAGGCCTGATCTGGCTGAAGTAGGACTTCTGCTCTGGGTGTGCTACTTTGCCCTAGAGCTGAAAGGCACAACGTGCAGGCTTCTTTCCAAAGGGCGAGTTGGGCCCCACAGCATCTTGCTTCCAGCTCTTTGGGAAGCTAAGAAACAACTCGCTCTGCACAGTGCTCTTACAGCCTAGTGGGAACACATGTTCCAAAGGCCTGTGAAACGCAGTTTCTTTGCAGGCCTGATCTGGCTGAAGTTGGACTTCTGCTCTGGGTGTGCTACTTTGCCCTAGAGCTGAAAGGCACAACGTGCAGGCTTCTTTCCAAAGAGCGAGTTGGGCCCCACAGCATCTTGCTTCCAGCTCTTTGGGAAGCTAAGAAACAACTCGCTCTGCACAGTGCTCTTACAGCCTAGTGGGAACACATGTTCCAAAGGCCTGTGAAACGCAGTTTCTTTGCAGGCCTGATCTGGCTGAAGTTGGACTTCTGCTCTGGGTGTGCTACTTTGCCGTAGAGCTGAAAGGCACAACGTGCAGGCTTCTTTGCAAATGGCGAGTTGGGCCCCACAGCATCTTGCTTCCAGCTCTTTGGGAAGCTAAGAAACAACTCGCTCTGCACAGTGCTCTTACAGCCTAGTGGGAACACCTGTTCCAAAGGCCTGTGAAACGCAGTTTCTTTGCAGGCCTGATCTGGCTGAAGTAGGACTTCTGCTCTGGGTGTGCTACATTGCCCTAGAGCTGAAAGGCACAACGTGCAGGCTTCTTTCCAAAGGGCGAGTTGGGCCCCACAGCATCTTGCTTCCAGCCTTTTGGGAAGCTAAGAAACAACTCGCTCTGCACAGTGCTCTTATAGCCTAGTGGGAACACATGTTCCAAAGGCCTGTGAAACGCAGTTTCTTTGCAGGCCTGATCTGGCTGAAGTTGGACTTCTGCTCTGGGTGTGCTACTTTGCCCTAGAGCTGAAAGGCACAACGTGCAGGCTTCTTTGCAAATGGCGAGTTGGGCCCCACAGCATCTTGCTTCCAGCTCTTTGGGAAGCTAAGAAACCACTCGCTCTGCACAGTGCTCTTACAGCCTAGTGGGAACACATGTTCCAAAGGCCTGTGAAACGCAGTTTCTTTGCAGGCCTGATCTGGCTGAAGTAGGACTTCTGCTCTGGGTGTGCTACTTTGCCCTAGAGCTGAAAGGCACAACGTGCAGGCTTCTTTCCAAGGGGCGAGTTGGGCCCCACAGCATCTTGCTTCCAGCTCTTTGGGAAGCTAAGAAACCACTCGCTCTGCACAGTGCTCTTACAGCCTACCGGGAACATCTCTTCCAAAGGCCTGTGAAACGCAGTTTCTTTGCAGGCCTGATCTGGCTGAAGTAGGACTTCTGCTCTGGGTGTGCTACTTTGCCCTAGAGCTGAAAGGCACAACGTGCAGGCTTCTTTCCAAGGGACGAGTTGGGCCCCACAGCATCTTGCTTCCAGCCTTTTGGGAAACTAAGAAACAACTCGCACAACACAGTGCTCTTATAGCCTACCGGGAACATCTCTTCCAGAGGCCTGTGAAACGCAGTTTCTTTGCAGGCCTGATCTGGCTGAAGTAGGACTTCTGCTCTGGGTGTGCTACTTTGCCCTAGAGCTGAAAGGCACAACGTGCAGGCTTCTTTGCAAATGGCGAGTTGGGCCCCACAGCATCTTGCTTCCAGCTCTTTGGGAAGCTAAGAAACAACTCGCTCTGCACAGTGCTCTTACAGCCTAGTGGGAACACATGTTCCAAAGGACTATGAAACGCAGTTTCTTTGCAGGCCTGATCTGGCTGAAGTAGGACTTCTGCTCTGGGTGTGCCAAATTGCCCTAGAGCTGAAAGGCACAACGTGCAGGCTTCTTTCCAAGGGGCGAGTTGGGCCCCACAGCATCTTGCTTCCAGCTCTTTGGGAAGCTAAGAAACAACTCGCTCTGCACAGTGCTCTTACAGCCTACCGGGAACATCTCTTCCAAAGGCCTGTGAAACGCAGTTTCTTTGCAGGCCTGATCTGGCTGAAGTAGGACTTCTGCTCTGGGTGTGCTCCATTGCCCTAGAGCTGAAGGGCACAACGTGCAGGCTCCTTTCCAAAGGGCGAGTTGGGCCCCACAGCATCTTGCTTCCAGCTCTTTGGGAAGCTAAGAAACAACTCGCACTACACAGTGCACTTATAGCCTACCGGGAACATCTCTTCCAGAGGCCTGTGAAACGCAGTTTCTTTGCAGGCCAGATCTGGCTGAAGTAGGACTTCTGCTCTGGGTGTGCTACATTGCCCTAGAGCTGAAAGGCACAACGTGCAGGCTTCTTTCCAAAGGGCGAGTTGGGCCCCACAGCATCTTGCTTCCAGCTCTTTGGGACGCTAAGAAACAACTCGCTCTGCACAGTGCTCTTACAGCCTACCGGGAACATCTCTTCCAAAGGCCTGTGAAACGCAGTTTCTTTTCAGGCCTTATCTGGCTGAAGTAGGGCTTCTGCTCTGGGTGTGCTACATTGCCCTAGAGCTGAAAGGCACAACGTGCAGGCTTCTTTCCAAAGGGCGAGTTGGGCCCCACAGCATCTTGCTTCCAGCTCTTTGGGAAGGTGAGAAACAACTCGCTCTGCACAGTGCTCTTACAGCCTAGTGGGAACATCTCTTCCAAAGGCCTGTGAAACGCAGTTTGTTTGCAGGCCTGATCTGGCTGAAGTAGGACTTCTGCTCTGGGTGTGCTACTTTGCCCTAGAGCTGAAAGGCACAACGTGCAGGCTTCTTTGCAAATGGCGAGTTGGGCCCCACAGCATCTTGCTTCCAGCTCTTTGGGAAGCTAAGAAACCACTCGCTCTGCACAGTGCTCTTACAGCCTAGTGGGAACACATGTTCCAAAGGCCTGTGAAACGCAGTTTCTTTGCAGGCCTGATCTGGCTGAAGTAGGACTTCTGCTCTGGGTGTGCCAAATTGCCCTAGAGCTGAAAGGCACAACGTGCAGGCTTCTTTCCAAGGGGCGAGTTGGGCCCCACAGCATCTTGCTTCCAGCTCTTTGGGAAGCTAAGAAACCACTCGCTCTGCACAGTGCTCTTACAGCCTACTGGGAACATCTCTTCCAAAGGCCTGTGAAACGCAGTTTCTTTGCAGGCCTGATCTGGCTGAAGTAGGACTTCTGCTCTGGGTGTGCTACTTTGCCCTAGAGCTGAAAGGCACAACGTGCAGGCTTCTTTCCAAAGGGCGAGTTGGGCCCCACAGCATCTTGCTTCCAGCTCTTTGGGAAGCTAAGAAACAACTCGCTCTGCACAGTGCTCTTACAGCCTACCGGGAACATCTCTTCCAAAGGCCTGTGAAACGCAGTTTCTTTGCAGGCCTGATCTGGCTGAAGTAGGACTTCTGCTCTGGGTGTTCTACTTTGCCCTAGAGCTGAAAGGCACAACGTGCAGGCTTCTTTCCAAGGGGCGAGTTGGGCCCCACAGCATTTTGCTTCCAGCTCTTTGGGAAGCTAAGAAACAACTCGCTCTGCACAGTGCTCTTACAGCCTACCGGGAACATCTCTTCCAAAGGCCTGTGAAACGCAGTTTCTTTGCAGGCCTGATCTGGCTGAAGTAGGACTTCTGCTCTGGGTGTGCTCCATTGCCCTAGAGCTGAAGGGCACAACGTGCAGGCTCCTTTCCAAAGGGCGAGTTGGGCCCCACAGCATCTTGCTTCCAGCTCTTTGGGAAGCTAAGAAACAACTCGCTCTGCACAGTGCTCTTACAGCCTACCGGGAACATCTCTTCCAAAGGCCTGTGAAACGCAGTTTCTTTGCAGGCCTGATCTGGCTGAAGTAGGACTTCTGCTCTGGGTGTGCTACTTTGCCCTAGAGCTGAAAGGCACAACGTGCAGGCTTCTTTCCAAAGGGCGAGTTGGGCCCCACAGCATCTTGCTTCCAGCTCTTTGGGAGGCTAAGAAACAAGTCGCTCTGCACAGTGCTCTTACAGCCTACCGGGAACATCTCTTCCAAAGGCCTGTGAAACGCAGTTTCTTTGCAGGCCTGGTCTGGCTGAAGTAGGACTTCTGCTCTGGGTGTGCTACTTTGCCCTAGAGCTGAAAGGCACAACGTGCAGGCTTCTTTCCAAAGGGCGAGTTGGGCCCCACAGCATCTTGCTTCCAGCTCTTTGGGAAGCTAAGAAACAACTCGCTCTGCACAGTGCTCTTACAGCCTAGTGGGAACACATGTTCCAAAGGCCTGTGAAACGCAGTTTCTTTGCAGGCCTGATCTGGCTGAAGTTGGACTTCTGCTCTGGGTGTGCTACTTTGCCCTAGAGCTGAAAGGCACAACGTGCAGGCTTCTTTCCAAAGGGCGAGTTGGGCCCCACAGCATCTTGCTTCCAGCTCTTTGGGAAGCTAAGAAACAACTCGCTCTGCACAGTGCTCTTACAGCCTAGTGGGAACACATGTTCCAAAGGCCTGTGAAACGCAGTTTCTTTGCAGGCCTGATCTGGCTGAAGTAGGACTTCTGCTCTGGGTGTGCCAAATTGCCCTAGAGCTGAAAGGCACAACGTGCAGGCTTCTTTCCAAGGGGCGAGTTGGGCCCCACAGCATCTTGCTTCCAGCTCTTTGGGAAGCTAAGAAACAACTCGCTCTGCACAGTGCTCTTACAGCCTAGTGGGAACACCTGTTCCAAAGGCCTGTGAAACGCAGTTTCTTTGCAGGCCTGATCTGGCTGAAGTAGGACTTCTGCTCTGGGTGTGCTACATTGCCCTAGAGCTGAAAGGCACAACGTGCAGGCTTCTTTCCAAGGGGCGAGTTGGGCCCCACAGAATCTTGCTTCCAGCTCTTTGGGAAGCTAAGAAACCACTCGCTCTGCACAGTGCTCTTACAGCCTACCGGGAACATCTCTACCAAAAGCCTGTGAAACGCAGTTTCTTTGCAGGCCTGATCTGGCTGAAGTAGGACTTCTGCTCTGGGTGTGCTACTTTGCCCTAGAGCTGAAAGGCACAACGTGCAGGCTTCTTTCCAAAGGGCGAGTTGGGCCCCACAGCATCTTGCTTCCAGCTCTTTGGGAAGCTAAGAAACAACTCGCTCTGCACAGTGCTCTTACAGCCTAGTGGGAACATCTCTTCCAAAGGCCTGTGAAACGCAGTTTCTTTGCAGGCCTGATCTGGCTGAAGTAGGACTTCTGCTCTGGGTGTGCTACTTTGCCCTAGAGCTGAAAGGCGCAACGTGCAGGCTTCTTTCCAAAGGGCGAGTTCGGCCCCACAGCATCTTGCTTCCAGCCTTTTGGGAAGCTAAGAAACAACTCGCTCTACACAGTGCTCTTATAGCCTACCGGGAACATCTCTTCCAGAGGCCTGTGAAACGCAGTTTCTTTGCAGGCCTGCTCTGGCTGAAGTAGGACTTCTGCTCTGGGTGTGCTACATTGCCCTAGAGCTGAAAGGGACAACGTGCAGGCTTCTTTCCAAGTGGCGAGTTGGGCCCCACAGCATCTTGCCTCCAGCTCTTTGGGAAGCTGGGAAACCACTCGCTCTGCACAGTGCTCTTACAGCCTACCGGGAACATCTCTTCCAAAGGCCTGTGAAACGCAGTTTCTTTGCAGGCCTGATCTGGCTGAAGTAGGACTTCTGCTCTGGGTGTGCTACTTTGCCCTAGAGCTGAAAGGCACAACGTGCAGGCTTCTTTCCAAAGGACGAGTTGGGCCCCACAGCATCTTGCTTCCAGCGCTTTGGGAAGCTAAGAAACAACTCGCTCTGCACAGTGCTCTTAGAGCCTACCGGGAACATCTCTTCCAAAGGCCTGTGAAACACAGTTTCTTTGCAGGCCTGGTCTGGCTGAAGTAGGACTTCTGCTCTGGGTGTGCAACTTTGCCCTAGAGCTGAAAGGCACAACGTGCAGGCTTCTTTCCAAAGGGCGAGTTGGGCCCCACAGCATCTTGCTTCCAGCTCTTTGGGAAGCTAAGAAACAACTCGCTCTGCACAGTGCTCTTACAGCCTACCGGGAACATCTCTTCCAAAGGCCTGTGAAACGCAGTTTCTTTGCAGGCCTGACCTGGCTGAAGTAGGACTTCTGCTCTGGGTGTGCTACATTGCCCTAGAGCTGAAAGGCACAACGTGCAGGCTTCTTTCCAAGGGGCGAGTTGGGCCCCACAGCATCTTGCTTCCAGCTCTTTGCGAAGCTGAGAAACAACTCGTTCTGCACAGTGCTCTTACAGCCTACGGGGAACATCTCTTCCAAAGGCCTGTGAAACGCAGTTTCTTTGCAGGCCTGATCTGGCTGAAGTAGGACTTCTGCTCTGGGTGTGCTGCTTTGCCCTAGAGCTGAAAGGCACAACGTGCAGGCTTCTTTCCAAAGGGCGAGTTGGGCCCCACAGCATCTTGCTTCCAGCTATTTGGGAAGCTGAGAAACAACTCGCTCTGCACAGTGCTCTTACAGCCTACCGGGAACTTCTCTTCCAAACGCCTGTGAAACCCAGTTTCTTTGCAGGCCTGATCTGGCTGAAGTAGGACTTCTGCTCTTTGTGTGGTACTTTGCCCTAGAGCTGAAAGGCACAACGTGCAGGCTTCTTTCCAGAGGGCGAGTTGGGCCCCACAGCATCTTGCTTCCAGCTCTTTGGGAAGCTAATAAACAACTCGCTCTGCACAGTGCTCTTACAGCCTACGGGGAACCTCTCTTCCAAAGGCCTGTGAAACACAGTTTCTTTGCAGGCCTGATCTGGCTGAAGTAGGACTTCTGCTCTGGGTGTGCTACTTTGCCCTAGAGCTGAAAGGCACAACGTGCAGGCTTCTTTCCAAAGGGCGAGTTGGGCCCCACAGCATCTTGCTTCCAGCTCTTTGGGAAGCTAAGAAACAACTCGCTCTGCACAGTGCTCTTACAGCCTACCGGGAAAATCTCTTCCAATGGCCTGTGAAACCCAGTTTCTTTGCAGGCCTGATCTGGCTGAAGTAGGACTTCTGCTCTGGGTGTGCTACTTTGCCCTAGAGCTGAAAGGCACAACGTGCAGGCTTCTTTCCAGAGGGCGAGTTGGGCCCCACAGCATCTTGCTTCCAGCTCTTTGGGAAGCTAAGAAACAACTCGCTCTGCACAGTGCTCTTACAGCCTACCGGGAACATCTCTTCCAAAGGTCTGTGAAGCACAGTTTCTTTGAAGGCCTGGTCTGTCTGCAGTAGGACTTCTGCTCTGGGTGAGCTACTTTGCGCTAGAGCTGAAAGGCACAACGTGCAGGCTTCTTTCCAAAGGGCGAGTTGGGCCCCACAGCATCTTGCTTCCAGCTCTTTGGGAAGCTAAGAAACAACTCGCTCTGCACAGTGCTCTTATAGCCTACCGGGAACATCTCTTCCAAAGGCCTGTGAAACGCAGTTTCTTTGCAGGCCTGATCTGGCTGAAGTAGGACTTCTGCTCTGGGTGTTCTACTTTGCCCTAGAGCTGAAAGGCACAACGTGCAGGCTTCTTTCCAAAGAGCGAGTTGAGACCCACAGCATCTTGCTTCCAGCTCTTTGGGAAGCTAAGAAACAACTCGCTCTGCACAGTGCTCTTACAGCCTACCGGGAACATCTCTTCCAAAGGCCTGTGAAACGCAGTTTCTTTGCAGGCCTGATCTGGTTGAAGTAGGACTTCTGCTCTAGGTGTGCTACTTTTCCCTAGAGCTGAAAGGCACAACGTGCAGGCTTCTTTCCAGAGGGCGAGTTGGGCCCCACAGCATCTTGCTTCCAGCTCTTTGGGAAGCTAAGAAACAACTCGCTCTGCACAGTGCTCTTACAGCCTACCGGGAACATCTCTTCCAAAGGCCTGTGAAACGCAGTTTCTTTGCAGGCCTGATCTGGCTGAAGTAGGACTTCTGCTCTGGGTGTGCTCCATTGCCCTAGAGCTGAAAGGCACAACGTTCAGGCTTCTTTCCAAAGGGCGAGTTGGGCCCCACAGCATCTTGCTTCCAGCTCTTTGGGAACCTAACAAACAACTCGCTCTGCACAGTGCTCTTACAGCCTACCGGGAACATCTCTTCCAAAGGCCTGTGAAACGCAGTTACTTTGCAGGCCTGATCTGGCTGAAGTAGGACTTCTGCTCTGGGTGTACTACTTTGCCCTAGAGCTGAAAGGCACAACGTGCAGGCTTCTTTCCAAAGGGCGAGTTGGGCCCCACAGCATCTTGCTTCCAGCGCTTTGGGAAGCTAAGAAACAACTCGCTCTGCACAGTGCTCTTAGAGCCTACCGGGAACATCTCTTCCAAAGGCCTGTGAAACGCAGTTTCTTTGCAGGCCTGATCTGGCTGAAGTAGGACTTCTGCTCTGGGTGTGCTCCATTGCCCTAGAGCTGAAAGGCACAACGAGCAGGCTTCTTTCCAAGGGGCGAATTGGGCCCCACAGCATCTTGCTTCCAGCTCTTTGCGAAGCTGAGAAACAACTCGCTCTGCACAGTGCTCTTACAGCCTACCGGGAACATCTCTTCCAAAGGCCTGTGAAACGCAGTTTCTTTGCAGGCCTGATCTGGCTGAAGTAGGACTTCTGCTCTGGGTGTGCTGCTTTGCCCTAGAGCTGAAAGGCACAACGTGCAGGCTTCTTTCCAAAGGGCGAGTTGGGCCCCACAGCATCTTGCTTCCAGCTCTTTGGGAAGCTGAGAAACAACTCGCTCTGCACAGTGCTCTTACAGCCTACCGGGAACATCTCTTCCAAACGCCTGTGAAACCCAGTTTCTTTGCAGTCCTGATCTGGCTGAAGTAGGACTTCTGCTCTTTGTGTGCTACTTTGCCCTAGAGCTGAAAGGCACAACGTGCAGGCTTCTTTCCAGAGGGCGAGTTGGGCCCCACAGCATCTTGCTTCCAGCTCTTTGGGAAGCTAATAAACAACTCGCTCTGCACAGTGCTCTTACAGCCTACGGGGAACCTCTCTTCCAAAGGCCTGTGAAACACAGTTTCTTTGCAGGCCTGATCTGGCTGAAGTAGGACTTCTGCTCTGGGTGTGCTACTTTGCCCTAGAGCTGAAAGGCACAACGTGCAGGCTTCTTTCCAAAGGGCGAGTTGGGCCCCACAGCATCTTGCTTCCAGCTCTTTGGGAAGCTAAGAAACAACTCGCTCTGCACAGTGCTCTTACAGCCTACCGGGAACATCTCTTCCAATGGCCTGTGAAACGCAGTTTCTTTGCAGGCCTGATCTGGCTGAAGTAGGACTTCTGCTCTGGGTGTGCTACTTTGCCCTAGAGCTGAAAGGCACAACGTGCAGGCTTCTTTCCAGAGGGCGAGTTGGGCCCCACAGCATCTTGCTTCCAGCTCTTTGGGAAGCTAAGAAACAACTCGCTCTGCACAGTGCTCTTACAGCCTACCGGGAACATCTCTTCCAAAGGCCTGTGAAGCACAGTTTCTTTGAAGGCCTGGTCTGTCTGCAGTAGGACTTCTGCTCTGGGTGAGCTACTTTGCCCTAGAGCTGAAAGGCACAACGTGCAGGCTTCTTTCCAAAGGGCGAGTTGGGCCCCACAGCATCTTGCTTCCAGCTCTTTGGGAAGCTAAGAAACAACTCGCTCTGCACAGTGCTCTTATAGCCTACCGGGAACATCTCTTCCAAAGGCCTGTGAAACGCAGTTTCTTTGCAGGCCTGATCTGGCTGAAGTAGGCCTTCTGCTCTGGGTGTTCTACTTTGCCCTAGAGCTGAAAGGCACAACGTGCAGGCTTCTTTCCAAAGAGCGAGTTGAGACCCACAGCATCTTGCTTCCAGCTCTTTGGGAAGCTAAGAAACAACTCGCTCTGCACAGTGCTCTTACAGCCTACCGGGAACATCTCTTCCAAAGGCCTGTGAAACGCAGTTTCTTTGCAGGCCTGATCTGGTTGAAGTAGGACTTCTGCTCTAGGTGTGCTACTTTTCCCTAGAGCTGAAAGGCACAACGTGCAGGCTTCTTTCCAAAGGGCGAGTTGTGCCCCACAGCATCTTGCTTCCAGCTCTTTGGGAAGCTAAGCAACAACTCGCTCTGCACAGTGCTCTTACAGCCTACGGGGAACATCTCTTCCAAAGGCCTGTGAAACACAGTTTCTTTGCAGGCCTGATCTGGCTGAAGTAGGACTTCTGCTCTGGGTGTGCTACTTTGCCCTAGAGCTGAAAGGCACAACGTGCAGGCTTCTTTCCAAAGGGCGAGTTGGGCCCCACAGCATCTTGCTTCCAGCTCTTTGGGAAGCTAAGAAACAACTCGCTCTGCACAGTGCTCTTACAGCCTACCGGGAACATCTCTTCCAAAGGCCTGTGAAACCCAGTTTCTTTGCAGGCCTGATCTGGCTGAAGTAGGACTTCTGCTCTGGGTGTGCTACTTTGCCCTAGAGCTGAAAGGCACAACGTGCAGGCTTCTTTCCAAAGGGCGAGTTGGGCCCCACAGCATCTTGCTTCCAGCTCTTTGGGAAGCTGAGAAACAACTCGCTCTGCACAGTGCTCTTACAGCCTACCGGGAACATCTCTTCGAAAGGCCTGTGAAACACAGTTTCTTTGCAGGCCTGGTCTGGCTGAAGTAGGACTTCTGCTCTGGGTGTGCTACTTTGCCCTAGAGCTGAAAGGCACAACGTGCAGGCTTCTTTCCAAAGGGCGAGTAGGGCCCCACAGCATCTTGCTTCCAGCTCTTTGGGAAGCTAAGAAACAACTCGCTCTGCACAGTGCTCTTATAGCCTACCGGGAACATCTCTTCCAAAGGCCTGTGAAACGCAGTTTCTTTGCAGGCCTGATCTGGCTGAAGTAGGACTTCTGCTCTGGGTGTGCTACTTTGCCCTAGAGCTGAAAGGCACAACGTGCAGGCTTCTTTCCAAAGGGCGAGTTGGGCCTCACAGCATCTTGCTTCCAGCTCTTTGGGAAGCTAAGAAACAACTCGCTCTGCACAGTGCTCTTACAGCCTACCGGGAACATCTCTTCCAAACGCCTGTGAAACGCAGTTTCTTTGCAGGCCTGATCTGGCTGAAGTAGGACTTCTGCTCTGGGTGTGCTACTTTGCCCTAGAGCTGAAAGGCACAACGTGCGGGCTTCTTTCCAAAGGGCGAGTTGGTACCCACAGCATCTTGCTTCCAGCTCTTTGGGAAGCTAAGTAACAACTCGCTCTGCACAGTGCTCTTACAGCCTAGTGGGAACATCTATTCCAAAGACCTGTGAAACGCAGTTTCTTTGCAGGCCTGATCTGGCTGAAGTAGGACTTCTGCTCTGGGTGTGCTACATTGCCCTAGAGCTGAAAGGCACAACGTGCAGGCTTCTTTCCAAGGGGTGAGTTGGGCCCCACAGCATCTTGCTTCCAGCTCTTTTGGAAGCTAAGAAACAACTCGCTCTGCACAGTGCTCTTACAGCCTACCGGGAACATATCTTCCAAAGGTCTGTGAAACGCAGTTTCTTTGCAGGCCTGATCTGGCTGAAGTAGGACTTCTGCTCTGGGTGTGCTACATTGCCCTAGAGCTGAAAGGCACAACGTGCAGGCTTCTTTCCAAGGGGCGAGTAGGGCCCCACAGCATCTTGCTTCCAGCTCTTTGGGAAGCTAAGAAACAACCCGCTCTGCACAGTGCTCTTTACAGCCTACCAGGAACATCTCTTCCAAAGGCCTCTGAAACGCAGTTTCTTTGCAGGCCTGATCTGGCTGAAGTAGGACTTCTGCTCTGGGTGTGCTACTTTGCCCTAGAGCTCAAAGGCACAACGTGCAGGCTTCTTTCCAAAGGGCAAGTTGGGCCCCACAGCATCTTGCTTCCAGCTCTTTGGGAAGCTAAGAAACAACTCGCTCTGCACAGTGCTCTTACAGCCTACCGGGAACAGCTCTTCCAAAGGCCTGTGAAACGCAGTTTCTTTGCAGGCCTGATCTGGCTGAAGTAGGACTTCTGCTCTGGGTGTGCTACTTTGCCCTAGAGCTGAAAGGCACAACGTGCAGGCTTCTTTCCAAAGGGCGAGTTGGGCCCCACAGCATCTTGCTTCCAGCTCTTTGGGAAGCTAAGAAACAACTCGCTCTGCACAGTGCTCTTACAGCCTACCGGGAACATCTCTTCCAAAGGCCTGTGAAACGCAGTTTCTTTGCAGGCCAGATCTGGCTGAAGTAGGGCTTCTGCTCTGGGTGTGCTACTTTGCCCTAGAGCTGAAAGGCACAACGTGCAGGCTTCTTTCCAAAGGGCGAGTTGGGCCCCACAGCATCTTGCTTCCAGCTCTTTGGGAACCTAAGAAACAACTCGCTCTGCACAGTGCTCTTACAGCCTACCGGGAACATCTCTTCCAAAGGCCTGTGAAACGCAGTTTCTTTGCAGGCCTGATCTGGCTGAAGTAGGACTTCTGCTCTGGGTGTGCTACTTTGCCCTAGAGCTGAAAGGCACAACGTGCAGGCTTCTTTCCAAAGGGCGAGTTGGGCCCCACAGCATCTTGCTTCCAGCTCTTTGGGAAGCTAAGAAACAACTCGCTCTGCACAGTGCTCTTACAGCCTACCGGGAACATCTCTTCCAAAGGCCTGTGAAACGCAGTTTCTTTGCAGGCCTGATCTGGCTGAAGTAGGACTTCTGCTCTGGGTGTGCTCCATTGCCCTAGAGCTGAAAGGCACAACGTGCAGGCTTCTTTCCAAGGGGCGAGTTGGGCCCCAAAGCATCTTGCTTCCAGCTCTTTGCGAAGCTGAGAAACAACTCGCTCTGCACAGTGCTCTTACAGCCTACGGGGAACATCTCTTCCAAAGGCCTGTGAAACTCAGTTTCTTTGCAGGCCT
The DNA here is from genome assembly GCF_041296265.1 of Equus caballus. Taxonomy (NCBI): domain Eukaryota; kingdom Metazoa; phylum Chordata; class Mammalia; order Perissodactyla; family Equidae; genus Equus; species Equus caballus. The sequence goes on from NC_091689.1 coordinate 30,855,338, forward strand.
GATCTGGCTGAAGTAGGACTTCTGCTCTGGGTGTGCTACTTTGCCCTAGAGCTGAAAGGCATAACGTGCAGGCTTCTTTCCAAAGGGCGAGTTGGGCCCAACAGCATCTTGCTTCCAGCTCTTTGGGAAGCTAAGAAACAACTCGCTCTGCACAGTGCTCTTACAGCCTAGTGGGAACATCTCTTCCAAAGGCCTGTGAAACGCAGTTTCTTTGCAGGCCTGATCTGGCTGAAGTAGGACTTCTGTTCTGGGTGTGCTACTTTGCCCTAGAGCTGAAAGGCACAACGTGCAGGCTTCTTTCCAAAGGGCGAGTTGGGCCCCACAGCATCTTGCTTCCAGCTCTTTGGGAACCTAAGAAACAACTCGCTCTGCACAGTGCTCTTACAGCCTACCGGGAACATCTCTTCCAAAGGCCTGTGAAACGCAGTTTCTTTGCAGGCCTGATCTGGCTGAAGTAGGACTTCTGCTCTGGATGTCCTACTTTGCCCTAGAGCTGAAAGGCACAACGTGCAGGCTTCTTTCCAAAGGGCGAGTTGGGCCCCACAGCATCTTGCTTCCAGCTCTTTGGGAAGCTAAGAAACAACTCGCTCTGCACAGTGCTCTTACAGCCTACCGGGAACATCTCTTCCAAAGGCCTGTGAAACGCAGTTTCTTTGCAGGCCTGATCTGGCTGAAGTAGGACTTCTGCTCTGGGTGTGCTCCATTGCCCTAGAGCTGAAAGGCACAACGTGCAGGCTTCTTTCCAAGGGGCGAGTTGGGCCCCACAGCATCTTGCTTCCAGCTCTTTGCGAAGCTGAGAAACAACTCGCTCTGAACAGTGCTCTTACAGCCTACGGGGAACATCTCTTCCAAAGGCCTGTGAAACGCAGTTTCTTTGAAGGCCTGATCTGGCTGAAGTAGGACTTCTGCTCTGGGTGTGCTACTTTGCCCTAGAGCTGAAAGGCATAACGTGCAGGCTTCTTTCCAAAGGGCGAGTTGGGCCCAACAGCATCTTGCTTCCAGCTCTTTGGGAAGCTAAGAAACAACTCGCTCTGCACAGTGCTCTTACAGCCTAGTGGGAACATCTCTTCCAAAGGCCTGTGAAACGCAGTTTCTTTGCAGGCCTGATCTGGCTGAAGTAGGACTTCTGCTCTGGGTGTGCTACTTTGCCCTAGAGCTGAAAGGCACAACGTGCAGGCTTCTTTCCAAAGGGCGAGTTGGGCCCCACAGCATCTTGCTTCCAGCTCTTTGGGAAGCTGAGAAACAACTCGCTCTGCACAGTGCTCTTACAGCCTACCGGGAACATCTCTTCCAAACGCCTGTGAAACCCAGTTTCTTTGCAGGCCTGATCTGGCTGAAGTAGGACTTCTGCTCCTTGTGTGGTACTTTGCCCTAGAGCTGAAAGGCACAACGTGCAGGCTTCTTTCCAGAGGGCGAGTTGGGCCCCACAGCATCTTGCTTCCAGCTCTTTGGGAAGCTAATAAACAACTCTCTCTGCACAGTGCTCTTACAGCCTACCGGGAACCTCTCTTCCAAAGGCCTGTGAAACAAAGTTTCTTTGCAGGCCTGATCTGGCTGAAGTAGGACTTCTGCTCTGGGTGTGCTACTTTGCCCTAAAGCTGAAAGGCACAACGTGCAGGCTTCTTTCCAAAGGGCGAGTTGGGCCCCACAGCATCTTGCTTCCAGCTCTTTGGGAAGCTAAGAAACAACTCGCTCTGCACAGTGCTCTTACAGCCTAGTGGGAACATCTCTTCGAAAGGCCTGTGAAACGCAGTTTCTTTGCAGGCCTGATCTGGCTGAAGTAGGACTTCTGCTCTGGGTGTGCTACTTTGCCCTAGAGCTGAAAGGCATAACGTGCAGGCTTCTTTCCAAAGGGCGAGTTGGGCCCCACAGCATCTTGCTTCCAGCCTTTTCGGAAACTAAGAAACAACTCGCACTACACAGTGCTCTTATAGCCTACCGGGAACATCTCTTCCAGAGGCCTGTGAAACGCAGTTTCTTTGCAGGCCTGATCTGGCTGAAGTAGGACTTCTGCTCTGGGTGTGCTACATTGCCCTAGAGCTGAAAGGCACAACGTGCAGGCTTCTTTCCAAAGGGCGAGTTGGGCCCCACAGCATCTTGCTTCCAGCTCTTTGGGAAGCTAAGAAACAACTCGCTCTGCACAGTGCTCTTACAGCCTACTGGGAACATCTCTTCCAAAGGCCTGTGAAACGCAGTTTCTTTGCAGGCCTGATCTGGCTGAAGTAGGGCTTCTGCTCTGGGTGTGCTACATTGCCCTAGAGCTGAAAGGCACAACGTGCAGGCTTCTTTCCAAAGGGCGAGTTGGGCCCCACAGCATCTTGCTTCCAGCTCTTTGGGAAGGTGAGAAACAACTCGCTCTGCACAGTGCTCTTACAGCCTAGTGGGAACATCTCTTCCAAAGGCCTGTGAAACGCAGTTTCTTTGCAGGCCTGATCTGGCTGAAGTAGGACTTCTGCTCTGGGTGTGCTACTTTGCCCTAGAGCTGAAAGGCACAACGTGCAGGCTTCTTTGCAAATGGCGAGTTGGGCCCCACAGCATCTTGCTTCCAGCTCTTTGGGAAGCTAAGAAACAACTCGCTCTGCACAGTGCTCTTACAGCCTAGTGGGAACACATGTTCCCAAGGCCTGTGAAACGCAGTTTCTTTGCAGGCCTGATCTGGCTGAAGTAGGACTTCTGCTCTGGGTGTGCTACATTGCCCTAGAGCTGAAAGGCACAACGTGCAGGCTTCTTTCCAAGGGGCGAGTTGTGCCCCACAGCATCTTGCTTCCAGCTCTTTGGGAAGCTAAGAAACCACTCGCTCTGCACAGTGCTCTTACAGCCTACCGGGAACATCTCTTCCAAAGGCCTGTGAAACGCAGTTTCTTTGCAGGCCTGATCTGGCTGAAGTAGGACTTCTGCTCTTGGTGTGCTACTTTGCCCTAGAGCTGAAAGGCACAACGTCCAGGCTTCTTTCCAAAGGGCGAGTTGGGCCCCACAGCATCTTGCTTCCAGTTCTTTGGGAAGCTAAGAAACAACTCGCTCTGCACAGTGCTCTTACAGCCTACCGGGAACATCTCTTCCAAAGGTCTGTGAAACGCAGTTTCTTTGCAGGCCTGATCTGGCTGAAGTAGGACTTCTGCTCTGGGTGTGCTACATTGCCCTAGAGCTGAAAGGCACAACGTGCAGGCTTCTTTCCAAAGGGCGAGTTGGGCCCCACAGCATCTTGCTTCCAGCTCTTTGGGAACCTAAGAAACAACTCGCTCTGCACAGTGCTCTTACAGCCTACCGGGAACATCTCTTCCAAAGGCCTGTGAAACGCAGTTTCTTTGCAGGCCTGATCTGGCTGAAGTAGGACTTCTGCTCTGGGTGTGCTACTTTGCCCTAGAGCTGAAAGGCACAACGTGCAGGCTTCTTTCCAAAGGGCGAGTTGGGCCCCACAGCATCTTGCTTCCAGCTCTTTGGGAAGCTAAGAAACAACTCGCTCTGCACAGTGCTCTTACAGCCTACCGGGAACATCTCTTCCAAAGGCCTGTGAAACGCAGTTTCTTTGCAGGCCTGATCTGGCTGAAGTAGGACTTCTGCTCTGGGTGTGCTCCATTGCCCTAGAGCTGAAAGGCACAACGTGCAGGCTTCTTTCCAAGGGGCGAGTTGGGCCCCAAAGCATCTTGCTTCCAGCTCTTTGCGAAGCTGAGAAACAACTCGCTCTGCACAGTGCTCTTACAGCCTACGGGGAACATCTCTTCCAAAGGCCTGTGAAACTCAGTTTCTTTGCAGGCCTGATCTGGCTGAAGTAGGACTTCTGCTCTGGGTGTGCTACTTTGCCCTAGAGCTGAAAGGCATAACGTGCAGGCTTCTTTCCAAAGGGCGAGTTGGGCCCAACAGCATCTTGCTTCCAGCTCTTTGGGAAGCTAAGAAACAACTCGCTCTGCACAGTGCTCTTACAGCCTAGTGGGAACATCTCTTCCAAAGGCCTGTGAAACGCAGTTTCTTTGCAGGCCTGATCTGGCTGAAGTAGGACTTCTGTTCTGGGTGTGCTACTTTGCCCTAGAGCTGAAAGGCACAACGTGCAGGCTTCTTTCCAAAGGGCGAGTTGGGCCCCACAGCATCTTGCTTCCAGCTCTTTGGGAACCTAAGAAACAACTCGCTCTGCACAGTGCTCTTACAGCCTACCGGGAACATCTCTTCCAAAGGCCTGTGAAACGCAGTTTCTTTGCAGGCCTGATCTGGCTGAAGTAGGACTTCTGCTCTGGATGTCCTACTTTGCCCTAGAGCTGAAAGGCACAACGTGCAGGCTTCTTTCCAAAGGGCGAGTTGGGCCCCACAGCATCTTGCTTCCAGCTCTTTGGGAAGCTAAGAAACAACTCGCTCTGCACAGTGCTCTTACAGCCTACCGGGAACATCTCTTCCAAAGGCCTGTGAAACGCAGTTTCTTTGCAGGCCTGATCTGGCTGAAGTAGGACTTCTGCTCTGGGTGTGCTCCATTGCCCTAGAGCTGAAAGGCACAACGTGCAGGCTTCTTTCCAAGGGGCGAGTTGGGCCCCACAGCATCTTGCTTCCAGCTCTTTGCGAAGCTGAGAAACAACTCGCTCTGAACAGTGCTCTTACAGCCTACGGGGAACATCTCTTCCAAAGGCCTGTGAAACGCAGTTTCTTTGCAGGCCTGATCTGGCTGAAGTAGGACTTCTGCTCTGGGTGTGCTACTTTGCCCTAGAGCTGAAAGGCATAACGTGCAGGCTTCTTTCCAAAGGGCGAGTTGGGCCCAACAGCATCTTGCTTCCAGCTCTTTGGGAAGCTAAGAAACAACTCGCTCTGCACAGTGCTCTTACAGCCTAGTGGGAACATCTCTTCCAAAGGCCTGTGAAACGCAGTTTCTTTGCAGGCCTGATCTGGCTGAAGTAGGACTTCTGCTCTGGGTGTGCTACTTTGCCCTAGAGCTGAAAGGCACAACGTGCAGGCTTCTTTCCAAAGGGCGAGTTGGGCCCCACAGCATCTTGCTTCCAGCTCTTTGGGAAGCTGAGAAACAACTCGCTCTGCACAGTGCTCTTACAGCCTACCGGGAACATCTCTTCCAAACGCCTGTGAAACCCAGTTTCTTTGCAGGCCTGATCTGGCTGAAGTAGGACTTCTGCTCCTTGTGTGGTACTTTGCCCTAGAGCTGAAAGGCACAACGTGCAGGCTTCTTTCCAGAGGGCGAGTTGGGCCCCACAGCATCTTGCTTCCAGCTCTTTGGGAAGCTAATAAACAACTCTCTCTGCACAGTGCTCTTACAGCCTACCGGGAACCTCTCTTCCAAAGGCCTGTGAAACAAAGTTTCTTTGCAGGCCTGATCTGGCTGAAGTAGGACTTCTGCTCTGGGTGTGCTACTTTGCCCTAAAGCTGAAAGGCACAACGTGCAGGCTTCTTTCCAAAGGGCGAGTTGGGCCCCACAGCATCTTGCTTCCAGCTCTTTGGGAAGCTAAGAAACAACTCGCTCTGCACAGTGCTCTTACAGCCTAGTGGGAACATCTCTTCGAAAGGCCTGTGAAACGCAGTTTCTTTGCAGGCCTGATCTGGCTGAAGTAGGACTTCTGCTCTGGGTGTGCTACTTTGCCCTAGAGCTGAAAGGCATAACGTGCAGGCTTCTTTCCAAAGGGCGAGTTGGGCCCCACAGCATCTTGCTTCCAGCCTTTTCGGAAACTAAGAAACAACTCGCACTACACAGTGCTCTTATAGCCTACCGGGAACATCTCTTCCAGAGGCCTGTGAAACGCAGTTTCTTTGCAGGCCTGATCTGGCTGAAGTAGGACTTCTGCTCTGGGTGTGCTACATTGCCCTAGAGCTGAAAGGCACAACGTGCAGGCTTCTTTCCAAAGGGCGAGTTGGGCCCCACAGCATCTTGCTTCCAGCTCTTTGGGAAGCTAAGAAACAACTCGCTCTGCACAGTGCTCTTACAGCCTACTGGGAACATCTCTTCCAAAGGCCTGTGAAACGCAGTTTCTTTGCAGGCCTGATCTGGCTGAAGTAGGGCTTCTGCTCTGGGTGTGCTACATTGCCCTAGAGCTGAAAGGCACAACGTGCAGGCTTCTTTCCAAAGGGCGAGTTGGGCCCCACAGCATCTTGCTTCCAGCTCTTTGGGAAGGTGAGAAACAACTCGCTCTGCACAGTGCTCTTACAGCCTAGTGGGAACATCTCTTCCAAAGGCCTGTGAAACGCAGTTTCTTTGCAGGCCTGATCTGGCTGAAGTAGGACTTCTGCTCTGGGTGTGCTACTTTGCCCTAGAGCTGAAAGGCACAACGTGCAGGCTTCTTTGCAAATGGCGAGTTGGGCCCCACAGCATCTTGCTTCCAGCTCTTTGGGAAGCTAAGAAACAACTCGCTCTGCACAGTGCTCTTACAGCCTAGTGGGAACACATGTTCCCAAGGCCTGTGAAACGCAGTTTCTTTGCAGGCCTGATCTGGCTGAAGTAGGACTTCTGCTCTGGGTGTGCTACATTGCCCTAGAGCTGAAAGGCACAACGTGCAGGCTTCTTTCCAAGGGGCGAGTTGTGCCCCACAGCATCTTGCTTCCAGCTCTTTGGGAAGCTAAGAAACCACTCGCTCTGCACAGTGCTCTTACAGCCTACCGGGAACATCTCTTCCAAAGGCCTGTGAAACGCAGTTTCTTTGCAGGCCTGGTCCGGCTGAAGTAGGACTTCTGCTCTGGGTGTGCTACTTTGCCCTAGAGCTGAAAGGCACAACGTCCAGGCTTCTTTCCAAAGGGCGAGTTGGGCCCCACAGCATCTTGCTTCCAGTTCTTTGGGAAGCTAAGAAACAACTCGCTCTGCACAGTGCTCTTACAGCCTACCGGGAACATCTCTTCCAAAGGTCTGTGAAACGCAGTTTCTTTGCAGGCCTGATCTGGCTGAAGTAGGACTTCTGCTCTGGGTGTGCTACATTGCCCTAGAGCTGAAAGGCACAACGTGCAGGCTTCTTTCCAAAGGGCGAGTTGGGCCCCACAGCATCTTGCTTCCAGCTCTTTGGGAACCTAAGAAACAACTCGCTCTGCACAGTGCTCTTACAGCCTACCGGGAACATCTCTTCCAAAGGCCTGTGAAACGCAGTTTCTTTGCAGGCCTGATCTGGCTGAAGTAGGACTTCTGCTCTGGATGTCCTACTTTGCCCTAGAGCTGAAAGGCACAACGTGCAGGCTTCTTTCCAAAGGGCGAGTTGGGCCCCACAGCATCTTGCTTCCAGCTCTTTGGGAAGCTAAGAAACAACTCGCTCTGCACAGTGCTCTTACAGCCTACCGGGAACATCTCTTCCAAAGGCCTGTGAAACGCAGTTTCTTTGCAGGCCTGATCTGGCTGAAGTAGGACTTCTGCTCTGGGTGTGCTCCATTGCCCTAGAGCTGAAAGGCACAACGTGCAGGCTTCTTTCCAAGGGGCGAGTTGGGCCCCACAGCATCTTGCTTCCAGCTCTTTGCGAAGCTGAGAAACAACTCGCTCTGAACAGTGCTCTTACAGCCTACGGGGAACATCTCTTCCAAAGGCCTGTGAAACGCAGTTTCTTTGCAGGCCTGATCTGGCTGAAGTAGGACTTCTGCTCTGGGTGTGCTACTTTGCCCTAGAGCTGAAAGGCATAACGTGCAGGCTTCTTTCCAAAGGGCGAGTTGGGCCCAACAGCATCTTGCTTCCAGCTCTTTGGGAAGCTAAGAAACAACTCGCTCTGCACAGTGCTCTTACAGCCTAGTGGGAACATCTCTTCCAAAGGCCTGTGAAACGCAGTTTCTTTGCAGGCCTGATCTGGCTGAAGTAGGACTTCTGCTCTGGGTGTGCTACTTTGCCCTAGAGCTGAAAGGCACAACGTGCAGGCTTCTTTCCAAAGGGCGAGTTGGGCCCCACAGCATCTTGCTTCCAGCTCTTTGGGAAGCTGAGAAACAACTCGCTCTGCACAGTGCTCTTACAGCCTACCGGGAACATCTCTTCCAAACGCCTGTGAAACCCAGTTTCTTTGCAGGCCTGATCTGGCTGAAGTAGGACTTCTGCTCCTTGTGTGGTACTTTGCCCTAGAGCTGAAAGGCACAACGTGCAGGCTTCTTTCCAGAGGGCGAGTTGGGCCCCACAGCATCTTGCTTCCAGCTCTTTGGGAAGCTAATAAACAACTCTCTCTGCACAGTGCTCTTACAGCCTACCGGGAACCTCTCTTCCAAAGGCCTGTGAAACAAAGTTTCTTTGCAGGCCTGATCTGGCTGAAGTAGGACTTCTGCTCTGGGTGTGCTACTTTGCCCTAAAGCTGAAAGGCACAACGTGCAGGCTTCTTTCCAAAGGGCGAGTTGGGCCCCACAGCATCTTGCTTCCAGCTCTTTGGGAAGCTAAGAAACAACTCGCTCTGCACAGTGCTCTTACAGCCTAGTGGGAACATCTCTTCGAAAGGCCTGTGAAACGCAGTTTCTTTGCAGGCCTGATCTGGCTGAAGTAGGACTTCTGCTCTGGGTGTGCTACTTTGCCCTAGAGCTGAAAGGCATAACGTGCAGGCTTCTTTCCAAAGGGCGAGTTGGGCCCCACAGCATCTTGCTTCCAGCCTTTTCGGAAACTAAGAAACAACTCGCACTACACAGTGCTCTTATAGCCTACCGGGAACATCTCTTCCAGAGGCCTGTGAAACGCAGTTTCTTTGCAGGCCTGATCTGGCTGAAGTAGGACTTCTGCTCTGGGTGTGCTACATTGCCCTAGAGCTGAAAGGCACAACGTGCAGGCTTCTTTCCAAAGGGCGAGTTGGGCCCCACAGCATCTTGCTTCCAGCTCTTTGGGAAGCTAAGAAACAACTCGCTCTGCACAGTGCTCTTACAGCCTACTGGGAACATCTCTTCCAAAGGCCTGTGAAACGCAGTTTCTTTGCAGGCCTGATCTGGCTGAAGTAGGGCTTCTGCTCTGGGTGTGCTACATTGCCCTAGAGCTGAAAGGCACAACGTGCAGGCTTCTTTCCAAAGGGCGAGTTGGGCCCCACAGCATCTTGCTTCCAGCTCTTTGGGAAGGTGAGAAACAACTCGCTCTGCACAGTGCTCTTACAGCCTAGTGGGAACATCTCTTCCAAAGGCCTGTGAAACGCAGTTTCTTTGCAGGCCTGATCTGGCTGAAGTAGGACTTCTGCTCTGGGTGTGCTACTTTGCCCTAGAGCTGAAAGGCACAACGTGCAGGCTTCTTTGCAAATGGCGAGTTGGGCCCCACAGCATCTTGCTTCCAGCTCTTTGGGAAGCTAAGAAACAACTCGCTCTGCACAGTGCTCTTACAGCCTAGTGGGAACACATGTTCCCAAGGCCTGTGAAACGCAGTTTCTTTGCAGGCCTGATCTGGCTGAAGTAGGACTTCTGCTCTGGGTGTGCTACATTGCCCTAGAGCTGAAAGGCACAACGTGCAGGCTTCTTTCCAAGGGGCGAGTTGTGCCCCACAGCATCTTGCTTCCAGCTCTTTGGGAAGCTAAGAAACCACTCGCTCTGCACAGTGCTCTTACAGCCTACCGGGAACATCTCTTCCAAAGGCCTGTGAAACGCAGTTTCTTTGCAGGCCTGATCTGGCTGAAGTAGGACTTCTGCTCTTGGTGTGCTACTTTGCCCTAGAGCTGAAAGGCACAACGTCCAGGCTTCTTTCCAAAGGGCGAGTTGGGCCCCACAGCATCTTGCTTCCAGTTCTTTGGGAAGCTAAGAAACAACTCGCTCTGCACAGTGCTCTTACAGCCTACCGGGAACATCTCTTCCAAAGGTCTGTGAAACGCAGTTTCTTTGCAGGCCTGATCTGGCTGAAGTAGGACTTCTGCTCTGGGTGTGCTACATTGCCCTAGAGCTGAAAGGCACAACGTGCAGGCTTCTTTCCAAAGGGCGAGTTGGGCCCCACAGCATCTTGCTTCCAGCTCTTTGGGAAGCTAAGAAACAACTCGCTCTGCACAGTGCTCTTAGAGCCTGGTGGGAACATCTCTTCCATAGGCCTGTGAAACGCAGTTTCTTTGCAGGCCTGATCTGGCTGAAGTAGGACATCTGCTCTGGGTGTGCTACTTTGCCCTAGAGCTGAAAGGCACAACGTGCAGGCTTCTTTCCAAAGGGCGAGTTGGGCCCTACAGCATCTTGCTTCCAGCCTTTTGGGAAGCCAAGAAACAACTCGCTCTACACAGTGCTCTTATAGCCTACCGGGAAGATCTCTTCCAGAGGCCTGTGAAACGCAGTTTCTTTGCAGTCCTGATCTGGCTGAAGTAGGACTTCTGCTCTGGGTGTGCTACTTTGCCCTATAGCTGAAAGGCACAACGTGCAGGCTTCTTTCCAAAGGGCGAGTTGGGCCCCACAGCATCTTGCTTCCAGCTCTTTGGGAGGCTAAGAAACAGGTCGCTCTGCACAGTGCTCTTACAGCCTACCGGGAACATCTCTTCCAAAGGCCTGTGAAACGCAGTTTCTTTGCAGGCCTGATCTGGCTGAAGTAGGACTTCTGCTCTGGGTGTGCTACTTTGCCCTAGAGCTGAAAGGCACAACGTGCAGGCTTCTTTCCAAAGGGCGAGTTGGGCCCCACAGCAACTTGCTTCCAGCTCTTTGGGAAGCTAAGAAACAACTCGCTCTGCACAGTGCTCTTACAGCCTAGTGGGAACACATGTTCCAAAGGCCTGTGAAACGCAGTTTCTTTGCAGGCCTGATCTGGCTGAAGTTGGACTTCTGCTCTGGGTGTGCTACTTTGCCCTAGAGCTGAAAGGCACAACGTGCAGGCTTCTTTCCAAAGGGCGAGTTGGGCCCCACAGCATCTTGCTTCCAGCTCTTTGCGAAGCTAAGAAACAACTCGCTCTGCACAGTGCTCTTATAGCCTAGTGGGAACACATGTTCCAAAGGCCTGTGAAACGCAGTTTCTTTGCAGGCCTGATCTGGCTGAAGTTGGACTTCTGCTCTGGGTGTGCTACTTTGCCCTAGAGCTGAAAGGCACAACGTGCAGGCTTCTTTGCAAATGGCGAGTTGGGCCCCACAGCATCTTGCTTCCAGCTCTTTGGGAAGCTAAGAAACCACTCGCTCTGCACAGTGCTCTTACAGCCTAGTGGGAACACATGTTCCAAAGGCCTGTGAAACGCAGTTTCTTTGCAGGCCTGATCTGGCTGAAGTAGGACTTCTGCTCTGGGTGTGCTACTTTGCCCTAGAGCTGAAAGGCACAACGTGCAGGCTTCTTTCCAAGGGACGAGTTGGGCCCCACAGCATCTTGCTTCCAGCCTTTTGGGAAACTAAGAAACAACTCGCACTACACAGTGCTCTTATAGCCTACCGGGAACATCTCTTCCAGAGGCCTGTGAAACGCAGTTTCTTTGCAGGCCTGATCTGGCTGAAGTAGGACTTCTGCTCTGGGTGTGCTACATTGCCCTAGAGCTGAAAGGCACAACGTGCAGGCTTCTTTCCAAAGGGCGAGTTGGGCCCCACAGCATCTTGCTTCCAGCTCTTTGGGAAGATAAGAAACAACTCGCTCTGCACAGTGCTCTTACAGCCTACTGGGAACATCTCTTCCAAAGGCCTGTGAAACGCAGTTTCTTTGCAGGCCTGATCTGGCTGAAGTAGGGCTTCTGCTCTGGGTGTGCTACATTGCCCTAGAGCTGAAAGGCACAACGTGCAGGCTTCTTTCCAAAGGGCGAGTTGGGCCCCACAGCATCTTGCTTCCAGCTCTTTGGGAAGGTGAGAAACAACTCGCTCTGCACAGTGCTCTTACAGCCTAGTGGGAACATCTCTTCCAAAGGCCTGTGAAACGCAGTTTGTTTGCAGGCCTGATCTGGCTGAAGTAGGACTTCTGCTCTGGGTGTGCTACTTTGCCCTAGAGCTGAAAGGCACAACGTGCAGGCTTCTTTGCAAATGGCGAGTTGGGCCCCACAGCATCTTGCTTCCAGCTCTTTGGGAAGCTAAGAAACAACTCGCTCTGCACAGTGCTCTTACAGCCTAGTGGGAACACATGTTCCCAAGGCCTGTGAAACGCAGTTTCTTTGCAGGCCTGATCTGGCTGAAGTAGGACTTCTGCTCTGGGTGTGCTACATTGCCCTAGAGCTGAAAGGCACAACGTGCAGGCTTCTTTCCAAGGGGCGAGTTGTGCCCCACAGCATCTTGCTTCCAGCTCTTTGGGAAGCTAAGAAACCACTCGCTCTGCACAGTGCTCTTACAGCCTACCGGGAACATCTCTTCCAAAGGCCTGTGAAACGCAGTTTCTTTGCAGGCCTGATCTGGCTGAAGTAGGACTTCTGCTCTTGGTGTGCTACTTTGCCCTAGAGCTGAAAGGCACAACGTCCAGGCTTCTTTCCAAAGGGCGAGTTGGGCCCCACAGCATCTTGCTTCCAGTTCTTTGGGAAGCTAAGAAACAACTCGCTCTGCACAGTGCTCTTACAGCCTACCGGGAACATCTCTTCCAGAGGCCTGTGAAACGCAGTTTCTTTGCAGGCCTGATCTGGCTGAAGTAGGACTTCTGCTCTGGGTGTGCTACATTGCCCTAGAGCTGAAAGGCACAACGTGCAGGCTTCTTTCCAAAGGGCGAGTTGGGCCCCACAGCATCTTGCTTCCAGCTCTTTGGGAAGCTAAGAAACAACTCGCTCTGCACAGTGCTCTTAGAGCCTGGTGGGAACATCTCTTCCATAGGCCTGTGAAACGCAGTTTCTTTGCAGGCCTGATCTGGCTGAAGTAGGACATCTGCTCTGGGTGTGCTACTTTGCCCTAGAGCTGAAAGGCACAACGTGCAGGCTTCTTTCCAAAGGGCGAGTTGGGCCCTACAGCATCTTGCTTCCAGCCTTTTGGGAAGCCAAGAAACAACTCGCTCTACACAGTGCTCTTATAGCCTACCGGGAAGATCTCTTCCAGAGGCCTGTGAAACGCAGTTTCTTTGCAGTCCTGATCTGGCTGAAGTAGGACTTCTGCTCTGGGTGTGCTACTTTGCCCTATAGCTGAAAGGCACAACGTGCAGGCTTCTTTCCAAAGGGCGAGTTGGGCCCCACAGCATCTTGCTTCCAGCTCTTTGGGAGGCTAAGAAACAGGTCGCTCTGCACAGTGCTCTTACAGCCTACCGGGAACATCTCTTCCAAAGGCCTGTGAAACGCAGTTTCTTTGCAGGCCTGATCTGGCTGAAGTAGGACTTCTGCTCTGGGTGTGCTACTTTGCCCTAGAGCTGAAAGGCACAACGTGCAGGCTTCTTTCCAAAGGGCGAGTTGGGCCCCACAGCAACTTGCTTCCAGCTCTTTGGGAAGCTAAGAAACAACTCGCTCTGCACAGTGCTCTTACAGCCTAGTGGGAACACATGTTCCAAAGGCCTGTGAAACGCAGTTTCTTTGCAGGCCTGATCTGGCTGAAGTTGGACTTCTGCTCTGGGTGTGCTACTTTGCCCTAGAGCTGAAAGGCACAACGTGCAGGCTTCTTTCCAAAGGGCGAGTTGGGCCCCACAGCATCTTGCTTCCAGCTCTTTGCGAAGCTAAGAAACAACTCGCTCTGCACAGTGCTCTTATAGCCTAGTGGGAACACATGTTCCAAAGGCCTGTGAAACGCAGTTTCTTTGCAGGCCTGATCTGGCTGAAGTTGGACTTCTGCTCTGGGTGTGCTACTTTGCCCTAGAGCTGAAAGGCACAACGTGCAGGCTTCTTTGCAAATGGCGAGTTGGGCCCCACAGCATCTTGCTTCCAGCTCTTTGGGAAGCTAAGAAACCACTCGCTCTGCACAGTGCTCTTACAGCCTAGTGGGAACACATGTTCCAAAGGCCTGTGAAACGCAGTTTCTTTGCAGGCCTGATCTGGCTGAAGTAGGACTTCTGCTCTGGGTGTGCTACTTTGCCCTAGAGCTGAAAGGCACAACGTGCAGGCTTCTTTCCAAGGGACGATTTGGGCCCCACAGCATCTTGCTTCCAGCCTTTTGGGAAACTAAGAAACAACTCGCACTACACAGTGCTCTTATAGCCTACCGGGAACATCTCTTCCAGAGGCCTGTGAAACGCAGTTTCTTTGCAGGCCTGATCTGGCTGAAGTAGGACTTCTGCTCTGGGTGTGCTACATTGCCCTAGAGCTGAAAGGCACAACGTGCAGGCTTCTTTCCAAAGGGCGAGTTGGGCCCCACAGCATCTTGCTTCCAGCTCTTTGGGAAGCTAAGAAACAACTCGCTCTGCACAGTGCTCTTACAGCCTACTGGGAACATCTCTTCCAAAGTCCTGTGAAACGCAGTTTCTTTGCAGGCCTGATCTGGCTGAAGTAGGGCTTCTGCTCTGGGTGTGCTACATTGCCCTAGAGCTGAAAGGCACAACGTGCAGGCTTCTTTCCAAAGGGCGAGTTGGGCCCCACAGCATCTTGCTTCCAGCTCTTTGGGAAGGTGAGAAACAACTCGCTCTGCACAGTGCTCTTACAGCCTAGTGGGAACATCTCTTCCAAAGGCCTGTGAAACGCAGTTTGTTTGCAGGCCTGATCTGGCTGAAGTAGGACTTCTGCTCTGGGTGTGCTACTTTGCCCTAGAGCTGAAAGGCACAACGTGCAGGCTTCTTTGCAAATGGCGAGTTGGGCCCCACAGCATCTTGCTTCCAGCTCTTTGGGAAGCTAAGAAACAACTCGCTCTGCACAGTGCTCTTACAGCCTAGTGGGAACACATGTTCCAAAGGACTGTGAAACGCAGTTTCTTTGCAGGCCTGATCTGGCTGAAGTAGGACTTCTGCTCTGGGTGTGCCAAATTGCCCTAGAGCTGAAAGGCACAACGTGCAGGCTTCTTTCCAAGGGGCGAGTTGGGCCCCACAGCATCTTGCTTCCAGCTCTTTGGGAAGCTAAGAAACAACTCGCTCTGCACAGTGCTCTTACAGCCTACCGGGAACATCTCTTCCAAAGGCCTGTGAAACGCAGTTTCTTTGCAGGCCTGATCTGGCTGAAGTAGGACTTCTGCTCTGGGTGTGCTCCATTGCCCTAGAGCTGAAGGGCACAACGTGCAGGCTCCTTTCCAAAGGGCGAGTTGGGCCCCACAGCATCTTGCTTCCAGCTCTTTGGGAAGCTAAGAAACAACTCGCTCTGCACAGTGCTCTTACAGCCTACCGGGAACATCTCTTCCAAAGGCCTGTGAAACGCAGTTTCTTTGCAGGCCTGATCTGGCTGAAGTAGGGCTTCTGCTCTGGGTGTGCTACTTTGCCCTAGAGCTGAAAGGCACAACGTGCAGGCTTCTTTCCAAAGGGCGAGTTGGGCCCCACAGCATCTTGCTTCCAGCTCTTTGGGAAGCTAAGAAACAACTCGCTCTGCACAGTGCTCTTACAGCCTAGTGGGAACATCTCTTCCAAAGGCCTGTGAAACGCAATTTCTTTGCAGGCCTGATCTGGCTGAAGTAGGACTTCTGCTCTGGGTGTGCTACTTTGCCCTAGAGCTGAAAGGCACAACGTGCATGCTTCTTTCCAAAGGGCGAGTTGGGCCCCACAGCATCTTGCTTCCAGCCTTTTGGGAAGCTAAGAAACAACTCGCACTACACAGTGCACTTATAGCCTACCGGGAACATCTCTTCCAGAGGCCTGTGAAACGCAGTTTCTTTGCAGGCCTGATCTGGCTGAAGTAGGACTTCTGCTCTGGGTGTGCTACATTGCCCTAGAGCTGAAAGGCACAACGTGCAGGCTTCTTTCCAAAGGGCGAGTTGGGCCCCACAGCATCTTGCTTCCAGCTCTTTGGGACGCTAAGAAACAACTCGCTCTGCACAGTGCTCTTACAGCCTACCGGGAACATCTCTTCCAAAGGCCTGTGAAACGCAGTTTCTTTGCAGGCCTTATCTGGCTGAAGTAGGGCTTCTGCTCTGGGTGTGCTACATTGCCCTAGAGCTGAAAGGCACAACGTGCAGGCTTCTTTCCAAGGGGCGAGTTGGGCCCCACAGCATCTTGCTTCCAGCTCTTTGGGAAGGTGAGAAACAACTCGCTCTGCACAGTGCTCTTACAGCCTAGTGGGAACATCTCTTCCAAAGGCCTGTGAAACGCAGTTTGTTTGCAGGCCTGATCTGGCTGAAGTAGGACTTCTGCTCTGGGTGTGCTACTTTGCCCTAGAGCTGAAAGGCACAACGTGCAGGCTTCTTTGCAAATGGCGAGTTGGGCCCCACAGCATCTTGCTTCCAGCTCTTTGGGAAGCTAAGAAACAACTCGCTCTGCACAGTGCTCTTACAGCCTAGTGGGAACACATGTTCCAAAGGCCTGTGAAACGCAGTTTCTTTGCAGGCCTGATCTGGCTGAAGTAGGACTTCTGCTCTGGGTGTGCCAAATTGCCCTAGAGCTGAAAGGCACAACGTGCAGGCTTCTTTCCAAGGGGCGAGTTGGGCCCCACAGCATCTTGCTTCCAGCTCTTTGGGAAGCTAAGAAACCACTCGCTCTGCACAGTGCTCTTACAGCCTACCGGGAACATCTCTTCCAAAGGCCTGTGAAACGCAGTTTCTTTGCAGGCCTGATCTGGCTGAAGTAGGACTTCTGCTCTGGGTGTGCTACTTTGCCCTAGAGCTGAAAGGCACAACGTGCAGGCTTCTTTCCAAAGGGCGAGTTGGGCCCCACAGCATCTTGCTTCCAGCTCTTTGGGAAGCTAAGAAACAACTCGCTCTGCACAGTGCTCTTACAGCCTAGTGGGAACACATGTTCCAAAGGCCTGTGAAACGCAGTTTCTTTGCAGGCCTGATCTGGCTGAAGTTGGACTTCTGCTCTGGGTGTGCTACTTTGCCCTAGAGCTGAAAGGCACAACGTGCAGGCTTCTTTCCAAAGAGCGAGTTGGGCCCCACAGCATCTTGCTTCCAGCTCTTTGGGAAGCTAAGAAACAACTCGCTCTGCACAGTGCTCTTACAGCCTAGTGGGAACACATGTTCCAAAGGCCTGTGAAACGCAGTTTCTTTGCAGGCCTGATCTGGCTGAAGTTGGACTTCTGCTCTGGGTGTGCTACTTTGCCGTAGAGCTGAAAGGCACAACGTGCAGGCTTCTTTGCAAATGGCGAGTTGGGCCCCACAGCATCTTGCTTCCAGCTCTTTGGGAAGCTAAGAAACAACTCGCTCTGCACAGTGCTCTTACAGCCTAGTGGGAACACCTGTTCCAAAGGCCTGTGAAACGCAGTTTCTTTGCAGGCCTGATCTGGCTGAAGTAGGACTTCTGCTCTGGGTGTGCTACATTGCCCTAGAGCTGAAAGGCACAACGTGCAGGCTTCTTTCCAAAGGGCGAGTTGGGCCCCACAGCATCTTGCTTCCAGCTCTTTGGGAAGCTAAGAAACAACTCGCTCTGCACAGTGCTCTTACAGCCTACTGGGAACATCTCTTCCAAAGGCCTGTGAAACGCAGTTTCTTTGCAGGCCTGATCTGGCTGAAGTAGGGCTTCTGCTCTGGGTGTGCTACATTGCCCTAGAGCTGAAAGGCACAACGTGCAGGCTTCTTTTCAAAGGGCGAGTTGGGCCCCACAGCATCTTGCTTCCAGCTCTTTGGGAAGGTGAGAAACAACTCGCTCTGCACAGTGCTCTTACAGCCTAGTGGGAACATCTCTTCCAAAGGCCTGTGAAACGCAGTTTGTTTGCAGGCCTGATCTGGCTGAAGTAGGACTTCTGCTCTGGGTGTGCTCCATTGCCCTAGAGCTGAAGGGCACAACGTGCAGGCTCCTTTCCAAAGGGCGAGTTGGGCCCCACAGCATCTTGCTTCCAGCTCTTTGGGAAGCTAAGAAACAACTCGCTCTGCACAGTGCTCTTACAGCCTACCGGGAACATCTCTTCCAAAGGCCTGTGAAACGCAGTTTCTTTGCAGGCCTGATCTGGCTGAAGTAGGGCTTCTGCTCTGGGTGTGCTACTTTGCCCTAGAGCTGAAAGGCACAACGTGCAGGCTTCTTTCCAAAGGGCGAGTTGGGCCCCACAGCATCTTGCTTCCAGCTCTTTGGGAAGCTAAGAAACAACTCGCTCTGCACAGTGCTCTTACAGCCTAGTGGGAACATCTCTTCCAAAGGCCTGTGAAACGCAGTTTCTTTGCAGGCCTGATCTGGCTGAAGTAGGACTTCTGCTCTGGGTGTGCTACTTTGCCCTAGAGCTGAAAGGCACAACGTGCATGCTTCTTTCCAAAGGGCGAGTTGGGCCCCACAGCATCTTGCTTCCAGCCTTTTGGGAAGCTAAGAAACAACTCGCACTACACAGTGCACTTATAGCCTACCGGGAACATCTCTTCCAGAGGCCTGTGAAACGCAGTTTCTTTGCAGGCCTGATCTGGCTGAAGTAGGACTTCTGCTCTGGGTGTGCTACATTGCCCTAGAGCTGAAAGGCACAACGTGCAGGCTTCTTTCCAAAGGGCGAGTTGGGCCCCACAGCATCTTGCTTCCAGCTCTTTGGGAAGCTAAGAAACAACTCGCTCTGCACAGTGCTCTTACAGCCTAGTGGGAACATCTCTTCCAAAGGCCTGTGAAACGCAGTGTCTTTGCAGGCCTGATCTGGCTGAAGTAGGACTTCTGCTCTGGTGTGCTACTTTGCCCTAGAGCTGAAAGGCGCAACGTGCAGGCTTCTTTCCAAAGGGCGAGTTGGGCCCCACAGCATCTTGCTTCCAGCCTTTTGGGAAGCTAAGAAACAACTCGCTCTGCACAGTGCTCTTATAGCCTAGTGGGAACACATGTTCCAAAGGCCTGTGAAACGCAGTTTCTTTGCAGGCCTGATCTGGCTGAAGTTGGACTTCTGCTCTGGGTGTGCTACTTTGCCCTAGAGCTGAAAGGCACAACGTGCAGGCTTCTTTGCAAATGGCGAGTTGGGCCCCACAGCATCTTGCTTCCAGCTCTTTGGGAAGCTAAGAAACAACTCGCTCTGCACAGTGCTCTTACAGCCTAGTGGGAACACATGTTCCAAAGGCCTGTGAAACGCAGTTTCTTTGCAGGCCTGATCTGGCTGAAGTAGGACTTCTGCTCTGGGTGTGCTACTTTGCCCTAGAGCTGAAAGGCACAACGTGCAGGCTTCTTTCCAAGGGGCGAGTTGGGCCCCACAGCATCTTGCTTCCAGCTCTTTGGGAAGCTAAGAAACCACTCGCTCTGCACAGTGCTCTTACAGCCTACCGGGAACATCTCTTCCAAAGGCCTGTGAAACGCAGTTTCTTTGCAGGCCTGATCTGGCTGAAGTAGGACTTCTGCTTTGGGTGTGCTACTTTGCCCTAGAGCTGAAAGGCACAACGTGCAGGCTTCTTTCCAAGGGACGAGTTGGGCCCCACAGCATCTTGCTTCCAGCCTTTTGGGAAACTAAGAAACAACTCGCACAACACAGTGCTCTTATAGCCTACCGGGAACATCTCTTCCAGAGGCCTGTGAAACGCAGTTTCTTTGCAGGCCTGATCTGGCTGAAGTAGGACTTCTGCTCTGGGTGTGCTACTTTGCCCTAGAGCTGAAAGGCACAACGTGCAGGCTTCTTTGCAAATGGCGAGTTGGGCCCCACAGCATCTTGCTTCCAGCTCTTTGGGAAGCTAAGAAACAACTCGCTCTGCACAGTGCTCTTACAGCCTAGTGGGAACACATGTTCCAAAGGACTATGAAACGCAGTTTCTTTGCAGGCCTGATCTGGCTGAAGTAGGACTTCTGCTCTGGGTGTGCCAAATTGCCCTAGAGCTGAAAGGCACAACGTGCAGGCTTCTTTCCAAGGGGCGAGTTGGGCCCCACAGCATCTTGCTTCCAGCTCTTTGGGAAGCTAAGAAACAACTCGCTCTGCACAGTGCTCTTACAGCCTACCGGGAACATCTCTTCCAAAGGCCTGTGAAACGCAGTTTCTTTGCAGGCCTGATCTGGCTGAAGTAGGACTTCTGCTCTGGGTGTGCTCCATTGCCCTAGAGCTGAAGGGCACAACGTGCAGGCTCCTTTCCAAAGGGCGAGTTGGGCCCCACAGCATCTTGCTTCCAGCTCTTTGGGAAGCTAAGAAACAACTCGCTCTGCACAGTGCTCTTACAGCCTACCGGGAACATCTCTTCCAAAGGCCTGTGAAACGCAGTTTCTTTGCAGGCCTGATCTGGCTGAAGTAGGGCTTCTTCTCTGGGTGTGCTACTTTGCCCTAGAGCTGAAAGGCACAACGTGCAGGCTTCTTTCCAAAGGGCGAGTTGGGCCCCACAGCATCTTGCTTCCAGCTCTTTGGGAAGCTAAGAAACAACTCGCTCTGCACAGTGCTCTTACAGCCTAGTGGGAACATCTCTTCCAAAGGCCTGTGAAACGCAGTTTCTTTGCAGGCCTGATCTGGCTGAAGTAGGACTTCTGCTCTGGGTGTGCTACTTTGCCCTAGAGCTGAAAGGCACAACGTGCATGCTTCTTTCCAAAGGGCGAGTTGGGCCCCACAGCATCTTGCTTCCAGCCTTTTGGGAAGCTAAGAAACAACTCGCACTACACAGTGCACTTATAGCCTACCGGGAACATCTCTTCCAGAGGCCTGTGAAACGCAGTTTCTTTGCAGGCCAGATCTGGCTGAAGTAGGACTTCTGCTCTGGGTGTGCTACATTGCCCTAGAGCTGAAAGGCACAACGTGCAGGCTTCTTTCCAAAGGGCGAGTTGGGCCCCACAGCATCTTGCTTCCAGCTCTTTGGGATGCTAAGAAACAACTCGCTCTGCACAGTGCTCTTACAGCCTACCGGGAACATCTCTTCCAAAGGCCTGTGAAACGCAGTTTCTTTGCAGGCCTTATCTGGCTGAAGTAGGACTTCTGCTCTGGGTGTGCTACATTGCCCTAGAGCTGAAAGGCACAACGTGCAGGCTTCTTTCCAAAGGGCGAGTTGGGCCCCACAGCATCTTGCTTCCAGCTCTTTGGGAAGGTGAGAAACAACTCGCTCTGCACAGTGCTCTTACAGCCTAGTGGGAACATCTCTTCCAAAGGCCTGTGAAACGCAGTTTGTTTGCAGGCCTGATCTGGCTGAAGTAGGACTTCTGCTCTGGGTGTGCTACTTTGCCCTAGAGCTGAAAGGCACAACGTGCAGGCTTCTTTGCAAATGGCGAGTTGGGCCCCACAGCATCTTGCTTCCAGCTCTTTGGGAAGCTAAGAAACAACTCGCTCTGCACAGTGCTCTTACAGCCTAGTGGGAACACATGTTCCAAAGGCCTGTGAAACGCAGTTTCTTTGCAGGCCTGATCTGGCTGAAGTAGGACTTCTGCTCTGGGTGTGCCAAATTGCCCTAGAGCTGAAAGGCACAACGTGCAGGCTTCTTTCCAAGGGGCGAGTTGGGCCCCACAGCATCTTGCTTCCAGCTCTTTGGGAAGCTAAGAAACCACTCGCTCTGCACAGTGCTCTTACAGCCTACCGGGAACATCTCTTCCAAAGGCCTGCGAAACGCAGTTTCTTTGCAGGCCTGATCTGGCTGAAGTAGGACTTCTGCTCTGGGTGTGCTACTTTGCCCTAGAGCTGAAAGGCACAACGTGCAGGCTTCTTTCCAAAGGGCGAGTTGGGCCCCACAGCATCTTGCTTCCAGCTCTTTGGGAAGCTAAGAAACAACTCGCTCTGCACAGTGCTCTTACAGCCTACCGGGAACATCTCTTCCAAAGGCCTGTGAAACGCAGTTTCTTTGCAGGCCTGATCTGGCTGAAGTAGGACTTCTGCTCTGGGTGTGCTACTTTGCCCTAGAGCTGAAAGGCACAACGTGCAGGCTTCTTTCCAAAGGGCGAGTTGGGCCCCACAGCATCTTGCTTCCAGCTCTTTGGGAAGCTAAGAAACAACTCGCTCTGCACAGTGCTCTTACAGCCTACCGGGAACATCTCTTCCAAGGGCCTGTGAAACGCAGTTTCTTTGCAGGCCTGATCTGGCTGAAGTAGGGCTTCTGCTCTGGGTGTGCTACTTTGCCCTAGAGCTGAGAGGCACAACGTGCAGGCTTCTTTCCAAAGAGCGAGTTGGGCCCCACAGCATCTTGCTTCCAGCTCTTTGGGAAGCTAAGAAACAACTCGCTCTGCACAGTGCTCTTACAGCCTAGTGGGAACACATGTTCCAAAGGCCTGTGAAACGCAGTTTCTTTGCAGGCCTGATCTGGCTGAAGTTGGACTTCTGCTCTGGGTGTGCTACTTTGCCGTAGAGCTGAAAGGCACAAAGTGCAGGCTTCTTTGCAAATGGCGAGTTGGGCCCCACAGCATCTTGCTTCCAGCTCTTTGGGAAGCTAAGAAACAACTCGCTCTGCACAGTGCTCTTACAGCCTAGTGGGAACACCTGTTCCAAAGGCCTGTGAAACGCAGTTTCTTTGCAGGCCTGATCTGGCTGAAGTAGGACTTCTGCTCTGGGTGTGCTACATTGCCCTAGAGCTGAAAGGCACAACGTGCAGGCTTCTTTCCAAAGGGCGAGTTGGGCCCCACAGCATCTTGCTTCCAGCTCTTTGGGAAGCTAAGAAACAACTCGCTCTGCACAGTGCTCTTACAGCCTACTGGGAACATCTCTTCCAAAGGCCTGTGAAACGCAGTTTCTTTGCAGGCCTGATCTGGCTGAAGTAGGGCTTCTGCTCTGGGTGTGCTACATTGCCCTAGAGCTGAAAGGCACAACGTGCAGGCTTCTTTTCAAAGGGCGAGTTGGGCCCCACAGCATCTTGCTTCCAGCTCTTTGGGAAGGTGAGAAACAACTCGCTCTGCACAGTGCTCTTACAGCCTAGTGGGAACATCTCTTCCAAAGGCCTGTGAAACGCAGTTTGTTTGCAGGCCTGATCTGGCTGAAGTAGGACTTCTGCTCTGGGTGTGCTCCATTGCCCTAGAGCTGAAGGGCACAACGTGCAGGCTCCTTTCCAAAGGGCGAGTTGGGCCCCACAGCATCTTGCTTCCAGCTCTTTGGGAAGCTAAGAAACAACTCGCTCTGCACAGTGCTCTTACAGCCTACCGGGAACATCTCTTCCAAAGGCCTGTGAAACGCAGTTTCTTTGCAGGCCTGATCTGGCTGAAGTAGGGCTTCTGCTCTGGGTGTGCTACTTTGCCCTAGAGCTGAAAGGCACAACGTGCAGGCTTCTTTCCAAAGGGCGAGTTGGGCCCCACAGCATCTTGCTTCCAGCTCTTTGGGAAGCTGAGAAACAACTCGCTCTGCACAGTGCTCTTACAGCCTAATGGGAACATCTCTTCCAAAGGCCTGTGAAACGCAGTTTCTTTGCAGGCCTGATCTGGCTGAAGTAGGACTTCTGCTCTGGGTGTGCTACTTTGCCCTAGAGCTGAAAGGCACAACGTGCATGCTTCTTTCCAAAGGGCGAGTTGGGCCCCACAGCATCTTGCTTCCAGCCTTTTGGGAAGCTAAGAAACAACTCGCACTACACAGTGCACTTATAGCCTACCGGGAACATCTCTTCCAGAGGCCTGTGAAACGCAGTTTCTTTGCAGGCCTGATCTGGCTGAAGTAGGACTTCTGCTCTGGGTGTGCTACATTGCCCTAGAGCTGAAAGGCACAACGTGCAGGCTTCTTTCCAAAGGGCGAGTTGGGCCCCACAGCATCTTGCTTCCAGCTCTTTGGGAAGCTAAGAAACAACTCGCTCTGCACAGTGCTCTTACAGCCTAGTGGGAACATCTCTTCCAAAGGCCTGTGAAACGCAGTGTCTTTGCAGGCCTGATCTGGCTGAAGTAGGACTTCTGCTCTGGTGTGCTACTTTGCCCTAGAGCTGAAAGGCACAACGTGCAGGCTTCTTTCCAAAGGGCGAGTTGGGCCCCACAGCATCTTGCTTCCAGCCTTTTGGGAAGCTAAGAAACAACTCGCTCTACACAGTGCTCTTATAGCCTACCGGGAACATCTCTTCCAGAGGCCTGTGAAACGCAGTTTCTTTGCAGGCCTGATCTGGCTGAAGTAGGACTTCTGCTCTGGGTGTGCTACATTGCCCTATAGCTGAAAGGCACAACGTGCAGGCTTCTTTCCAAAGGGCGAGTTGGGCCCCACAGCATCTTGCTTCCAGCTCTTTGGGAGGCTAAGAAACAGGTCGCTCTGCACAGTGCTCTTACAGCCTACCGGGAACATCTCTTCCAAAGGCCTGTGAAACGCAGTTTCTTTGCAGGCCTGATCTGGCTGAAGTAGGACTTCTGCTCTGGGTGTGCTACTTTGCCCTAGAGCTGAAAGGCACAACGTGCAGGCTTCTTTCCAAAGGGCGAGTTGGGCCCCACAGCAACTTGCTTCCAGCTCTTTGGGAAGCTAAGAAACAACTCGCTCTGCACAGTGCTCTTACAGCCTAGTGGGAACACATGTTCCAAAGGCCTGTGAAACGCAGTTTCTTTGCAGGCCTGATCTGGCTGAAGTAGGACTTCTGCTCTGGGTGTGCTACTTTCCCTAGAGCTGAAAGGCACAACGTGCAGGCTTCTTTCCAAAGGGCGAGTTGGGCCCCACAGCATCTTGCTTCCAGCTCTTTGCGAAGCTAAGAAACAACTCGCTCTGCACAGTGCTCTTATAGCCTAGTGGGAACACATGTTCCAAAGGCCTGTGAAACGCAGTTTCTTTGCAGGCCTGATCTGGCTGAAGTTGGACTTCTGCTCTGGGTGTGCTACTTTGCCCTAGAGCTGAAAGGCACAACGTGCAGGCTTCTTTGCAAATGGCGAGTTGGGCCCCACAGCATCTTGCTTCCAGCTCTTTGGGAAGCTAAGAAACCACTCGCTCTGCACAGTGCTCTTACAGCCTAGTGGGAACACATGTTCCAAAGGCCTGTGAAACGCAGTTTCTTTGCAGGCCTGATCTGGCTGAAGTAGGGCTTCTGCTCTGGGTGTGCTACTTTGCCCTAGAGCTGAAAGGCACAACGTGCAGGCTTCTTTCCAAGGGGCGAGTTGGGCCCCACAGCATCTTGCTTCCAGCTCTTTGGGAAGCTAAGAAACCACTCGCTCTGCACAGTGCTCTTACAGCCTACCGGGAACATCTCTTCCAAAGGCCTGTGAAACGCAGTTTCTTTGCAGGCCTGATCTGGCTGAAGTAGCACTTCTGCTCTGGGTGTGCTACTTTGCCCTAGAGCTGAAAGGCACAACGTGCAGGCTTCTTTCCAAAGGGCGAGTTGGGCCCCACAGCATCTTGCTTCCAGCTCTTTGGGAAGCTAAGAAACAACTCGCTCTGCACAGTGCTCTTACAGCCTACCGGGAACATCTCTTCCAAAGGCCTGTGAAACGCAGTTTCTTTGCAGGCCTGATCTGGCTGAAGTAGGGCTTCTGCTCTGGGTGTGCTACTTTGCCCTAGAGCTGAAAGGCACAACGTGCAGGCTTCTTTCCAAAGGGCGAGTTGGGCCCCACAGCATCTTGCTTCCAGCTCTTTGGGAAGCTAAGAAACAACTCGCTCTGCACAGTGCTCTTACAGCCTAGTGGGAACATCTCTTCCAAAGGCCTGTGAAACGCAGTTTCTTTGCAGGCCTGATCTGGCTGAAGTAGGACTTCTGCTCTGGGTGTGCTACTTTGCCCTAGAGCTGAAAGGCATAACGTGCAGGCTTCTTTCCAAAGGGCGAGTTGGGCCCCACAGCATCTTGCTTCCAGCCTTTTGGGAAACTAAGAAACAACTCGCACTACACAGTGCTCTTACAGCCTACCGGGAACATCTCTTCCAAAGGCCTGTGAAACGCAGTTTCTTTGCAGGCCTGATCTGGCTGAAGTAGGGCTTCTGCTCTGGGTGTGCTACATTGCCCTAGAGCTGAAAGGCACAACGTGCAGGCTTCTTTCCAAAGGGCGAGTTGGGCCCCACAGCATCTTGCTTCCAGCTCTTTGGGAAGCTAAGAAACAACTCGCTCTGCACAGTGCTCTTACAGCCTACTGGGAACATCTCTTCCAAAGGCCTGTGAAACGCAGTTTCTTTGCAGGCCTGATCTGGCTGAAGTAGGGCTTCTGCTATGGGTGTGCTACATTGCCCTAGAGCTGAAAGGCACAACGTGCAGGCTTCTTTCCAAAGGGCGAGTTGGGCCCCACAGCATCTTGCTTCCAGCTCTTTGGGAAGGTGAGAAACAACTCGCTCTGCACAGTGCTCTTACAGCCTAGTGGGAACATCTCTTCCAAAGGCCTGTGAAACGCAGTTTGTTTGCAGGCCTGATCTGGCTGAAGTAGGACTTCTGCTCTGGGTGTGCTACTTTGCCCTAGAGCTGAAAGGCACAACGTGCAGGCTTCTTTGCAAATGGCGAGTTGGGCCCCACAGCATCTTGCTTCCAGCTCTTTGGGAAGCTAAGAAACAACTCGCTCTGCACAGTGCTCTTACAGCCTAGTGGGAACACATGTTCCAAAGGACTGTGAAACGCAGTTTCTTTGCAGGCCTGATCTGGCTGAAGTAGGACTTCTGCTCTGGGTGTGCCAAATTGCCCTAGAGCTGAAAGGCACAACGTGCAGGCTTCTTTCCAAGGGGCGAGTTGGGCCCCACAGCATCTTGCTTCCAGCTCTTTGGGAAGCTAAGAAACAACTCGCTCTGCACAGTGCTCTTACAGCCTACCGGGAACATCTCTTCCAAAGGCCTGTGAAACGCAGTTTCTTTGCAGGCCTGATCTGGCTGAAGTAGGACTTCTGCTCTGGGTGTGCTCCATTGCCCTAGAGCTGAAGGGCACAACGTGCAGGCTCCTTTCCAAAGGGCGAGTTGGGCCCCACAGCATCTTGCTTCCAGCTCTTTGGGAAGCTAAGAAACAACTCGCTCTGCACAGTGCTCTTACAGCCTACCGGGAACATCTCTTCCAAAGGCCTGTGAAACGCAGTTTCTTTGCAGGCCTGATCTGGCTGAAGTAGGACTTCTGCTCCGGGTGTGCTACTTTGCCCTAGAGCTGAAAGGCACAACGTGCAGGCTTCTTTCCAAAGGGCGAGTTGGGCCCCACAGCATCTTGCTTCCAGCTCTTTGGGAAGCTAAGAAACAACTCGCTCTGCACAGTGCTCTTATAGCCTAGTGGGAACACATGTTCCAAAGGCCTGTGAAACGCAGTTTCTTTGCAGGCCTGATCTGGCTGAAGTTGGACTTCTGCTCTGGGTGTGCTACTTTGCCCTAGAGCTGAAAGGCACAACGTGCAGGCTTCTTTGCAAATGGCGAGTTGGGCCCCACAGCATCTTGCTTCCAGCTCTTTGGGAAGCTAAGAAACCACTCGTTCTGCACAGTGCTCTTACAGCCTAGTGGGAACACATGTTCCAAAGGCCTGTGAAACGCAGTTTCTTTGCAGGCCTGATCTGGCTGAAGTAGGACTTCTGCTCTGGGTGTGCTACTTTGCCCTAGAGCTGAAAGGCACAACGTGCAGGCTTCTTTCCAAGGGGCGAGTTGGGCCCCACAGCATCTTGCTTCCAGCTCTTTGGGAAGCTAAGAAACCACTCGCTCTGCACAGTGCTCTTACAGCCTACCGGGAACATCTCTTCCAAAGGCCTGTGAAACGCAGTTTCTTTGCAGGCCTGATCTGGCTGAAGTAGCACTTCTGCTCTGGGTGTGCTACTTTGCCCTAGAGCTGAAAGGCACAACGTGCAGGCTTCTTTCCAAAGGGCGAGTTGGGCCCCACAGCATCTTGCTTCCAGCTCTTTGGGAAGCTAAGAAACAACTCGCTCTGCACAGTGCTCTTACAGCCTACCGGGAACATCTCTTCCAAAGGCCTGTGAAACGCAGTTTCTTTGCAGGCCTGATCTGGCTGAAGTAGGGCTTCTGCTCTGGGTGTGCTACTTTGCCCTAGAGCTGAAAGGCACAACGTGCAGGCTTCTTTCCAAAGGGCGTGTTGGGCCCCACAGCATCTTGCTGCCAGCTCTTTGGGAAGCTAAGAAACAACTCGCTCTGCACAGTGCTCTTACAGCCTAGTGGGAACATCTCTTCCAAAGGCCTGTGAAACGCAGTTTGTTTGCAGGCCTGATCTGGCTGAAGTAGGACTTCTGCTCTGGGTGTGCTACTTTGCCCTAGAGCTGAAAGGCACAACGTGCAGGCTTCTTTGCAAATGGCGAGTTGGGCCCCACAGCATCTTGCTTCCAGCTCTTTGGGAAGCTAAGAAACAACTCGCTCTGCACAGTGCTCTTACAGCCTAGTGGGAACACATGTTCCAAAGGACTGTGAAACGCAGTTTCTTTGCAGGCCTGATCTGGCTGAAGTAGGACTTCTGCTCTGGGTGTGCCAAATTGCCCTAGAGCTGAAAGGCACAACGTGCAGGCTTCTTTCCAAGGGGCGAGTTGGGCCCCACAGCATTTTGCTTCCAGCTCTTTGGGAAGCTAAGAAACAACTCGCTCTGCACAGTGCTCTTACAGCGTACCGGGAACATCTCTTCCAAAGGCCTGTGAAACGCAGTTTCTTTGCAGGCCTGATCTGGCTGAAGTAGGACTTCTGCTCTGGGTGTGCTCCATTGCCCTAGAGCTGAAGGGCACAACGTGCAGGCTCCTTTCCAAAGGGCGAGTTGGGCCCCACAGCATCGTGCTTCCAGCTCTTTGGGAAGCTAAGAAACAACTCGCTCTGCACAGTGCTCTTACAGCCTACCGGGAACATCTCTTCCAAAGGCCTGTGAAACGCAGTTTCTTTGCAGGCCTGATCTGGCTGAAGTAGGACTTCTGCTCTGGGTGTGCTACTTTGCCCTAGAGCTGAAAGGCACAACGTGCAGGCTTCTTTCCAAAGGGCGAGTTGGGCCCCACAGCATCTTGCTTCCAGCTCTTTGGGAAGCTAAGAAACAACTCGCTCTGCACAGTGCTCCTACAGCCTAGTGGGAACACATGTTCCAAAGGCCTGTGAAACGCAGTTTCTTTGCAGGCCTGATCTGGCTGAAGTTGGACTTCTGCTCTGGGTGTGCTACTTTGCCCTAGAGCTGAAAGGCACAACGTGCAGGCTTCTTTCCAAAGAGCGAGTTGGGCCCCACAGCATCTTGCTTCCAGCTCTTTGGGAAGCTAAGAAACAACTCGCTCTGCACAGTGCTCTTACAGCCTAGTGGGAACACATGTTCCAAAGGCCTGTGAAACGCAGTTTCTTTGCAGGCCTGATCTGGCTGAAGTTGGACTTCTGCTCTGGGTGTGCTACTTTGCCGTAGAGCTGAAAGGCACAACGTGCAGGCTTCTTTGCAAATGGCGAGTTGGGCCCCACAGCATCTTGCTTCCAGCTCTTTGGGAAGCTAAGAAACAACTCGCTCTGCACAGTGCTCTTACAGCCTAGTGGGAACACCTGTTCCAAAGGCCTGTGAAACGCAGTTTCTTTGCAGGCCTGATCTGGCTGAAGTAGGACTTCTGCTCTGGGTGTGCTACATTGCCCTAGAGCTGAAAGGCACAACGTGCAGGCTTCTTTCCAAAGGGCGAGTTGGGCCCCACAGCATCTTGCTTCCAGCTCTTTGGGAAGCTAAGAAACAACTCGCTCTGCACAGTGCTCTTACAGCCTACTGGGAACATCTCTTCCATAGGCCTGTGAAACGCAGTTTCTTTGCAGGCCTGATCTGGCTGAAGTAGGACTTCTGCTCTGGGTGTGCTACATTGCCCTAGAGCTGAAAGGCACAACGTGCAGGCTTCTTTCCAAAGGGCGAGTTGGGCCCCACAGCATCTTGCTTCCAGCTCTTTGGGAAGCTAAGAAACAACTCGCTCTGCACAGTGCTCTTACAGCCTAGTGGGAACATCTCTTCCAAAGGCCTGTGAAACGCCGTGTCTTTGCAGGCCTGATCTGGCTGAAGTAGGACTTCTGCTCTGGGTGTGCTACTTTGCCCTAGAGCTGAAATTCGCAACGTGCAGGCTTCTTTCCAAAGGGCGAGTTGGGCCCCACAGCATCTTGCTTCCAGCCTTTTGGGAAGCCAAGAAACAACTCGCTCTACACAGTGCTCTTATAGCCTACCGGGAACATCTCTTCCAGAGGCCTGTGAAACGCAGTTTCTTTGCAGGCCTGATCTGGCTGAAGTAGGACTTCTGCTCTGGGTGTGCTACTTTGCCCTATAGCTGAAAGACACAACGTGCAGGCTTCTTTCCAAAGGGCGAGTTGGGCCCCACAGCATCTTGCTTCCAGCTCTTTGGGAGGCTAAGAAACAAGTCGCTCTGCACAGTGCTCTTACAGCCTACCGGGAACATCTCTTCCAAAGGCCTGTGAAACGCAGTTTCTTTGCAGGCCTGGTCTGGCTGAAGTAGGACTTCTGCTCTGGGTGTGCTACTTTGCCCTAGAGCTGAAAGGCACAACGTGCAGGCTTCTTTCCAAAGGGCGAGTTGGGCCCCACAGCATCTTGCTTCCAGCTCTTTGGGAAGCTAAGAAACAACTCGCTCTGCACAGTGCTCTTACAGCCTAGTGGGAACACATGTTCCAAAGGCCTGTGAAACGCAGTTTCTTTGCAGGCCTGATCTGGCTGAAGTTGGACTTCTGCTCTGGGTGTGCTACTTTGCCCTAGAGCTGAAAGGCACAACGTGCAGGCTTCTTTGCAAATGGCGAGTTGGGCCCCACAGCATCTTGCTTCCAGCTCTTTGGGAAGCTAAGAAACCACTCGCTCTGCACAGTGCTCTTACAGCCTAGTGGGAACACATGTTCCAAAGGCCTGTGAAACGCAGTTTCTTTGCAGGCCTGATCTGGCTGAAGTTGGACTTCTGCTCTGGGTGTGCTACTTTGCCCTAGAGCTGAAAGGCACAACGTGCAGGCTTCTTTCCAAGGGGCGAGTTGGGCCCCACAGCATCTTGCTTCCAGCTGTTTGGGAAGCTAAGAAACAACTCGCTCTGCACAGTGCTCTTACAACCTACCGGGAACATCTCTTCCAAAGGCCTGTGAAACGCAGTTTCTTTGCAGGCCTGATCTGGCTGAAGTAGGACTTCTGCTCTGGGTGTGCTACTTTGCCCTAGAGCTGAAAGGCACAACGTGCAGGCTTCTTTCCAAAGGGCGAGTTGGGCCCCACAGCATCTTGCTTCCAGCTCTTTGGGAAGCTAAGAAACAACTCGCTCTGCACAGTGCTCTTACAGCCTACCGGGAACATCTCTTCCAAAGGCCTGTGAAACGCAGTTTCTTTGCAGGCCTGATCTGGCTGAAGTAGGGCTTCTGCTCTGGGTGTGCTACTTTGCCCTAGAGCTGAAAGGCACAACGTGCAGGCTTCTTTCCAAAGGGCGAGTTGGGCCCCACAGCATCTTGCTTCCAGCTCTTTGGGAAGCTAAGAAACAACTCGCTCTGCACAGTGCTCTTACAGCCTAGTGGGAACATCTCTTCCAAAGGCCTGTGAAACGCAGTTTCTTTGCAGGCCTGATCTGGCTGAAGTAGGACTTCTGCTCTGGGTGTGCTACTTTGCCCTAGAGCTGAAAGGCACAACGTGCAGGCTTCTTTCCAAAGGGCGAGTTGGGCCCCACAGCATCTTGCTTCCAGCCTTTTGGGAAGCTAAGAAACAACTCGCACTACACAGTGCTCTTATAGCCTACCGGGAACATCTCTTCCAGAGGCCTGTGAAACGCAGTTTCTTTGCAGGCCTGATCTGACTTAAGTAGGGCTTCTGCTCTGGGTGTGCTACATTGCCCTAGAGCTGAAAGGCACAACGTGCAGGCTTCTTTCCAAAGGGCGAGTTGGGCCCCACAGCATCTTGCTTCCAGCTCTTTGGGAAGGTGAGAAACAACTCGCTCTGCACAGTGCTCTTACAGCCTAGTGGGAACATCTCTTCCAAAGGCCTGTGAAACGCAGTTTGTTTGCAGGCCTGATCTGGCTGAAGTAGGACTTCTGCTCTGGGTGTGCTACTTTGCCCTAGAGCTGAAAGGCACAACGTGCAGGCTTCTTTGCAAATGGCGAGTTGGGCCCCACAGCATCTTGCTTCCAGCTCTTTGGGAAGCTAAGAAACAACTCGCTCTGCACAGTGCTCTTACAGCCTAGTGTGAACACATGTTCCAAAGGCCTGTGAAACGCAGTTTCTTTGCAGGCCTGATCTGGCTGAAGTAGGACTTCTGCTCTGGGTGTGCCAAATTGCCCTAGAGCTGAAAGGCACAACGTGCAGGCTTCTTTCCAAGGGGCGAGTTGGGCCACACAGCATCTTGCTTCCAGCTCTTTGGGAAGCTAAGAAACAACTCGCTCTTCACAGTGCTCTTAGAGCCTAGTGGGAACATCTCTTCCAAAGGCCTGTGAAACGCAGTTTCTTTGCAGGCCTGATCTGGCTGAAGTAGGACTTCTGCTCTGGGTGTGCTCCATTGCCCTAGAGCTGAAGGGCACAACGTGCAGGCTCCTTTCCAAAGGGCGAGTTGGGCCCCACAGCATCTTGCTTCCAGCTCTTTGGGAAGCTAAGAAACAACTCGCTCTGCACAGTGCTCTTACAGCCTACCGGGAACATCTCTTCCAAAGGCCTGTGAAACGCAGTTTCTTTGCAGGCCTGATCTGGCTGAAGTAGGGCTTCTGCTCTGGGTGTGCTACTTTGCCCTAGAGCTGAAAGGCACAACGTGCAGGCTTCTTTCCAAAGGGCGAGTTGGGCCCCACAGCATCTTGCTTCCAGCTCTTTGGGAAGCTAATAAACAACTCGCTGTGCACAGTGCTCTTACAGCCTAGTGGGAACATCTCTTCCAAAGGCCTGTGAAACGCAGTTTCTTTGCAGGCCTGATCTGGCTGAAGTAGGACTTCTGCTCTGGGTGTGCTACTTTGCCCTAGAGCTGAAAGGCACAACGTGCATGCTTCTTTCCAAAGGGCGAGTTGGGCCCCACAGCATCTTGCTTCCAGCCTTTTGGGAAGCTAAGAAACAACTCGCACTACACAGTGCACTTATAGCCTACCGGGAACATCTCTTCCAGAGGCCTGTGAAACGCAGTTTCTTTGCAGGCCTGATCTGGCTGAAGTAGGACTTCTGCTCTGGGTGTGCTACATTGCCCTAGAGCTGAAAGGCACAACGTGCAGGCTTCTTTCCAAAGGGCGAGTTGGGCCCCACAGCATCTTGCTTCCAGCTCTTTGGGAAGCTAAGAAACAACTCGCTCTGCACAGTGCTCTTACAGCCTAGTGGGAACACATGTTCCAAAGGCCTGTGAAACGCAGTTTCTTTGCAGGCCTGATCTGGCTGAAGTAGGACTTCTGCTCTGGGTGTGCCAAATTGCCCTAGAGCTGAAAGGCACAACGTGCAGGCTTCTTTCCAAGGGGCGAGTTGGGCCCCATAGCATCTTGCTTCCAGCTCTTTGGGAAGCTAATAAACAACTCGCTCTGCACAGTGCTCTTACAGCCTACCGGGAACATCTCTTCCAGAGGCCTGTGAAACGCAGTTTCTTTGCAGGCCTGATCTGGCTGAAGTAGGACTTCTGCTCTGGGTGTGCTACTTTGCCCTATAGCTGAAAGACACAACGTGCAGCCTTCTTTCCAAAGGGCGAGTTGGGCCCCACAGCATCTTGCTTCCAGCTCTTTGGGAGGCTAAGAAACAAGTCGCTCTGCACAGTGCTCTTACAGCCTACCGGGAACATCTCTTCCAAAGGCCTGTGAAACGCAGTTTCTTTGCAGGCCTGGTCTGGCTGAAGTAGGACTTCTGCTCTGGGTGTGCTACTTTGCCCTAGAGCTGAAAGGCACAACGTGCAGGCTTCTTTCCAAAGGGCGAGTTGGGCCCCACAGCATCTTGCTTCCAGCTCTTTGGGAAGCTAAGAAACAACTCGCTCTGCACAGTGCTCTTACAGCCTAGTGGGAACACATGTTCCAAAGGCCTGTGAAACGCAGTTTCTTTGCAGGCCTGATCTGGCTGAAGTTGGACTTCTGCTCTGGGTGTGCTACTTTGCCCTAGAGCTGAAAGGCACAACGTGCAGGCTTCTTTGCAAATGGCGAGTTGGGCCCCACAGCATCTTGCTTCCAGCTCTTTGGGAAGCTAAGAAACCACTCGCTCTGCACAGTGCTCTTACAGCCTAGTGGGAACACATGTTCCAAAGGCCTGTGAAACGCAGTTTCTTTGCAGGCCTGATCTGGCTGAAGTTGGACTTCTGCTCTGGGTGTGCTACTTTGCCCTAGAGCTGAAAGGCACAACGTGCAGGCTTCTTTCCAAGGGGCGAGTTGGGCCCCACAGCATCTTGCTTCCAGCTGTTTGGGAAGCTAAGAAACAACTCGCTCTGCACAGTGCTCTTACAGCCTACCGGGAACATCTCTTCCAAAGGCCTGTGAAACGCAGTTTCTTTGCAGGCCTGATCTGGCTGAAGTAGGACTTCTGCTCTGGGTGTGCTACTTTGCCCTAGAGCTGAAAGGCACAACGTGCAGGCTTCTTTCCAAAGGGCGAGTTGGGCCCCACAGCATCTTGCTTCCAGCTCTTTGGGAAGCTAAGAAACAACTCGCTCTGCACAGTGCTCTTACAGCCTACCGGGAACATCTCTTCCAAAGGCCTGTGAAATGCAGTTTGTTTGCAGGCCTGATCTGGCTGAAGTAGGACTTCTGCTCTGGGTGTGCTACTTTGCCCTAGAGCTGAAAGGCACAACGTGCAGGCTTCTTTGCAAATGGCGAGTTGGGCCCCACAGCATCTTGCTTCCAGCTCTTTGGGAAGCTAAGAAAC
Organism: Equus caballus; assembly: GCF_041296265.1. Lineage (NCBI taxonomy): Eukaryota > Metazoa > Chordata > Mammalia > Perissodactyla > Equidae > Equus > Equus caballus. The sequence continues at coordinate 30,889,508 of NC_091689.1, forward strand.
AACTCGCTCTGCACAGTGCTCTTACAGCCTAGTGTGAACACATGTTCCAAAGGCCTGTGAAACGCAGTTTCTTTGCAGGCCTGATCTGGCTGAAGTAGGACTTCTGCTCTGGGTGTGCCAAATTGCCCTAGAGCTGAAAGGCACAACGTGCAGGCTTCTTTCCAAGGGGCGAGTTGGGCCCCACAGCATCTTGCTTCCAGCTCTTTGGGAAGCTAAGAAACAACTCGCTCTTCACAGTGCTCTTAGAGCCTAGTGGGAACATCTCTTCCAAAGGCCTGTGAAACGCAGTTTCTTTGCAGGCCTGATCTGGCTGAAGTAGGACTTCTGCTCTGGGTGTGCTCCATTGCCCTAGAGCTGAAGGGCACAACGTGCAGGCTCCTTTCCAAAGGGCGAGTTGGGCCCCACAGCATCTTGCTTCCAGCTCTTTGGGAAGCTAAGAAACAACTCGCTCTGCACAGTGCTCTTACAGCCTACCGGGAACATCTCTTCCAAAGGCCTGTGAAACGCAGTTTCTTTGCAGGCCTGATCTGGCTGAAGTAGGGCTTCTGCTCTGGGTGTGCTACTTTGCCCTAGAGCTGAAAGGCACAACGTGCAGGCTTCTTTCCAAAGGGCGAGTTGGGCCCCACAGCATCTTGCTTCCAGCTCTTTGGGAAGCTAAGAAACAACTCGCTGTGCACAGTGCTCTTACAGCCTAGTGGGAACATCTCTTCCAAAGGCCTGTGAAACGCAGTTTCTTTGCAGGCCTGATCTGGCTGAAGTAGGACTTCTGCTCTGGGTGTGCTACTTTGCCCTAGAGCTGAAAGGCACAACGTGCATGCTTCTTTCCAAAGGGCGAGTTGGGCCCCACAGCATCTTGCTTCCAGCCTTTTGGGAAGCTAAGAAACAACTCGCACTACACAGTGCACTTATAGCCTACCGGGAACATCTCTTCCAGAGGCCTGTGAAACGCAGTTTCTTTGCAGGCCTGATCTGGCTGAAGTAGGACTTCTGCTCTGGGTGTGCTACATTGCCCTAGAGCTGAAAGGCACAACGTGCAGGCTTCTTTCCAAAGGGCGAGTTGGGCCCCACAGCATCTTGCTTCCAGCTCTTTGGGAAGCTAAGAAACAACTCGCTCTGCACAGTGCTCTTACAGCCTAGTGGGAACACATGTTCCAAAGGCCTGTGAAACGCAGTTTCTTTGCAGGCCTGATCTGGCTGAAGTAGGACTTCTGCTCTGGGTGTGCCAAATTGCCCTAGAGCTGAAAGGCACAACGTGCAGGCTTCTTTCCAAGGGGCGAGTTGGGCCCCATAGCATCTTGCTTCCAGCTCTTTGGGAAGCTAATAAACAACTCGCTCTGCACAGTGCTCTTACAGCCTACCGGGAACATCTCTTCCAAAGGCCTGTGAAACGCAGTTTCTTTGCAGGCCTGATCTGGCTGAAGTAGGACTTCTGCTCTGGGTGTGCTACTTTGCCCTAGAGCTGAAAGGCACAACGTGCAGGCTTCTTTCCAAAGGGCGAGTTGGGCCCCACAGCATCTTGCTTCCAGCTCTTTGGGAAGCTAAGAAACAACTCGCTCTGCACAGTGCTCTTACAGCCTACCGGGAACATCTCTTCCAAAGGCCTGTGAAACGCAGTTTCTTTGCAGGCCTGATCTGGCTGAAGTAGGACTTCTGCTCTGGGTGTGCTACTTTGCCCTAGAGCTGAAAGGCACAACGTTCAGGCTTCTTTCCAAAGGGCGAGTTGGGCCCCACAGCATCTTGCTTCCAGCTCTTTGCGAAGCTAAGAAACAACTCGCTCTGCACAGTGCTCTTACAGCCTAGTGGGAACACATGTTCCAAAGGCATGTGAAACGCAGTTCCTTTGCAGGCCTGATCTGGCTGAAGTTGGACTTCTGCTCTGGGTGTGCTACTTTGCCCTAGAGCTGAAAGGCACAACGTGCAGGCTTCTTTCCAAAGGGCGAGTTGGGCCCCACAGCATCTTGCTTCCAGCTCTTTGGGAAGCTAAGAAACAACTCGCTCTGCACAGTGCTCTTACAGCCTAGTGGGAACACATGTTCCAAAGGCCTGTGAAACGCAGTTTCTTTGCAGGCCTGATCTGGCTGAAGTTGGACTTCTGCTCTGGGTGTGCTACTTTGCCGTAGAGCTGAAAGGCACAACGTGCAGGCTTCTTTGCAAATGGCGAGTTGGGCCCCACAGCATCTTGCTTCCAGCTCTTTGGGAAGCTAAGAAACAACTCGCTCTGCACAGTGCTCTTACAGCCTAGTGGGAACACCTGTTCCAAAGGCCTGTGAAACGCAGTTTCTTTGCAGGCCTGATCTGGCTGAAGTAGGACTTCTGCTCTGGGTGTGCTACATTGCCCTAGAGCTGAAAGGCACAACGTGCAGGCTTCTTTCCAAGGGGCGAGTTGGGCCCCACAGAATCTTGCTTCCAGCTCTTTGGGAAGCTAAGAAACCACTCGCTCTGCACAGTGCTCTTACAGCCTACCGGGAACATCTCTACCAAAAGCCTGTGAAACGCAGTTTCTTTGCAGGCCTGATCTGGCTGAAGTAGGACTTCTGCTCTGGGTGTGCTACTTTGCCCTAGAGCTGAAAGGCACAACGTGCAGGCTTCTTTCCAAAGGGCGAGTTGGGCCCCACAGCATCTTGCTTCCAGCTCTTTGGGAAGCTAAGAAACAACTCGCTCTGCACAGTGCTCTTACAGCCTAGTGGGAACATCTCTTCCAAAGGCCTGTGAAACGCAGTTTCTTTGCAGGCCTGATCTGGCTGAAGTAGGACTTCTGCTCTGGGTGTGCTACTTTGCCCTAGAGCTGAAAGGCGCAACGTGCAGGCTTCTTTCCAAAGGGCGAGTTCGGCCCCACAGCATCTTGCTTCCAGCCTTTTGGGAAGCTAAGAAACAACTCGCTCTACACAGTGCTCTTATAGCCTACCGGGAACATCTCTTCCAGAGGCCTGTGAAACGCAGTTTCTTTGCAGGCCTGCTCTGGCTGAAGTAGGACTTCTGCTCTGGGTGTGCTACATTGCCCTAGAGCTGAAAGGCACAACGTGCAGGCTTCTTTCCAAGTGGCGAGTTGGGCCCCACAGCATCTTGCCTCCAGCTCTTTGGGAAGCTGAGAAACCACTCGCTCTGCACAGTGCTCTTACAGCCTACCGGGAACATCTCTTCCAAAGGCCTGTGAAACGCAGTTTCTTTGCAGGCCTGATCTGGCTGAAGTAGGACTTCTGCTCTGGGTGTGCTACTTTGCCCTAGAGCTGAAAGGCACAACGTGCAGGCTTCTTTCCAAAGGACGAGTTGGGCCCCACAGCATCTTGCTTCCAGCGCTTTGGGAAGCTAAGAAACAACTCGCTCTGCACAGTGCTCTTAGAGCCTACCGGGAACATCTCTTCCAAAGGCCTGTGAAACACAGTTTCTTTGCAGGCCTGGTCTGGCTGAAGTAGGACTTCTGCTCTGGGTGTGCTACTTTGCCCTAGAGCTGAAAGGCACAACGTGCAGGCTTCTTTCCAAAGGGCGAGTTGGGCCCCACAGCATCTTGCTTCCAGCTCTTTGGGAAGCTAAGAAACAACTCGCTCTGCACAGTGCTCTTACAGCCTACCGGGAACATCTCTTCCAAAGGCCTGTGAAACGCAGTTTCTTTGCAGGCCTGATCTGGCTGAAGTAGGACTTCTGCTCTGGGTGTGCTCCATTGCCCTAGAGCTGAAAGGCACAACGTGCAGGCTTCTTTCCAAGGGGCGAGTTGGGCCCCACAGCATCTTGCTTCCAGCTCTTTGCGAAGCTGAGAAACAACTCGTTCTGCACAGTGCTCTTACAGCCTACGGGGAACATCTCTTCCAAAGGCCTGTGAAACGCAGTTTCTTTGCAGGCCTGATCTGGCTGAAGTAGGACTTCTGCTCTGGGTGTGCTGCTTTGCCCTAGAGCTGAAAGGCACAACGTGCAGGCTTCTTTCCAAAGGGCGAGTTGGGCCCCACAGCATCTTGCTTCCAGCTATTTGGGAAGCTGAGAAACAACTCGCTCTGCACAGTGCTCTTACAGCCTACCGGGAACTTCTCTTCCAAACGCCTGTGAAACCCAGTTTCTTTGCAGGCCTGATCTGGCTGAAGTAGGACTTCTGCTCTTTGTGTGGTACTTTGCCCTAGAGCTGAAAGGCACAACGTGCAGGCTTCTTTCCAGAGGGCGAGTTGGGCCCCACAGCATCTTGCTTCCAGCTCTTTGGGAAGCTAATAAACAACTCGCTCTGCACAGTGCTCTTACAGCCTACCGGGAACATCTCTTCCAAAGGCCTGTGAAACACAGTTTCTTTGCAGGCCTGATCTGGCTGAAGTAGGACTTCTGCTCTGGGTGTGCTACTTTGCCCTAGAGCTGAAAGGCACAACGTGCAGGCTTCTTTCCAAAGGGCGAGTTGGGCCCCACAGCATCTTGCTTCCAGCTCTTTGGGAAGCTAAGAAACAACTCGCTCTGCACAGTGCTCTTACAGCCTACCGGGAAAATCTCTTCCAATGGCCTGTGAAACCCAGTTTCTTTGCAGGCCTGATCTGGCTGAAGTAGGACTTCTGCTCTGGGTGTGCTACTTTGCCCTAGAGCTGAAAGGCACAACGTGCAGGCTTCTTTCCAGAGGGCGAGTTGGGCCCCACAGCATCTTGCTTCCAGCTCTTTGGGAAGCTAAGAAACAACTCGCTCTGCACAGTGCTCTTACAGCCTACCGGGAACATCTCTTCCAAAGGTCTGTGAAGCACAGTTTCTTTGAAGGCCTGGTCTGTCTGCAGTAGGACTTCTGCTCTGGGTGAGCTACTTTGCGCTAGAGCTGAAAGGCACAACGTGCAGGCTTCTTTCCAAAGGGCGAGTTGGGCCCCACAGCATCTTGCTTCCAGCTCTTTGGGAAGCTAAGAAACAACTCGCTCTGCACAGTGCTCTTATAGCCTACCGGGAACATCTCTTCCAAAGGCCTGTGAAACGCAGTTTCTTTGCAGGCCTGATCTGGCTGAAGTAGGACTTCTGCTCTGGGTGTTCTACTTTGCCCTAGAGCTGAAAGGCACAACGTGCAGGCTTCTTTCCAAAGAGCGAGTTGAGACCCACAGCATCTTGCTTCCAGCTCTTTGGGAAGCTAAGAAACAACTCGCTCTGCACAGTGCTCTTACAGCCTACCGGGAACATCTCTTCCAAAGGCCTGTGAAACGCAGTTTCTTTGCAGGCCTGATCTGGTTGAAGTAGGACTTCTGCTCTAGGTGTGCTACTTTTCCCTAGAGCTGAAAGGCACAACGTGCAGGCTTCTTTCCAGAGGGCGAGTTGGGCCCCACAGCATCTTGCTTCCAGCTCTTTGGGAAGCTAAGAAACAACTCGCTCTGCACAGTGCTCTTACAGCCTACCGGGAACATCTCTTCCAAAGGCCTGTGAAACGCAGTTTCTTTGCAGGCCTGATCTGGCTGAAGTAGGACTTCTGCTCTGGGTGTGCTCCATTGCCCTAGAGCTGAAAGGCACAACGTTCAGGCTTCTTTCCAAAGGGCGAGTTGGGCCCCACAGCATCTTGCTTCCAGCTCTTTGGGAACCTAACAAACAACTCGCTCTGCACAGTGCTCTTACAGCCTACCGGGAACATCTCTTCCAAAGGCCTGTGAAACGCAGTTACTTTGCAGGCCTGATCTGGCTGAAGTAGGACTTCTGCTCTGGGTGTACTACTTTGCCCTAGAGCTGAAAGGCACAACGTGCAGGCTTCTTTCCAAAGGGAGAGTTGGGCCCCACAGCATCTTGCTTCCAGCGCTTTGGGAAGCTAAGAAACAACTCGCTCTGCACAGTGCTCTTAGAGCCTACCGGGAACATCTCTTCCAAAGGCCTGTGAAACGCAGTTTCTTTGCAGGCCTGATCTGGCTGAAGTAGGACTTCTGCTCTGGGTGTGCTCCATTGCCCTAGAGCTGAAAGGCACAACGAGCAGGCTTCTTTCCAAGGGGCGAATTGGGCCCCACAGCATCTTGCTTCCAGCTCTTTGCGAAGCTGAGAAACAACTCGCTCTGCACAGTGCTCTTACAGCCTACCGGGAACATCTCTTCCAAAGGCCTGTGAAACGCAGTTTCTTTGCAGGCCTGATCTGGCTGAAGTAGGACTTCTGCTCTGGGTGTGCTGCTTTGCCCTAGAGCTGAAAGGCACAACGTGCAGGCTTCTTTCCAAAGGGCGAGTTGGGCCCCACAGCATCTTGCTTCCAGCTCTTTGGGAAGCTGAGAAACAACTCGCTCTGCACAGTGCTCTTACAGCCTACCGGGAACATCTCTTCCAAACGCCTGTGAAACCCAGTTTCTTTGCAGTCCTGATCTGGCTGAAGTAGGACTTCTGCTCTTTGTGTGCTACTTTGCCCTAGAGCTGAAAGGCACAACGTGCAGGCTTCTTTCCAGAGGGCGAGTTGGGCCCCACAGCATCTTGCTTCCAGCTCTTTGGGAAGCTAATAAACAACTCGCTCTGCACAGTGCTCTTACAGCCTACGGGGAACCTCTCTTCCAAAGGCCTGTGAAACACAGTTTCTTTGCAGGCCTGATCTGGCTGAAGTAGGACTTCTGCTCTGGGTGTGCTACTTTGCCCTAGAGCTGAAAGGCACAACGTGCAGGCTTCTTTCCAAAGGGCGAGTTGGGCCCCACAGCATCTTGCTTCCAGCTCTTTGGGAAGCTAAGAAACAACTCGCTCTGCACAGTGCTCTTACAGCCTACCGGGAACATCTCTTCCAATGGCCTGTGAAACGCAGTTTCTTTGCAAGCCTGATCTGGCTGAAGTAGGACTTCTGCTCTGGGTGTGCTACTTTGCCCTAGAGCTGAAAGGCACAACGTGCAGGCTTCTTTCCAGAGGGCGAGTTGGGCCCCACAGCATCTTGATTCCAGCTCTTTGGGAAGCTAAGAAACAACTCGCTCTGCACAGTGCTCTTACAGCCTACCGGGAACATCTCTTCCAAAGGCCTGTGAAGCACAGTTTCTTTGAAGGCCTGGTCTGTCTGCAGTAGGACTTCGGCTCTGGGTGAGCTACTTTGCCCTAGAGCTGAAAGGCACAACGTGCAGGCTTCTTTCCAAAGGGCGAGTTGGGCCCCACAGCATCTTGCTTCCAGCTCTTTGGGAAGCTAAGAAACAACTCGCTCTGCACAGTGCTCTTATAGCCTACCGGGAACATCTCTTCCAAAGGCCTGTGAAACGCAGTTTCTTTGCAGGCCTGATCTGGCTGAAGTAGGCCTTCTGCTCTGGGTGTTCTACTTTGCCCTAGAGCTGAAAGGCACAACGTGCAGGCTTCTTTCCAAAGAGCGAGTTGAGACCCACAGCATCTTGCTTCCATCTCTTTGGGAAGCTAAGAAACAACTCGCTCTGCACAGTGCTCTTACAGCCTACCGGGAACATCTCTTCCAAAGGCCTGTGAAACGCAGTTTCTTTGCAGGCCTGATCTGGTTGAAGTAGGACTTCTGCTCTAGGTGTGCTACTTTTCCCTAGAGCTGAAAGGCACAACGTGCAGGCTTCTTTCCAAAGGGCGAGTTGTGCCCCACAGCATCTTGCTTCCAGCTCTTTGGGAAGCTAAGCAACAACTCGCTCTGCACAGTGCTCTTACAGCCTACGGGGAACATCTCTTCCAAAGGCCTGTGAAACACAGTTTCTTTGCAGGCCTGATCTGGCTGAAGTAGGACTTCTGCTCTGGGTGTGCTACTTTGCCCTAGAGCTGAAAGGCACAACGTGCAGGCTTCTTTCCAAAGGGCGAGTTGGGCCCCACAGCATCTTGCTTCCAGCTCTTTGGGAAGCTAAGAAACAACTCGCTCTGCACAGTGCTCTTACAGCCTACCGGGAACATCTCTTCCAAAGGCCTGTGAAACCCAGTTTCTTTGCAGGCCTGATCTGGCTGAAGTAGGACTTCTGCTCTGGGTGTGCTACTTTGCCCTAGAGCTGAAAGGCACAACGTGCAGGCTTCTTTCCAAAGGGCGAGTTGGGCCCCACAGCATCTTGCTTCCAGCTCTTTGGGAAGCTGAGAAACAACTCGCTCTGCACAGTGCTCTTACAGCCTACCGGGAACATCTCTTCGAAAGGCCTGTGAAACACAGTTTCTTTGCAGGCCTGGTCTGGCTGAAGTAGGACTTCTGCTCTGGGTGTGCTACTTTGCCCTAGAGCTGAAAGGCACAACGTGCAGGCTTCTTTCCAAAGGGCGAGTAGGGCCCCACAGCATCTTGCTTCCAGCTCTTTGGGAAGCTAAGAAACAACTCGCTCTGCACAGTGCTCTTATAGCCTACCGGGAACATCTCTTCCAAAGGCCTGTGAAACGCAGTTTCTTTGCAGGCCTGATCTGGCTGAAGTAGGACTTCTGCTCTGGGTGTGCTACTTTGCCCTAGAGCTGAAAGGCACAACGTGCAGGCTTCTTTCCAAAGGGCGAGTTGGGCCTCACAGCATCTTGCTTCCAGCTCTTTGGGAAGCTAAGAAACAACTCGCTCTGCACAGTGCTCTTACAGCCTACCGGGAACATCTCTTCCAAACGCCTGTGAAACGCAGTTTCTTTGCAGGCCTGATCTGGCTGAAGTAGGACTTCTGCTCTGGGTGTGCTACTTTGCCCTAGAGCTGAAAGGCACAACGTGCGGGCTTCTTTCCAAAGGGCGAGTTGGTCCCCACAGCATCTTGCTTCCAGCTCTTTGGGAAGCTAAGTAACAACTCGCTCTGCACAGTGCTCTTACAGCCTAGTGGGAACATCTATTCCAAAGACCTGTGAAACGCAGTTTCTTTGCAGGCCTGATCTGGCTGAAGTAGGACTTCTGCTCTGGGTGTGCTACATTGCCCTAGAGCTGAAAGGCACAACGTGCAGGCTTCTTTCCAAGGGGTGAGTTGGGCCCCACAGCATCTTGCTTCCAGCTCTTTTGGAAGCTAAGAAACAACTCGCTCTGCACAGTGCTCTTATAGCCTACCGGGAACATATCTTCCAAAGGCCTGTGAAACGCAGTTTCTTTGCAGGCCTGATCTGGCTGAAGTAGGACTTCTGCTCTGGGTGTGCTACATTGCCCTAGAGCTGAAAGGCACAACGTGCAGGCTTCTTTCCAAGGGGCGAGTAGGGCCCCACAGCATCTTGCTTCCAGCTCTTTGGGAAGCTAAGAAACAACCCGCTCTGCACAGTGCTCTTACAGCCTACCAGGAACATCTCTTCCAAAGGCCTCTGAAACGCAGTTTCTTTGCAGGCCTGATCTGGCTGAAGTAGGACTTCTGCTCTGGGTGTGCTACTTTGCCCTAGAGCTCAAAGGCACAACGTGCAGGCTTCTTTCCAAAGGGCGAGTTGGGCCCCACAGCATCTTGCTTCCAGCTCTTTGGGAAGCTAAGAAACAACTCGCTCTGCACAGTGCTCTTACAGCCTACCGGGAACAGCTCTTCCAAAGGCCTGTGAAACGCAGTTTCTTTGCAGGCCTGATCTGGCTGAAGTAGGACTTCTGCTCTGGGTGTGCTACTTTGCCCTAGAGCTGAAAGGCACAACGTGCAGGCTTCTTTCCAAAGGGCGAGTTGGGCCCCACAGCATCTTGCTTCCAGCTCTTTGGGAAGCTAAGAAACAACTCGCTCTGCACAGTGCTCTTACAGCCTACCGGGAACATCTCTTCCAAAGGCCTGTGAAACGCAGTTTCTTTGCAGGCCTGATCTGGCTGAAGTTGGACTTCTGCTCTGGGTGTGCTACTTTGCCCTAGAGCTGAAAGGCACAACGTGCAGGCTTCTTTGCAAATGGCGAGTTGGGCCCCACAGCATCTTGCTTCCAGCTCTTTGGGAAGCTAAGAAACCACTCGCTCTGCACAGTGCTCTTACAGCCTAGTGGGAACACATGTTCCAAAGGCCTGTGAAACGCAGTTTCTTTGCAGGCCTGATCTGGCTGAAGTTGGACTTCTGCTCTGGGTGTGCTACTTTGCCCTAGAGCTGAAAGGCACAACGTGCAGGCTTCTTTCCAAGGGGCGAGTTGGGCCCCACAGCATCTTGCTTCCAGCTGTTTGGGAAGCTAAGAAACAACTCGCTCTGCACAGTGCTCTTACAGCCTACCGGGAACATCTCTTCCAAAGGCCTGTGAAACGCAGTTTCTTTGCAGGCCTGATCTGGCTGAAGTAGGACTTCTGCTCTGGGTGTGCTACTTTGCCCTAGAGCTGAAAGGCACAACGTGCAGGCTTCTTTCCAAAGGGCGAGTTGGGCCCCACAGCATCTTGCTTCCAGCTCTTTGGGAAGCTAAGAAACAACTCGCTCTGCACAGTGCTCTTACAGCCTACCGGGAACATCTCTTCCAAAGGCCTGTGAAATGCAGTTTGTTTGCAGGCCTGATCTGGCTGAAGTAGGACTTCTGCTCTGGGTGTGCTACTTTGCCCTAGAGCTGAAAGGCACAACGTGCAGGCTTCTTTGCAAATGGCGAGTTGGGCCCCACAGCATCTTGCTTCCAGCTCTTTGGGAAGCTAAGAAACAACTCGCTCTGCACAGTGCTCTTACAGCCTAGTGTGAACACATGTTCCAAAGGCCTGTGAAACGCAGTTTCTTTGCAGGCCTGATCTGGCTGAAGTAGGACTTCTGCTTTGGGTGTGCCAAATTGCCCTAGAGCTGAAAGGCACAACGTGCAGGCTTCTTTCCAAGGGGCGAGTTGGGCCCCACAGCATCTTGCTTCCAGCTCTTTGGGAAGCTAAGAAACAACTCGCTCTTCACAGTGCTCTTACAGCCTAGTGGGAACATCTCTTCCAAAGGCCTGTGAAACGCAGTTTCTTTGCAGGCCTGATCTGGCTGAAGTAGGACTTCTGCTCTGGGTGTGCTCCATTGCCCTAGAGCTGAAGGGCACAACGTGCAGGCTCCTTTCCAAAGGGCGAGTTGGGCCCCACAGCATCTTGCTTCCAGCTCTTTGGGAAGCTAAGAAACAACTCGCTCTGCACAGTGCTCTTACAGCCTACCGGGAACATCTCTTCCAAAGGCCTGTGAAACGCAGTTTCTTTGCAGGCCTGATCTGGCTGAAGTAGGGCTTCTGCTCTGGGTGTGCTACTTTGCCCTAGAGCTGAAAGGCACAACGTGCAGGCTTCTTTCCAAAGGGCGAGTTGGGCCCCACAGCATCTTGCTTCCAGCTCTTTGGGAAGCTAAGAAACAACTCGCTGTGCACAGTGCTCTTACAGCCTAGTGGGAACATCTCTTCCAAAGGCCTGTGAAACGCAGTTTCTTTGCAGGCCTGATCTGGCTGAAGTAGGACTTCTGCTCTGGGTGTGCTACTTTGCCCTAGAGCTGAAAGGCACAACGTGCATGCTTCTTTCCAAAGGGCGAGTTGGGCCCCACAGCATCTTGCTTCCAGCCTTTTGGGAAGCTAAGAAACAACTCGCACTACACAGTGCACTTATAGCCTACCGGGAACATCTCTTCCAGAGGCCTGTGAAACGCAGTTTCTTTGCAGGCCTGATCTGGCTGAAGTAGGACTTCTGCTCTGGGTGTGCTACATTGCCCTAGAGCTGAAAGGCACAACGTGCAGGCTTCTTTCCAAAGGGCGAGTTGGGCCCCACAGCATCTTGCTTCCAGCTCTTTGGGAAGCTAAGAAACAACTCGCTCTGCACAGTGCTCTTACAGCCTAGTGGGAACACATGTTCCAAAGGCCTGTGAAACGCAGTTTCTTTGCAGGCCTGATCTGGCTGAAGTAGGACTTCTGCTCTGGGTGTGCCAAATTGCCCTAGAGCTGAAAGGCACAACGTGCAGGCTTCTTTCCAAGGGGCGAGTTGGGCCCCATAGCATCTTGCTTCCAGCTCTTTGGGAAGCTAATAAACAACTCGCTCTGCACAGTGCTCTTACAGCCTACCGGGAACATCTCTTCCAAAGGCCTGTGAAACGCAGTTTCTTTGCAGGCCTGATCTGGCTGAAGTAGGACTTCTGCTCTGGGTGTGCTACTTTGCCCTAGAGCTGAAAGGCACAACGTGCAGGCTTCTTTCCAAAGGGCGAGTTGGGCCCCACAGCATCTTGCTTCCAGCTCTTTGGGAAGCTAAGAAACAACTCGCTCTGCACAGTGCTCTTACAGCCTACCGGGAACATCTCTTCCAAAGGCCTGTGAAACGCAGTTTCTTTGCAGGCCTGATCTGGCTGAAGTAGGACTTCTGCTCTGGGTGTGCTACTTTGCCCTAGAGCTGAAAGGCACAACGTTCAGGCTTCTTTCCAAAGGGCGAGTTGGGCCCCACAGCATCTTGCTTCCAGCTCTTTGCGAAGCTAAGAAACAACTCGCTCTGCACAGTGCTCTTACAGCCTAGTGGGAACACATGTTCCAAAGGCATGTGAAACGCAGTTCCTTTGCAGGCCTGATCTGGCTGAAGTTGGACTTCTGCTCTGGGTGTGCTACTTTGCCCTAGAGCTGAAAGGCACAACGTGCAGGCTTCTTTCCAAAGGGCGAGTTGGGCCCCACAGCATCTTGCTTCCAGCTCTTTGGGAAGCTAAGAAACAACTCGCTCTGCACAGTGCTCTTACAGCCTAGTGGGAACACATGTTCCAAAGGCCTGTGAAACGCAGTTTCTTTGCAGGCCTGATCTGGCTGAAGTTGGACTTCTGCTCTGGGTGTGCTACTTTGCCGTAGAGCTGAAAGGCACAACGTGCAGGCTTCTTTGCAAATGGCGAGTTGGGCCCCACAGCATCTTGCTTCCAGCTCTTTGGGAAGCTAAGAAACAACTCGCTCTGCACAGTGCTCTTACAGCCTAGTGGGAACACCTGTTCCAAAGGCCTGTGAAACGCAGTTTCTTTGCAGGCCTGATCTGGCTGAAGTAGGACTTCTGCTCTGGGTGTGCTACATTGCCCTAGAGCTGAAAGGCACAACGTGCAGGCTTCTTTCCAAGGGGCGAGTTGGGCCCCACAGAATCTTGCTTCCAGCTCTTTGGGAAGCTAAGAAACCACTCGCTCTGCACAGTGCTCTTACAGCCTACCGGGAACATCTCTACCAAAAGCCTGTGAAACGCAGTTTCTTTGCAGGCCTGATCTGGCTGAAGTAGGACTTCTGCTCTGGGTGTGCTACTTTGCCCTAGAGCTGAAAGGCACAACGTGCAGGCTTCTTTCCAAAGGGCGAGTTGGGCCCCACAGCATCTTGCTTCCAGCTCTTTGGGAAGCTAAGAAACAACTCGCTCTGCACAGTGCTCTTACAGCCTAGTGGGAACATCTCTTCCAAAGGCCTGTGAAACGCAGTTTCTTTGCAGGCCTGATCTGGCTGAAGTAGGACTTCTGCTCTGGGTGTGCTACTTTGCCCTAGAGCTGAAAGGCGCAACGTGCAGGCTTCTTTCCAAAGGGCGAGTTCGGCCCCACAGCATCTTGCTTCCAGCCTTTTGGGAAGCTAAGAAACAACTCGCTCTACACAGTGCTCTTATAGCCTACCGGGAACATCTCTTCCAGAGGCCTGTGAAACGCAGTTTCTTTGCAGGCCTGCTCTGGCTGAAGTAGGACTTCTGCTCTGGGTGTGCTACATTGCCCTAGAGCTGAAAGGCACAACGTGCAGGCTTCTTTCCAAGTGGCGAGTTGGGCCCCACAGCATCTTGCCTCCAGCTCTTTGGGAAGCTGAGAAACCACTCGCTCTGCACAGTGCTCTTACAGCCTACCGGGAACATCTCTTCCAAAGGCCTGTGAAACGCAGTTTCTTTGCAGGCCTGATCTGGCTGAAGTAGGACTTCTGCTCTGGGTGTGCTACTTTGCCCTAGAGCTGAAAGGCACAACGTGCAGGCTTCTTTCCAAAGGACGAGTTGGGCCCCACAGCATCTTGCTTCCAGCGCTTTGGGAAGCTAAGAAACAACTCGCTCTGCACAGTGCTCTTAGAGCCTACCGGGAACATCTCTTCCAAAGGCCTGTGAAACACAGTTTCTTTGCAGGCCTGGTCTGGCTGAAGTAGGACTTCTGCTCTGGGTGTGCTACTTTGCCCTAGAGCTGAAAGGCACAACGTGCAGGCTTCTTTCCAAAGGGCGAGTTGGGCCCCACAGCATCTTGCTTCCAGCTCTTTGGGAAGCTAAGAAACAACTCGCTCTGCACAGTGCTCTTACAGCCTACCGGGAACATCTCTTCCAAAGGCCTGTGAAACGCAGTTTCTTTGCAGGCCTGATCTGGCTGAAGTAGGACTTCTGCTCTGGGTGTGCTCCATTGCCCTAGAGCTGAAAGGCACAACGTGCAGGCTTCTTTCCAAGGGGCGAGTTGGGCCCCACAGCATCTTGCTTCCAGCTCTTTGCGAAGCTGAGAAACAACTCGTTCTGCACAGTGCTCTTACAGCCTACGGGGAACATCTCTTCCAAAGGCCTGTGAAACGCAGTTTCTTTGCAGGCCTGATCTGGCTGAAGTAGGACTTCTGCTCTGGGTGTGCTGCTTTGCCCTAGAGCTGAAAGGCACAACGTGCAGGCTTCTTTCCAAAGGGCGAGTTGGGCCCCACAGCATCTTGCTTCCAGCTATTTGGGAAGCTGAGAAACAACTCGCTCTGCACAGTGCTCTTACAGCCTACCGGGAACTTCTCTTCCAAACGCCTGTGAAACCCAGTTTCTTTGCAGGCCTGATCTGGCTGAAGTAGGACTTCTGCTCTTTGTGTGGTACTTTGCCCTAGAGCTGAAAGGCACAACGTGCAGGCTTCTTTCCAGAGGGCGAGTTGGGCCCCACAGCATCTTGCTTCCAGCTCTTTGGGAAGCTAATAAACAACTCGCTCTGCACAGTGCTCTTACAGCCTACCGGGAACATCTCTTCCAAAGGCCGGTGAAACACAGTTTCTTTGCAGGCCTGATCTGGCTGAAGTAGGACTTCTGCTCTGGGTGTGCTACTTTGCCCTAGAGCTGAAAGGCACAACGTGCAGGCTTCTTTCCAAAGGGCGAGTTGGGCCCCACAGCATCTTGCTTCCAGCTCTTTGGGAAGCTAAGAAACAACTCGCTCTGCACAGTGCTCTTACAGCCTACCGGGAAAATCTCTTCCAATGGCCTGTGAAACCCAGTTTCTTTGCAGGCCTGATCTGGCTGAAGTAGGACTTCTGCTCTGGGTGTGCTACTTTGCCCTAGAGCTGAAAGGCACAACGTGCAGGCTTCTTTCCAGAGGGCGAGTTGGGCCCCACAGCATCTTGCTTCCAGCTCTTTGGGAAGCTAAGAAACAACTCGCTCTGCACAGTGCTCTTACAGCCTACCGGGAACATCTCTTCCAAAGGTCTGTGAAGCACAGTTTCTTTGAAGGCCTGGTCTGTCTGCAGTAGGACTTCTGCTCTGGGTGAGCTACTTTGCGCTAGAGCTGAAAGGCACAACGTGCAGGCTTCTTTCCAAAGGGCGAGTTGGGCCCCACAGCATCTTGCTTCCAGCTCTTTGGGAAGCTAAGAAACAACTCGCTCTGCACAGTGCTCTTATAGCCTACCGGGAACATCTCTTCCAAAGGCCTGTGAAACGCAGTTTCTTTGCAGGCCTGATCTGGCTGAAGTAGGACTTCTGCTCTGGGTGTTCTACTTTGCCCTAGAGCTGAAAGGCACAACGTGCAGGCTTCTTTCCAAAGAGCGAGTTGAGACCCACAGCATCTTGCTTCCAGCTCTTTGGGAAGCTAAGAAACAACTCGCTCTGCACAGTGCTCTTACAGCCTACCGGGAACATCTCTTCCAAAGGCCTGTGAAACGCAGTTTCTTTGCAGGCCTGATCTGGTTGAAGTAGGACTTCTGCTCTAGGTGTGCTACTTTTCCCTAGAGCTGAAAGGCACAACGTGCAGGCTTCTTTCCAGAGGGCGAGTTGGGCCCCACAGCATCTTGCTTCCAGCTCTTTGGGAAGCTAAGAAACAACTCGCTCTGCACAGTGCTCTTACAGCCTACCGGGAACATCTCTTCCAAAGGCCTGTGAAACGCAGTTTCTTTGCAGGCCTGATCTGGCTGAAGTAGGACTTCTGCTCTGGGTGTGCTCCATTGCCCTAGAGCTGAAAGGCACAACGTTCAGGCTTCTTTCCAAAGGGCGAGTTGGGCCCCACAGCATCTTGCTTCCAGCTCTTTGGGAACCTAACAAACAACTCGCTCTGCACAGTGCTCTTACAGCCTACCGGGAACATCTCTTCCAAAGGCCTGTGAAACGCAGTTACTTTGCAGGCCTGATCTGGCTGAAGTAGGACTTCTGCTCTGGGTGTACTACTTTGCCCTAGAGCTGAAAGGCACAACGTGCAGGCTTCTTTCCAAAGGGAGAGTTGGGCCCCACAGCATCTTGCTTCCAGCGCTTTGGGAAGCTAAGAAACAACTCGCTCTGCACAGTGCTCTTAGAGCCTACCGGGAACATCTCTTCCAAAGGCCTGTGAAACGCAGTTTCTTTGCAGGCCTGATCTGGCTGAAGTAGGACTTCTGCTCTGGGTGTGCTCCATTGCCCTAGAGCTGAAAGGCACAACGAGCAGGCTTCTTTCCAAGGGGCGAATTGGGCCCCACAGCATCTTGCTTCCAGCTCTTTGCGAAGCTGAGAAACAACTCGCTCTGCACAGTGCTCTTACAGCCTACCGGGAACATCTCTTCCAAAGGCCTGTGAAACGCAGTTTCTTTGCAGGCCTGATCTGGCTGAA
Source organism: Equus caballus (assembly GCF_041296265.1). Classification (NCBI taxonomy): domain Eukaryota; kingdom Metazoa; phylum Chordata; class Mammalia; order Perissodactyla; family Equidae; genus Equus; species Equus caballus. Next base: position 30,905,956 of record NC_091689.1, read on the forward strand.
GTAGGACTTCTGCTCTGGGTGTGCTGCTTTGCCCTAGAGCTGAAAGGCACAACGTGCAGGCTTCTTTCCAAAGGGCGAGTTGGGCCCCACAGCATCTTGCTTCCAGCTCTTTGGGAAGCTGAGAAACAACTCGCTCTGCACAGTGCTCTTACAGCCTACCGGGAACATCTCTTCCAAACGCCTGTGAAACCCAGTTTCTTTGCAGTCCTGATCTGGCTGAAGTAGGACTTCTGCTCTTTGTGTGCTACTTTGCCCTAGAGCTGAAAGGCACAACGTGCAGGCTTCTTTCCAGAGGGCGAGTTGGGCCCCACAGCATCTTGCTTCCAGCTCTTTGGGAAGCTAATAAACAACTCGCTCTGCACAGTGCTCTTACAGCCTACGGGGAACCTCTCTTCCAAAGGCCTGTGAAACACAGTTTCTTTGCAGGCCTGATCTGGCTGAAGTAGGACTTCTGCTCTGGGTGTGCTACTTTGCCCTAGAGCTGAAAGGCACAACGTGCAGGCTTCTTTCCAAAGGGCGAGTTGGGCCCCACAGCATCTTGCTTCCAGCTCTTTGGGAAGCTAAGAAACAACTCGCTCTGCACAGTGCTCTTACAGCCTACCGGGAACATCTCTTCCAATGGCCTGTGAAACGCAGTTTCTTTGCAGGCCTGATCTGGCTGAAGTAGGACTTCTGCTCTGGGTGTGCTACTTTGCCCTAGAGCTGAAAGGCACAACGTGCAGGCTTCTTTCCAGAGGGCGAGTTGGGCCCCACAGCATCTTGATTCCAGCTCTTTGGGAAGCTAAGAAACAACTCGCTCTGCACAGTGCTCTTACAGCCTACCGGGAACATCTCTTCCAAAGGCCTGTGAAGCACAGTTTCTTTGAAGGCCTGGTCTGTCTGCAGTAGGACTTCGGCTCTGGGTGAGCTACTTTGCCCTAGAGCTGAAAGGCACAACGTGCAGGCTTCTTTCCAAAGGGCGAGTTGGGCCCCACAGCATCTTGCTTCCAGCTCTTTGGGAAGCTAAGAAACAACTCGCTCTGCACAGTGCTCTTATAGCCTACCGGGAACATCTCTTCCAAAGGCCTGTGAAACGCAGTTTCTTTGCAGGCCTGATCTGGCTGAAGTAGGCCTTCTGCTCTGGGTGTTCTACTTTGCCCTAGAGCTGAAAGGCACAACGTGCAGGCTTCTTTCCAAAGAGCGAGTTGAGACCCACAGCATCTTGCTTCCATCTCTTTGGGAAGCTAAGAAACAACTCGCTCTGCACAGTGCTCTTACAGCCTACCGGGAACATCTCTTCCAAAGGCCTGTGAAACGCAGTTTCTTTGCAGGCCTGATCTGGTTGAAGTAGGACTTCTGCTCTAGGTGTGCTACTTTTCCCTAGAGCTGAAAGGCACAACGTGCAGGCTTCTTTCCAAAGGGCGAGTTGTGCCCCACAGCATCTTGCTTCCAGCTCTTTGGGAAGCTAAGCAACAACTCGCTCTGCACAGTGCTCTTACAGCCTACGGGGAACATCTCTTCCAAAGGCCTGTGAAACACAGTTTCTTTGCAGGCCTGATCTGGCTGAAGTAGGACTTCTGCTCTGGGTGTGCTACTTTGCCCTAGAGCTGAAAGGCACAACGTGCAGGCTTCTTTCCAAAGGGCGAGTTGGGCCCCACAGCATCTTGCTTCCAGCTCTTTGGGAAGCTAAGAAACAACTCGCTCTGCACAGTGCTCTTACAGCCTACCGGGAACATCTCTTCCAAAGGCCTGTGAAACCCAGTTTCTTTGCAGGCCTGATCTGGCTGAAGTAGGACTTCTGCTCTGGGTGTGCTACTTTGCCCTAGAGCTGAAAGGCACAACGTGCAGGCTTCTTTCCAAAGGGCGAGTTGGGCCCCACAGCATCTTGCTTCCAGCTCTTTGGGAAGCTGAGAAACAACTCGCTCTGCACAGTGCTCTTACAGCCTACCGGGAACATCTCTTCGAAAGGCCTGTGAAACACAGTTTCTTTGCAGGCCTGGTCTGGCTGAAGTAGGACTTCTGCTCTGGGTGTGCTACTTTGCCCTAGAGCTGAAAGGCACAACGTGCAGGCTTCTTTCCAAAGGGCGAGTAGGGCCCCACAGCATCTTGCTTCCAGCTCTTTGGGAAGCTAAGAAACAACTCGCTCTGCACAGTGCTCTTATAGCCTACCGGGAACATCTCTTCCAAAGGCCTGTGAAACGCAGTTTCTTTGCAGGCCTGATCTGGCTGAAGTAGGACTTCTGCTCTGGGTGTGCTACTTTGCCCTAGAGCTGAAAGGCACAACGTGCAGGCTTCTTTCCAAAGGGCGAGTTGGGCCTCACAGCATCTTGCTTCCAGCTCTTTGGGAAGCTAAGAAACAACTCGCTCTGCACAGTGCTCTTACAGCCTACCGGGAACATCTCTTCCAAACGCCTGTGAAACGCAGTTTCTTTGCAGGCCTGATCTGGCTGAAGTAGGACTTCTGCTCTGGGTGTGCTACTTTGCCCTAGAGCTGAAAGGCACAACGTGCGGGCTTCTTTCCAAAGGGCGAGTTGGTCCCCACAGCATCTTGCTTCCAGCTCTTTGGGAAGCTAAGTAACAACTCGCTCTGCACAGTGCTCTTACAGCCTAGTGGGAACATCTATTCCAAAGACCTGTGAAACGCAGTTTCTTTGCAGGCCTGATCTGGCTGAAGTAGGACTTCTGCTCTGGGTGTGCTACATTGCCCTAGAGCTGAAAGGCACAACGTGCAGGCTTCTTTCCAAGGGGTGAGTTGGGCCCCACAGCATCTTGCTTCCAGCTCTTTTGGAAGCTAAGAAACAACTCGCTCTGCACAGTGCTCTTATAGCCTACCGGGAACATATCTTCCAAAGGCCTGTGAAACGCAGTTTCTTTGCAGGCCTGATCTGGCTGAAGTAGGACTTCTGCTCTGGGTGTGCTACATTGCCCTAGAGCTGAAAGGCACAACGTGCAGGCTTCTTTCCAAGGGGCGAGTAGGGCCCCACAGCATCTTGCTTCCAGCTCTTTGGGAAGCTAAGAAACAACCCGCTCTGCACAGTGCTCTTACAGCCTACCAGGAACATCTCTTCCAAAGGCCTCTGAAACGCAGTTTCTTTGCAGGCCTGATCTGGCTGAAGTAGGACTTCTGCTCTGGGTGTGCTACTTTGCCCTAGAGCTCAAAGGCACAACGTGCAGGCTTCTTTCCAAAGGGCGAGTTGGGCCCCACAGCATCTTGCTTCCAGCTCTTTGGGAAGCTAAGAAACAACTCGCTCTGCACAGTGCTCTTACAGCCTACCGGGAACAGCTCTTCCAAAGGCCTGTGAAACGCAGTTTCTTTGCAGGCCTGATCTGGCTGAAGTAGGACTTCTGCTCTGGGTGTGCTACTTTGCCCTAGAGCTGAAAGGCACAACGTGCAGGCTTCTTTCCAAAGGGCGAGTTGGGCCCCACAGCATCTTGCTTCCAGCTCTTTGGGAAGCTAAGAAACAACTCGCTCTGCACAGTGCTCTTACAGCCTACCGGGAACATCTCTTCCAAAGGCCTGTGAAACGCAGTTTCTTTGCAGGCCTGATCTGGCTGAAGTAGGGCTTCTGCTCTGGGTGTGCTACTTTGCCCTAGAGCTGAAAGGCACAACGTGCAGGCTTCTTTCCAAAGGGCGAGTTGGGCCCCACAGCATCTTGCTTCCAGCTCTTTGGGAACCTAAGAAACAACTCGCTCTGCACAGTGCTCTTACAGCCTACCGGGAACATCTCTTCCAAAGGCCTGTGAAACGCAGTTTCTTTGCAGGCCTGATCTGGCTGAAGTAGGACTTCTGCTCTGGGTGTGCTACTTTGCCCTAGAGCTGAAAGGCACAACGTGCAGGCTTCTTTCCAAAGGGCGAGTTGGGCCCCACAGCATCTTGCTTCCAGCTCTTTGGGAAGCTAAGAAACAACTCGCTCTGCACAGTGCTCTTACAGCCTACCGGGAACATCTCTTCCAAAGGCCTGTGAAACGCAGTTTCTTTGCAGGCCTGATCTGGCTGAAGTAGGACTTCTGCTCTGGGTGTGCTCCATTGCCCTAGAGCTGAAAGGCACAACGTGCAGGCTTCTTTCCAAGGGGCGAGTTGGGCCCCAAAGCATCTTGCTTCCAGCTCTTTGCGAAGCTGAGAAACAACTCGCTCTGCACAGTGCTCTTACAGCCTACGGGGAACATCTCTTCCAAAGGCCTGTGAAACTCAGTTTCTTTGCAGGCCTGATCTGGCTGAAGTAGGACTTCTGCTCTGGGTGTGCTACTTTGCCCTAGAGCTGAAAGGCATAACGTGCAGGCTTCTTTCCAAAGGGCGAGTTGGGCCCAACAGCATCTTGCTTCCAGCTCTTTGGGAAGCTAAGAAACAACTCGCTCTGCACAGTGCTCTTACAGCCTAGTGGGAACATCTCTTCCAAAGGCCTGTGAAACGCAGTTTCTTTGCAGGCCTGATCTGGCTGAAGTAGGACTTCTGTTCTGGGTGTGCTACTTTGCCCTAGAGCTGAAAGGCACAACGTGCAGGCTTCTTTCCAAGGGGTGAGTTGGGCCCCACAGCATCTTGCTTCCAGCTCTTTTGGAAGCTAAGAAACAACTCGCTCTGCACAGTGCTCTTATAGCCTACCGGGAACATATCTTCCAAAGGCCTGTGAAACGCAGTTTCTTTGCAGGCCTGATCTGGCTGAAGTAGGACTTCTGCTCTGGGTGTGCTACATTGCCCTAGAGCTGAAAGGCACAACGTGCAGGCTTCTTTCCAAGGGGCGAGTAGGGCCCCACAGCATCTTGCTTCCAGCTCTTTGGGAAGCTAAGAAACAACCCGCTCTGCACAGTGCTCTTACAGCCTACCAGGAACATCTCTTCCAAAGGCCTCTGAAACGCAGTTTCTTTGCAGGCCTGATCTGGCTGAAGTAGGACTTCTGCTCTGGGTGTGCTACTTTGCCCTAGAGCTCAAAGGCACAACGTGCAGGCTTCTTTCCAAAGGGCGAGTTGGGCCCCACAGCATCTTGCTTCCAGCTCTTTGGGAAGCTAAGAAACAACTCGCTCTGCACAGTGCTCTTACAGCCTACCGGGAACAGCTCTTCCAAAGGCCTGTGAAACGCAGTTTCTTTGCAGGCCTGATCTGGCTGAAGTAGGACTTCTGCTCTGGGTGTGCTACTTTGCCCTAGAGCTGAAAGGCACAACGTGCAGGCTTCTTTCCAAAGGGCGAGTTGGGCCCCACAGCATCTTGCTTCCAGCTCTTTGGGAAGCTAAGAAACAACTCGCTCTGCACAGTGCTCTTACAGCCTACCGGGAACATCTCTTCCAAAGGCCTGTGAAACGCAGTTTCTTTGCAGGCCTGATCTGGCTGAAGTAGGGCTTCTGCTCTGGGTGTGCTACTTTGCCCTAGAGCTGAAAGGCACAACGTGCAGGCTTCTTTCCAAAGGGCGAGTTGGGCCCGACAGCATCTTGCTTCCAGCTCTTTGGGAACCTAAGAAACAACTCGCTCTGCACAGTGCTCTTACAGCCTACCGGGAACATCTCTTCCAAAGGCCTGTGAAACGCAGTTTCTTTGCAGGCCTGATCTGGCTGAAGTAGGACTTCTGCTCTGGGTGTGCTACTTTGCCCTAGAGCTGAAAGGCACAACGTGCAGGCTTCTTTCCAAAGGGCGAGTTGGGCCCCACAGCATCTTGCTTCCAGCTCTTTGGGAAGCTAAGAAACAACTCGCTCTGCACAGTGCTCTTACAGCCTACCGGGAACATCTCTTCCAAAGGCCTGTGAAACGCAGTTTCTTTGCAGGCCTGATCTGGCTGAAGTAGGACTTCTGCTCTGGGTGTGCTCCATTGCCCTAGAGCTGAAAGGCACAACGTGCAGGCTTCTTTCCAAGGGGCGAGTTGGGCCCCAAAGCATCTTGCTTCCAGCTCTTTGCGAAGCTGAGAAACAACTCGCTCTGCACAGTGCTCTTACAGCCTACGGGGAACATCTCTTCCAAAGGCCTGTGAAACTCAGTTTCTTTGCAGGCCTGATCTGGCTGAAGTAGGACTTCTGCTCTGGGTGTGCTACTTTGCCCTAGAGCTGAAAGGCATAACGTGCAGGCTTCTTTCCAAAGGGCGAGTTGGGCCCAACAGCATCTTGCTTCCAGCTCTTTGGGAAGCTAAGAAACAACTCGCTCTGCACAGTGCTCTTACAGCCTAGTGGGAACATCTCTTCCAAAGGCCTGTGAAACGCAGTTTCTTTGCAGGCCTGATCTGGCTGAAGTAGGACTTCTGTTCTGGGTGTGCTACTTTGCCCTAGAGCTGAAAGGCACAACGTGCAGGCTTCTTTCCAAAGGGCGAGTTGGGCCCCACAGCATCTTGCTTCCAGCTCTTTGGGAACCTAAGAAACAACTCGCTCTGCACAGTGCTCTTACAGCCTACCGGGAACATCTCTTCCAAAGGCCTGTGAAACGCAGTTTCTTTGCAGGCCTGATCTGGCTGAAGTAGGACTTCTGCTCTGGATGTCCTACTTTGCCCTAGAGCTGAAAGGCACAACGTGCAGGCTTCTTTCCAAAGGGCGAGTTGGGCCCCACAGCATCTTGCTTCCAGCTCTTTGGGAAGCTAAGAAACAACTCGCTCTGCACAGTGCTCTTACAGCCTACCGGGAACATCTCTTCCAAAGGCCTGTGAAACGCAGTTTCTTTGCAGGCCTGATCTGGCTGAAGTAGGACTTCTGCTCTGGGTGTGCTCCATTGCCCTAGAGCTGAAAGGCACAACGTGCAGGCTTCTTTCCAAGGGGCGAGTTGGGCCCCACAGCATCTTGCTTCCAGCTCTTTGCGAAGCTGAGAAACAACTCGCTCTGAACAGTGCTCTTACAGCCTACGGGGAACATCTCTTCCAAATGCCTGTGAAACGCAGTTTCTTTGCAGGCCTGATCTGGCTGAAGTAGGACTTCTGCTCTGGGTGTGCTACTTTGCCCTAGAGCTGAAAGGCATAACGTGCAGGCTTCTTTCCAAAGGGCGAGTTGCGCCCAACAGCATCTTGCTTCCAGCTCTTTGGGAAGCTAAGAAACAACTCGCTCTGCACAGTGCTCTTACAGCCTAGTGGGAACATCTCTTCCAAAGGCCTGTGAAACGCAGTTTCTTTGCAGGCCTGATCTGGCTGAAGTAGGACTTCTGCTCTGGGTGTGCTACTTTGCCCTAGAGCTGAAAGGCACAACGTGCAGGCTTCTTTCCAAAGGGCGAGTTGGGCCCCACAGCATCTTGCTTCCAGCTCTTTGGGAAGCTGAGAAACAACTCGCTCTGCACAGTGCTCTTACAGCCTACCGGGAACATCTCTTCCAAACGCCTGTGAAACCCAGTTTCTTTGCAGGCCTGATCTGGCTGAAGTAGGACTTCTGCTCTTTGTGTGGTACTTTGCCCTAGAGCTGAAAGGCACAACGTGCAGGCTTCTTTCCAGAGGGCGAGTTGGGCCCCACAGCATCTTGCTTCCAGCTCTTTGGGAAGCTAATAAACAACTCTCTCTGCACAGTGCTCTTACAGCCTACCGGGAACCTCTCTTCCAAAGGCCTGTGAAACAAAGTTTCTTTGCAGGCCTGATCTGGCTGAAGTAGGACTTCTGCTCTGGGTGTGCTACTTTGCCCTAAAGCTGAAAGGCACAACGTGCAGGCTTCTTTCCAAAGGGCGAGTTGGGCCCCACAGCATCTTGCTTCCAGCTCTTTGGGAAGCTAAGAAACAACTCGCTCTGCACAGTGCTCTTACAGCCTACCGGGAACATCTCTTCCAAAGGCCTGTGAAACGCAGTTTCTTTGCAGGCCTGATCTGGTTGAAGTAGGACTTCTGCTCTAGGTGTGCTACTTTTCCCTAGACCTGAAAGGCACAACGTGCAGGCTTCTTTCCAGAGGGCGAGTTGGGCCCCACAGCATCTTGCTTCCAGCTCTTTGGGAAGCTAAGAAACAACTCGCTCTGCACAGTGCTCTTACAGCCTAGCGGGAACAGCTCTTCCAAAGGCCTGTTAAACGCAGTTTCTTTGCAGGCCTGATCTGGCTGAAGTAGGACTTCTGCTCTGGGTGTGCTACTTTGCCCTAGAGCTGAAAGGCACAACGTGCAGGCTTCTTTCCAAAGGGCGAGTTGGGCCCCACAGCATCTTGCTTCCAGCTCTTTGGGAAGCTAAGAAACAACTCGCTCTGCACAGTGCTCTTACAGCCTACCGGGAACATCTCTTCCAAAGGCCTGTGAAACACAGTTTCTTTGCAGGCCTGGTCTGGCTGAAGTAGGACTTCTGCTCTGGGTGTGCTACTTTGCCCTAGAGCTGAAAGGCACAACATGCAGGCTTCTTTCCAAAGGGCGAGTAGGGCCCCACAGCATCTTGCTTCCAGCTCTTTGGGAAGCTAAGAAACAACTCGCTCTGCACAGTGCTCTTATAGCCTACCGGGAACATCTCTTCCAAAGGCCTGTGAAACGCAGTTTCTTTGCAGGCCTGATCTGGCTGAAGTAGGACTTCTGCTCTGGGTGTGCTACTTTGCCCTAGAGCTGAAAGGCACAACGTGCAGGCTTCTTTCCAAAGGGCGAGTTGGTCCCCACAGTATCTTGCTTCCAGCTCTTTGGGAAGCTAAGTAACAACTCGCTCTGCACAGTGCTCTTACAGCCTAGTGGGAACATCTATTCCAAAGACCTGTGAAACGCAGTTTCTTTGCAGGCCTGATCTGGCTGAAGTAGGACTTCTGCTCTGGGTGTGCTACATTGCCCTAGAGCTGAAAGGCACAACGTGCAGGCTTCTTCCAAGGGGTGAGTTGGGCCCCACAGCATCTTGCTTCCAGCTCTTTTGGAAGCTAAGAAACAACTCGCTCTGCACAGTGCTCTTACAGCCTACCGGGAACATCTCTTCCAAAGGCCTGTGAAACGCAGTTTCTTTGCAGGCCTGATCTGGCTGAAGTAGGACTTCTGCTCTGGGTGTGCTACATTGCCCTAGAGCTGAAAGGCACAACGGGCCGGCTTCTTTCCAAGGGGCGAGTAGGGCCCCACAGCATCTTGCTTCCAGCTCTTTGGGAAGCTAAGAAACAACCCACTCTGCACAGTGCTCTTACAGCCTACCAGGAACATCTCTTCCAAAGGCCTGTGAAACGCAGTTTCTTTGCAGGCCTGATCTGGCTGAAGTAGGACTTCTGCTCTGGGTGTGCTACTTTGCCCTAGAGCTGAAAGGCACAACGTGCAGGCTTCTTTCCAAAGGGCGAGTTGGGCCCCACAGCATCTTGCTTCCAGCTCTTTGGGAAGCAAAGAAACAACTCGCTCTGCACAGTGCTCTTACAGCCTACCGGGAACATCTCTTCCAAAGGCCTGTGAAACGCAGTTTCTTTGCAGGCCTGATCTGGCTGAAGTAGGACTTCTGCTCTGGGTGTGCTACTTTGCCCTAGAGCTGAAAGGCACAGCGTGCAGGCTTCTTTCCAAAGGGCGAGTTGGGCCCCACAGCATCTTGCTTCCAGCTCTTTGGGAAGCTAAGAAACAACTCGCTCTGCACAGTGCTCTTACAGCCTACCGGGAACATCTCTTCCAAAGGCCTGTGAAACGCAGTTTCTTTGCAGGCCTGATCTGGCTGAAGTAGGACTTCTGCTCTGGGTGTGCTACTTTGCCCTAGAGCTGAAAGGCACAACGTGCAGGCTTCTTTCCAAAGGGCGAGTTGGGCCCCACAGCATCTTGCTTCCAGCTCTTTGGGAACCTAAGAAACAACTCGCTCTGCACAGTGCTCTTACAGCCTACCGGGAACATCTCTTCCAAAGGGCTGTGAAACGCAGTTTCTTTGCAGGCCTGATCTGGCTGAAGTAGGACTTCTGCTCTGGGTGTGCTACTTTGCCCTAGAGCTGAAAGGCACAACGTGCAGGCTTCTTTCCAAAGGGCGAGTTGGGCCCCACAGCATCTTGCTTCCAGCTCTTTGGGAAGCTAAGAAACAACTCGCTCTGCACAGTGCTCTTACAGCCTACCGGGAACATCTCTTCCAAAGGCCTGTGAAACGCAGTTTCTTTGCAGGCCTGATCTGGCTGAAGTAGTACTTCTGCTCTGGGTGTGCTACTTTGCCCTAGAGCTGAAAGGCACAACGTGCAGGCTTCTTTCCAAAGGGCGAGTTGGGCCCCACAGCATCTTGCTTCCAGCTCTTTGGGAAGCTAAGAAACAACTCGCTCTGCACAGTGCTCTTACAGCCTACCGGGAACATCTCTTCCAAAGGCCTGTGAAACGCAGTTTCTTTGCAGGCCTGGTCTGGCTGAAGTAGGACTTCTGCTCTGGGTGTGCTACTTTGCCCTAGAGCTGAAAGGCACAACGTGCAGGCTTCTTTCCAAAGGGCGAGTTGGGCCCCGCAGCATCTTGCTTCCAGCTCTTTGGGAAGCTAAGAAACAACTCGCTCTGCACAGTGCTCTTACAGCCTACCGGGAACATCTCTTCCAAAGGCCTGTCAAACGCAGTTTCTTTGCAGGCCTGATCTGGCTGAAGTAGGACTTCAGCTCTGGGTGTGCTACTTTGCCCTAGAGCTGAAAGGCACAACGTGCAGGCTTCTTTCCAAAGGGCGAGTTGGGCCCCACAGCATCTTGCTTCCAGCTCTTTGGGAAGCTGAGAAACAACTCGCTCTGCACAGTGCTCTTACAGCCTACCGGGAACATCTCTTCCAAAGGCCTGTGAAACGCAGTTTCTTTGCAGGCCTGATCTGGCTGAAGTAGGACTTCTGCTCTGGGTGTGCTACTTTGCCCTAGAGCTGAAAGGCACAACGTGCAGGCTTCTTTCCAAAGGGCGAGTTGGGCCCCACAGCATCTTGCTTCCAGCTCTTTGGGAAGCTGAGAAACAACTCGCTCTGCACAGTGCTCTTACAGCCTACGGGGAACATCTCTTCCAAAGGCCTGTGAAACGCAGTTTCTTTGCAGGCCTGATCTGGCTGAAGTAGGACTTCTGCTCTGGGTGTGCTACTTTGCCCTAGAGCTGAAAGGCATAACGTGCAGGCTTCTTTCCAAAGGGCGAGTTGTGCCCAACAGCATCTTGCTTCCAGCTCTTTGGGAAGCTAAGAAACAACTCGCTCTGCACAGTGCTCTTACAGCCTAGTGGGAACATCTCTTCCAAAGGCCTGTGAAACGCAGTTTCTTTGCAGGCCTGATCTGGCTGAAGTAGGACTTCTGCTCTGGGTGTGCTACTTTGCCCTAGAGCTGAAAGGCACAACGTGCAGGCTTCTTTCCAAAGGGCGAGTTGGGCCCCACAGCATCTTGCTTCCAGCTCTTTGGGAAGCTGAGAAACAACTCGCTCTGCACAGTGCTCTTACAGCCTACCGGGAACATCTCTTCCAAACGCCTGTGAAACCCAGTTTCTTTGCAGGCCTGATCTGGCTGAAGTAGGACTTCTGCTCTTTGTGTGGTACTTTGCCCTAGAGCTGAAAGGCACAACGTGCAGGCTTCTTTCCAGAGGGCGAGTTGGGCCCCACAGCATCTTGCTTCCAGCTCTTTGGGAAGCTAATAAACAACTCGCTCTGCACAGTGCTCTTACAGCCTACCGGGAACCTCTCTTCCAAAGGCCTGTGAAACAAAGTTTCTTTGCAGGCCTGATCTGGCTGAAGTAGGACTTCTGCTCTGGTTGTGCTACTTTGCCCTAAAGCTGAAAGGCACAACGTGCAGGCTTCTTTCCAAAGGGCGAGTTGGGCCCCACAGCATCTTGCTTCCAGCTCTTTGGGAAGCTAAGAAACAACTCGCTCTGCACAGTGCTCTTACAGCCTACCGGGAACATCTCTTCCAAAGGCCTGTGAAACGCAGTTTCTTTGCAGGCCTGATCTGGTTGAAGTAGGACTTCTGCTCTAGGTGTGCTACTTTTCCCTAGAGCTGAAAGGCACAACGTGCAGGCTTCTTTCCAGAGGGCGAGTTGGGCCCCACAGCATCTTGCTTCCAGCTCTTTGGGAAGCTAAGAAACAACTCGCTCTGCACAGTGCTCTTACAGCCTACCGGGAACATCTCTTCCAAAGGCCTGTGAAACGCAGTTTCTTTGCAGGCCTGATCTGGCTGAAGTAGGACTTCTGCTGTGGGTGTGCTCCATTGCCCTAGAGCTGAAAGGCACAACGTTCAGGCTTCTTTCCAAAGGGCGAGTTGGGCCCCACAGCATCTTGCTTCCAGCTCTTTGGGAAGCTAAGCAACAACTCGCTCTGCACAGTGCTCTTACAGCCTAAGGGGAACATCTCTTCCAAAGGCCTGTGAAACACAGTTTCTTTGCAGGCCTGATCTGGCTGAAGTAGGACTTCTGCTCTGGGTGTGCTACTTTGCCCTAGAGCTGAAAGGCACAACGTGCAGGCTTCTTTCCAAAGGGCGAGTTGGGCCCCACAGCATCTTGCTTCCAGCTCTTTGGGAAGCTAAGAAACAACTCGCTCTGCACAGTGCTCTTACAGCCTACCGGGAACATCTCTTCCAAAGGCCTGTGAAACCCAGTTTCTTTGCAGGCCTGATCTGGCTGAAGTAGGACTTCTGCTCTGGGTGTGCTACTTTGCCCTAGAGCTGAAAGGCACAACGTGCAGGCTTCTTTCCAAAGGGCGAGTTGGGCCCCACAGCATCTTGCTTCCAGCGCTTTGGGAAGCTAAGAAACAACTCGCTCTGCACAGTGCTCTTACAGCCTACCGGGAACATCTCTTCCAAAGGCCTGTGAAACACAGTTTCTTTGCAGGCCTGGTCTGGCTGAAGTAGGACTTCTGCTCTGGGTGTGCTACTTTGCCCTAGAGCTGAAAGGCACAACATGCAGGCTTCTTTCCAAAGGGCGAGTAGGGCCCCACAGCATCTTGCTTCCAGCTCTTTGGGAAGCTAAGAAACAACTCGCTCTGCACAGTGCTCTTATAGCCTACCGGGAACATCTCTTCCAAAGGCCTGTGAAACGCAGTTTCTTTGCAGGCCTGATCTGGCTGAAGTAGGACTTCTGATCTGGGTGTGCTACTTTGCCCTAGAGCTGAAAGGCACAACGTGCAGGCTTCTTTCCAAAGGGCGAGTTGGGCCTCACAGCATCTTGCTTCCAGCTCTTTGGGAAGCTAAGAAACAACTCGCTCTGCACAGTGCTCTTACAGCCTACCGGGAACATCTCTTCCAAACGCCTGTGAAACGCAGTTTCTTTGCAGGCCTGATCTGGCTGAAGTAGGACTTCTGCTCTGGGTGTGCTACTTTGCCCTAGAGCTGAAAGGCACAACGTGCAGGCTTCTTTCCAAAGGGCGAGTTGGTCCCCACAGTATCTTGCTTCCAGCTCTTTGGGAAGCTAAGTAACAACTCGCTCTGCACAGTGCTCTTACAGCCTAGTGGGAACATCTATTCCAAAGACCTGTGAAACGCAGTTTCTTTGCAGGCCTGATCTGGCTGAAGTAGGACTTCTGCTCTGGGTGTGCTACATTGCCCTAGAGCTGAAAGGCACAACGTGCAGGCTTCTTCCAAGGGGTGAGTTGGGCCCCACAGCATCTTGCTTCCAGCTCTTTTGGAAGCTAAGAAACAACTCGCTCTGCACAGTGCTCTTACAGCCTACCGGGAACATCTCTTCCAAAGGCCTGTGAAACGCAGTTTCTTTGCAGGCCTGATCTGGCTGAAGTAGGACTTCTGCTCTGGGTGTGCTACATTGCCCTAGAGCTGAAAGGCACAACGGGCCGGCTTCTTTCCAAGGGGCGAGTAGGGCCCCACAGCATCTTGCTTCCAGCTCTTTGGGAAGCTAAGAAACAACCCACTCTGCACAGTGCTCTTACAGCCTACCAGGAATATCTCTTCCAAAGGCCTGTGAAACGCAGTTTCTTTGCAGGCCTGATCTGGCTGAAGTAGGACTTCTGCTCTGGGTGTGCTACTTTGCCCTAGAGCTGAAAGGCACAACGTGCAGGCTTCTTTCCAAAGGGCGAGTTGGGCCCCACAGCATCTTGCTTCCAGCTCTTTGGGAAGCAAAGAAACAACTCGCTCTGCACAGTGCTCTTACAGCCTACCGGGAACATCTCTTCCAAAGGCCTGTGAAACGCAGTTTCTTTGCAGGCCTGATCTGGCTGAAGTAGGACTTCTGCTCTGGGTGTGCTACTTTGCCCTAGAGCTGAAAGGCACAGCGTGCAGGCTTCTTTCCAAAGGGCGAGTTGGGCCCCACAGCATCTTGCTTCCAGCTCTTTGGGAAGCTAAGAAACAACTCGCTCTGCACAGTGCTCTTACAGCCTACCGGGAACATCTCTTCCAAAGGCCTGTGAAACGCAGTTTCTTTTCAGGCCTGATCTGGCTGAAGTAGGACTTCTGCTCTGGGTGTGCTACTTTGCCCTAGAGCTGAAAGGCACAACGTGCAGGCTTCTTTCCAAAGGGCGAGTTGGGCCCCACAGCATCTTGCTTCCAGCTCTTTGCGAAGCTAAGAAACAACTCGCTCTGCACAGTGCTCTTACAGCCTAGTGGGAACACATGTTCCAAAGGCATGTGAAACGCAGTTCCTTTGCAGGCCTGATCTGGCTGAAGTTGGACTTCTGCTCTGGGTGTGCTACTTTGCCCTAGAGCTGAAAGGCACAACGTGCAGGCTTCTTTCCAAAGGGCGAGTTGGGCCCCACAGCATCTTGCTTCCAGCTCTTTGGGAAGCTAAGAAACAACTCGCTCTGCACAGTGCTCTTACAGCCTACCGGGAACATCTCTTCCAAAGGCCTGTGAAACGCAGTTTCTTTGCAGGCCTGATCTGGCTGAAGTAGGACTTCTGCTCTGGGTGTGCTACTTTGCCCTAGAGCTGAAAGGCACAACGTGCAGGCTTCTTTCCAAAGGGCGAGTTGGGCCCCACAGCATCTTGCTTCCAGCTCTTTGGGAAGCTAAGAAACAACTCGCTCTGCACAGTGCTCTTACAGCCTACCGGGAACATCTCTTCCAAAGGCCTGTGAAACGCAGTTTCTTTGCAGGCCTGGTCTGGCTGAAGTAGGACTTCTGCTCTGGGTGTGCTACTTTGCCCTAGAGCTGAAAGGCACAACGTGCAGGCTTCTTTCCAAAGGGCGAGTTGGGCCCCACAGCATCTTGCTTCCAGCTCTTTGGGAAGCTAAGAAACAACTCGCTCTGCACAGTGCTCTTACAGCCTACCGGGAACATCTCTTCCAAAGGCCTGTCAAACGCAGTTTCTTTGCAGGCCTGATCTGGCTGAAGTAGGACTTCAGCTCTGGGTGTGCTACTTTGCCCTAGAGCTGAAAGGCACAACGTGCAGGCTTCTTTCCAAAGGGCGAGTTGGGCCCCACAGCATCTTGCTTCCAGCTCTTTGGGAAGCTGAGAAACAACTCGCTCTGCACAGTGCTCTTACAGCCTACCGGGAACATCTCTTCCAAAGGCCTGTGAAACGCAGTTTCTTTGCAGGCCTGATCTGGCTGAAGTAGGACTTCTGCTCTGGGTGTGCTACTTTGCCCTAGAGCTGAAAGGCACAACGTGCAGGCTTCTTTCCAAAGGGCGAGTTGGGCCCCACAGCATCTTGCTTCCAGCTCTTTGGGAAGCTGAGAAACAACTCGCTCTGCACAGTGCTCTTACAGCCTACGGGGAACATCTCTTCCAAAGGCCTGTGAAACGCAGTTTCTTTGCAGGCCTGATCTGGCTGAAGTAGGACTTCTGCTCTGGGTGTGCTACTTTGCCCTAGAGCTGAAAGGCATAACGTGCAGGCTTCTTTCCAAAGGGCGAGTTGGGCCCAACAGCATCTTGCTTCCAGGTCTTTGGGAAGCTAAGAAACAACTCGCTCTGCACAGTGCTCTTACAGCCTAGTGGGAACATCTCTTCCAAAGGCCTGTGAAACGCAGTTTCTTTGCAGGCCTGATCTGGCTGAAGTAGGACTTCTGCTCTGGGTGTGCTACTTTGCCCTAGAGCTGAAAGGCACAACGTGCAGGCTTCTTTCCAAAGGGCGAGTTGGGCCCCACAGCATCTTGCTTCCAGCTCTTTGGGAAGCTGAGAAACAACTCGCTCTGCACAGTGCTCTTACAGCCTACCGGGAACATCTCTTCCAAACGCCTGTGAAACCCAGTTTCTTTGCAGGCCTGATCTGGCTGAAGTAGGACTTCTGCTCTTTGTGTGGTACTTTGCCCTAGAGCTGAAAGGCACAACGTGCAGGCTTCTTTCCAGAGGGCGAGTTGGGCCCCACAGCATCTTGCTTCCAGCTCTTTGGGAAGCTAATAAACAACTCGCTCTGCACAGTGCTCTTACAGCCTACCGGGAACCTCTCTTCCAAAGGCCTGTGAAACAAAGTTTCTTTGCAGGCCTGATCTGGCTGAAGTAGGACTTCTGCTCTGGTTGTGCTACTTTGCCCTAAAGCTGAAAGGCACAACGTGCAGGCTTCTTTCCAAAGGGCGAGTTGGGCCCCACAGCATCTTGCTTCCAGCTCTTTGTGAAGCTAAGAAACAACTCGCTCTGCACAGTGCTCTTACAGCCTACCGGGAACATCTCTTCCAAAGGCCTGTGAAACGCAGTTTCTTTGCAGGCCTGATCTGGTTGAAGTAGGACTTCTGCTCTAGGTGTGCTACTTTTCCCTAGAGCTGAAAGGCACAACGTGCAGGCTTCTTTCCAGAGGGCGAGTTGGGCCCCACAGCATCTTGCTTCCAGCTCTTTGGGAAGCTAAGAAACAACTCGCTCTGCACAGTGCTCTTACAGCCTACCGGGAACATCTCTTCCAAAGGCCTGTGAAACGCAGTTTCTTTGCAGGCCTGATCTGGCTGAAGTAGGACTTCTGCTGTGGGTGTGCTCCATTGCCCTAGAGCTGAAAGGCACAACGTTCAGGCTTCTTTCCAAAGGGCGAGTTGGGCCCCACAGCATCTTGCTTCCAGCTCTTTGGGAAGCTAAGCAACAACTCGCTCTGCACAGTGCTCTTACAGCCTACGGGGAACATCTCTTCCAAAGGCCTGTGAAACACAGTTTCTTTGCAGGCCTGATCTGGCTGAAGTAGGACTTCTGCTCTGGGTGTGCTACTTTGCCCTAGAGCTGAAAGGCACAACGTGCAGGCTTCTTTCCAAAGGGCGAGTTGGGCCCCACAGCATCTTGCTTCCAGCTCTTTGGGAAGCTAAGAAACAACCCACTCTGCACAGTGCTCTTACAGCCTACCAGGAACATCTCTTCCAAAGGCCTGTGAAACGCAGTTTCTTTGCAGGCCTGATCTGGCTGAAGTAGGACTTCTGCTCTGGGTGTGCTACTTTGTCCTAGAGCTTAAAGGCACAACGTGCAGGCTTCTTTCCAAAGGGCGAGTTGGGCCCCACAGCATCTTGCTTCCAGCTCTTTGGGAAGCTAAGAAACAACTCGCTCTGCACAGTGCTCTTACAGCCTACCGGGAACATCTCTTCCAAAGGCCTGTGAAACGCAGTTTCTTTGCAGGCCTGATCTGGCTGAAGTAGGACTTCTGCTCTGGGTGTGCTACTTTGCCCTAGAGCTGAAAGGCACAGCGTGCAGGCTTCTTTCCAAAGGGCGAGTTGGGCCCCACAGCATCTTGCTTCCAGCTCTTTGGGAAGCTAAGAAACAACTCGCTCTGCACAGTGCTCTTACAGCCTACCGGGAACATCTCTTCCAAAGGCCTGTGAAACGCAGTTTCTTTGCAGGCCTGATCTGGCTGAAGTAGGACTTCTGCTCTGGGTGTGCTACTTTGCCCTAGAGCTGAAAGGCACAACGTGCAGGCTTCTTTCCAAAGGGCGAGTTGGGCCCCACAGCATCTTGCTTCCAGCTCTTTGGGAAGCTAAGAAACAACTCGCTCTGCACAGTGCTCTTACAGCCTACCGGGAACATCTCTTCCAAAGGCCTGTGAAACGCAGTTTCTTTGCAGGCCTGGTCTGGCTGAAGTAGGACTTCTGCTCTGGGTGTGCTACTTTGCCCTAGAGCTGAAAGGCACAACGTGCAGGCTTCTTTCCAAAGGGCGAGTTGGGCCCCACAGCATCTTGCTTCCAGCTCTTTGGGAAGCTAAGAAACAACTCGCTCTGCACAGTGCTCTTACAGCCTACCGGGAACATCTCTTCCAAAGGCCTGTGAAACGCAGTTTCTTTGCCGGCCTGATCTGGCTGAAGTAGGACTTCTGCTCTGGGTGTGCTACTTTGCCCTAGAGCTGAAAGGCACAACGTGCAGGCTTCTTTCCAAAGGGCGAGTTGGGCCCCACAGCATCTTGCTTCCAGCTCTTTGGGAAGCTAAGAAACAACTCGCTCTGCACAGTGCTCTTACAGCCTACCGGGAACATCTCTTCCAAAGGCCTGTCAAACGCAGTTTCTTTGCAGGCCTGATCTGGCTGAAGTAGGACTTCAGCTCTGGGTGTGCTCCATTGCCCTAGAGCTGAAAGGCACAACGTGCAGGCTTCTTTCCAAAGGGCGAGTTGGGCCCCACAGCATCTTGCTTCCAGCTCTTTGGGAAGCTGAGAAACAACTCGCTCTGCACAGTGCTCTTACAGCCTACCGGGAACATCTCTTCCAAAGGCCTGTGAAACGCAGTTTCTTTGCAGGCCTGATCTGGCTGAAGTAGGACTTCTGCTCTGGGTGTGCTACTTTGCCCTAGAGCTGAAAGGCACAACGTGCAGGCTTCTTTCCAAAGGGCGAGTTGGGCCCCACAGCATCTTGCTTCCAGCTCTTTGGGAAGCTGAGAAACAACTCGCTCTGCACAGTGCTCTTACAGCCTACGGGGAACATCTCTTCCAAAGGCCTGTGAAACGCAGTTTCTTTGCAGGCCTGATCTGGCTGAAGTAGGACTTCTGCTCTGGGTGTGCTACTTTGCCCTAGAGCTGAAAGGCATAACGTGCAGGCTTCTTTCCAAAGGGCAAGTTGGGCCCAACAGCATCTTGCTTCCAGCTCTTTGGGAAGCTAAGAAACATCTCGCTCTGCACAGTGCTCTTACAGCCTAGTGGGAACATCTCTTCCAAAGGCCTGTGAAACGCAGTTTCTTTGCAGGCCTGATCTGGCTGAAGTAGGACTTCTGCTCTGGGTGTGCTACTTTGCCCTAGAGCTGAAAGGCACAACGTGCAGGCTTCTTTCCAAAGGGCGAGTTGGGCCCCACAGCATCTTGCTTCCAGCTCTTTGGGAAGCTGAGAAACAACTCGCTCTGCACAGTGCTCTTACAGCCTACCGGGAACATCTCTTCCAAACGCCTGTGAAACCCAGTTTCTTTGCAGGCCTGATCTGGCTGAAGTAGGACTTCTGCTCTTTGTGTGGTACTTTGCCCTAGAGCTGAAAGGCACAACGTGCAGGCTTCTTTCCAGAGGGCGAGTTGGGCCCCACAGCATCTTGCTTCCAGCTCTTTGGGAAGCTAATAAACAACTCGCTCTGCACAGTGCTCTTACAGCCTACCGGGAACCTCTCTTCCAAAGGCCTGTGAAACAAAGTTTCTTTGCAGGCCTGATCTGGCTGAAGTAGGACTTCTGCTCTGGTTGTGCTACTTTGCCCTAAAGCTGAAAGGCACAACGTGCAGGCTTCTTTCCAAAGGGCGAGTTGGGCCCCACAGCATCTTGCTTCCAGCTCTTTGGGAAGCTAAGAAACAACTCGCTCTGCACAGTGCTCTTACAGCCTACCGGGAACATCTCTTCCAAAGGCCTGTGAAACGCAGTTTCTTTGCAGGCCTGATCTGGTTGAAGTAGGACTTCTGCTCTAGGTGTGCTACTTTTCCCTAGAGCTGAAAGGCACAACGTGCAGGCTTCTTTCCAGAGGGCGAGTTGGGCCCCACAGCATCTTGCTTCCAGCTCTTTGGGAAGCTAAGAAACAACTCGCTCTGCACAGTGCTCTTACAGCCTACCGGGAACATCTCTTCCAAAGGCCTGTGAAACGCAGTTTCTTTGCAGGCCTGATCTGGCTGAAGTAGGACTTCTGCTGTGGGTGTGCTCCATTGCCCTAGAGCTGAAAGGCACAACGTTCAGGCTTCTTTCCAAAGGGCGAGTTGGGCCCCACAGCATCTTGCTTCCAGCTCTTTGGGAAGCTAAGCAACAACTCGCTCTGCACAGTGCTCTTACAGCCTACGGGGAACATCTCTTCCAAAGGCCTGTGAAACACAGTTTCTTTGCAGGCCTGATCTGGCTGAAGTAGGACTTCTGCTCTGGGTGTGCTACTTTGCCCTAGAGCTGAAAGGCACAACGTGCAGGCTTCTTTCCAAAGGGCGAGTTGGGCCCCACAGCATCTTGCTTCCAGCTCTTTGGGAAGCTAAGAAACAACTCGCTCTGCACAGTGCTCTTACAGCCTACCGGGAACATCTCTTCCAAAGGCCTGTGAAACCCAGTTTCTTTGCAGGCCTGATCTGGCTGAAGTAGGACTTCTGCTCTGGGTGTGCTACTTTGCCCTAGAGCTGAAAGGCACAACGTGCAGGCTTCTTTCCAAAGGGCGAGTTGGGCCCCACAGCATCTTGCTTCCAGCGCTTTGGGAAGCTAAGAAACAACTCGCTCTGCACAGTGCTCTTACAGCCTACCGGGAACATCTCTTCCAAAGGCCTGTGAAACACAGTTTCTTTGCAGGCCTGGTCTGGCTGAAGTAGGACTTCTGCTCTGGGTGTGCTACTTTGCCCTAGAGCTGAAAGGCACAACATGCAGGCTTCTTTCCAAAGGGCGAGTAGGGCCCCACAGCATCTTGCTTCCAGCTCTTTGGGAAGCTAAGAAACAACTCGCTCTGCACAGTGCTCTTATAGCCTACCGGGAACATCTCTTCCAAAGGCCTGTGAAACGCAGTTTCTTTGCAGGCCTGATCTGGCTGAAGTAGGACTTCTGCTCTGGGTGTGCTACTTTGCCCTAGAGCTGAAAGGCACAACGTGCAGGCTTCTTTCCAAAGGGCGAGTTGGGCCTCACAGCATCTTGCTTCCAGCTCTTTGGGAAGCTAAGAAACAACTCGCTCTGCACAGTGCTCTTACAGCCTACCGGGAACATCTCTTCCAAACGCCTGTGAAACGCAGTTTCTTTGCAGGCCTGATCTGGCTGAAGTAGGACTTCTGCTCTGGGTGTGCTACTTTGCCCTAGAGCTAAAAGGCACAACGTGCGGGCTTCTTTCCAAAGGGCGAGTTGGTCCCCACAGCATCTTGCTTCCAGCTCTTTGGGAAGCTAAGAAACAACTCGCTCTGCACAGTGCTCTTACAGCCTAGTGGGAACATCTATTCCAAAGACCTGTGAAACGCAGTTTCTTTGCAGGCCTGATCTGGCTGAAGTAGGACTTCTGCTCTGGGTGTGCTACATTGCCCTAGAGCTGAAAGGCACAACGGGCCGGCTTCTTTCCAAGGGGCGAGTAGGGCCCCACAGCATCTTTCTTCCAGCTCTTTGGGAAGCTAAGAAACAACCCACTCTGCACAGTGCTCTTACAGCATACCAGGAACATCTCTTCCAAAGGCCTGTGAAACGCAGTTTCTTTGCAGGCCTGATCTGGCTGAAGTAGGACTTCTGCTCTGGGTGTGCTACTTTGCCCTAGAGCTTAAAGGCACAACGTGCAGGCTTCTTTCCAAAGGGCGAGTTGGGCCCCACAGCATCTTGCTTCCAGCTCTTTGGGAAGCTAAGAAACAACTCGCTCTGCACAGTGCTCTTACAGCCTACCGGGAACATCTCTTCCAAAGGCCTGTGAAACGCAGTTTCTTTGCAGGCCTGATCTGGCTGAAGTAGGACTTCTGCTCTGGGTGTGCTACTTTGCCCTAGAGCTGAAAGGCACAGCGTGCAGGCTTCTTTCCAAAGGGCGAGTTGGGCCCCACAGCATCTTGCTTCCAGCTCTTTGGGAAGCTAAGAAACAACTCGCTCTGCACAGTGCTCTTACAGCCTACCGGGAACATCTCTTCCAAAGGCCTGTGAAACGCAGTTTCTTTGCAGGCCTGATCTGGCTGAAGTAGGACTTCTGCTCTGGGTGTGCTACTTTGCCCTAGAGCTGAAAGGCACAACGTGCAGGCTTCTTTCCAAAGGGCGAGTTGGGCCCCACAGCATCTTGCTTCCAGCTCTTTGGGAACCTAAAAAACAACTCGCTCTGCACAGTGCTCTTACAGCCTACCGGGAACATCTCTTCCAAAGGCCTGTGAAACGCAGTTTCTTTGCAGGCCTGATCTGGCTGAAGTAGGACTTCTGCTCTGGGTGTGCTACTTTGCCCTAGAGCTGAAAGGCACAACGTGCAGGCTTCTTTCCAAAGGGCGAGTTGGGCCCCACAGCATCTTGCTTCCAGCTCTTTGGGAAGCTAAGAAACAACTCGCTCTGCACAGTGCTCTTACAGCCTACCGGGAACATCTCTTCCAAAGGCCTGTGAAACGCAGTTTCTTTGCCGGCCTGATCTGGCTGAAGTAGGACTTCTGCTCTGGGTGTGCTACTTTGCCCTAGAGCTGAAAGGCACAACGTGCAGGCTTCTTTCTAAAGGGCGAGTTGGGCCCCACAGCATCTTGCTTCCAGCTCTTTGGGAAGCTAAGAAACAACTCGCTCTGCACAGTGCTCTTACAGCCTACCGGGAACATCTCTTCCAAAGGCCTGTCAAACGCAGTTTCTTTGCAGGCCTGATCTGGCTGAAGTAGGACTTCTGCTCTGGGTGTGCTACTTTGCCCTAGAGCTGAAAGGCACAACGTGCAGGCTTCTTTCCAAAGGGCGAGTTGGGCCCCACAGCATCTTGCTTCCAGCTCTTTGGGAAGCTAGGAAACAACTCACTCTGCACAGTGCTCTTACAGCCTACCGGGAACATCTCTTCCAAAGGCCTGTGAAACGCAGTTTCTTTGCAGGCCTGATCTGGCTGAAGTAGGACTTCTGCTCTGGGTGTGCTACTTTGCCCTAGAGCTGAAAGGCACAACGTGCAGGCTTCTTTCCAAAGGGCGAGTTGGGCCCCACAGCATCTTGCTTCCAGCTCTTTGGGAAGCTAAGAAACAACTCGCTCTGCACAGTGCTCTTACAGCCTACCGGGAACATCTCTTCCAAAGGCCTGTGAAACGCAGTTTCTTTGCAGGCCTGATCTGGCTGAAGTAGGACTTCTGCTCTGGGTGTGCTACTTTGCCCTAGAGCTGAAAGGCACAACGTGCAGGCTTTTTTCCAAAGGGCGAGTTGGGCCCCACAGCATCTTGCTTCCAGCTCTTTGGGAAGCTAAGAAACAACTCGCTCTGCACAGTGCTCTTACAGCCTACCGGGAACATCTCTTCCAAAGGCCTGTCAAACGCAGTTTCTTTGCAGGCCTGATCTGGCTGAAGTAGGACTTCAGCTCTGGGTGTGCTACTTTGCCCTAGAGCTGAAAGGCACAACGTGCAGGCTTCTTTCCAAAGGGCGAGTTGGGCCCCACAGCATCTTGCTTCCAGCTCTTTGGGAAGCTGAGAAACAACTCGCTCTGCACAGTGCTCTTACAGCCTACCGGGAACATCTCTTCCAAAGGCCTGTGAAACGCAGTTTCTTTGCAGGCCTGATCTGGCTGAAGTAGGACTTCTGCTCTGGGTGTGCTACTTTGCCCTAGAGCTGAAAGGCACAACGTGCAGGCTTCTTTCCAAAGGGCGAGTTGGGCCCCACAGCATCTTGCTTCCAGCTCTTTGGGAAGCTGAGAAACAACTCGCTCTGCACAGTGCTCTTACAGCCTACCGGGAACATCTCTTCCAAAGGCCTGTGAAACGCAGTTTCTTTGCAGGCCTGATCTGGCTGAAGTAGGACTTCTGCTCTGGGTGTGCTACTTTGCCCTAGAGCTGAAAGTCACAACGTGCAGGCTTCTTTCCAAAGGGCGAGTTGGGCCCCACAGCATCTTGCTTCCAGCTCTTTGGGAAGCTGAGAAACAACTCGCTCTGCACAGTGCTCTTACAGCCTACCGGGAACATCTCTTCCAAAGGCCTGTGAAACGCAGTTTCTTTGCAGGCCTGATCTGGCTGAAGTAGGACTTCTGCTCTGGGTGTGCTACTTTGCCCTAGAGCTGAAAGGCACAACATGCAGGATTCTTTCCAAAGGCCGAGTTGGGCCCCACAGCATCTTGCTTCCAGCTCTTTGGGAAGCTAAGAAACAACTCGCTCTGCACAGTGCTCTTACAGCCTACCGGGAACATCTCTTCCAAAGGCCTGTGAAACACAGTTTCTTTGAATGCCTGGTCTGGCTGAAGTAGGACTTCTGCTCTGGGTGTGCTACTTTGCCCTAGAGCTGAAAGGCACAACGTGCAGGCTTCTTTCCAAAGGGCGAGTTGGGCCCCACAGCATCTTGCTTCCAGCTCTTTGGGAAGCTAAGAAACAACTCGCTCTGCACAGTGCTCTTATAGCCTACCGGGAACATCTCTTCCAAAGGCCTGTGAAACGCAGTTTCTTTGCAGGCCTGATCTGGCTGAAGTAGGACTTCTGCTCTGGGTGTGCTACTTTGCCCTAGAGCTGAAAGGCACAACGTGCAGGCTTCTTTCCAAAGGGCGAGTTGGGCCCCACAGCATCTTGCTTCCAGCTCTTTGGGAAGCTAAGAAACAACTCGCTCTGCACAGTGCTCTTACAGCCTACCGGGAACATCTCTTCCAAAGGCCTGTGAAACGCAGTTTCTTTGCAGGCCTGATCTGGCTGAAGTAGGACTTCTGCTCTGGGTGTGCTACTTTGCCCTAGAGCTG
This sequence comes from Equus caballus, assembly GCF_041296265.1. Classification (NCBI taxonomy): domain Eukaryota; kingdom Metazoa; phylum Chordata; class Mammalia; order Perissodactyla; family Equidae; genus Equus; species Equus caballus. The sequence continues at coordinate 30,930,306 of NC_091689.1, forward strand.
AAAGGCACAACGTGCAGGCTTCTTTCCAAAGGGCGAGTTGGGCCCCACAGCATCTTGCTTCCAGCTCTTTGGGAAGCTAAGAAACAACTCGCTCTGCACAGTGCTCTTACAGCCTACCGGGAACATCTCTTCCAAAGGCCTGTGAAACGCAGTTTCTTTGCAGGCCTGATCTGGCTGAAGTAGGACTTCTGCTCTGGGTGTGCTACTTTGCCCTAGAGCTGAAAGGCACAACATGCAGGCTTCTTTCCAGAGGGCGAGTTGGGCCCCACAGCATCTTGCTTCCAGCTCTTTGGGAAGCTAAGAAACAACTCGCTCTGCACAGTGCTCTTACAGCCTACCGGGAACATCTCTTCCAAAGGCCTGTGAAACACAGTTTCTTTGAAGGCCTGGTCTGGCTGAAGTAGGACTTCTGCTCTGGGTGTGCTACTTTGCCCTAGAGCTGAAAGGCACAACCTGCAGGCTTCTTTCCAAAGGGCGAGTTGGGCCCCACAGCATCTTGCTTCCAGCTCTTTGGGAAGCTAAGAAACAACTCGCTCTGCACAGTGCTCTTATAGCCTACTGGGAAAATCTCTTCCAAAGGCCTGTGAAACGCAGTTTCTTTGCAGGCCTGATCTGGCTGAAGTAGGACTTCTGCTCTGGGTGTGCTACTTTGCCCTAGAGCTGAAAGGCACAACGTGCAGGCTTCTTTCCAAAGGGCGAGTTGGGCCCCACAGCATCTTGCTTCCAGCTCTTTGGGAAGCTAAGAAACAACTCGCTCTGCACAGTGCTCTTACAGCCTAGTGGGAACATCTCTTCCAAAGGGCTGTGAAACGCAGTTTCTTTGCAGGCCTGATCTGGCTGAAGTAGGACTTCTGCTCTGGGTGTGCTACTTTGCCCTAGAGCTGAAAGGCACAACGTGCAGGCTTCTTTCCAAAGGGCGAGTTGGGCCCCACAGCATCTTGCTTCCAGCTCTTTGGGAAGCTAAGAAACAACTCGCTCTGCACAGTGCTCTTACAGCCTACGGGGAACATCTCTTCCAAAGGCCTGTGAAACGCAGTTTCTTTGCAGGCCTGATCTGGCTGAAGTAGGACTTCTGCTCTGGGTGTGCTACTTTGCCCTAGAGCTGAAAGGCACAACGTGCAGGCTTCTTTCCAAAGGGCGAGTTGGGCCCCACAGCATCTTGCTTCCAGCTCTTTGGGAAGCTAAGAAACAACTCGCTCTGCACAGTGCTCTTACAGCCTACCGGGAACATCTCTTCCAAAGGCCTGTGAAACGCAGTTTCTTTGCAGGCCTGATCTGGCTGAAGTAGGACTTCTGCTCTGGGTGTGCTACTTTGCCCTAGAGCTGAAAGGCACAACGTGCAGGCTTCTTTCCAAAGGGCGAGTTGGGCCCCACAGCATCTTGCTTCCAGCTCTTTGGGAAGCTAAGAAACAACTCGCTCTGCACAGTGCTCTTACAGCTTACCGGGAACATCTCTTCCAAAGGCCTGTGAAACGCAGTTTCTTTGCAGGCCTGATCTGGCTGAAGTAGGACTTCTGCTCTGGGTGTGCTACATTGCCCTAGAGATGAAAGGCACAACGTGCAGGCTTCTTTCCAAGGGGCGAGTAGGGCCCCACAGCATCTTGCTTCCAGCTCTTTGGGAAGCTAAGAAACAACCCGCTCTGCACAGTGCTCTTACAGCCTACCAGGAACATCTCTTCCAAAGGCCTGTGAAACGCAGTTTCTTTGCAGGCCTGATCTGGCTGAAGTAGGACTTCTGCTCTGGGTGTGCTACTTTGCCCTAGAGCTGAAAGGCACAACGTGCAGGCTTCTTTCCAAAGGGCGAGTTGGGCCCCACAGCATCTTGCTTCCAGCTCTTTGGGAAGCTAAGAAACAACTCGCTCTGCACAGTGCTCTTACAGCCTACCGGGAACAGCTCTTCCAAAGGCCTGTGAAACGCAGTTTCTTTGCAGGCCTGATCTGGCTGAAGTAGGACTTCTGCTCTGGGTGTGCTACTTTGCCCTAGAGCTGAAAGGCACAACGTGCAGGCTTCTTTCCAAAGGGCGAGTTGGGCCCCACAGCATCTTGCTTCCAGCTCTTTGGGAAGCTAAGAAACAACTCGCTCTGCACAGTGCTCTTACAGCCTACCGGGAACATCTCTTCCAAAGGCCTGTGAAACGCAGTTTCTTTGCAGGCCTGATCTGGCTGAAGTAGGACTTCTGCTCTGGGTGTGCTACTTTGCCCTAGAGGTGAAAGGCACAACGTGCAGGCTTCTTTCCAAAGGGCGAGTTGGGCCCCACAGCATCTTGCTTCCAGCTCTTTGGGAAGCTAAGAAACAACTCGCTCTGCACAGTGCTCTTACAGCCTACCGGGAACAGCTCTTCCAAAGGCCTGTGAAACGCAGTTTCTTTGCAGGCCTGATCTGGCTGAAGTAGGACTTCTGCTCTGGGTGTGCTACTTTGCCCTAGAGCTGAAAGGCACAACGTGCAGGCTTCTTTCCAAAGGGCGAGTTGGGCCCCACAGCATCTTGCTTCCAGCTCTTTGGGAAGCTAAGAAACAACTCGCTCTGCACAGTGCTCTTACAGCCTAGTGGGAACATCTCTTCCAAAGGGCTGTGAAACGCAGTTTCTTTGCAGGCCTGATCTGGCTGAAGTAGGACTTCTGCTCTGGGTGTGCTACTTTGCCCTAGAGCTGAAAGGCACAACGTGCAGGCTTCTTTCCAAAGGGCGAGTTGGGCCCCACAGCATCTTGCTTCCAGCTCTTTGGGAAGCTAAGAAACAACTCGCTCTGCACAGTGCTCTTACAGCCTACGGGGAACATCTCTTCCAAAGGCCTGTGAAACGCAGTTTCTTTGCAGGCCTGATCTGGCTGAAGTAGGACTTCTGCTCTGGGTGTGCTACTTTGCCCTAGAGCTGAAAGGCACAACGTGCAGGCTTCTTTCCAAAGGGCGAGTTGGGCCCCACAGCATCTTGCTTCCAGCTCTTTGGGAAGCTAAGAAACAACTCGCTCTGCACAGTGCTCTTACAGCCTACCGGGAACAGCTCTTCCAAAGGCCTGTGAAACGCAGTTTCTTTGCAGGCCTGATCTGGCTGAAGTAGGACTTCTGCTCTGGGTGTGCTACTTTGCCCTAGAGCTGAAAGGCACAACGTGCAGGCTTCTTTCCAAAGGGCGAGTTGGGCCCCACAGCATCTTGCTTCCAGCTCTTTGGGAAGCTAAGAAACAACTCGCTCTGCACAGTGCTCTTACAGCCTACCGGGAACATCTCTTCCAAAGGCCTGTGAAACGCAGTTTCTTTGCAGGCCTGATCTGGCTGAAGTAGGACTTCTGCTCTGGGTGTGCTACTTTGCCCTAGAGGTGAAAGGCACAACGTGCAGGCTTCTTTCCAAAGGGCGAGTTGGGCCCCACAGCATCTTGCTTCCAGCTCTTTGGGAAGCTAAGAAACAACTCGCTCTGCACAGTGCTCTTACAGCCTACCGGGAACAGCTCTTCCAAAGGCCTGTGAAACGCAGTTTCTTTGCAGGCCTGATCTGGCTGAAGTAGGACTTCTGCTCTGGGTGTGCTACTTTGCCCTAGAGCTGAAAGGCACAACGTGCAGGCTTCTTTCCAAAGGGCGAGTTGGGCCCCACAGCATCTTGCTTCCAGCTCTTTGGGAAGCTAAGAAACAACTCGCTCTGCACAGTGCTCTTACAGCCTACCGGGAACATCTCTTCCAAAGGCCTGTGAAACGCAGTTTCTTTGCAGGCCTGATCTGGCTGAAGTAGGACTTCTGCTCTGGGTGTGCTACTTTGCCCTAGAGCTGAAAGGCACAACGTGCAGGCTTCTTTCCAAAGGGCGAGTTGGGCCCCACAGAATCTTGCTTCCAGCTCTTTGGGAAGCTAAGAAACAACTCGCTCTGCACAGTGCTCTTACAGCCTACCGGGAACATCTCTTCCAAAGGCCTGTGAAACGCAGTTTCTTTGCAGGCCTGATCTGGCTGAAGTAGGACTTCTGCTCTGGGTGTGCTACTTTGCCCTAGAGCTGAAAGGCACAACGTGCAGGCTTCTTTCCAAGGGGCGAGTTGGGCCCCACAGCATCTTGCTTCCAGCTCTTTGCGAAGCTGAGAAACAACTCGCTCTACACAGTGCTCTTACAGCCTACGGGGAACATCTCTTCCAAAGGCCTGTGAAACGCAGTTTCTTTGCAGGCCTGATCTGGCTGAAGTAGGACTTCTGCTCTGGGTGTGCTACTTTGCCCTAGAGCTGAAAGGCATAACGTGCAGGCTTCTTTCCAAAGGGCGAGTTGGGCCCAACAGCATCTTGCTTCCAGCTCTTTGGGAAGCTAAGAAACAAATCGCTCTGCACAGTGCTCTTACAGCCTAGTGGGAACATCTCTTCCAAAGGCCTGTGAAACGCAGTTTCTTTGCAGGCCTGATCTGGCTGAAGTAGGACTTCTGCTCTGGGTGTGCTACTTTGCCCTAGAGCTGAAAGGCACAACGTGCAGGCTTCTTTCCAGAGGGCGAGTTGGTCCCCACAGTATCTTGCTTCCAGCTCTTTGGGAAGCTAAGTAACAACTCGCTCTGCACAGTGCTCTTACAGCCTAGTGGGAACGTCTATTCCAAAGACCTGTGAAACGCAGTTTCTTTGCAGGCCTGATCTGGCTGAAGTAGGACTTCTGCTCTGGGTGTGCTACATTGCCCTAGAGCTGAAAGGCACAACGTGCAGGCTTCTTTCCAAGGGGCGAGTAGGGCCCCACAGCATCTTGCTTCCAGCTCTTTGGGAAGCTAAGAAACAACCCGCTCTGCACAGTGCTCTTACAGCCTACCAGGAACATCTCTTCCAAAGGCCTGTGAAACGCAGTTTCTTTGCAGGCCTGATCTGGCTGAAGTAGGACTTCTGCTCTGGGTGTGCTACCTTGCCCTAGAGCTGAAAGGCACAACGTGCAGGCTTCTTTCCAAAGGGCGAGTTGGGCCCCACAGCATCTTGCTTCCAGCTCTTTGGGAAGCTAAGAAACAACTCGCTCTGCACAGTGCTCTTACAGCCTACGGGGAACATCTCTTCCAAAGGCCTGTGAAACGCAGTTTCTTTGCAGGCCTGATCTGGCTGAAGTAGGACTTCTGCTCTGGGTGTGCTACTTTGCCCTAGAACTGAAAGGCACAACGTGCCGGCTTCTTTCCAAAGGGTGAGTTGGGCCCCACAGCATCTTGCTTCCAGCTCTTTGGGAAGCTAAGAAACAACTCGCTCTGCACAGTGCTCTTACAGCCTACCGGGAACATCTCTTCCAAAGGCCTGTGAAACGCAGTTTCTTTGCAGGCCTGATCTGGCTGAAGTAGGACTTCTGCTCTGGGTGTGCTACTTTGCCCTAGAGCTGAAAGGCACAACGTGCAGGCTTCTTTCCAAAGGGCGAGTTGGGCCCCACAGCATCTTGCTTCCAGCTCTTTGGGAAGCTAAGAAACAACTCGCTCTGCACAGTGCTCTTACAGCCTACCGGGAACAGCTCTTCCAAAGGCCTGTGAAACGCAGTTTCTTTGCAGGCCTGATCTGGCTGAAGTAGGACTTCTGCTCTGGGTGTGCTACTTTGCCCTAGAGCTGAAAGGCACAACGTGCAGGCTTCTTTCCAAAGGGCGAGTTGGGCCCCACAGCATCTTGCTTCCAGCTCTTTGGGAAGCTAAGAAACAACTCGCTCTGCACAGTGCTCTTACAGCCTACCGGGAACATCTCTTCCAAAGGCCTGTGAAACGCAGTTTCTTTGCAGGCCTGATCTGGCTGAAGTAGGACTTCTGCTCTGGGTGTGCTACTTTGCCCTAGAGCTGAAAGGCACAACGTGCAGGCTTCTTTCCAAAGGGCGAGTTGGGCCCCACAGAATCTTGCTTCCAGCTCTTTGGGAAGCTAAGAAACAACTCGCTCTGCACAGTGCTCTTACAGCCTACCGGGAACATCTCTTCCAAAGGCCTGTGAAACGCAGTTTCTTTGCAGGCCTGATCTGGCTGAAGTAGGACTTCTGCTCTGGGTGTGCTACTTTGCCCTAGAGCTGAAAGGCACAACGTGCAGGCTTCTTTCCAAAGGGCGAGTTGGTCCCCACAGCATCTTGCTTCCAGCTCTTTGGGAACCTAAGAAACAACTCGCTCTGCACAGTGCTCTTACAGCCTACCGGGAACATCTCTTCCAAAGGCCTGTGAAACGCAGTTTCTTTGCAGGCCTGATCTGGCTGAAGTAGGACTTCTGCTCTGGGTGTGCTACTTGGCCCTAGAGCTGAAAGGAGCAACGTGCAGGCTTCTTTCCAAGGGGCGAGTTGGGCCCCACAGCATCTTGCTTCCAGCTCTTTGGGAAGCTAAGAAACAACTCGCTCTGCACAGTGCTCTTACAGCCTACCGGGAACATCTCTTCCAAAGGCCTGTGAAACGCAGTTTCTTTGCAGGCCTGATCTGGCTGAAGTAGGACTTCTGCTCTGGGTGTGCTCCATTGCCCTAGAGCTGAAAGGCACAACGTGCAGGCTTCTTTCCAAGGGGCGAGTTGGGCCCCACAGCATCTTGCTTCCAGCTCTTTGCGAAGCTGAGAAACAACTCGCTCTGCACAGTGCTCTTACAGCCTACGGGGAACATCTCTTCCAAAGGCCTGTGAAACGCAGTTTCTTTGCAGGCCTGATCTGGCTGAAGTAGGACTTCTGCTCTGGGTGTGCTACTTTGCCCTAGAGCTGAAAGGCATAACGTGCAGGCTTCTTTCCAAAGGGCGAGTTGGGCCCAACAGCATCTTGCTTCCAGCTCTTTGGGAAGCTAAGAAACAACTCGCTCTGCACAGTGCTCTTACAGCCTAGTGGGAACATCTCTTCCAAAGGCCTGTGAAACGCAGTTTCTTTGCAGGCCTGATCTGGCTGAAGTAGGACTTCTGCTGTGGGTGTGCTACTTTGCCCTAGAGCTGAAAGGCACAACGTGCAGGCTTCTTTCCAGAGGGCGAGTTGGGCCCCACAGCATCTTGCTTCCAGCTCTTTGGGAAGCTAATAAACAACTCGCTCTGCACAGTGCTCTTACAGCCTACCGGGAACCTCTCTTCCAAAGGCCTGTGAAACAAAGTTTCTTTGCAGGCCTGATCTGGCTGAAGTAGGACTTCTGCTCTGGGTGTGCTACTTTGCCCTAGAGCTGAAAGGCATAACGTGCAGGCTTCTTTCCAAAGGGCGAGTTGGGCCCAACAGCATCTTGCTTCCAGCTCTTTGGGAAGCTAAGAAACAACTCGCTCTGCACAGTGCTCTTACAGCCTAGTGGGAACATCTCTTCCAAAGGCCTGTGAAACGCAGTTTCTTTGCAGGCCTGATCTGGCTGAAGTAGGACTTCTGCTCTGGGTGTGCTACTTTGCCCTAGAGCTGAAAGGCACAACGTGCAGGCTTCTTTCCAAAGGGCGAGTTGGGCCCCACAGCATCTTGCTTCCAGCTCTTTGGGAAGCTGAGAAACAACTCGCTCTGCACAGTGCTCTTACAGCCTACCGGGAACATCTCTTCCAAACGCCTGTGAAACCCAGTTTCTTTGCAGGCCTGATCTGGCTGAAGTAGGACTTCTGCTCTTTGTGTGGTACTTTGCCCTAGAGCTGAAAGGCACAACGTGCAGGCTTCTTTCCAGAGGGCGAGTTGGGCCCCACAGCATCTTGCTTCCAGCTCTTTGGGAAGCTAATAAACAACTCGCTCTGCACAGTGCTCTTACAGCCTACCGGGAACCTCTCTTCCAAAGGCCTGTGAAACAAAGTTTCTTTGCAGGCCTGATCTGGCTGAAGTAGGACTTCTGCTCTGGTTGTGCTACTTTGCCCTAAAGCTGAAAGGCACAACGTGCAGGCTTCTTTCCAAAGGGCGAGTTGGGCCCCACAGCATCTTGCTTCCAGCTCTTTGGGAAGCTAAGAAACAACTCGCTCTGCACAGTGCTCTTACAGCCTACCGGGAACATCTCTTCCAAAGGCCTGTGAAACGCAGTTTCTTTGCAGGCCTGATCTGGTTGAAGTAGGACTTCTGCTCTAGGTGTGCTACTTTTCCCTAGAGCTGAAAGGCACAACGTGCAGGCTTCTTTCCAGAGGGCGAGTTGGGCCCCACAGCATCTTGCTTCCAGCTCTTTGGGAAGCTAAGAAACAACTCGCTCTGCACAGTGCTCTTACAGCCTACCGGGAACATCTCTTCCAAAGGCCTGTGAAACGCAGTTTCTTTGCAGGCCTGATCTGGCTGAAGTAGGACTTCTGCTGTGGGTGTGCTCCATTGCCCTAGAGCTGAAAGGCACAACGTTCAGGCTTCTTTCCAAAGGGCGAGTTGGGCCCCACAGCATCTTGCTTCCAGCTCTTTGGGAAGCTAAGCAACAACTCGCTCTGCACAGTGCTCTTACAGCCTACGGGGAACATCTCTTCCAAAGGCCTGTGAAACACAGTTTCTTTGCAGGCCTGATCTGGCTGAAGTAGGACTTCTGCTCTGGGTGTGCTACTTTGCCCTAGAGCTGAAAGGCACAACGTGCAGGCTTCTTTCCAAAGGGCGAGTTGGGCCCCACAGCATCTTGCTTCCAGCTCTTTGGGAAGCTAAGAAACAACTCGCTCTGCACAGTGCTCTTACAGCCTACCGGGAACATCTCTTCCAAAGGCCTGTGAAACCCAGTTTCTTTGCAGGCCTGATCTGGCTGAAGTAGGACTTCTGCTCTGGGTGTGCTACTTTGCCCTAGAGCTGAAAGGCACAACGTGCAGGCTTCTTTCCAAAGGGCGAGTTGGGCCCCACAGCATCTTGCTTCCAGCGCTTTGGGAAGCTAAGAAACAACTCGCTCTGCACAGTGCTCTTACAGCCTACCAGGAACATCTCTTCCAAAGGCCTGTGAAACACAGTTTCTTTGCAGGCCTGGTCTGGCTGAAGTAGGACTTCTGCTCTGGGTGTGCTACTTTGCCCTAGAGCTGAAAGGCACAACATGCAGGCTTCTTTCCAAAGGGCGAGTAGGGCCCCACAGCATCTTGCTTCCAGCTCTTTGGGAAGCTAAGAAACAACTCGCTCTGCACAGTGCTCTTATAGCCTACCGGGAACATCTCTTCCAAAGGCCTGTGAAACGCAGTTTCTTTGCAGGCCTGATCTGGCTGAAGTAGGACTTCTGCTCTGGGTGTGCTACTTTGCCCTAGAGCTGAAAGGCACAACGTGCAGGCTTCTTTCCAAAGGGCGAGTTGGGCCTCACAGCATCTTGCTTCCAGCTCTTTGGGAAGCTAAGAAACAACTCGCTCTGCACAGTGCTCTTACAGCCTACCGGGAACATCTCTTCCAAACGCCTGTGAAACGCAGTTTCTTTGTAGGCCTGATCTGGCTGAAGTAGGACTTCTGCTCTGGGTGTGCTACTTTGCCCTAGAGCTGAAAGGCACAACGTGCGGGCTTCTTTCCAAAGGGCGAGTTGGTCCCCACAGCATCTTGCTTCCAGCTCTTTGGGAAGCTAAGAAACAACTCGCTCTGCACAGTGCTCTTACAGCCTAGTGGGAACATCTATTCCAAAGACCTGTGAAACGCACTTTCTTTGCAGGCCTGATCTGGCTGAAGTAGGACTTCTGCTCTGGGTGTGCTACATTGCCCTAGAGCTGAAAGGCACAACGTGCAGGCTTCTTCCAAGGGGTGAGTTGGGCCCCACAGCATCTTGCTTCCAGCTCTTTTGGAAGCTAAGAAACAACTCGCTCTGCACAGTGCTCTTACAGCCTACCGGGAACATCTCTTCCAAAGGCCTGTGAAACGCAGTTTCTTTGCAGGCCTGATCTGGCTGAAGTAGGACTTCTGCTCTGGGTGTGCTACATTGCCCTAGAGCTGAAAGGCACAACGGGCCGGCTTCTTTCCAAGGGGCGAGTAGGGCCCCACAGCATCTTGCTTCCAGCTCTTTGGGAAGCTAAGAAACAACCCACTCTGCACAGTGCTCTTACAGCCTACCAGGAACATCTCTTCCAAAGGCCTGTGAAACGCAGTTTCTTTGCAGGCCTGATCTGGCTGAAGTAGGACTTCTGCTCTGGGTGTGCTACTTTGCCCTAGAGCTGAAAGGCACAACGTGCAGGCTTCTTTCCAAAGGGCGAGTTGGGCCCCACAGCATCTTGCTTCCAGCTCTTTGGGAAGCTAAGAAACAACTCGCTCTGCACAGTGCTCTTACAGCCTACCGGGAACATCTCTTCCAAAGGCCTGTGAAACGCAGTTTCTTTGCAGGCCTGATCTGGCTGAAGTAGGACTTCTGCTCTGGGTGTGCTACTTTGCCCTAGAGCTGAAAGGCACAGCGTGCAGGCTTCTTTCCAAAGGGCGAGTTGGGCCCCACAGCATCTTGCTTCCAGCTCTTTGGGAAGCTAAGAAACAACTCGCTCTGCACAGTGCTCTTACAGCCTACCGGGAACATCTCTTCCAAAGGCCTGTGAAACGCAGTTTCTTTGCAGGCCTGATCTGGCTGAAGTAGGACTTCTGCTCTGGGTGTGCTACTTTGCCCTAGAGCTGAAAGGCACAACGTGCAGGCTTCTTTCCAAAGGGCGAGTTGGGCCCCACAGCATCTTGCTTCCAGCTCTTTGGGAAGCTAAGAAACAACTCGCTCTGCACAGTGCTCTTACAGCCTACCGGGAACATCTCTTCCAAAGGCCTGTGAAACGCAGTTTCTTTGCAGGCCTGGTCTGGCTGAAGTAGGACTTCTGCTCTGGGTGTGCTACTTTGCCCTAGAGCTGAAAGGCACAACGTGCAGGCTTCTTTCCAAAGGGCGAGTTGGGCCCCACAGCATCTTGCTTCCAGCTCTTTGGGAAGCTAAGAAACAACTCGCTCTGCACAGTGCTCTTACAGCCTACCGGGAACATCTCTTCCAAAGGCCTGTGAAACGCAGTTTCTTTGCCGGCCTGATCTGGCTGAAGTAGGACTTCTGCTCTGGGTGTGCTACTTTGCCCTAGAGCTGAAAGGCACAACGTGCAGGCTTCTTTCTAAAGGGCGAGTTGGGCCCCACAGCATCTTGCTTCCAGCTCTTTGGGAAGCTAAGAAACAACTCGCTCTGCACAGTGCTCTTACAGCCTACCGGGAACATCTCTTCCAAAGGCCTGTCAAACGCAGTTTCTTTGCAGGCCTGATCTGGCTGAAGTAGGACTTCAGCTCTGGGTGTGCTCCATTGCCCTAGAGCTGAAAGGCACAACGTGCAGGCTTCTTTCCAAAGGGCGAGTTGGGCCCCACAGCATCTTGCTTCCAGCACTTTGGGAAGCTGAGAAACAACTCGCTCTGCACAGTGCTCTTACAGCCTACGGGGAACATCTCTTCCAAAGGCCTGTGAAACGCAGTTTCTTTGCAGGCCTGATCTGGCTGAAGTAGGACTTCTGCTCTGGGTGTGCTACTTTGCCCTAGAGCTGAAAGGCATAACGTGCAGGCTTCTTTCCAAAGGGCGAGTTGGGCCCAACAGCATCTTGCTTCCAGCTCTTTGGGAAGCTAAGAAACATCTCGCTCTGCACAGTGCTCTTACAGCCTAGTGGGAACATCTCTTCCAAAGGCCTGTGAAACGCAGTTTCTTTGCAGGCCTGATCTGGCTGAAGTAGGACTTCTGCTCTGGGTGTGCTACTTTGCCCTAGAGCTGAAAGGCACAACGTGCAGGCTTCTTTCCAAAGGGCGAGTTGGGCCCCACAGCATCTTGCTTCCAGCTCTTTGGGAAGCTGAGAAACAACTCGCTCTGCACAGTGCTCTTACAGCCTACCGGGAACATCTCTTCCAAACGCCTGTGAAACCCAGTTTCTTTGCAGGCCTGATCTGGCTGAAGTAGGACTTCTGCTCTTTGTGTGGTACTTTGCCCTAGAGCTGAAAGGCACAACGTGCAGGCTTCTTTCCAGAGGGCGAGTTGGGCCCCACAGCATCTTGCTTCCAGCTCTTTGGGAAGCTAATAAACAACTCGCTCTGCACAGTGCTCTTACAGCCTACCGGGAACCTCTCTTCCAAAGGCCTGTGAAACAAAGTTTCTTTGCAGGCCTGATCTGGCTGAAGTAGGACTTCTGCTCTGGTTGTGCTACTTTGCCCTAAAGCTGAAAGGCACAACGTGCAGGCTTCTTTCCAAAGGGCGAGTTGGGCCCCACAGCATCTTGCTTCCAGCTCTTTGGGAAGCTAAGAAACAACTCGCTCTGCACAGTGCTCTTACAGCCTACCGGGAACATCTCTTCCAAAGGCCTGTGAAACGCAGTTTCTTTGCAGGCCTGATCTGGTTGAAGTAGGACTTCTGCTCTAGGTGTGCTACTTTTCCCTAGAGCTGAAAGGCACAACGTGCAGGCTTCTTTCCAGAGGGCGAGTTGGGCCCCACAGCATCTTGCTTCCAGCTCTTTGGGAAGCTAAGAAACAACTCGCTCTGCACAGTGCTCTTACAGCCTACCGGGAACATCTCTTCCAAAGGCCTGTGAAACGCAGTTTCTTTGCAGGCCTGATCTGGCTGAAGTAGGACTTCTGCTGTGGGTGTGCTCCATTGCCCTAGAGCTGAAAGGCACAACGTTCAGGCTTCTTTCCAAAGGGCGAGTTGGGCCCCACAGCATCTTGCTTCCAGCTCTTTGGGAAGCTAAGCAACAACTCGCTCTGCACAGTGCTCTTACAGCCTACGGGGAACATCTCTTCCAAAGGCCTGTGAAACACAGTTTCTTTGCAGGCCTGATCTGGCTGAAGTAGGACTTCTGCTCTGGGTGTGCTACTTTGCCCTAGAGCTGAAAGGCACAACGTGCAGGCTTCTTTCCAAAGGGCGAGTTGGGCCCCACAGCATCTTGCTTCCAGCTCTTTGGGAAGCTAAGAAACAACTCGCTCTGCACAGTGCTCTTACAGCCTACCGGGAACATCTCTTCCAAAGGCCTGTGAAACCCAGTTTCTTTGCAGGCCTGATCTGGCTGAAGTAGGACTTCTGCTCTGGGTGTGCTACTTTGCCCTAGAGCTGAAAGGCACAACGTGCAGGCTTCTTTCCAAAGGGCGAGTTGGGCCCCACAGCATCTTGCTTCCAGCTCTTTGGGAAGCTGAGAAACAACTCGCTCTGCACAGTGCTCTTACAGCCTACCGGGAACATCTCTTCCAAACGCCTGTGAAACCCAGTTTCTTTGCAGGCCTGATCTGGCTGAAGTAGGACTTCTGCTCTTTGTGTGGTACTTTGCCCTAGAGCTGAAAGGCACAACGTGCAGGCTTCTTTCCAGAGGGCGAGTTGGGCCCCACAGCATCTTGCTTCCAGCTCTTTGGGAAGCTAATAAACAACTCGCTCTGCACAGTGCTCTTACAGCCTACCGGGAACCTCTCTTCCAAAGGCCTGTGAAACAAAGTTTCTTTGCAGGCCTGATCTGGCTGAAGTAGGACTTCTGCTCTGGTTGTGCTACTTTGCCCTAAAGCTGAAAGGCACAACGTGCAGGCTTCTTTCCAAAGGGCGAGTTGGGCCCCACAGCATCTTGCTTCCAGCTCTTTGGGAAGCTAAGAAACAACTCGCTCTGCACAGTGCTCTTACAGCCTACCGGGAACATCTCTTCCAAAGGCCTGTGAAACGCAGTTTCTTTGCAGGCCTGATCTGGTTGAAGTAGGACTTCTGCTCTAGGTGTGCTACTTTTCCCTAGAGCTGAAAGGCACAACGTGCAGGCTTCTTTCCAGAGGGCGAGTTGGGCCCCACAGCATCTTGCTTCCAGCTCTTTGGGAAGCTAAGAAACAACTCGCTCTGCACAGTGCTCTTACAGCCTACCGGGAACATCTCTTCCAAAGGCCTGTGAAACGCAGTTTCTTTGCAGGCCTGATCTGGCTGAAGTAGGACTTCTGCTGTGGGTGTGCTCCATTGCCCTAGAGCTGAAAGGCACAACGTTCAGGCTTCTTTCCAAAGGGCGAGTTGGGCCCCACAGCATCTTGCTTCCAGCTCTTTGGGAAGCTAAGCAACAACTCGCTCTGCACAGTGCTCTTACAGCCTACGGGGAACATCTCTTCCAAAGGCCTGTGAAACACAGTTTCTTTGCAGGCCTGATCTGGCTGAAGTAGGACTTCTGCTCTGGGTGTGCTACTTTGCCCTAGAGCTGAAAGGCACAACGTGCAGGCTTCTTTCCAAAGGGCGAGTTGGGCCCCACAGCATCTTGCTTCCAGCTCTTTGGGAAGCTAAGAAACAACTCGCTCTGCACAGTGCTCTTACAGCCTACCGGGAACATCTCTTCCAAAGGCCTGTGAAACCCAGTTTCTTTGCAGGCCTGATCTGGCTGAAGTAGGACTTCTGCTCTGGGTGTGCTACTTTGCCCTAGAGCTGAAAGGCACAACGTGCAGGCTTCTTTCCAAAGGGCGAGTTGGGCCCCACAGCATCTTGCTTCCAGCGCTTTGGGAAGCTAAGAAACAACTCGCTCTGCACAGTGCTCTTACAGCCTACCGGGAACATCTCTTCCAAAGGCCTGTGAAACACAGTTTCTTTGCAGGCCTGGTCTGGCTGAAGTAGGACTTCTGCTCTGGGTGTGCTACTTTGCCCTAGAGCTGAAAGGCACAACATGCAGGCTTCTTTCCAAAGGGCGAGTAGGGCCCCACAGCATCTTGCTTCCAGCTCTTTGGGAAGCTAAGAAACAACTCGCTCTGCACAGTGCTCTTATAGCCTACCGGGAACATCTCTTCCAAAGGCCTGTGAAACGCAGTTTCTTTGCAGGCCTGATCTGGCTGAAGTAGGACTTCTGCTCTGGGTGTGCTACTTTGCCCTAGAGCTGAAAGGCACAACGTGCAGGCTTCTTTCCAAAGGGCGAGTTGGGCCTCACAGCATCTTGCTTCCAGCTCTTTGGGAAGCTAAGAAACAACTCGCTCTGCACAGTGCTCTTACAGCCTACCGGGAACATCTCTTCCAAACGCCTGTGAAACGCAGTTTCTTTGCAGGCCTGATCTGGCTGAAGTAGGACTTCTGCTCTGGGTGTGCTACTTTGCCCTAGAGCTAAAAGGCACAACGTGCGGGCTTCTTTCCAAAGGGCGAGTTGGTCCCCACAGCATCTTGCTTCCAGCTCTTTGGGAAGCTAAGAAACAACTCGCTCTGCACAGTGCTCTTACAGCCTAGTGGGAACATCTATTCCAAAGACCTGTGAAACGCAGTTTCTTTGCAGGCCTGATCTGGCTGAAGTAGGACTTCTGCTCTGGGTGTGCTACATTGCCCTAGAGCTGAAAGGCACAACGGGCCGGCTTCTTTCCAAGGGGCGAGTAGGGCCCCACAGCATCTTTCTTCCAGCTCTTTGGGAAGCTAAGAAACAACCCACTCTGCACAGTGCTCTTACAGCCTACCAGGAACATCTCTTCCAAAGGCCTGTGAAACGCAGTTTCTTTGCAGGCCTGATCTGGCTGAAGTAGGACTTCTGCTCTGGGTGTGCTACTTTGCCCTAGAGCTTAAAGGCACAACGTGCAGGCTTCTTTCCAAAGGGCGAGTTGGGCCCCACAGCATCTTGCTTCCAGCTCTTTGGGAAGCTAAGAAACAACTCGCTCTGCACAGTGCTCTTACAGCCTACCGGGAACATCTCTTCCAAAGGCCTGTGAAACGCAGTTTCTTTGCAGGCCTGATCTGGCTGAAGTAGGACTTCTGCTCTGGGTGTGCTACTTTGCCCTAGAGCTGAAAGGCACAGCGTGCAGGCTTCTTTCCAAAGGGCGAGTTGGGCCCCACAGCATCTTGCTTCCAGCTCTTTGGGAAGCTAAGAAACAACTCGCTCTGCACAGTGCTCTTACAGCCTACCGGGAACATCTCTTCCAAAGGCCTGTGAAACGCAGTTTCTTTGCAGGCCTGATCTGGCTGAAGTAGGACTTCTGCTCTGGGTGTGCTACTTTGCCCTAGAGCTGAAAGGCACAACGTGCAGGCTTCTTTCCAAAGGGCGAGTTGGGCCCCACAGCATCTTGCTTCCAGCTCTTTGGGAAGCTAAGAAACAACTCGCTCTGCACAGTGCTCTTACAGCCTACCGGGAACATCTCTTCCAAAGGCCTGTGAAACGCAGTTTCTTTGCAGGCCTGATCTGGCTGAAGTAGGACTTCTGCTCTGGGTGTGCTACTTTGCCCTAGAGCTGAAAGGCACAACATGCAGGCTTCTTTCCAGAGGGCGAGTTGGGCCCCACAGCATCTTGCTTCCAGCTCTTTGGGAAGCTAAGAAACAACTCGCTCTGCACAGTGCTCTTACAGCCTACCGGGAACATCTCTTCCAAAGGCCTGTGAAACACAGTTTCTTTGAAGGCCTGGTCTGGCTGAAGTAGGACTTCTGCTCTGGGTGTGCTACTTTGCCCTAGAGCTGAAAGGCACAACGTGCAGGCTTCTTTCCAAAGGGCGAGTTGGGCCCCACAGCATCTTGCTTCCAGCTCTTTGGGAAGCTAAGAAACAACTCGCTCTGCACAGTGCTCTTATAGCCTACTGGGAAAATCTCTTCCAAAGGCCTGTGAAACGCAGTTTCTTTGCAGGCCTGATCTGGCTGAAGTAGGACTTCTGCTCTGGGTGTGCTACTTTGCCCTAGAGCTGAAAGGCACAACGTGCAGGCTTCTTTCCAAAGGGCGAGTTGGGCCCCACAGCATCTTGCTTCCAGCTCTTTGGGAAGCTAAGAAACAACTCGCTCTGCACAGTGCTCTTACAGCCTAGTGGGAACATCTCTTCCAAAGGGCTGTGAAACGCAGTTTCTTTGCAGGCCTGATCTGGCTGAAGTAGGACTTCTGCTCTGGGTGTGCTACTTTGCCCTAGAGCTGAAAGGCACAACGTGCAGGCTTCTTTCCAAAGGGCGAGTTGGGCCCCACAGCATCTTGCTTCCAGCTCTTTGGGAAGCTAAGAAACAACTCGCTCTGCACAGTGCTCTTACAGCCTACGGGAAACATCTCTTCCAAAGGCCTGTGAAACGCAGTTTCTTTGCAGGCCTGATCTGGCTGAAGTAGGACTTCTGCTCTGGGTGTGCTACTTTGCCCTAGAGCTGAAAGGCACAACGTGCAGGCTTCTTTCCAAAGGGCGAGTTGGGCCCCACAGCATCTTGCTTCCAGCTCTTTGGGAAGCTAAGAAACAACTCGCTCTGCACAGTGCTCTTACAGCCTACCGGGAACATCTCTTCCAAAGGCCTGTGAAACGCAGTTTCTTTGCAGGCCTGATCTGGCTGAAGTAGGACTTCTGCTCTGGGTGTGCTACTTTGCCCTAGAGCTGAAAGGCACAACGTGCAGGCTTCTTTCCAAAGGGCGAGTTGGGCCCCACAGCATCTTGCTTCCAGCTCTTTGGGAAGCTAAGAAACAACTCGCTCTGCACAGTGCTCTTACAGCTTACCGGGAACATCTCTTCCAAAGGCCTGTGAAACGCAGTTTCTTTGCAGGCCTGATCTGGCTGAAGTAGGACTTCTGCTCTGGGTGTGCTACTTTGCCCTAGAGCTGAAAGGCACAACGTGCAGGCTTCTTTCCAAGGGGCGAGTAGGGCCCCACAGCATCTTGCTTCCAGCTCTTTGGGAAGCTAAGAAACAACCCGCTCTGCACAGTGCTCTTACAGCCTACCAGGAACATCTCTTCCAAAGGCCTGTGAAACGCAGTTTCTTTGCAGGCCTGATCTGGCTGAAGTAGGACTTCTGCTCTGGGTGTGCTACTTTGCCCTAGAGCTGAAAGGCACAACGTGCAGGCTTCTTTCCAAAGGGCGAGTTGGGCCCCACAGCATCTTGCTTCCAGCTCTTTGGGAAGCTAAGAAACAACTCGCTCTGCACAGTGCTCTTACAGCCTACCGGGAACAGCTCTTCCAAAGGCCTGTGAAACGCAGTTTCTTTGCAGGCCTGATCTGGCTGAAGTAGGACTTCTGCTCTGGGTGTGCTACTTTGCCCTAGAGCTGAAAGGCACAACGTGCAGGCTTCTTTCCAAAGGGCGAGTTGGGCCCCACAGCATCTTGCTTCCAGCTCTTTGGGAAGCTAAGAAACAACTCGCTCTGCACAGTGCTCTTACAGCCTACCGGGAACATCTCTTCCAAAGGCCTGTGAAACGCAGTTTCTTTGCAGGCCTGATCTGGCTGAAGTAGGACTTCTGCTCTGGGTGTGCTACTTTGCCCTAGAGGTGAAAGGCACAACGTGCAGGCTTCTTTCCAAAGGGCGAGTTGGGCCCCACAGCATCTTGCTTCCAGCTCTTTGGGAAGCTAAGAAACAACTCGCTCTGCACAGTGCTCTTACAGCCTACCGGGAACAGCTCTTCCAAAGGCCTGTGAAACGCAGTTTCTTTGCAGGCCTGATCTGGCTGAAGTAGGACTTCTGCTCTGGGTGTGCTACTTTGCCCTAGAGCTGAAAGGCACAACGTGCAGGCTTCTTTCCAAAGGGCGAGTTGGGCCCCACAGAATCTTGCTTCCAGCTCTTTGGGAAGCTAAGAAACAACTCGCTCTGCACAGTGCTCTTACAGCCTAGTGGGAACATCTCTTCCAAAGGGCTGTGAAACGCAGTTTCTTTGCCGGCCTGATCTGGCTGAAGTAGGACTTCTGCTCTGGGTGTGCTACTTTGCCCTAGAGCTGAAAGGCACAACGTGCAGGCTTCTTTCCAAAGGGCGAGTTGGGCCCAACAGCATCTTGCTTCCAGCTCTTTGGGAAGCTAAGAAACAACTCGCTCTGCACAGTGCTCTTACAGCCTACGGGGAACATCTCTTCCAAAGGCCTGTGAAACGCATTTTCTTTGCAGGCCTGATCTGGCTGAAGTAGGACTTCTGCTCTGGGTGTGCTACTTTGCCCTAGAGCTGAAAGGCACAACGTGCAGGCTTCTTTCCAAAGGGCGAGTTGGGCCCCACAGCATCTTGCTTCCAGCTCTTTGGGAAGCTAAGAAACAACTCGCTCTGCACAGTGCTCTTACAGCCTACCGGGAACAGCTCTTCCAAAGGCCTGTGAAACGCAGTTTCTTTGCAGGCCTGATCTGGCTGAAGTAGGACTTCTGCTCTGGGTGTGCTACTTTGCCCTAGAGCTGAAAGGCACAACGTGCAGGCTTCTTTCCAAAGGGCGAGTTGGGCCCCACAGCATCTTGCTTCCAGCTCTTTGGGAAGCTAAGAAACAACTCGCTCTGCACAGTGCTCTTACAGCCTACCGGGAACATCTCTTCCAAAGGCCTGTGAAACGCAGTTTCTTTGCAGGCCTGATCTGGCTGAAGTAGGACTTCTGCTCTGGGTGTGCTACTTTGCCCTAGAGGTGAAAGGCACAACGTGCAGGCTTCTTTCCAAAGGGCGAGTTGGGCCCCACAGCATCTTGCTTCCAGCTCTTTGGGAAGCTAAGAAACAACTCGCTCTGCACAGTGCTCTTACAGCCTACCGGGAACAGCTCTTCCAAAGGCCTGTGAAACGCAGTTTCTTTGCAGGCCTGATCTGGCTGAAGTAGGACTTCTGCTCTGGGTGTGCTACTTTGCCCTAGAGCTGAAAGGCACAACGTGCAGGCTTCTTTCCAAAGGGCGAGTTGGGCCCCACAGCATCTTGCTTCCAGCTCTTTGGGAAGCTAAGAAACAACTCGCTCTGCACAGTGCTCTTACAGCCTACCGGGAACATCTCTTCCAAAGGCCTGTGAAACGCAGTTTCTTTGCAGGCCTGATCTGGCTGAAGTAGGACTTCTGCTCTGGGTGTGCTACTTTGCCCTAGAGCTGAAAGGCACAACGTGCAGGCTTCTTTCCAAAGGGCGAGTTGGGCCCCACAGAATCTTGCTTCCAGCTCTTTGGGAAGCTAAGAAACAACTCGCTCTGCACAGTGCTCTTACAGCCTACCGGGAACATCTCTTCCAAAGGCCTGTGAAACGCAGTTTCTTTGCAGGCCTGATCTGGCTGAAGTAGGACTTCTGCTCTGGGTGTGCTACTTTGCCCTAGAGCTGAAAGGCACAACGTGCAGGCTTCTTTCCAAGGGGCGAGTTGGGCCCCACAGCATCTTGCTTCCAGCTCTTTGCGAAGCTGAGAAACAACTCGCTCTACACAGTGCTCTTACAGCCTACGGGGAACATCTCTTCCAAAGGCCTGTGAAACGCAGTTTCTTTGCAGGCCTGATCTGGCTGAAGTAGGACTTCTGCTCTGGGTGTGCTACTTTGCCCTAGAGCTGAAAGGCATAACGTGCAGGCTTCTTTCCAAAGGGCGAGTTGGGCCCAACAGCATCTTGCTTCCAGCTCTTTGGGAAGCTAAGAAACAAATCGCTCTGCACAGTGCTCTTACAGCCTAGTGGGAACATCTCTTCCAAAGGCCTGTGAAACGCAGTTTCTTTGCAGGCCTGATCTGGCTGAAGTAGGACTTCTGCTCTGGGTGTGCTACTTTGCCCTAGAGCTGAAAGGCACAACGTGCAGGCTTCTTTCCAGAGGGCGAGTTGGTCCCCACAGTATCTTGCTTCCAGCTCTTTGGGAAGCTAAGTAACAACTCGCTCTGCACAGTGCTCTTACAGCCTAGTGGGAACGTCTATTCCAAAGACCTGTGAAACGCAGTTTCTTTGCAGGCCTGATCTGGCTGAAGTAGGACTTCTGCTCTGGGTGTGCTACATTGCCCTAGAGCTGAAAGGCACAACGTGCAGGCTTCTTTCCAAGGGGCGAGTAGGGCCCCACAGCATCTTGCTTCCAGCTCTTTGGGAAGCTAAGAAACAACCCGCTCTGCACAGTGCTCTTACAGCCTACCAGGAACATCTCTTCCAAAGGCCTGTGAAACGCAGTTTCTTTGCAGGCCTGATCTGGCTGAAGTAGGACTTCTGCTCTGGGTGTGCTACCTTGCCCTAGAGCTGAAAGGCACAACGTGCAGGCTTCTTTCCAAAGGGCGAGTTGGGCCCCACAGCATCTTGCTTCCAGCTCTTTGGGAAGCTAAGAAACAACTCGCTCTGCACAGTGCTCTTACAGCCTACCGGGAACATCTCTTCCAAAGGCCTGTGAAACGCAGTTTCTTTGCAGGCCTGATCTGGCTGAAGTAGGACTTCTGCTCTGGGTGTGCTACTTTGCCCTATAACTGAAAGGCACAACGTGCCGGCTTCTTTCCAAAGGGCGAGTTGGGCCCCACAGCATCTTGCTTCCAGCTCTTTGGGAAGCTAAGAAACAACTCGCTCTGCACAGTGCTCTTACAGCCTACCGGGAACATCTCTTCCAAAGGCCTGTGAAACGCAGTTTCTTTGCAGGCCTGATCTGGCTGAAGTAGGACTTCTGCTCTGGGTGTGCTACTTTGCCCTAGAGCTGAAAGGCACAACGTGCAGGCTTCTTTCCAAAGGGCGAGTTGGGCCCCACAGCATCTTGCTTCCAGCTCTTTGGGAAGCTAAGAAACAACTCGCTCTGCACAGTGCTCTTACAGCCTACCGGGAACAGCTCTTCCAAAGGCCTGTGAAACGCAGTTTCTTTGCAGGCCTGATCTGGCTGAAGTAGGACTTCTGCTCTGGGTGTGCTACTTTGCCCTAGAGCTGAAAGGCACAACGTGCAGGCTTCTTTCCAAAGGGCGAGTTGGGCCCCACAGCATCTTGCTTCCAGCTCTTTGGGAAGCTAAGAAACAACTCGCTCTGCACAGTGCTCTTACAGCCTACCGGGAACATCTCTTCCAAAGGCCTGTGAAACGCAGTTTCTTTGCAGGCCTGATCTGGCTGAAGTAGGACTTCTGCTCTGGGTGTGCTACTTTGCCCTAGAGCTGAAAGGCACAACGTGCAGGCTTCTTTCCAAAGGGCGAGTTGGGCCCCACAGAATCTTGCTTCCAGCTCTTTGGGAAGCTAAGAAACAACTCGCTCTGCACAGTGCTCTTACAGCCTACCGGGAACATCTCTTCCAAAGGCCTGTGAAACGCAGTTTCTTTGCAGGCCTGATCTGGCTGAAGTAGGACTTCTGCTCTGGGTGTGCTACTTTGCCCTAGAGCTGAAAGGCACAACGTGCAGGCTTCTTTCCAAAGGGCGAGTTGGGCCCCACAGCATCTTGCTTCCAGCTCTTTGGGAACCTAAGAAACAACTCGCTCTGCACAGTGCTCTTACAGCCTACCGGGAACATCTCTTCCAAAGGCCTGTGAAACGCAGTTTCTTTGCAGGCCTGATCTGGCTGAAGTAGGACTTCTGCTCTGGGTGTGCTACTTGGCCCTAGAGCTGAAAGGAGCAACGTGCAGGCTTCTTTCCAAGGGGCGAGTTGGGCCCCACAGCATCTTGCTTCCAGCTCTTTGGGAAGCTAAGAAACAACTCGCTCTGCACAGTGCTCTTACAGCCTACCGGGAACATCTCTTCCAAAGGCCTGTGAAACGCAGTTTCTTTGCAGGCCTGATCTGGCTGAAGTAGGACTTCTGCTCTGGGTGTGCTCCATTGCCCTAGAGCTGAAAGGCACAACGTGCAGGCTTCTTTCCAAGGGGCGAGTTGGGCCCCACAGCATCTTGCTTCCAGCTCTTTGCGAAGCTGAGAAACAACTCGCTCTGCACAGTGCTCTTACAGCCTACGGGGAACATCTCTTCCAAAGGCCTGTGAAACGCAGTTTCTTTGCAGGCCTGATCTGGCTGAAGTAGGACTTCTGCTCTGGGTGTGCTACTTTGCCCTAGAGCTGAAAGGCATAACGTGCAGGCTTCTTTCCAAAGGGCGAGTTGGGCCCAACAGCATCTTGCTTCCAGCTCTTTGGGAAGCTAAGAAACAACTCGCTCTGCACAGTGCTCTTACAGCCTAGTGGGAACATCTCTTCCAAAGGCCTGTGAAACGCAGTTTCTTTGCAGGCCTGATCTGGCTGAAGTAGGACTTCTGCTGTGGGTGTGCTACTTTGCCCTAGAGCTGAAAGGCACAACGTGCAGGCTTCTTTCCAGAGGGCGAGTTGGGCCCCACAGCATCTTGCTTCCAGCTCTTTGGGAAGCTAATAAACAACTCGCTCTGCACAGTGCTCTTACAGCCTACCGGGAACCTCACTTCCAAAGGCCTGTGAAACAAAGTTTCTTTGCAGGCCTGATCTGGCTGAAGTAGGACTTCTGCTCTGGGTGTGCTACTTTGCCCTAGAGCTGAAAGGCACAACGTGCAGGCTTCTTTCCAAGGGGCTAGTTAGGCCCCACAGCATCTTGCTTCCAGCTCTTTGCGAAGCTGAGAAACAACTCGCTCTGCACAGTGCTCTTACAGCCTACCGGGAACATCTCTTCCAAAGGCCTGTGAAACGCAGTTTCTTTGCAGGCCTGATCTGGCTGAAGTAGGACTTCTGCTCTGGGTGTGCTACTTTGCCCTAGAGCTGAAAGGCACAACGTGCAGGCTTCTTTCCAAAGGGCGAGTTGGGCCCCACAGCATCTTGCTTCCAGCTCTTTGGGAAGCTGAGAAACAACTCGCTCTGCACAGTGCTCTTACAGCCTACCGGGAACATCTCTTCCAAAGGACTGTGAAACGCAGTTTCTTTGCAGGCCTGATCTGGCTGAAGTAGGACTTCTGCTCTGGGTGTGCTACTTTGCCCTAGAGCTGAAAGGAGCAACGTGCAGGCTTCTTTCCAAGGGGCGAGTTGGGCCCCACAGCATCTTGCTTCCAGCTCTTTGGGAAGCTAAGAAACAACTCGCTCTGCACAGTGCTCTTACAGCCTACCGGGAACATCTCTTCCTAAGGCCTGTGAAACGCAGTTTCTTTGCAGGCCTGATCTGGCTGAAGTAGGACTTCTGCTCTGGGTGTGCTACTTTGCCCTAGAGCTGAAAGGCACAACGTGCAGGCTTCTTTCCAAAGGGCGAGTTGGGCCCCACAGCATCTTGCTTCCAGCTCTTTGGGAAGCTAAGAAACAACTCGCTCTGCACAGTGCTCTTATACCCTACCGGGAACATCTCTTCCAAAGGCCTGTGAAACGCAGATTCTTTGCAGGCCTGATCAGGCTGAAGTAGGACTTCTGCTCTGGGTGTGCTACTTTGCACTAGAGCTGAAAGGCACAACGTGCTGGCTTCTTTCCAAAGGGCGAGTTGGGCCCCACAGCATCTTGCTTCCAGCTCTTTGGGAAGCTAAGAAACAACTCGCTCTGCACAGTGCTCTCACAGCCTACCGGGAACATCTCTTCCAAAGGCCTGTGAAACGCAGTTTCTTTGCAGGCCTGATCTGGCTGAAGTAGGACTTCTGCTCTGGGTGTGCTACTTTGCCCTAGAGCTGAAAGGCACAACGTGCAGGCTTCTTTCCAAAGGGCGAGTTGGGCCCCACAGCATCTTGCTTCCAGCTCTTTGGGAAGCTAAGAAACAACTCGCTCTGCACAGTGCTCTTACAGCCTACCGGGAACATCTCTTCCAAAGGCCTGTGAAACGCAGTTTCTTTGCAGGCCTGATCTGGCTGAAGTAGGACTTCTGCTCTGGGTGTGCTACTTTGCCCTAGAGCTGAAAGGCACAAGGTGCCGGCTTCTTTCCAGAGGGCGAGTTGGGCCCCACAGCATCTTGCTTCCAGCTCTTTGGGAAGCTAAGAAACAACTCGCTCTGCACAGTGCTCTTACAGCCTACCGGGAACATCTCTTCCAAAGGCCTGTGAAACACAGTTTCTTTGAAGGCCTGGTCTGGCTGAAGTAGGACTTCTGCTCTGGGTGTGCTACTTTGCCCTAGAGCTGAAAGGCACAACGTGCAGGCTTCTTTCCAAAGGGCGAGTTGGGCCCCACAGCATCTTGCTTCCAGCTCTTTGGGAAGCTAAGAAACAACTCGCTCTGCACAGTGCTCTTATAGCCTACTGGGAAAATCTCTTCCAAAGGCCTGTGAAACGCAGTTTCTTTGCAGGCCTGATCTGGCTGAAGTAGGACTTCTGCTCTGGGTGTGCTACTTTGCCCTAGAGCTGAAAGGCACAACGTGCAGGCTTCTTTCCAAAGGGCGAGTTGGGCCCCACAGCATCTTGCTTCCAGCTCTTTGGGAAGCTAAGAAACAACTCGCTCTGCACAGTGCTCTTACAGCCTAGTGGGAACATCTCTTCCAAAGGGCTGTGAAACGCAGTTTCTTTGCAGGCCTGATCTGGCTGAAGTAGGACTTCTGCTCTGGGTGTGCTACTTTGCCCTAGAGCTGAAAGGCACAACGTGCAGGCTTCTTTCCAAAGGGCGAGTTGGGCCCCACAGCATCTTGCTTCCAGCTCTTTGGGAAGCTAAGAAACAACTCGCTCTGCACAGTGCTCTTACAGCCTACGGGAAACATCTCTTCCAAAGGCCTGTGAAACGCAGTTTCTTTGCAGGCCTGATCTGGCTGAAGTAGGACTTCTGCTCTGGGTGTGCTACTTTGCCCTAGAGCTGAAAGGCACAACGTGCAGGCTTCTTTCCAAAGGGCGAGTTGGGCCCCACAGCATCTTGCTTCCAGCTCTTTGGGAAGCTAAGAAACAACTCGCTCTGCACAGTGCTCTTACAGCCTACCGGGAACATCTCTTCCAAAGGCCTGTGAAACGCAGTTTCTTTGCAGGCCTGATCTGGCTGAAGTAGGACTTCTGCTCTGGGTGTGCTACTTTGCCCTAGAGCTGAAAGGCACAACGTGCAGGCTTCTTTCCAAAGGGCGAGTTGGGCCCCACAGCATCTTGCTTCCAGCTCTTTGGGAAGCTAAGAAACAACTCGCTCTGCACAGTGCTCTTACAGCTTACCGGGAACATCTCTTCCAAAGGCCTGTGAAACGCAGTTTCTTTGCAGGCCTGATCTGGCTGAAGTAGGACTTCTGCTCTGGGTGTGCTACTTTGCCCTAGAGCTGAAAGGCACAACGTGCAGGCTTCTTTCCAAGGGGCGAGTAGGGCCCCACAGCATCTTGCTTCCAGCTCTTTGGGAAGCTAAGAAACAACCCGCTCTGCACAGTGCTCTTACAGCCTACCAGGAACATCTCTTCCAAAGGCCTGTGAAACGCAGTTTCTTTGCAGGCCTGATCTGGCTGAAGTAGGACTTCTGCTCTGGGTGTGCTACTTTGCCCTAGAGCTGAAAGGCACAACGTGCAGGCTTCTTTCCAAAGGGCGAGTTGGGCCCCACAGCATCTTGCTTCCAGCTCTTTGGGAAGCTAAGAAACAACTCGCTCTGCACAGTGCTCTTACAGCCTACCGGGAACAGCTCTTCCAAAGGCCTGTGAAACGCAGTTTCTTTGCAGGCCTGATCTGGCTGAAGTAGGACTTCTGCTCTGGGTGTGCTACTTTGCCCTAGAGCTGAAAGGCACAACGTGCAGGCTTCTTTCCAAAGGGCGAGTTGGGCCCCACAGCATCTTGCTTCCAGCTCTTTGGGAAGCTAAGAAACAACTCGCTCTGCACAGTGCTCTTACAGCCTACCGGGAACATCTCTTCCAAAGGCCTGTGAAACGCAGTTTCTTTGCAGGCCTGATCTGGCTGAAGTAGGACTTCTGCTCTGGGTGTGCTACTTTGCCCTAGAGGTGAAAGGCACAACGTGCAGGCTTCTTTCCAAAGGGCGAGTTGGGCCCCACAGCATCTTGCTTCCAGCTCTTTGGGAAGCTAAGAAACAACTCGCTCTGCACAGTGCTCTTACAGCCTACCGGGAACAGCTCTTCCAAAGGCCTGTGAAACGCAGTTTCTTTGCAGGCCTGATCTGGCTGAAGTAGGACTTCTGCTCTGGGTGTGCTACTTTGCCCTAGAGCTGAAAGGCACAACGTGCAGGCTTCTTTCCAAAGGGCGAGTTGGGCCCCACAGAATCTTGCTTCCAGCTCTTTGGGAAGCTAAGAAACAACTCGCTCTGCACAGTGCTCTTACAGCCTAGTGGGAACATCTCTTCCAAAGGGCTGTGAAACGCAGTTTCTTTGCCGGCCTGATCTGGCTGAAGTAGGACTTCTGCTCTGGGTGTGCTACTTTGCCCTAGAGCTGAAAGGCACAACGTGCAGGCTTCTTTCCAAAGGGCGAGTTGGGCCCAACAGCATCTTGCTTCCAGCTCTTTGGGAAGCTAAGAAACAACTCGCTCTGCACAGTGCTCTTACAGCCTACGGGGAACATCTCTTCCAAAGGCCTGTGAAACGCATTTTCTTTGCAGGCCTGATCTGGCTGAAGTAGGACTTCTGCTCTGGGTGTGCTACTTTGCCCTAGAGCTGAAAGGCACAACGTGCAGGCTTCTTTCCAAAGGGCGAGTTGGGCCCCACAGCATCTTGCTTCCAGCTCTTTGGGAAGCTAAGAAACAACTCGCTCTGCACAGTGCTCTTACAGCCTACCGGGAACAGCTCTTCCAAAGGCCTGTGAAACGCAGTTTCTTTGCAGGCCTGATCTGGCTGAAGTAGGACTTCTGCTCTGGGTGTGCTACTTTGCCCTAGAGCTGAAAGGCACAACGTGCAGGCTTCTTTCCAAAGGGCGAGTTGGGCCCCACAGCATCTTGCTTCCAGCTCTTTGGGAAGCTAAGAAACAACTCGCTCTGCACAGTGCTCTTACAGCCTACCGGGAACATCTCTTCCAAAGGCCTGTGAAACGCAGTTTCTTTGCAGGCCTGATCTGGCTGAAGTAGGACTTCTGCTCTGGGTGTGCTACTTTGCCCTAGAGGTGAAAGGCACAACGTGCAGGCTTCTTTCCAAAGGGCGAGTTGGGCCCCACAGCATCTTGCTTCCAGCTCTTTGGGAAGCTAAGAAACAACTCGCTCTGCACAGTGCTCTTACAGCCTACCGGGAACAGCTCTTCCAAAGGCCTGTGAAACGCAGTTTCTTTGCAGGCCTGATCTGGCTGAAGTAGGACTTCTGCTCTGGGTGTGCTACTTTGCCCTAGAGCTGAAAGGCACAACGTGCAGGCTTCTTTCCAAAGGGCGAGTTGGGCCCCACAGCATCTTGCTTCCAGCTCTTTGGGAAGCTAAGAAACAACTCGCTCTGCACAGTGCTCTTACAGCCTACCGGGAACATCTCTTCCAAAGGCCTGTGAAACGCAGTTTCTTTGCAGGCCTGATCTGGCTGAAGTAGGACTTCTGCTCTGGGTGTGCTACTTTGCCCTAGAGCTGAAAGGCACAACGTGCAGGCTTCTTTCCAAAGGGCGAGTTGGGCCCCACAGAATCTTGCTTCCAGCTCTTTGGGAAGCTAAGAAACAACTCGCTCTGCACAGTGCTCTTACAGCCTACCGGGAACATCTCTTCCAAAGGCCTGTGAAACGCAGTTTCTTTGCAGGCCTGATCTGGCTGAAGTAGGACTTCTGCTCTGGGTGTGCTACTTTGCCCTAGAGCTGAAAGGCACAACGTGCAGGCTTCTTTCCAAGGGGCGAGTTGGGCCCCACAGCATCTTGCTTCCAGCTCTTTGCGAAGCTGAGAAACAACTCGCTCTACACAGTGCTCTTACAGCCTACGGGGAACATCTCTTCCAAAGGCCTGTGAAACGCAGTTTCTTTGCAGGCCTGATCTGGCTGAAGTAGGACTTCTGCTCTGGGTGTGCTACTTTGCCCTAGAGCTGAAA
This sequence comes from Equus caballus, assembly GCF_041296265.1. NCBI lineage: Eukaryota > Metazoa > Chordata > Mammalia > Perissodactyla > Equidae > Equus > Equus caballus. Next base: position 30,958,375 of record NC_091689.1, read on the forward strand.
GGCATAACGTGCAGGCTTCTTTCCAAAGGGCGAGTTGGGCCCAACAGCATCTTGCTTCCAGCTCTTTGGGAAGCTAAGAAACAAATCGCTCTGCACAGTGCTCTTACAGCCTAGTGGGAACATCTCTTCCAAAGGCCTGTGAAACGCAGTTTCTTTGCAGGCCTGATCTGGCTGAAGTAGGACTTCTGCTCTGGGTGTGCTACTTTGCCCTAGAGCTGAAAGGCACAACGTGCAGGCTTCTTTCCAGAGGGCGAGTTGGTCCCCACAGTATCTTGCTTCCAGCTCTTTGGGAAGCTAAGTAACAACTCGCTCTGCACAGTGCTCTTACAGCCTAGTGGGAACGTCTATTCCAAAGACCTGTGAAACGCAGTTTCTTTGCAGGCCTGATCTGGCTGAAGTAGGACTTCTGCTCTGGGTGTGCTACATTGCCCTAGAGCTGAAAGGCACAACGTGCAGGCTTCTTTCCAAGGGGCGAGTAGGGCCCCACAGCATCTTGCTTCCAGCTCTTTGGGAAGCTAAGAAACAACCCGCTCTGCACAGTGCTCTTACAGCCTACCAGGAACATCTCTTCCAAAGGCCTGTGAAACGCAGTTTCTTTGCAGGCCTGATCTGGCTGAAGTAGGACTTCTGCTCTGGGTGTGCTACCTTGCCCTAGAGCTGAAAGGCACAACGTGCAGGCTTCTTTCCAAAGGGCGAGTTGGGCCCCACAGCATCTTGCTTCCAGCTCTTTGGGAAGCTAAGAAACAACTCGCTCTGCACAGTGCTCTTACAGCCTACCGGGAACATCTCTTCCAAAGGCCTGTGAAACGCAGTTTCTTTGCAGGCCTGATCTGGCTGAAGTAGGACTTCTGCTCTGGGTGTGCTACTTTGCCCTATAACTGAAAGGCACAACGTGCCGGCTTCTTTCCAAAGGGCGAGTTGGGCCCCACAGCATCTTGCTTCCAGCTCTTTGGGAAGCTAAGAAACAACTCGCTCTGCACAGTGCTCTTACAGCCTACCGGGAACATCTCTTCCAAAGGCCTGTGAAACGCAGTTTCTTTGCAGGCCTGATCTGGCTGAAGTAGGACTTCTGCTCTGGGTGTGCTACTTTGCCCTAGAGCTGAAAGGCACAACGTGCAGGCTTCTTTCCAAAGGGCGAGTTGGGCCCCACAGCATCTTGCTTCCAGCTCTTTGGGAAGCTAAGAAACAACTCGCTCTGCACAGTGCTCTTACAGCCTACCGGGAACAGCTCTTCCAAAGGCCTGTGAAACGCAGTTTCTTTGCAGGCCTGATCTGGCTGAAGTAGGACTTCTGCTCTGGGTGTGCTACTTTGCCCTAGAGCTGAAAGGCACAACGTGCAGGCTTCTTTCCAAAGGGCGAGTTGGGCCCCACAGCATCTTGCTTCCAGCTCTTTGGGAAGCTAAGAAACAACTCGCTCTGCACAGTGCTCTTACAGCCTACCGGGAACATCTCTTCCAAAGGCCTGTGAAACGCAGTTTCTTTGCAGGCCTGATCTGGCTGAAGTAGGACTTCTGCTCTGGGTGTGCTACTTTGCCCTAGAGCTGAAAGGCACAACGTGCAGGCTTCTTTCCAAAGGGCGAGTTGGGCCCCACAGAATCTTGCTTCCAGCTCTTTGGGAAGCTAAGAAACAACTCGCTCTGCACAGTGCTCTTACAGCCTACCGGGAACATCTCTTCCAAAGGCCTGTGAAACGCAGTTTCTTTGCAGGCCTGATCTGGCTGAAGTAGGACTTCTGCTCTGGGTGTGCTACTTTGCCCTAGAGCTGAAAGGCACAACGTGCAGGCTTCTTTCCAAAGGGCGAGTTGGGCCCCACAGCATCTTGCTTCCAGCTCTTTGGGAACCTAAGAAACAACTCGCTCTGCACAGTGCTCTTACAGCCTACCGGGAACATCTCTTCCAAAGGCCTGTGAAACGCAGTTTCTTTGCAGGCCTGATCTGGCTGAAGTAGGACTTCTGCTCTGGGTGTGCTACTTGGCCCTAGAGCTGAAAGGAGCAACGTGCAGGCTTCTTTCCAAGGGGCGAGTTGGGCCCCACAGCATCTTGCTTCCAGCTCTTTGGGAAGCTAAGAAACAACTCGCTCTGCACAGTGCTCTTACAGCCTACCGGGAACATCTCTTCCAAAGGCCTGTGAAACGCAGTTTCTTTGCAGGCCTGATCTGGCTGAAGTAGGACTTCTGCTCTGGGTGTGCTCCATTGCCCTAGAGCTGAAAGGCACAACGTGCAGGCTTCTTTCCAAGGGGCGAGTTGGGCCCCACAGCATCTTGCTTCCAGCTCTTTGCGAAGCTGAGAAACAACTCGCTCTGCACAGTGCTCTTACAGCCTACGGGGAACATCTCTTCCAAAGGCCTGTGAAACGCAGTTTCTTTGCAGGCCTGATCTGGCTGAAGTAGGACTTCTGCTCTGGGTGTGCTACTTTGCCCTAGAGCTGAAAGGCATAACGTGCAGGCTTCTTTCCAAAGGGCGAGTTGGGCCCAACAGCATCTTGCTTCCAGCTCTTTGGGAAGCTAAGAAACAACTCGCTCTGCACAGTGCTCTTACAGCCTAGTGGGAACATCTCTTCCAAAGGCCTGTGAAACGCAGTTTCTTTGCAGGCCTGATCTGGCTGAAGTAGGACTTCTGCTGTGGGTGTGCTACTTTGCCCTAGAGCTGAAAGGCACAACGTGCAGGCTTCTTTCCAGAGGGCGAGTTGGGCCCCACAGCATCTTGCTTCCAGCTCTTTGGGAAGCTAATAAACAACTCGCTCTGCACAGTGCTCTTACAGCCTACCGGGAACCTCACTTCCAAAGGCCTGTGAAACAAAGTTTCTTTGCAGGCCTGATCTGGCTGAAGTAGGACTTCTGCTCTGGGTGTGCTACTTTGCCCTAGAGCTGAAAGGCACAACGTGCAGGCTTCTTTCCAAGGGGCTAGTTAGGCCCCACAGCATCTTGCTTCCAGCTCTTTGCGAAGCTGAGAAACAACTCGCTCTGCACAGTGCTCTTACAGCCTACCGGGAACATCTCTTCCAAAGGCCTGTGAAACGCAGTTTCTTTGCAGGCCTGATCTGGCTGAAGTAGGACTTCTGCTCTGGGTGTGCTACTTTGCCCTAGAGCTGAAAGGCACAACGTGCAGGCTTCTTTCCAAAGGGCGAGTTGGGCCCCACAGCATCTTGCTTCCAGCTCTTTGGGAAGCTGAGAAACAACTCGCTCTGCACAGTGCTCTTACAGCCTACCGGGAACATCTCTTCCAAAGGACTGTGAAACGCAGTTTCTTTGCAGGCCTGATCTGGCTGAAGTAGGACTTCTGCTCTGGGTGTGCTACTTTGCCCTAGAGCTGAAAGGAGCAACGTGCAGGCTTCTTTCCAAGGGGCGAGTTGGGCCCCACAGCATCTTGCTTCCAGCTCTTTGGGAAGCTAAGAAACAACTCGCTCTGCACAGTGCTCTTACAGCCTACCGGGAACATCTCTTCCTAAGGCCTGTGAAACGCAGTTTCTTTGCAGGCCTGATCTGGCTGAAGTAGGACTTCTGCTCTGGGTGTGCTACTTTGCCCTAGAGCTGAAAGGCACAACGTGCAGGCTTCTTTCCAAAGGGCGAGTTGGGCCCCACAGCATCTTGCTTCCAGCTCTTTGGGAAGCTAAGAAACAACTCGCTCTGCACAGTGCTCTTATACCCTACCGGGAACATCTCTTCCAAAGGCCTGTGAAACGCAGATTCTTTGCAGGCCTGATCAGGCTGAAGTAGGACTTCTGCTCTGGGTGTGCTACTTTGCACTAGAGCTGAAAGGCACAACGTGCTGGCTTCTTTCCAAAGGGCGAGTTGGGCCCCACAGCATCTTGCTTCCAGCTCTTTGGGAAGCTAAGAAACAACTCGCTCTGCACAGTGCTCTCACAGCCTACCGGGAACATCTCTTCCAAAGGCCTGTGAAACGCAGTTTCTTTGCAGGCCTGATCTGGCTGAAGTAGGACTTCTGCTCTGGGTGTGCTACTTTGCCCTAGAGCTGAAAGGCACAACGTGCAGGCTTCTTTCCAAAGGGCGAGTTGGGCCCCACAGCATCTTGCTTCCAGCTCTTTGGGAAGCTAAGAAACAACTCGCTCTGCACAGTGCTCTTACAGCCTACCGGGAACATCTCTTCCAAAGGCCTGTGAAACGCAGTTTCTTTGCAGGCCTGATCTGGCTGAAGTAGGACTTCTGCTCTGGGTGTGCTACTTTGCCCTAGAGCTGAAAGGCACAAGGTGCCGGCTTCTTTCCAGAGGGCGAGTTGGGCCCCAAAGCATCTTGCTTCCAGCTCTTTGGGAAGCTAAGAAACAACTCGCTCTGCACAGTGCTCTCACAGCCTACCGGGAACATCTCTTTCAAAGGCCTGTGAAACGCAGTTTCTTTGCAGGCCTGATCTGGCTGAAGTAGGACTTCTGCTCTGGGTGTGCTACATTGCCCTAGAGCTGAAAGGCACAACGTGCAGGCTTGTTTCCAAGGGGTGAGTTGGGCCCCACAGCATCTTGCTTCCAGCTCTTTTGGAAGCTAAGAAACAACTCGCTCTGCACAGTGCTCTTACAGCCTACCGGGAACATCTCTTCCAAAGGTCTGTGAAATACAGTGTCTTTGAAGGGCTGGTCTGGCTGAAGTAGGACTTTTGCTCTGGGTGTGCTACTTTGCCCTAGAGCTGAAAGGCACAACGTGCAGGCTTCTTTCCAAGGGGCGAGTTGGGCACCACAGCATCTTGCTTCCAGCTCTTTGGGAAGCTAAGAAACAACTCGCTCTGCTCAGTGCTCTTATAGCCTACCGGGAACATCTCTTCCAAAGGCCTGTGAAATGCAGTTTCTTTGCAGGCCTGATCTGGCTGAAGTAGGACTTCTGCTCTGGGTGTGCTACTTTGCCCTAGAGCTGAAAGGCATAACGTGCAGGCTTCCTTCCAAAGGGCGAGTTGGGCCCCACAGCATCTTGCTTCCAGCTCTTTGGGAAGCAAAGAAAGAACTCGCTCTGCACAGTGCCCTTACAGCCTACCGGGAACATCTCTTCCAAAGGCCTGAGAAACGCAGTTTCTTTGCAGGCCTGATCTGGCTGAAGTAGGACTTCTGCTCTGGGTGTGCTACTTTGCCCTAGAGCTGAAAGGCACAACGTGCAGGCTTCTTTCCAAGGGGCTAGTTAGGCCCCACAGCATCTTGCTTCCAGCTCTTTGCGAAGCTGAGAAACAACTCGCTCTGCACAGTGCTCTTACAGCCTACCGGGAACATCTCTTCCAAAGGCCTGTGAAACGCAGTTTCTTTGCAGGCCTGATCTGGCTGAAGTAGGACTTCTGCTCTGGGTGTGCTACTTTGCCCTAGAGCTGAAAGGCACAACGTGCAGGCTTCTTTCCAAAGGGCGAGTTGGGCCCCACAGCATCTTGCTTCCAGCTATTTGGGAAGCTGAGAAACAACTCGCTCTGCACAGTGCTCTTACAGCCTACCGGGAACATCTCTTCCAAAGGCCTGTGAAACGCAGTTTCTTTGCAGGCCTGATCTGGCTGAAGTAGGACTTCTGCTCTGGGTGTGCTACTTTGCCCTAGAGCTGAAAGGCACAACGTGCAGGCTTCTTTCCAAAGGGCGAGTTGGGCCCCACAGCATCTTGCTTCCAGCTCTTTGGGAAGCTAAGAAACAACTCGCTCTGCACAGTGCTCTTACAGCCTACCGGGAACATCTCTTCCAAAGGCCTGTGAAACGCAGTTTCTTTGCAGGCCTGATCTGGCTGAAGTAGGACTTCTGCTCTGGGTGTGCTCCATTGCGCTAGAGCTGAAAGGCACAAGGTGCAGGCTTCATTCCAAAGGGCGAGTTGGGCCCCACAGCATCTTGCTTCCAGCTCTTTGGGAAGCTAAGTAACAACTCGCTCTGCACAGTGCTCTTACAGCCTACCGGGAACATCTCTTCCAAAGGCCTGTGAAACGCAGTTTCTTTGCAGGCCTTATCTGGCTGAAGTAGGACTTCTGCTCTGGGTGTGCTCCATTGCCCTAGAGCTGAAAGGCACAACGTGCAGGCTTCTTTCCAAAGGGCGAGTTGGGCCCCACAGCATCTTGCTTCCAGCACTTTGGGAAGCTAAGAAACAACTCGCTCTTCACAGTGCTCTTACAGCCTACCGGGAACATCTCTTCCAAAGGCCTGTGAAACTCAGTGTCTTTGAAGGGCTAGTCTGGCTGAAGTAGGACTTCTGCTCTGGGTGTGCTACTTTGCCCTAGAGCTGAAAGGCGCAACGTGCAGGCTTCTTTCCAAGGGGCGAGTTGGGCCCCACAGCATCTTGCTTCCAGCTCTTTGGGAAGCTAAGAAACAACTCGCTCTGCACAGTGCTCTTACAGCCTACCGGGAACATCTCTTCCAAAGGCCTGTGAAACGCAGTTTCTTTGCAGGCCTGATCTGGCTGAAGTAGGACTTCTGCTCTGGGTGTGCTACTTTGCCCTAGAGCTGAAAGGCTCAAGGTGCAGGCTTCTTTCCAGAGGGCGAGTTGGGCCCCACAGCATCTTGCTTCCAGCTCTTTGGGAGGCTAAGAAACAACTCGCTCTTCACAGTGCTCTTACAGCCTACCGGGAACATCTCTTCCCAAGGCCTGTGAAACGCAGTTTCTTTGCAGGCCTGATCTGGCTGAACTAGGACTTCTGCTCTGGGTGTGCTCCATTGCCCTAGAGCTGAAAGGCACAACGTGCAGGCTTCCTTCTAAAGGGTGAGTTCTGCCCCACAGCATCTTGCTTCCAGCTCTTTGGGAAGCTAAGAAACAACTCGCTCTGCACAGTGCTCTTACAGCCTAGTGGGTACATCTCTTTCAAAGGCCTGTGAAACGCAGTTTCTTTGCAGGCCTGATCTGGCTGAAGTAGGACTTCTGCTCTGGGTGTGCTACTTTGCCCTAGAGCTGAAAGGCACAACGTGCAGGCTTCTTTCCAAAGGGCGAGTTGGGCCCCACAGCATCTTGCTTCCAGCTCTTTGGGAAGCTAAGAAACAACTCGCTCTGCACAGTGCTCTTACAGCCTACCGGGAACATCTCTTCCAAAGGCCTGTGAAACGCAGTTTCTTTGCAGGCCTGATCTGGCTGAAGTAGGACTTCTGCTCTGGGTGTGCTCCATTGCCCTAGAGCTGAAAGGCACAACGTGCAGGCTTCTTTCCAAAGGGCGAGTTGGGCCCCACAGCATCTTGCTTCCAGCTCTTTGGGAAGCTAAGAAACAACTCGCTCTGCACAGTGCTCTTATAGCCTACCGGGAACATCTCTTCCAAAGGCCTGTGAAACGCAGATTCTTTGCAGGCCTGATCTGGCTGAAGTAGGACTTCTGCTCTGGGTGTGCTACTTTGCACTAGAGGTGAAAGGCACAACGTGCAGGCTTCTTTCCAAAGGGCGAGTTGGGCCCCACAGCATCTTGCTTCCAGCTCTTTGGGAAGCTAAGAAACAACTCGCTCTGCACAGTGCTCTCACAGCCTACCGGGAACATCTCTTCCAAAGGCCTGTGAAACGCAGTTTCTTTGCAGGCCTGATCTGGCTGAAGTAGGACTTCTGCTCTGGGTGTGCTACTTTGCCCTAGAGCTGAAAGGCACAACGTGCAGGCTTCTTTCCAAAGGGCGAGTTGGGCCCCACAGCATCTTGCTTCCAGCTCTTTGGGAAGCTAAGAAACAACTCGCTCTGCACAGTGCTCTTACAGCCTACCGGGAACATCTCTTCCAAAGGCCTGTGAAACGCAGTTTCTTTGCAGGCCTGATCTGGCTGAAGTAGGACTTCTGCTCTGGGTGTGCTACTTTGCCCTAGAGCTGAAAGGCACAAGGTGCAGGCTTCTTTCCAGAGGGCGAGTTGGGCCCCAAAGCATCTTGCTTCCAGCTCTTTGGGAAGCTAAGAAACAACTCGCTCTGCACAGTGCTCTCACAGCCTACCGGGAACATCTCTTTCAAAGGCCTGTGAAACGCAGTTTCTTTGCAGGCCTGATCTGGCTGAAGTAGGACTTCTGCTCTGGGTGTGCTACTTTGCCCTAGAGCTGAAAGGCACAACGTGCGGGCTTCTTTCCAAAGGGCGAGTTGGGCCCCACAGCATCTTGCTTCCAGCTCTTTGGGAAGCTAAGTAACAACTCGCTCTGCACAGTGCTCTTACAGCCTAGTGGGAACATCTATTTCAAAGACCTGTGAAACGCAGTTTCTTTGCAGGCCTGATCTGGCTGAAGTAGGACTTCTGCTCTGGGTGTGCTACATTGCCCTAGAGCTGAAAGGCACAACGTGCAGGCTTCTTTCCAAGGGGCGAGTAGGGCCCCACAGCATCTTGCTTCCAGCTCTTTGGGAAGCTAAGAAACAACTCGCTCTGCACAGTGCTCTTACAGCCTACCGGGAACATCTCTTCCAAAGGCCTGTGAAACGCAGTTTCTTTGCAGGCCTGATCTGGCTGAAGTAGGACTTCTGCTCTGGGTGTGCTACTTTGCCCTAGAGCTGAAAGGCACAACGTGCAGGCTTCTTTCCAAAGGGCGAGTTGGGCCCCACAGCATCTTGCTTCCAGCTCTTTGGGAACCTAAGAAACAACTCGCTCTGCACAGTGCTCTTACAGCCTACCGGGAACATCTCTTCCAAAGGCCTGTGAAACTCAGTGTCTTTGAAGGGCTGGTCTGGCTGAACTAGGACTTCTGCTCTGGGTGTGCTACTTTGCCCTAGAGCTGAAAGGCACAACGTGCAGGCTTCTTTGAAAAGGGCGAGTTGGGCCCCACAGCATCTTGCTTCCAGCTCTTTGGGAAGCTAAGAAACAACTCGCTCTGCACAGTGCTCTTACAGCCTACCGGGAACATCTCTTCCAAAGGCCTGTGAAACGCAGTTTCTTTGCAGGCCTGATCTGGCTGAAGTAGGACTTCTGCTCTGGGTGTGCTCCATTGCCCTAGAGCTGAAAGGCACAACGTGCAGGCTTCTTTCCAAAGGGCGAGTTGGGCCCCACAGCATCTTGCTTCCAGCTCTTTGGGAAGCTAAGTAACAACTCGCTCTGCACAGTGCTCTTACAGCCTAGTGGGAACATCTATTTCAAAGACCTGTGAAACGCAGTTTCTTTGCCGGCCTGATCTGGCTGAAGTAGGACTTCTGCTCTGGGTGTGCTACATTGCCCTAGAGCTGAAAGGCACAACGTGCAGGCTTCTTTCCAAGGGGTGAGTTGGGCCCCACAGCATCTTGCTTCCAGCTCTTTTGGAAGCTAAGAAACAACTCGCTCTGCACAGTGCTCTTATAGCCTACCGGGAACATCTCTTCCAAAGGCCTGTGAAACGCAGTTTCTTTGCAGGCCTGATCTGGCTGAAGTAGGACTTCTGCTCTGGGTGTGCTACATTGCCCTAGAGCTGAAAGGCACAACGTGCAGGCTTCTTTCCAAGGGGCGAGTAGGGCCCCACAGCATCTTGCTTCCAGCTCTTTGGGAAGCTAAGAAACAACTCGCTCTGCACAGTGCTCTTACAGCCTACCGGGAACATCTCTTCCAAAGGCCTGTGAAACGCAGTTTCTTTGCAGGCCTGATCTGGCTGAAGTAGGACTTCTGCTCTGGGTGTGCTACTTTGCCCTAGAGCTGAAAGGCACAACGTGCAGGCTTCTTTCCAAAGGGCGAGTTGGGCCCCACAGCATCTTGCTTCCAGCTCTTAGGGAACCTAAGAAACAACTCGCTCTGCACAGTGCTCTTACAGCCTACCGGGAACATCTCTTCCAAAGGCCTGTGAAACTCATTGTCTTTGAAGGGCTGGTCTGGCTGAAGTAGGACTTCTGCTCTGGGTGTGCTACTTTGCCCTAGAGCTGAAAGGCGCAACGTGCAGGTTTCTTTCCAAGGGGTGAGTTGGGCCCCACAGCATCTTGCTTCCAGCTCTTTGGGAAGCTAAGAAACAACTCGCTCTGCACAGTGCTCTTACAGCCTACCGGGAACATCTCTTCCAAAGGCCTGTGAAACGCAGTTTCTTTGCAGGCCTGATCTGGCTGAAGTAGGACTTCTGCTCTGGGTGTGCTACTTTGCCCTAGAGCTGAAAGGCTCAAGGTGCAGGCTTCTTTCCAGAGGGCGAGTTGGGCCCCACAGCATCTTGCTTCCAGCTCTTTGGGAGGCTAAGAAACAACTCGCTCTTCACAGTGCTCTTACAGCCTACCGGGAACATCTCTTCCCAAGGCCTGTGAAACGCAGTTTCTTTGCAGGCCTGATCTGGCTGAACTAGGACTTCTGCTCTGGGTGTGCTCCATTGCCCTAGAGCTGAAAGGCACAACGTGCAGTCTTCCTTCTAAAGGGTGAGTTCTGCCCCACAGCATCTTGCTTCCAGCTCTTTGGGAAGCTAAGAAACAACTCGCTCTGCACAGTGCTCTTACAGCCTAGTGGGTACATCTCTTTCAAAGGCCTGTGAAACGCAGTTTCTTTGCAGGCCTGATCTGGCTGAAGTAGGACTTCTGCTCTGGGTGTGCTACTTTGCCCTAGAGCTGAAAGGCACAACGTGCAGGCTTCTTTGAAAAGGGCGAGTTGGGCCCCACAGCATCTTGCTTCCAGCTCTTTGGGAAGCTAAGAAACAACTCGCTCTGCACAGTGCTCTTACAGCCTACCGGGAACATCTCTTCCAAAGGCCTGTGAAACGCAGTTTCTTTGCAGGCCTGATCTGGCTGAAGTAGGACTTCTGCTCTGGGTGTGCTCCATTGCCCTAGAGCTGAAAGGCACAACGTGCAGGCTTCTTTCCAAAGGGCGAGTTGGGCCCCACAGCATCTTGCTTCCAGCTCTTTGGGAAGCTAAGAAACAACTCGCTCTGCACAGTGCTCTTATAGCCTACCGGGAACATCTCTTCCAAAGGCCTGTGAAACGCAGATTCTTTGCAGGCCTGATCTGGCTGAAGTAGGACTTCTGCTCTGGGTGTGCTACTTTGCACTAGAGCTGAAAGGCACAACGTGCAGGCTTCTTTCCAAAGGGCGAGTTGGGCCCCACAGCATCTTGCTTCCAGCTCTTTGGGAAGCTAGGAAACAACTCGCTCTGCACAGTGCTCTCACAGCCTACCGGGAACATCTCTTCCAAAGGCCTGTGAAACGCAGTTTCTTTGCAGGCCTGATCTGGCTGAAGTAGGACTTCTGCTCTGGGTGTGCTACTTTGCCCTAGAGCTGAAAGGCACAACGTGCAGGCTTCTTTCCAAAGGGCGAGTTGGGCCCCACAGCATCTTGCTTCCAGCTCTTTGGGAAGCTAAGAAACAACTCGCTCTGCACAGTGCTCTTACAGCCTACCGGGGACATCTCTTCCAAAGGCCTGTGAAACGCAGTTTCTTTGCAGGCCTGATCTGGCTGAAGTAGGACTTCTGCTCTGGGTGTGCTACTTTGCCCTAGAGCTGAAAGGCACAAGGTGCAGGCTTCTTTCCAGAGGGCGAGTTGGGCCCCAAAGCATCTTGCTTCCAGCTCTTTGGGAAGCTAAGAAACAACTCGCTCTGCACAGTGCTCTCACAGCCTACCGGGAACATCTCTTTCAAAGGCCTGTGAAACGCAGTTTCTTTGCAGGCCTGATCTGGCTGAAGTAGGACTTCTGCTCTGGGTGTGCTACTTTGCCCTAGAGCTGAAAGGCACAACGTGCGGGCTTCTTTCCAAAGGGCGAGTTGGGCCCCACAGCATCTTGCTTCCAGCTCTTTGGGAAGCTAAGTAACAACTCGCTCTGCACAGTGCTCTTACAGCCTAGTGGGAACATCTATTTCAAAGAGCTGTGAAACGCAGTTTCTTTGCCGGCCTGATCTGGCTGAAGTAGGACTTCTGCTCTGGGTGTGCTACATTGCCCTAGAGCTGAAAGGCACAACGTGCAGGCTTCTTTCCAAGGGGTGAGTTGGGCCCCACAGCATCTTGCTTCCAGCTCTTTTGGAAGCTAAGAAACAACTCGCTCTGCACAGTGCTCTTACAGCCTACCGGGAACATCTCTTCCAAAGGCCTGTGAAACGCAGTTTCTTTGCAGGCCTGATCTGGCTGAAGTAGGACTTCTGCTCTGGGTGTGCTACATTGCCCTAGAGCTGAAAGGCACAACGTGCAGGCTTCTTTCCAAGGGGCGAGTAGGGCCCCACAGCATCTTGCTTCCAGCTCTTTGGGAAGCTAAGATACAACTCGCTCTGCACAGTGCTCTTACAGCCTACCGGGAACATCTCTTCCAAAGGCCTGTGAAACGCAGTTTCTTTGCAGGCCTGATCTGGCTGAAGTAGGACTTCTGCTCTGGGTGTGCTACTTTGCCCTAGAGCTGAAAGGCACAACGTGCAGGCTTCTTTCCAAAGGGCGAGTTGGGCCCCACAGCATCTTGCTTCCAGCTCTTAGGGAACCTAAGAAACAACTCGCTCTGCACAGTGCTCTTACAGCCTACCGGGAACATCTCTTCCAAAGGTCTGTGAAATACAGTGTCTTTGAAGGGCTGGTCTGGCTGAAGTAGGACTTTTGCTCTGGGTGTGCTACTTTGCCCTAGAGCTGAAAGGCACAACGTGCAGGCTTCTTTCCAAGGGGCGAGTTGGGCACCACAGCATCTTGCTTCCAGCTCTTTGGGAAGCTAAGAAACAACTCGCTCTGCTCAGTGCTCTTATAGCCTACCGGGAACATCTCTTCCAAAGGCCTGTGAAACGCAGTTTCTTTGCAGGCCTGATCTGGCTGAAGTAGGACTTCAGCTCTGGGTGTGCTACTTTGCCCTAGAGCTGAAAGGCATAACGTGCAGGCTTCCTTCCAAAGGGCGAGTTGGGCCCCACAGCATCTTGCTTCCAGCTCTTTGGGAAGCAAAGAAAGAACTCGCTCTGCACAGTGCCCTTACAGCCTACCGGGAACATCTCTTCCAAAGGCCTGTGAAACGCAGTTTCTTTGCAGGCCTGATCTGGCTGAAGTAGGACTTCTGCTCTGGGTGTGCTACTTTGCCCTGGAGCTGAAAGGCACAACGTGCAGGCTTCTTTCCATGGGGCTAGTTAGGCCCCACAGCATCTTGCTTCCACCTCTTTGTGAAGCTGAGAAATAACTCGCTCTGCACAGTGCTCTTACAGCCTACCGGGAACATCTCTTCCAAAGGCCTGTGAAACGCAGTTTCTTTGCAGGCCTGATCTGGCTGAAGTAGGACTTCTGCTCTAGGTGTGCTACTTTGCCCTAGAGCTGAAAGGCACAACGTGCAGGCTTCTTTCCAAAGGGCGAGTTGGGCCCCACAGCATCTTGCTTCCAGCTATTTGGGAAGCTGAGAAACAACTCGCTCTGCACAGTGCTCTTACAGCCTACCGGGAACATCTCTTCCAAAGGCCTGTGAAACGCAGTTTCTTTGCAGGCCTGATCTGGCTCAAGTAGGACTTCTGCTCTGGGTGTGCTACTTTGCCCTAGAGCTGAAAGGCACAACGTGCAGGCTTCTTTCCAAAGGGCGAGTTGGGCCCCACAGCATCTTGCTTCCAGCTCTTTGGGAAGCTAAGAAACAACTCGCTCTGCACAGTGCTCTTACAGCCTACCGGGAACATCTCTTCCAAAGGCCTGTGAAACGCAGTTTCTTTGCAGGCCTGATCTGGCTGAAGTAGGACTTCTGCTCTGGGTGTGCTCCATTGCGCTAGAGCTGAAAGGCACAAGGTGCAGGCTTCTTTCCAAAGGGCGAGTTGGGCCCCACAGCATCTTGCTTCCAGCTCTTTGGGAAGCTAAGTAACAACTCGCTCTGCACAGTGCTCTTACAGCCTACCGGGAACATCTCTTCCAAAGGCCTGTGAAACGCAGTTTCTTTGCAGGCCTTATCTGGCTGAAGTAGGACTTCTGCTCTGGGTGTGCTCCATTGCCCTAGAGCTGAAAGGCACAACGTGCAGGCTTCTTTCCAAAGGGCGAGTTGGGCCCCACAGCATCTTGCTTCCAGCACTTTGGGAAGCTAAGAAACAACTCGCTCTGCACAGTGCTCTTACAGCCTACCGGGAACATCTCTTCCAAAGGCCCGTGAAACTCAGTGTCTTTGAAGGGCTAGTCTGGCTGAAGTAGGACTTCTGCTCTGGGTGTGCTACTTTGCCCTAGAGCTGAAAGGCGCAACGTGCAGGCTTCTTTCCAAGGGGCGAGTTGGGCCCCACAGCATCTTGCTTCCAGCTCTTTGGGAAGCTAAGAAACAACTCGCTCTGCACAGTGCTCTTACAGCCTACCGGGAACATCTCTTCCAAAGGCCTGTGAAACGCAGTTTCTTTGCAGGCCTGATCTGGCTGAAGTAGGACTTCTGCTCTGCGTGTGCTACTTTGCCCTAGAGCTGAAAGGCTCAAGGTGCAGGCTTCTTTCCAGAGGGCGAGTTGGGCCCCACAGCATCTTGCTTCCAGCTCTTTGGGAGGCTAAGAAACAACTCGCTCTTCACAGTGCTCTTACAGCCTACCGGGAACATCTCTTCCCAAGGCCTGTGAAACGCAGTTTCTTTGCAGGCCTGATCTGGCTGAACTAGGACTTCTGCTCTGGGTGTGCTACTTTGCCCTAGAGCTGAAAGGCACAACGTGCAGGCTTCCTTCTAAAGGGTGAGTTCTGCCCCACAGCATCTTGCTTCCAGCTCTTTGGGAAGCTAAGAAACAACTCGCTCTGCACAGTGCTCTTACAGCCTAGTGGGTACATCTCTTCCAAAGGCCTGTGAAATGCAGTTTCTTTGCAGGCCTGATCTGGCTGAAGTAGGACTTCTGCTCTGGGTGTGCTACTTTGCCCTAGAGCTGAAAGGCACAACGTGCAGGCTTCTTTCCAAAGGGCGAGTTGGGCCCCACAGCATCTTGCTTCCAGCTCTTTGGGAAGCTAAGAAACAACTCGCTCTGCACAGTGCTCTTACAGCCTACCGGGAACATCTCTTCCAAAGGCCTGTGAAACGCAGTTTCTTTGCAGGCCTGATCTGGCTGAAGTAGGACTTCTGCTCTGGGTGTGCTACTTTGCCCTAGAGCTGAAAGGCACAAGGTGCAGGCTTCTTTCCAGAGGGCGAGTTGGGCCCCAAAGCATCTTGCTTCCAGCTCTTTGGGAAGCTAAGAAACAACTCGCTCTGCACAGTGCTCTCACAGCCTACCGGGAACATCTCTTTCAAAGGCCTGTGAAACGCAGTTTCTTTGCAGGCCTGATCTGGCTGAAGTAGGACTTCTGCTCTGGGTGTGCTACTTTGCCCTAGAGCTGAAAGGCACAACGTGCGGGCTTCTTTCCAAAGGGCGAGTTGGGCCCCACAGCATCTTGCTTCCAGCTCTTTGGGAAGCTAAGTAACAACTCGCTCTGCACAGTGCTCTTACAGCCTAGTGGGAACATCTATTTCAAAGACCTGTGAAACGCAGTTTCTTTGCCGGCCTGATCTGGCTGAAGTAGGACTTCTGCTCTGGGTGTGCTACATTGCCCTAGAGCTGAAAGGCACAACGTGCAGGCTTCTTTCCAAGGGGTGAGTTGGGCCCCACAGCATCTTGCTTCCAGCTCTTTTGGAAGCTAAGAAACAACTCGCTCTGCACAGTGCTCTTACAGCCTACCGGGAACATCTCTTCCAAAGGCCTGTGAAACGCAGTTTCTTTGCAGGCCTGATCTGGCTGAAGTAGGACTTCTGCTCTGGGTGTGCTCCATTGCCCTAGAGCTGAAAGGCACAACGTGCAGGCTTCTTTCCAAGGGGCGAGTAGGGCCCCACAGCATCTTGCTTCCAGCTCTTTGGGAAGCTAAGAAACAACTCGCTCTGCACAGTGCTCTTACAGCCTACCGGGAACATCTCTTCCAAAGGCCTGTGAAACGCAGTTTCTTTGCAGGCCTGATCTGGCTGAAGTAGGACTTCTGCTCTGGGTGTGCTACTTTGCCCTAGAGCTGAAAGGCACAACGTGCAGGCTTCTTTCCAAAGGGCGAGTTGGGCCCCACAGCATCTTGCTTCCAGCTCTTAGGGAACCTAAGAAACAACTCGCTCTGCACAGTGCTCTTACAGCCTACCGGGAACATCTCTTCCAAAGGTCTGTGAAATACAGTGTCTTTGAAGGGCTGGTCTGGCTGAAGTAGGACTTTTGCTCTGGGTGTGCTACTTTGCCCTAGAGCTGAAAGGCACAACGTGCAGGCTTCTTTCCAAGGGGCGAGTTGGGCACCACAGCATCTTGCTTCCAGCTCTTTGGGAAGCTAAGAAACAACTCGCTCTGCTCAGTGCTCTTATAGCCTACCGGGAACATCTCTTCCAAAGGCCTGTGAAACGCAGTTTCTTTGCAGGCCTGATCTGGCTGAAGTAGGACTTCAGCTCTGGGTGTGCTACTTTGCCCTAGAGCTGAAAGGCATAACGTGCAGGCTTCCTTCCAAAGGGCGAGTTGGGCCCCACAGCATCTTGCTTCCAGCTCTTTGGGAAGCAAAGAAAGAACTCGCTCTGCACAGTGCCCTTACAGCCTACCGGGAACATCTCTTCCAAAGGCCTGTGAAACGCAGTTTCTTTGCAGGCCTGATCTGGCTGAAGTAGGACTTCTGCTCTGGGTGTGCTACTTTGCCCTGGAGCTGAAAGGCACAACGTGCAGGCTTCTTTCCATGGGGCTAGTTAGGCCCCACAGCATCTTGCTTCCAGCTCTTTGTGAAGCTGAGAAATAACTCGCTCTGCACAGTGCTCTTACAGCCTACCGGGAACATCTCTTCCAAAGGCCTGTGAAACGCAGTTTCTTTGCAGGCCTGATCTGGCTGAAGTAGGACTTCTGCTCTAGGTGTGCTACTTTGCCCTAGAGCTGAAAGGCACAACGTGCAGGCTTCTTTCCAAAGGGCGAGTTGGGCCCCACAGCATCTTGCTTCCAGCTATTTGGGAAGCTGAGAAACAACTCGCTCTGCACAGTGCTCTTACAGCCTACCGGGAACATCTCTTCCAAAGGCCTGTGAAACGCAGTTTCTTTGCAGGCCTGATCTGGCTCAAGTAGGACTTCTGCTCTGGGTGTGCTACTTTGCCCTAGAGCTGAAAGGCACAACGTGCAGGCTTCTTTCCAAAGGGCGAGTTGGGCCCCACAGCATCTTGCTTCCAGCTCTTTGGGAAGCTAAGAAACAACTCGCTCTGCACAGTGCTCTTACAGCCTACCGGGAACATCTCTTCCAAAGGCCTGTGAAACGCAGTTTCTTTGCAGGCCTGATCTGGCTGAAGTAGGACTTCTGCTCTGGGTGTGCTCCATTGCGCTAGAGCTGAAAGGCACAAGGTGCAGGCTTCTTTCCAAAGGGCGAGTTGGGCCCCACAGCATCTTGCTTCCAGCTCTTTGGGAAGCTAAGTAACAACTCGCTCTGCACAGTGCTCTTACAGCCTACCGGGAACATCTCTTCCAAAGGCCTGTGAAACGCAGTTTCTTTGCAGGCCTTATCTGGCTGAAGTAGGACTTCTGCACTGGGTGTGCTCCATTGCCCTAGAGCTGAAAGGCACAACGTGCAGGCTTCTTTCCAAAGGGCGAGTTGGGCCCCACAGCATCTTGCTTCCAGCACTTTGGGAAGCTAAGAAACAACTCGCTCTGCACAGTGCTCTTACAGCCTACCGGGAACATCTCTTCCAAAGGCCCGTGAAACTCAGTGTCTTTGAAGGGCTAGTCTGGCTGAAGTAGGACTTCTGCTCTGGGTGTGCTACTTTGCCCTAGAGCTGAAAGGCGCAACGTGCAGGCTTCTTTCCAAGGGGCGAGTTGGGCCCCACAGCATCTTGCTTCCAGCTCTTTGGGAAGCTAAGAAACAACTCGCTCTGCACAGTGCTCTTACAGCCTACCGGGAACATCTCTTCCAAAGGCCTGTGAAACGCAGTTTCTTTGCAGGCCTGATCTGGCTGAAGTAGGACTTCTGCTCTGCGTGTGCTACTTTGCCCTAGAGCTGAAAGGCACAAGGTGCAGGCTTCTTTCCAGAGGGCGAGTTGGGCCCCACAGCATCTTGCTTCCAGCTCTTTGGGAGGCTAAGAAACAACTCGCTCTTCACAGTGCTCTTACAGCCTACCGGGAACATCTCTTCCCAAGGCCTGTGAAACGCAGTTTCTTTGCAGGCCTGATCTGGCTGAACTAGGACTTCTGCTCTGGGTGTGCTACTTTGCCCTAGAGCTGAAAGGCACAACGTGCAGGCTTCCTTCTAAAGGGTGAGTTCTGCCCCACAGCATCTTGCTTCCAGCTCTTTGGGAAGCTAAGAAACAACTCGCTCTGCACAGTGCTCTTACAGCCTAGTGGGTACATCTCTTCCAAAGGCCTGTGAAATGCAGTTTCTTTGCAGGCCTGATCTGGCTGAAGTAGGACTTCTGCTCTGGGTGTGCTACTTTGCCCTAGAGCTGAAAGGCACAACGTGCAGGCTTCTTTCCAAAGGGCGAGTTGGGCCCCACAGCATCTTGCTTCCAGCTCTTTGGGAAGCTAAGAAACAACTCGCTCTGCACAGTTCTCTTATAGCCTACCGGGAACATCTCTTCCAAAGGCCTGTGAAACGCAGTTTCTTTGCAGGCCTGATCTGGCTGAAGTAGGACTTCTGCTCTGGGTGTGCTCCATTGCCCTAGAGCTGAAAGGCACAACGTGCAGGCTTCTTTCCAAAGAGCGAGTTGGGCCCCACAGCATCTTGCTTCCAGCCCTTTGGGAAGCTGAGAAACAACTCGCTCTGCACAGTGCTCTTACAGCCTACCGGGAACATCTCTTCCAAAGGCCTGTGAAACGCAGTTTCTTTGCAGGCCTGATCTGGCTGAAGTAGGACTTCTGCTCTGGGTGTGCTACTTTGCCCTGGAGCTGAAAGGCACAACGTGCAGGCTTCTTTCCATGGGGCTAGTTAGGCCCCACAGCATCTTGCTTCCAGCTCTTTGTGAAGCTGAGAAATAACTCGCTCTGCACAGTGCTCTTACAGCCTACCGGGAACATCTCTTCCAAAGGCCTGTGAAACGCAGTTTCTTTGCAGGCCTGATCTGGCTGAAGTAGGACTTCTGCTCTAGGTGTGCTACTTTGCCCTAGAGCTGAAAGGCACAACGTGCAGGCTTCTTTCCAAAGGGCGAGTTGGGCCCCACAGCATCTTGCTTCCAGCTATTTGGGAAGCTGAGAAACAACTCGCTCTGCACAGTGCTCTTACAGCCTACCGGGAACATCTCTTCCAAAGGCCTGTGAAACGCAGTTTCTTTGCAGGCCTGATCTGGCTCAAGTAGGACTTCTGCTCTGGGTGTGCTACTTTGCCCTAGAGCTGAAAGGCACAACGTGCAGGCTTCTTTCCAAAGGGCGAGTTGGGCCCCACAGCATCTTGCTTCCAGCTCTTTGGGAAGCTAAGAAACAACTCGCTCTGCACAGTGCTCTTACAGCCTACCGGGAACATCTCTTCCAAAGGCCTGTGAAACGCAGTTTCTTTGCAGGCCTGATCTGGCTGAAGTAGGACTTCTGCTCTGGGTGTGCTCCATTGCGCTAGAGCTGAAAGGCACAAGGTGCAGGCTTCTTTCCAAAGGGCGAGTTGGGCCCCACAGCATCTTGCTTCCAGCTCTTTGGGAAGCTAAGTAACAACTCGCTCTGCACAGTGCTCTTACAGCCTACCGGGAACATCTCTTCCAAAGGCCTGTGAAACGCAGTTTCTTTGCAGGCCTTATCTGGCTGAAGTAGGACTTCTGCACTGGGTGTGCTCCATTGCCCTAGAGCTGAAAGGCACAACGTGCAGGCTTCTTTCCAAAGGGCGAGTTGGGCCCCACAGCATCTTGCTTCCAGCACTTTGGGAAGCTAAGAAACAACTCGCTCTGCACAGTGCTCTTACAGCCTACCGGGAACATCTCTTCCAAAGGCCCGTGAAACTCAGTGTCTTTGAAGGGCTAGTCTGGCTGAAGTAGGACTTCTGCTCTGGGTGTGCTACTTTGCCCTAGAGCTGAAAGGCGCAACGTGCAGGCTTCTTTCCAAGGGGCGAGTTGGGCCCCACAGCATCTTGCTTCCAGCTCTTTGGGAAGCTAAGAAACAACTCGCTCTGCACAGTGCTCTTACAGCCTACCGGGAACATCTCTTCCAAAGGCCTGTGAAACGCAGTTTCTTTGCAGGCCTGATCTGGCTGAAGTAGGACTTCTGCTCTGCGTGTGCTACTTTGCCCTAGAGCTGAAAGGCACAAGGTGCAGGCTTCTTTCCAGAGGGCGAGTTGGGCCCCACAGCATCTTGCTTCCAGCTCTTTGGGAGGCTAAGAAACAACTCGCTCTTCACAGTGCTCTTACAGCCTACCGGGAACATCTCTTCCCAAGGCCTGTGAAACGCAGTTTCTTTGCAGGCCTGATCTGGCTGAACTAGGACTTCTGCTCTGGGTGTGCTACTTTGCCCTAGAGCTGAAAGGCACAACGTGCAGGCTTCCTTCTAAAGGGTGAGTTCTGCCCCACAGCATCTTGCTTCCAGCTCTTTGGGAAGCTAAGAAACAACTCGCTCTGCACAGTGCTCTTACAGCCTAGTGGGTACATCTCTTCCAAAGGCCTGTGAAATGCAGTTTCTTTGCAGGCCTGATCTGGCTGAAGTAGGACTTCTGCTCTGGGTGTGCTACTTTGCCCTAGAGCTGAAAGGCACAACGTGCAGGCTTCTTTCCAAAGGGCGAGTTGGGCCCCACAGCATCTTGCTTCCAGCTCTTTGGGAAGCTAAGAAACAACTCGCTCTGCACAGTTCTCTTATAGCCTACCGGGAACATCTCTTCCAAAGGCCTGTGAAACGCAGTTTCTTTGCAGGCCTGATCTGGCTGAAGTAGGACTTCTGCTCTGGGTGTGCTCCATTGCCCTAGAGCTGAAAGGCACAACGTGCAGGCTTCTTTCCAAAGAGCGAGTTGGGCCCCACAGCATCTTGCTTCCAGCCCTTTGGGAAGCTGAGAAACAACTCGCTCTGCACAGTGCTCTTACAGCCTACCGGGAACATCTCTTCCAAAGGCCTGTGAAACGCAGTTTCTTTGCAGGCCTGATCTGGCTGAAGTAGGACTTCTGCTCTGGGTGTGCTACTTTGCCCTAGAGCTGAAAGGCACAACGTGCAGGCTTCTTTCCAAAGGGCGAGTTGGGCCCCACAGCATCTTGCTTCCAGCTCTTTGGGAAGCTAAGAAACAACTCGCTCTGCACAGTGCTCTTACAGCCTACCGGGAACATCTCTTCCAAAGGCCTGTGAAACGCAGTTTCTTTGCAGGCCTGATCTGGCTGAAGTAGGACTTCTGCTCTGGGTGTGCTACTTTGCCCTAGAGCTGAAAGGCACAACGTGCAGGCTTATTTCCAAAGGGCGAGTTGGGCCCCACAGCATCTTGCTTCCAGCTCGTTGGGAAGCTAAGAAACAACTCGCTCTGCACAGTGCTCTTACAGCCTAGTGGGAACATCTATTTCAAAGACCTGTGAAACGCAGTTTCTTTGCAGGCCTGATCTGGCTGAAGTAGGACTTCTGCTCTGGGTGTGCTACTTTGCCCTAGAGCTGAAAGGCACAACGTGCAGGCTTCTTTCCAAAGGGCGAGTTGGGCCCCACAGCATCTTGCTTCCAGCGCTTTGGGAAGCTAAGAAACAACTCGCTCTGCACAGTGCTCTTACAGCCTACCGGGAACATCTCTTCCAAAGGCCTGTGAAACGCAGTTTCTTTGCAGGCCTGATCTGGCTGAAGTAGGACTTCTGCTCTGGGTGTGCTACTTTGCCCTAGAGCTCAAAGGCACAACGTGCAGGCTTCTTTCCAAAGGGCGAGTTGGGCCCCACAGCATCTTGCTTCCAGCTCTTTGGGAAGCTAAGAAACAACTCGCTCTGCACAGTGCTCTTACAGCCTACCGGGAACATCTCTTCCAAAGGCCTGTGAAACGCAGTTTCTTTGCAGGCCTGATCTGGCTGAAGTAGGACTTCTGCTCTGGGTGTGCTCCATTGCCCTAGAGCTGAAAGGCACAACGTGCAGGCTTCTTTCCAAAGGGCGAGTTGGGCCCCACAGCATCTGGCTTCCACCCCTTTAGGAAGCTAAGAAACAACTCGCTCTGCACAGTGCTCTTACAGCCTACCGGGAACATCTCTTCCAAAGGCCTGTGAAACGCAGTTTCTTTGCAGGCCTGATCTGGCTGAAGTAGGACTTCTGCTCTGGGTGTGCTACTTTGCCCTAGAGCTGAAAGGCACAACGTGCAGGCTTCTTTCCAAAGGGCGAGTTGGGCCCCACAGCATCTTGCTTCCAGCTCTTTGGGAAGCTAAGAAACAACTCGCTCTGCACAGTGCTCTTACAGCCTACCGGGAACATCTCTTCCAAAGGCCTGTGAAACGCAGTTTCTTTGCAGGCCTGATCTGGCTGAAGTAGGAGTTCTGCTCTGGGTGTGCTACTTTGCCCTAGAGCTGAAAGGCACAACGTGCAGGCTTCTTTCCAAAGGGCGAGTTGGGCCCCACAGCATCTTGCTTCCAGCTCTTTGGGAAGCTAAGAAACAACTCGCTCTGCACAGTGCTCTTACAGCCTACCGGGAACATCTCTTCCCAAGGCCTGTGAAACGCAGTTTCTTTGCAGGCCTGATCTGGCTGAACTAGGACTTCTGCTCTGGGTGTGCTCCATTGCCCTAGAGCTGAAAGGCGCAACGTGCAGGCTTCCTTCCAAAGGGCGAGTTGGGCCCCACAGCATCTTGCTTCCAGCGCTTTGGGAACCTAAGAAACAACTCGCTCTGCACAGTGCTCTTACAGCCTACCGGGAACATCGCTTCCAAAGGCCTGTGAAACGCAGTTTCTTTGCAGGCCTGATCTGGCTGAAGTAGGACTTCTGCTCTGGGTGTGCTACTTTGCCCTAGAGCTGAAAGGCACAACGTGCAGGCTTCTTTCCAAAGGGCGAGTTGGGCCCCACAGAATCTTGCTTCCAGCTCTTTGGGAAGCTAAGAAACAACTCGCTCTGCACAGTGCTCTTACAGCCTACCGGGAACATCTCTTCCAAAGGCCTGTGAAACGCAGTTTGTTTGCAGGCCTGATCTGGCTGAAGTAGGACTTCTGCTCTGGGTGTGCTACTTTGCCCTAGAGCTGAAAGGCACAACGTGCAGGCTTCTTTCCAAAGGGCGAGCTGGGCCCCACAGCATCTTGCTTCCAGCTCTTTGGGAACCTAAGAAACAACTCGCTCTGCAAAGTGCTCTTACAGCCTACCGGGAACATCTCTTCCAAAGGCCTGTGAAACGCAGTTTCTTTGCAGGCCTGATCTGGCTGAAGTAGGACTTCTGCTCTGGGTGTGCTACTTTGCCCTAGAGCTGAAAGGCACAACGTGCAGGCTTCTTTCCAAGGGGCGAGTTGGGCCCCACAGCATCTTGCTTCCAGCGCTTTGGGAAGCTAAGAAACAACTCGCTCTGCACAGTGCTCTTAGAGCCTACCGGGAACATCTCTTCCAAAGGCCTGTGAAACGCAGTTTCTTTGCAGGCCTGGTCTGGCTGAAGTAGGACTTCTGCTCTGGGTGTGCTACTTTGCCCTAGAGCTGAAAGGCACAACGTGCAGTCTTCTTTCCAAAGGGCGAGTTGGGCCCCACAGCATCTTGCTTCCAGCTCTTTGGGAAGCTAAGAAACAACTCGCTCTGCACAGTGCTCTTACAGCCTACCGGGAACATCTCTTCCAAAGGCCTGTGAAACGCAGTTTCTTTGCAGGCGTGATCTGGCTGGAGTAGGACTTCTGCTCTGGGTGTACTACTTTGCCCTAGAGCTGAAAGGCACAACGTGCAGGCTTCTTTCCAAAGGGCGAGTTGGGCCCCACAGCATCTTGCTTCCAGCTCTTTGGGAAGCTAAGAAACAACTCGCTTTGCACAGTGCTCTTACAGCCTACCGGGAACATCTCTTCCAAAGGCCTGTGAAACGCAGTTTCTTTGCAGGCCTGATCTGGCTGAAGTAGGACTTCTGCTCTGGGTGTGCTACTTTGCCCTAGAGCTGAAAGGCACAACGTGCAGGCTTCTTTCCAAAGGGCGAGTTGGGCCCCACAGCATCTTGCTTCCAGCTCTTTGGGAAGCTAAGAAACAACTCGCTCTGCACAGTGCTCTTACAGCCTAGCGGGAACAGCTCTTCCAAAGGCCTGTGAAACGCAGTTTCTTTGCAGGCCTGATCTGGCTGAAGTAGGACTTCTGCTCTGGGTGTGCTACTTTGCCCTAGAGGTGAAAGGCACAACGTGCAGGCTTCTTTCCAAAGGGCGAGTTGGGCCCCACAGCATCTTGCTTCCAGCTCTTTGGGAAGCTAAGAAACAACTCGCTCTGCACAGTGCTCTTACAGCCTACCGGGAACAGCTCTTCCAAAGGCCTGTGAAACGCAGTTTCTTTGCAGGCCTGATCTGGCTGAAGTAGGACTTCTGCTCTGGGTGTGCTACTTTGCCCTAGAGCTGAAAGGCACAACGTGCAGGCTTCTTTCCAAAGGGCGAGTTGGGCCCCACAGCATCTTGCTTCCAGCTCTTTGGGAAGCTAAGAAACAACTCGCTCTGCACAGTGCTCTTACAGCCTACCGGGAACAGCTCTTCCAAAGGCCTGTGAAACGCAGTTTCTTTGCAGGCCTGATCTGGCTGAAGTAGGACTTCTGCTCTGGGTGTGCTACTTTGCCCTAGAGCTGAAAGGCACAACGTGCAGGCTTCTTTCCAAAGGGCGAGTTGGGCCCCACAGCATCTTGCTTCTAGCTCTTTGGGAAGCTAAGAAACAACTCGCTCTGCACAGTGCTCTTACAGCCTACCGGGAACATCTCTTCCAAAGGCCTGTGAAACGCAGTTTCTTTGCAGGCCTGATCTGGCTGAAGTAGGACTTCTGCTCTGGGTGTGCTACTTTGCCCTAGAGCTGAAAGGCACAACGTGCAGGCTTCTTTCCAAAGGGCGAGTTGGGCCCCACAGCATCTTGCTTCCAGCTCTTTGGGAAGCTAAGAAACAACTCGCTCTGCACAGTTCTCTTATAGCCTACCGGGAACATCTCTTCCAAAGGCCTGTGAAACGCAGTTTCTTTGCAGGACTCATCTGGCTGAAGTAGGACTTCTGCTCTGGGTGTGCTCCATTGCCCTAGAGCTGAAAGGCACAACGTGCAGGCTTCCTTCCAAAGGGCGAGTTGGGCCCCACAGCATCTTGCTTCCAGCTCTTTGGGAAGCTAAGAAACAACTCGCTCTGCACAGTGCTCTTACAGCCTAGCGGGAACAGCTCTTCCAAAGGCCTGTGAAACGCAGTTTCTTTGCAGGCCTGATCTGGCTGAAGTAGGACTTCTGCTCTGGGTGTGCTACTTTGCAATAGAGCTGAAAGGCACAACGTGCAGGCTTCTTTCCAAAGGGCGAGTTGGGCCCCACAGCATCTTGCTTCCAGCTCTTTGGGAAGCTAAGAAACAACTCGCTCTGCACAGTGCTCTTACAGCCTACCGGGAACAACACTTCCAAACGCCTGTGAAACGCAGTTTCTTTGCAGGCCTGATCTGGCTGAAGTAGGACTTCTGCTCTGGGTGTGCTACTTTGCCCTAGAGCTGAAAGGCACAACGTGCGGGCTTCTTTCCAAAGGGCGAGTTGGTCCCCACAGCATCTTGCTTCCAGCTCTTTGGGAAGCTAAGTAACAACTCGCTCTGCACAGTGCTCTTACAGCCTAGTGGGAACATCTATTCCAAAGACCTGTGAAACGCAGTTTCTTTGCAGGCCTGATCTGGCTGAAGTAGGACTTCTGCTCTGGGTGTGCTACATTGCCCTAGAGCTGAAAGGCACAACGTGCAGGCTTCTTTCCAAGGGGTGAGTTGGGCCCCACAGCATCTTGCTTCCAGCTCTTTTGGAAGCTAAGAAACAACTCGCTCTGCACAGTGCTATTACAGCCTACCGGGAACATCTCTTCCAAAGGCCTGTGAAACGCCGTTTCTTTGCAGGCCTGATCTGGCTGAAGTAGGACTTCTGCTCTGGGTGTGCTACATTGCCCTAGAGCTGAAAGGCACAACGTGCAGGCTTCTTTCCAAGGGGCGAGTAGGGCCCCACAGCATCTTGCTTCCAGCTCTTTGGGAAGCTAAGAAACAACCCGCTCTGCACAGTGCTCTTACAGCCTACCAGGAACATCTCTTCCAAAGGCCTGTGAAACGCAGTTTCTTTGCAGGCCTGATCTGGCTGAAGTAGGACTTCTGCTCTGGGTGTGCTACTTTGCCCTAGAGCTGAAAGGCACAACGTGCAGGCTTCTTTCCAAAGGGCGAGTTGGGCCCCACAGCATCTTGCTTCCAGCTCTTTGGGAAGCTAAGAAACAACTCGCTCTGCACAGTGCTCTTACAGCCTACCGGGAACAGCTCTTCCAAAGGCCTGTGAAACGCAGTTTCTTTGCAGGCCTGATCTGGCTGAAGTAGGACTTCTGCTCTGGGTGTGCTACTTTGCCCTAGAGCTGAAAGGCACAACGTGCAGGCTTCTTTCCAAAGGGCGAGTTGGGCCCCACAGCATCTTGCTTCCAGCTCTTTGGGAAGCTAAGAAACAACTCGCTCTGCACAGTGCTCTTACAGCCTACCGGGAACATCTCTTCCAAAGGCCTGTGAAACGCAGTTTCTTTGCAGGCCTGATCTGGCTGAAGTAGGACTTCTGCTCTGGGTGTGCTACTTTGCCCTAGAGCTGAAAGGCACAACGTGCAGGCTTCTTTCCAGAGGGCGAGTTGGGCCCCACAGCATCTTGCTTCCAGCTCTTTGGGAAGCTAAGAAACAACTCGCTCTGCACAGTGCTCTTACAGCCTACCGGGAACATCTCTTCCCAAGGCCTGTGAAACGCAGTTTCTTTGCAGGCCTGATCTGGCTGAACTAGGACTTCTGCTCTGGGTGTGCTCCATTGCCCTAGAGCTGAAAGGCGCAACGTGCAGGCTTCCTTCCAAAGGGCGAGTTGGGCCCCACAGCATCTTGCTTCCAGCTCTTTGGGAACCTAAGAAACAACTCGCTCTGCACAGTGCTCTTACAGCCTACCGGGAACATCGCTTCCAAAGGCCTGTGAAACGCAGTTTCTTTGCAGGCCTGATCTGGCTGAAGTAGGACTTCTGCTCTTGGTGTGCTACTTTGCCCTAGAGCTGAAAGGCACAACGTGCAGGCTTCTTTCCAAAGGGCGAGTTGGGCCCCACAGAATCTTGCTTCCAGCTCTTTGGGAAGCTAAGAAACAACTCGCTCTGCACAGTGCTCTTACAGCCTACCGGGAACATCTCTTCCAAAGGCCTGTGAAACGCAGTTTGTTTGCAGGCCTGATCTGGCTGAAGTAGGACTTCTGCTCTGGGTGTGCTACTTTGCCCTAGAGCTGAAAGGCACAACGTGCAGTCTTCTTTCCAAAGGGCGAGCTGGGCCCCACAGCATCTTGCTTCCAGCTCTTTGGGAAGCTAAGAAACAACTCGCTCTGCACAGTGCTCTTACAGCCTACCGGGAACATCTCTTCCAAAGGCCTGTGAAACGCAGTTTCTTTGCAGGCGTGATCTGGCTGGAGTAGGACTTCTGCTCTGGGTGTACTACTTTGCCCTAGAGCTGAAAGGCACAACGTGCAGGCTTCTTTCCAAAGGGCGAGTTGGGCCCCACAGCATCTTGCTTCCAGCTCTTTGGGAAGCTAAGAAACAACTCGCTTTGCACAGTGCTCTTACAGCCTACCGGGAACATCTCTTCCAAAGGCCTGTGAAACGCAGTTTCTTTGCAGGCCTGATCTGGCTGAAGTAGGACTTCTGCTCTGGGTGTGCTACTTTGCCCTAGAGCTGAAAGGCACAACGTGCAGGCTTCTTTCCAAAGGGCGAGTTGGGCCCCACAGCATCTTGCTTCCAGCTCTTTGGGAAGCTAAGAAACAACTCGCTCTGCACAGTGCTCTTACAGCCTAGCGGGAACAGCTCTTCCAAAGGCCTGTGAAACG
Source organism: Equus caballus (assembly GCF_041296265.1). Lineage (NCBI taxonomy): Eukaryota > Metazoa > Chordata > Mammalia > Perissodactyla > Equidae > Equus > Equus caballus. Next base: position 30,985,925 of record NC_091689.1, read on the forward strand.
CAGTTTCTTTGCAGGCCTGATCTGGCTGAAGTAGGACTTCTGCTCTGGGTGTGCTACTTTGCCCTAGAGGTGAAAGGCACAACGTGCAGGCTTCTTTCCAAAGGGCGAGTTGGGCCCCACAGCATCTTGCTTCCAGCTCTTTGGGAAGCTAAGAAACAACTCGCTCTGCACAGTGCTCTTACAGCCTACCGGGAACATCTCTTCCAAAGGCCTGTGAAACGCAGTTTCTTTGCAGGCCTGATCTGGCTGAAGTAGGACTTCTGCTCTGGGTGTGCTACTTTGCCCTAGAGCTGAAAGGCACAACGTGCAGGCTTCTTTCCAAAGGGCGAGTTGGGCCCCACAGCATCTTGCTTCCAGCTCTTTGGGAAGCTAAGAAACAACTCGCTCTGCACAGTGCTCTTACAGCCTACCGGGAACAGCTCTTCCAAAGGCCTGTGAAACGCAGTTTCTTTGCAGGCCTGATCTGGCTGAAGTAGGACTTCTGCTCTGGGTGTGCTACTTTGCCCTAGAGCTGAAAGGCACAACGTGCAGGCTTCTTTCCAAAGGGCGAGTTGGGCCCCACAGCATCTTGCTTCCAGCTCTTTGGGAAGCTAAGAAACAACTCGCTCTGCACAGTGCTCTTACAGCCTACCGGGAACATCTCTTCCAAAGGCCTGTGAAACGCAGTTTCTTTGCAGGCCTGATCTGGCTGAAGTAGGACTTCTGCTCTGGGTGTGCTACTTTGCCCTAGAGCTGAAAGGCACAACGTGCAGGCTTCTTTCCAGAGGGCGAGTTGGGCCCCACAGCATCTTGCTTCCAGCTCTTTGGGAAGCTAAGAAACAACTCGCTCTTCACAGTGCTCTTACAGCCTACCGGGAACATCTCTTCCCAAGGCCTGTGAAACGCAGTTTCTTTGCAGGCCTGATCTGGCTGAACTAGGACTTCTGCTCTGGGTGTGCTCCATTGCCCTAGAGCTGAAAGGCGCAACGTGCAGGCTTCCTTCCAAAGGGCGAGTTGGGCCCCACAGCATCTTGCTTCCAGCTCTTTGGGAACCTAAGAAACAACTCGCTCTGCACAGTGCTCTTACAGCCTACCGGGAACATCGCTTCCAAAGGCCTGTGAAACGCAGTTTCTTTGCAGGCCTGATCTGGCTGAAGTAGGACTTCTGCTCTGGGTGTGCTACTTTGCCCTAGAGCTGAAAGGCACAACGTGCAGGCTTCTTTCCAAAGGGCGAGTTGGGCCCCACAGAATCTTGCTTCCAGCTCTTTGGGAAGCTAAGAAACAACTCGCTCTGCACAGTGCTCTTACAGCCTACCGGGAACATGTCTTCCAAAGGCCTGTGAAACGCAGTTTCTTTGCAGGCCTGATCTGGCTGAAGTAGGACTTCTGCTCTGGGTGTGCTACTTTGCCCTAGAGCTGAAAGGCACAACGTGCAGGCTTCTTTCCAAAGGGCGAGTTGGGCCCCACAGCATCTTGCTTCCAGCTCTTTGGGAAGCTAAGAAACAACTCGCTCTGCACAGTGCTCTTACAGCCTACCGGGAACATCTCTTCCAAAGGCCTGTGAAACGCAGTTTCTTTGCAGGCCTGATCTGGCTGAAGTAGGACTTCTGCTCTGGGTGTGCTCCATTGCCCTAGAGCTGAAAGGCACAACGTGCAGGCTTCTTTCCAAAGGGCGAGTTGGGCCCCACAGCATCTGGCTTCCACCCCTTTAGGAAGCTAAGAAACAACTCGCTCTGCACAGTGCTCTTACAGCCTACCGGGAACATCTCTTCCAAAGGCCTGTGAAACACAGTGTCTTTGCAGGCCTGATCTGGCTGAAGTAGGACTTCTGCTCTGGATGTGCTACTTTGCCCTAGAGCTGAAAGGCACAACGTGCAGGCTTCTTTCCAAGGGGCGAGTTGGGCCCCACAGCATCTTGCTTCCAGCTCTTTGGGAAGCTAAGAAACAACTCGCTCTGCACAGTGCTCTTATAGCCTACCGGGAACATCTCTTCCAAAGGCCTGTGAAACGCAGATTCTTTGCAGGCCTGATCTGGCTGAAGTAGGACTTCTGCTCTGGGTGTGCTACTTTACCCTAGAGCTGAAAGGCACAAAGTGCACGCTTCTTTCCAAAGGGCGAGTTGGGCCCCACAGCATCTTGTTTCCAGCTCTTTGGGAAGCTAAGAAACAACCCGCTCTGCACAGTGCTCTTACAGCCTACGGGGAACATCTTGTCCAAAGGCCTGTGAAACGCAGTTTCTTTGCAGGCCTGATCTGGCTGAAGTAGGACTTCTGCTCTGGGTGTGCTACTTTGCCCTAGAGCTGAAAGGCACAACGTGCAGGCTTCTTTCCAAAGGGCGAGTTGGGCCCCACAGCATCTTGCTTCCAGCGCTTTGGGAAGCTAAGAAACAACTCGCTCTGCACAGTGCTCTTAGAGCCTACCGGGAACATCTCTTCCAAAGGCCTGTGAAACGCAGTTTCTTTGCAGGCCTGGTCTGGCTGAAGTAGGACTTCTGCTCTGGGTGTGCTACTTTGCCCTAGAGCTGAAAGGCACAACGTGCAGGCTTCTTTCCAAAGGGCGAGTTGGGCCCCACAGCATCTTGCTTCCAGCCCTTTGGGAAGCTAAGAAACAACTCGCTCTGCACAGTGCTCTTACAGCCTACCGGGAACATCTCTTCCAAAGGCCTGTGAAACGCAGTTTCTTTGCAGGCGTGATCTGGCTGGAGTAGGACTTCTGCTCTGGGTGTACTACTTTGCCCTAGAGCTGAAAGGCACAACGTGCAGGCTTCTTTCCAAAGGGCGAGTTGGGCCCCACAGCATCTTGCTTCCAGCTCTTTGGGAAGCTAAGGAACAATTCGCTTTGCACAGTGCTCTTACAGCCTACCAGGAACATCTCTTCCAAAGGCCTGTGAAACGCAGTTTCTTTGCAGGCCTGATCTGGCTGAAGTAGGACTTCTGCTCTGGGTGTGCTACTTTGCCCTAGAGCTGAAAGGCACAACGTGCAGGCTTCTTTCCAAAGGGCGAGTTGGGCCCCACAGCATCTTGCTTCCAGCTCTTTGGGAAGCTAAGAAACAACTCGCTCTGCACAGTGCTCTTACAGCCTAGCGGGAACATCTCTTCCAAAGGCCTGTGAAACGCAGTTTCTTTGCAGGCCTGATCTGGCTGAAGTAGGACTTCTGCTCGGGGTGTGCTACTTTGCCCTAGAGGTGAAAGGCACAACGTGCAGGCTTCTTTCCAAAGGGCGAGTTGGGCCCCACAGCATCTTGCTTCCAGCTCTTTGGGAAGCTAAGAAACAACTCGCTCTGCACAGTGCTCTTACAGCCTACCGGGAACATCTCTTCCAAAGGCCTGTGAAACGCAGTTTCTTTGCAGGCCTGATCTGGCTGAAGTAGGACTTCTGCTCTGGGTGTGCTACTTTGCCCTAGAGCTGAAAGGCACAACGTGCAGGCTTCTTTCCAAAGGGCGAGTTGGGCCCCACAGCATCTTGCTTCCAGCTCTTTGGGAAGCTAAGAAACAACTCGCTCTGCACAGTGCTCTTACAGCCTACCGGGAACATCTCTTCCAAAGGCCTGTGAAACGCAGTTTCTTTGCAGGCCTGATCTGGCTGAAGTAGGACTTCTGCTCTGGGTGTGCTCCATTGCCCTAGAGCTGAAAGGCACAACGTGCAGGCTTCTTTCCAAAGGGCGAGTTGGGCCCCACAGCATCTTGCTTCCAGCTCTTTGGGAAGCTAAGAAACAACTCGCTCTGCACAGTGCTCTTACAGCCTACCGGGAACAGCTCTTCCAAAGGCCTGTGAAACGCAGTTTCTTTGCAGGCCTGATCTGGCTGAAGTAGGACTTCTGCTCTGGGTGTGCTACTTTGCCCTAGAGCTGAAAGGCACAACGTGCAGGCTTCTTTCCAAAGGGCGAGTTGGGCCCCACAGCATCTTGCTTCCAGCTCTTTGGGAAGCTAAGAAACAACTCGCTCTGCACAGTGCTCTTACAGCCTACCGGGAACATCTCTTCCAAAGGCCTGTGAAACGCAGTTTCTTTGCAGGCCTGATCTGGCTGAAGTAGGACTTCTGCTCTGGGTGTGCTACTTTGCCCTAGAGCTGAAAGGCACAACGTGCAGGCTTCTTTCCAGAGGGCGAGTTGGGCCCCACAGCATCTTGCTTCCAGCTCTTTGGGAAGCTAAGAAACAACTCGCTCTGCACAGTGCTCTTACAGCCTACCGGGAACATCTCTTCCCAAGGCCTGTGAAACGCAGTTTCTTTGCAGGCCTGATCTGGCTGAACTAGGACTTCTGCTCTGGGTGTGCTCCATTGCCCTAGAGCTGAAAGGCGCAACGTGCAGGCTTCCTTCCAAAGGGCGAGTTGGGCCCCACAGCATCTTGCTTCCAGCTCTTTGGGAACCTAAGAAACAACTCGCTCTGCACAGTGCTCTTACAGCCTACCGGGAACATCGCTTCCAAAGGCCTGTGAAACGCAGTTTCTTTGCAGGCCTGATCTGGCTGAAGTAGGACTTCTGCTCTTGGTGTGCTACTTTGCCCTAGAGCTGAAAGGCACAACGTGCAGGCTTCTTTCCAAAGGGCGAGTTGGGCCCCACAGAATCTTGCTTCCAGCTCTTTGGGAAGCTAAGAAACAACTCGCTCTGCACAGTGCTCTTACAGCCTACCGGGAACATCTCTTCCAAAGGCCTGTGAAACGCAGTTTGTTTGCAGGCCTGATCTGGCTGAAGTAGGACTTCTGCTCTGGGTGTGCTACTTTGCCCTAGAGCTGAAAGGCACAACGTGCAGTCTTCTTTCCAAAGGGCGAGCTGGGCCCCACAGCATCTTGCTTCCAGCTCTTTGGGAAGCTAAGAAACAACTCGCTCTGCACAGTGCTCTTACAGCCTACCGGGAACATCTCTTCCAAAGGCCTGTGAAACGCAGTTTCTTTGCAGGCGTGATCTGGCTGGAGTAGGACTTCTGCTCTGGGTGTACTACTTTGCCCTAGAGCTGAAAGGCACAACGTGCAGGCTTCTTTCCAAAGGGCGAGTTGGGCCCCACAGCATCTTGCTTCCAGCTCTTTGGGAAGCTAAGAAACAACTCGCTTTGCACAGTGCTCTTACAGCCTACCGGGAACATCTCTTCCAAAGGCCTGTGAAACGCAGTTTCTTTGCAGGCCTGATCTGGCTGAAGTAGGACTTCTGCTCTGGGTGTGCTACTTTGCCCTAGAGCTGAAAGGCACAACGTGCAGGCTTCTTTCCAAAGGGCGAGTTGGGCCCCACAGCATCTTGCTTCCAGCTCTTTGGGAAGCTAAGAAACAACTCGCTCTGCACAGTGCTCTTACAGCCTAGCGGGAACAGCTCTTCCAAAGGCCTGTGAAACGCAGTTTCTTTGCAGGCCTGATCTGGCTGAAGTAGGACTTCTGCTCTGGGTGTGCTACTTTGCCCTAGAGGTGAAAGGCACAACGTGCAGGCTTCTTTCCAAAGGGCGAGTTGGGCCCCACAGCATCTTGCTTCCAGCTCTTTGGGAAGCTAAGAAACAACTCGCTCTGCACAGTGCTCTTACAGCCTACCGGGAACATCTCTTCCAAAGGCCTGTGAAACGCAGTTTCTTTGCAGGCCTGATCTGGCTGAAGTAGGACTTCTGCTCTGGGTGTGCTACTTTGCCCTAGAGCTGAAAGGCACAACGTGCAGGCTTCTTTCCAAAGGGCGAGTTGGGCCCCACAGCATCTTGCTTCCAGCTCTTTGGGAAGCTAAGAAACAACTCGCTCTGCACAGTGCTCTTACAGCCTACCGGGAACAGCTCTTCCAAAGGCCTGTGAAACGCAGTTTCTTTGCAGGCCTGATCTGGCTGAAGTAGGACTTCTGCTCTGGGTGTGCTACTTTGCCCTAGAGCTGAAAGGCACAACGTGCAGGCTTCTTTCCAAAGGGCGAGTTGGGCCCCACAGCATCTTGCTTCCAGCTCTTTGGGAAGCTAAGAAACAACTCGCTCTGCACAGTGCTCTTACAGCCTACCGGGAACATCTCTTCCAAAGGCCTGTGAAACGCAGTTTCTTTGCAGGCCTGATCTGGCTGAAGTAGGACTTCTGCTCTGGGTGTGCTACTTTGCCCTAGAGCTGAAAGGCACAACGTGCAGGCTTCTTTCCAGAGGGCGAGTTGGGCCCCACAGCATCTTGCTTCCAGCTCTTTGGGAAGCTAAGAAACAACTCGCTCTTCACAGTGCTCTTACAGCCTACCGGGAACATCTCTTCCCAAGGCCTGTGAAACGCAGTTTCTTTGCAGGCCTGATCTGGCTGAACTAGGACTTCTGCTCTGGGTGTGCTCCATTGCCCTAGAGCTGAAAGGCGCAACGTGCAGGCTTCCTTCCAAAGGGCGAGTTGGGCCCCACAGCATCTTGCTTCCAGCTCTTTGGGAACCTAAGAAACAACTCGCTCTGCACAGTGCTCTTACAGCCTACCGGGAACATCGCTTCCAAAGGCCTGTGAAACGCAGTTTCTTTGCAGGCCTGATCTGGCTGAAGTAGGACTTCTGCTCTGGGTGTGCTACTTTGCCCTAGAGCTGAAAGGCACAACGTGCAGGCTTCTTTCCAAAGGGCGAGTTGGGCCCCACAGAATCTTGCTTCCAGCTCTTTGGGAAGCTAAGAAACAACTCGCTCTGCACAGTGCTCTTACAGCCTACCGGGAACATGTCTTCCAAAGGCCTGTGAAACGCAGTTTCTTTGCAGGCCTGATCTGGCTGAAGTAGGACTTCTGCTCTGGGTGTGCTACTTTGCCCTAGAGCTGAAAGGCACAACGTGCAGGCTTCTTTCCAAAGGGCGAGTTGGGCCCCACAGCATCTTGCTTCCAGCTCTTTGGGAAGCTAAGAAACAACTCGCTCTGCACAGTGCTCTTACAGCCTACCGGGAACATCTCTTCCAAAGGCCTGTGAAACGCAGTTTCTTTGCAGGCCTGATCTGGCTGAAGTAGGACTTCTGCTCTGGGTGTGCTCCATTGCCCTAGAGCTGAAAGGCACAACGTGCAGGCTTCTTTCCAAAGGGCGAGTTGGGCCCCACAGCATCTGGCTTCCACCCCTTTAGGAAGCTAAGAAACAACTCGCTCTGCACAGTGCTCTTACAGCCTACCGGGAACATCTCTTCCAAAGGCCTGTGAAACACAGTGTCTTTGCAGGCCTGATCTGGCTGAAGTAGGACTTCTGCTCTGGATGTGCTACTTTGCCCTAGAGCTGAAAGGCACAACGTGCAGGCTTCTTTCCAAGGGGCGAGTTGGGCCCCACAGCATCTTGCTTCCAGCTCTTTGGGAAGCTAAGAAACAACTCGCTCTGCACAGTGCTCTTATAGCCTACCGGGAACATCTCTTCCAAAGGCCTGTGAAACGCAGATTCTTTGCAGGCCTGATCTGGCTGAAGTAGGACTTCTGCTCTGGGTGTGCTACTTTACCCTAGAGCTGAAAGGCACAAAGTGCACGCTTCTTTCCAAAGGGCGAGTTGGGCCCCACAGCATCTTGTTTCCAGCTCTTTGGGAAGCTAAGAAACAACCCGCTCTGCACAGTGCTCTTACAGCCTACGGGGAACATCTTGTCCAAAGGCCTGTGAAACGCAGTTTCTTTGCAGGCCTGATCTGGCTGAAGTAGGACTTCTGCTCTGGGTGTGCTACTTTGCCCTAGAGCTGAAAGGCACAACGTGCAGGCTTCTTTCCAAAGGGCGAGTTGGGCCCCACAGCATCTTGCTTCCAGCGCTTTGGGAAGCTAAGAAACAACTCGCTCTGCACAGTGCTCTTAGAGCCTACCGGGAACATCTCTTCCAAAGGCCTGTGAAACGCAGTTTCTTTGCAGGCCTGGTCTGGCTGAAGTAGGACTTCTGCTCTGGGTGTGCTACTTTGCCCTAGAGCTGAAAGGCACAACGTGCAGGCTTCTTTCCAAAGGGCGAGTTGGGCCCCACAGCATCTTGCTTCCAGCCCTTTGGGAAGCTAAGAAACAACTCGCTCTGCACAGTGCTCTTACAGCCTACCGGGAACATCTCTTCCAAAGGCCTGTGAAACGCAGTTTCTTTGCAGGCGTGATCTGGCTGGAGTAGGACTTCTGCTCTGGGTGTACTACTTTGCCCTAGAGCTGAAAGGCACAACGTGCAGGCTTCTTTCCAAAGGGCGAGTTGGGCCCCACAGCATCTTGCTTCCAGCTCTTTGGGAAGCTAAGGAACAATTCGCTTTGCACAGTGCTCTTACAGCCTACCAGGAACATCTCTTCCAAAGGCCTGTGAAACGCAGTTTCTTTGCAGGCCTGATCTGGCTGAAGTAGGACTTCTGCTCTGGGTGTGCTACTTTGCCCTAGAGCTGAAAGGCACAACGTGCAGGCTTCTTTCCAAAGGGCGAGTTGGGCCCCACAGCATCTTGCTTCCAGCTCTTTGGGAAGCTAAGAAACAACTCGCTCTGCACAGTGCTCTTACAGCCTAGCGGGAACATCTCTTCCAAAGGCCTGTGAAACGCAGTTTCTTTGCAGGCCTGATCTGGCTGAAGTAGGACTTCTGCTCGGGGTGTGCTACTTTGCCCTAGAGGTGAAAGGCACAACGTGCAGGCTTCTTTCCAAAGGGCGAGTTGGGCCCCACAGCATCTTGCTTCCAGCTCTTTGGGAAGCTAAGAAACAACTCGCTCTGCACAGTGCTCTTACAGCCTACCGGGAACATCTCTTCCAAAGGCCTGTGAAACGCAGTTTCTTTGCAGGCCTGATCTGGCTGAAGTAGGACTTCTGCTCTGGGTGTGCTACTTTGCCCTAGAGCTGAAAGGCACAACGTGCAGGCTTCTTTCCAAAGGGCGAGTTGGGCCCCACAGCATCTTGCTTCCAGCTCTTTGGGAAGCTAAGAAACAACTCGCTCTGCACAGTGCTCTTACAGCCTACCGGGAACATCTCTTCCAAAGGCCTGTGAAACGCAGTTTCTTTGCAGGCCTGATCTGGCTGAAGTAGGACTTCTGCTCTGGGTGTGCTCCATTGCCCTAGAGCTGAAAGGCACAACGTGCAGGCTTCTTTCCAAAGGGCGAGTTGGGCCCCACAGCATCTGGCTTCCACCCCTTTAGGAAGCTAAGAAACAACTCGCTCTGCACAGTGCTCTTACTGCCTACCGGGAACATCTCTTCCAAAGGCCTGTGAAACACAGTGTCTTTGCAGGCCTGATCTGGCTGAAGTAGGACTTCTGCTCTGGAAGTGCTACTTTGCCCTAGAGCTGAAAGGCACAACGTGCAGGCTTCTTTCCAAGGGGCGAGTTGGGCCCCACAGCATCTTGCTTCCAGCTCTTTGGGAAGCTAAGAAACAACTCGCTCTGCACAGTGCTCTTATAGCCTACCGGGAACATCTCTTCCAAAGGCCTGTGAAACGCAGATTCTTTGCAGGCCTGATCTGGCTGAAGTAGGACTTCTGCTCTGGGTGTGCTACTTTACCCTAGAGCTGAAAGGCACAAAGTGCACGCTTCTTTCCAAAGGGCGAGTTGGGCCCCACAGCATCTTGTTTCCAGCTCTATGGGAAGCTAAGAAACAACCCGCTCTGCACAGTGCTCTTACAGCCTACGGGGAACATCTTGTCCAAAGGCCTGTGAAACGCAGTTTCTTTGCAGGCCTGATCTGGCTGAAGTAGGACTTCTGCTCTGGGTGTGCTACTTTGCCCTAGAGCTGAAAGGCACAACGTGCAGGCTTCTTTCCAAAGGGCGAGTTGGGCCCCACAGCATCTTGCTTCCAGCTCTTTGGGAAGCTAAGAAACAACTCGCTCTTCACAGTGCTCTTACAGCCTACCGGGAACATCTCTTCCCAAGGCCTGTGAAACGCAGTTTCTTTGCAGGCCTGATCTGGCTAAAGTAGGACTTCTGCTCTGGGTGTGCTACTTTGCCCTAGAGCTGAAAGGCACAACGTGCAGGCTTCTTTCCAAAGGGCGAGTTGGGCCCCACAGCAACTTGCTTCCAGGTCTTTGGGAAGCTAAGAAACAACTCGCTCTGCACAGTGCTCTTACAGCCTAGTGGGAACATCTCTTCCAAAGGCCTGTGAAACGCAGTTTCTTTGCAGGCCTGATCTGGCTGAAGTAGGACTTCTGCTCTGGGTGTGCTACTTTGCCCTAGAGCTGAAAGGCACAACGTGCAGGCTTCTTTCCAAAGGGCGAGTTGGGCCCCACAGCATCTTGCTTCCAGCTCTTTGGGAAGCTAAGAAACAACTCGCTCTGCACAGTTCTCTTATAGCCTACCGGGAACATCTCTTCCAAAGGCCTGTGAAACGCAGTTTCTTTGCAGGACTCATCTGGCTGAAGTAGGACTTCTGCTCTGGGTGTGCTCCATTGCCCTAGAGCTGAAAGGCACAACGTGCAGGCTTCCTTCCAAAGGGCGAGTTGGGCCCCACAGCATCTTGCTTCCAGCTCTTTGGGAAGCTAAGAAACAACTCGCTCTGCACAGTGCTCTTACAGCCTACCGGGAACATCTCTTCCAAAGGCCTGTGAAACGCAGTTTCTTTGCAGGCCTGATCTGGCTGAAGTAGGACTTCTGCTCTGGGTGTGCTACATTGCCCTAGAGCTGAAAGGCACAACGTGCAGGCTTCTTTCCAAGGGGCCAGTAGGGCCCCACAGCATCTTGCTTCCAGCTCTTTGGGAAGCTAAGAAACAACCCGCTCTGCACAGTGCTCTTACAGCCTACCAGGAACATCTCTTCCAAAGGCCTGTGAAACGCAGTTTCTTTGCAGGCCTGATCTGGCTGAAGTAGGACTTCTGCTCTGGGTGTGCTACTTTGCCCTAGAGCTGAAAGGCACAACGTGCAGGCTTCTTTCCAAAGGGCGAGTTGGGCCCCACAGCATCTTGCTTCCAGCTCTTTGGGAAGCTAAGAAACAACTCGCTCTGCACAGTGCTCTTACAGCCTACCGGGAACAGCTCTTCCAAAGGCCTGTGAAACGCAGTTTCTTTGCAGGCCTGATCTGGCTGAAGTAGGACTTCTGCTCTGGGTGTGCTACTTTGCCCTAGAGCTGAAAGGCACAACGTGCAGGCTTCTTTCCAAAGGGCGAGTTGGGCCCCACAGCATCTTGCTTCCAGCTCTTTGGGAAGCTAAGAAACAACTCGCTCTGCACAGTGCTCTTACAGCCTACCGGGAACATCTCTTCCAAAGGCCTGTGAAACGCAGTTTCTTTGCAGGCCTGATCTGGCTGAAGTAGGACTTCTGCTCTGGGTGTGCTACTTTGCCCTAGAGCTGAAAGGCACAACGTGCAGGCTTCTTTCCAAAGGGCGAGTTGGGCCCCACAGCATCTTGCTTCCAGCTCTTTGGGAAGCTAAGAAACAACTCGCTCTGCACAGTGCTCTTACAGCCTACCGGGAACAGCTCTTCCAAAGGCCTGTGAAACGCAGTTTCTTTGCAGGCCTGATCTGGCTGAAGTAGGACTTCTGCTCTGGGTGTGCTACTTTGCCCTAGAGCTGAAAGGCACAACGTGCAGGCTTCTTTCCAAAGGGCGAGTTGGGCCCCACAGCATCTTGCTTCCAGCTCTTTGGGAAGCTAAGAAACAACTCGCTCTGCACAGTGCTCTTACAGCCTACCGGGAACATCTCTTCCAAAGGCCTGTGAAACGCAGTTTCTTTGCAGGCCTGATCTGGCTGAAGTAGAACTTCTGCTCTGGGTGTGCTACTTTGCCCTAGAGCTGAAAGGCACAACGTGCAGGCTTCTTTCCAAAGGGCGAGTTGGGCCCCACAGAATCTTGCTCCCAGCTCTTTGGGAAGCTAAGAAACAACTCGCTCTGCACAGTGCTCTTACAGCCTACCGGGAACATCTCTTCCAAAGGCCTGTGAAACGCAGTTTCTTTGCAGGCCTGATCTGGCTGAAGTAGGACTTCTGCTCTGGGTGTGCTACTTTGCCCTAGAGCTGAAAGGCACAACGTGCAGGCTTCTTTCCAAAGGGCGAGTTGGGCCCCACAGCATCTTGCTTCCAGCTCTTTGGGAACCTAAGAAACAACTCGCTCTGCACAGTGCTCTTACAGCCTACCGGGAACATCTCTTCCAAAGGCCTGTGAAACGCAGTTTCTTTGCAGGCCTGATCTGGCTGAAGTAGGACTTCTGCTCTGGGTGTGCTACTTTGCCCTAGAGCTGAAAGGCACAACGTGCAGGCTTCTTTCCAAAGGGCGAGTTGGGCCCCACAGCATCTTGCTTCCAGCTCTTTGGGAAGCTAAGAAACAACTCGCTCTGCACTGTGCTCTTACAGCCTACCGGGAACATCTCTTGCAAAGGCCTGTGAAACGCAGTTTCTTTGCAGGCCTGATCTGGCTGAAGTAGGACTTCTGCTCTGGGTGTGCTACTTAGCCCTAGAGCTGAAAGGCACAACGTGCAGGCTTCTTTCCAAAGGGCGAGTTGGGCCCCACAGCATCTTGCTTCCAGCTCTTTGGGAAGCTAAGAAACAACTCGCTCTGCACAGTGCTCTTACAGCCTACCGGGAACAGCTCTTCCAAAGGCCTGTGAAACGCAGTTTCTTTGCAGGCCTGATCTGGCTGAAGTAGGACTTCTGCTCTGGGTGTGCTACTTTGCCCTAGAGCTGAAAGGCACAACGTGCAGGCTTCTTTCCAAAGGGCGAGTTGGGCCCCACAGCATCTTGCTTCCAGCTCTTTGGGAAGCTAAGAAACAACTCGCTCTGCACAGTGCTCTTACAGCCTACCGGGAACATCTCTTCCAAAGGCCTGTGAAACGCAGTTTCTTTGCAGGCCTGATCTGGCTGAAGTAGGACTTCTGCTCTGGGTGTGCTACTTTGCCCTAGAGCTGAAAGGCACAACGTGCAGGCTTCTTTCCAAAGGGCGAGTTGGGCCCCACAGCATCTTGCTTCCAGCTCTTTGGGAAGCTAAGAAACAACTCGCTCTGCACAGTGCTCTTACAGCCTACCGGGAACAGCTCTTCCAAAGGCCTGTGAAACGCAGTTTCTTTGCAGGCCTGATCTGGCTGAAGTAGGACTTCTGCTCTGGGTGTGCTACTTTGCCCTAGAGCTGAAAGGCACAACGTGCAGGCTTCTTTCCAAAGGGCGAGTTGGGCCCCACAGCATCTTGCTTCCAGCTCTTTGGGAAGCTAAGAAACAACTCGCTCTGCACAGTGCTCTTACAGCCTAGTGGGAACATGTCTTCCAAAGGCCTGTGAAACGCAGTTTCTTTGCAGGCCTGATCTGGCTGAAGTAGGACTTCTGCTCTGGGTGTGCTACTTTGCCCTAGAGCTGAAAGGCACAACGTGCAGGCTTCTTTCCAAAGGGCGAGTTGGGCCCCACAGAATCTTGCTTCCAGCTCTTTGGGAAGCTCAGAAACAACTCGCTCTGCACAGTGCTCTTACAGCCTACCGGGAACATCTCTTCCAAAGGCCTGTGAAACGCAGTTTCTTTGCAGGCCTGATCTGGCTGAAGTAGGACTTCTGCTCTGGGTGTGCTACTTTGCCCTAGAGCTGAAAGGCACAACGTGCAGGCTTCTTTCCAAAGGGCGAGTTGGGCCCCACAGCATCTTGCTTCCAGCTCTTTGGGAACCTAAGAAACAACTCGCTCTGCACAGTGCTCTTACAGCCTACCGGGAACATCTCTTCCAAAGGCCTGTGAAACGCAGTTTCTTTGCAGGCCTGATCTGGCTGAAGTAGGACTTCTGCTCTGGGTGTCCTACTTTGCCCTAGAGCTGAAAGGCACAACGTGCAGGCTTCTTTCCAAAGGGCGAGTTGGGCCCCACAGCATCTTGCTTCCAGCTCTTTGGGAAGCTAAGAAACAACTCGCTCTGCACTGTGCTCTTACAGCCTACCGGGAACATCTCTTCCAAAGGCCTGTGAAACGCAGTTTCTTTGCAGGCCTGATCTGGCTAAAGTAGGACTTCTGCTCTGGGTGTGCTCCATTGCCCTAGAGCTGAAAGGCACAACGTGCAGGCTTCTTTCCAAGGGGCGAGTTGGGCCCCACAGCATCTTGCTTCCAGCTCTTTGCGAAGCTGAGAAACAACTCGCTCTGCACAGTGCTCTTACATCCTATGGGGAACATCTCTTCCAAAGGCCTGTGAAACGCAGTTTCTTTGCAGGCCTGATCTGGCTGAAGTAGGACTTCTGCTCTGGGTGTGCTACTTTGCCCTAGAGCTGAAAGGCATAACGTGCAGGCTTCTTTCCAAAGGGCGAGTTGGGCCCAACAGCATCTTGCTTCCAGCTCTTTGGGAAGCTAAGAAACAACTCGCTCTGCACAGTGCTCTTACAGCCTAGTGGGAACATCTCTTCCAAAGGCCTGTGAAACGCACTTTCTTTGCAGGCCTGATCAGGCTGAAGTAGGACTTCTGCTCTGGGTGTGCTACTTTGCCCTAGAGCTGAAAGGCACAACGTGCAGGCTTCTTTCCAGAGGGCGAGTTGGGCCCCACAGCATCTTGCTTCCAGCTCTTTGGGAAGCTAATAAACAACTCGCTCTGCACAGTGCTCTTACAGCCTACCGGGAACCTCTCTTCCAAAGGCCTGTGAAACAAAGTTTCTTTGCAGGCCTGATCTGGCTGAAGTAGGACTTCTGCTCTGGGTGTGCTACTTTGCCCTAGAGCTGAAAGGCACAACGTGCAGGCTTCTTTCCAAGGGGCTAGTTAGGCCCCACAGCATCTTGCTTCCAGCTCTTTGCGAAGCTGAGAAACAACTCGCTCTGCACAGTGCTCTTACAGCCTACCGGGAACATCTCTTCCAAAGGCCTGTGAAACGCAGTTTCTTTGCAGGCCTGATCTGGCTGAAGTAGGACTTCTGCTCTAGGTGTGCTACTTTGCCCTAGAGCTGAAAGGCACAACGTGCAGGCTTCTTTCCAAAGGGCGAGTTGGGCCCCACAGCATCTTGCTTCCAGCTATTTGGGAAGCTGAGAAACAACTCGCTCTGCACAGTGCTCTTACAGCCTACCGGGAACATCTCTTCCAAAGGCCTGTGAAACGCAGTTTCTTTGCAGGCCTGATCTGGCTGAAGTATGACTTCTGCGCTGGGTGTGCTACTTTGCCCTAGAGCTGAAAGGCACAACGTGCAGGCTTCTTTCCAAAGGGCGAGTTGGGCCGCACAGCATCTTGCTTCCAGCTCTTTGGGAAGCTAAGAAACAACTCGCTCTGCACAGTGCTCTTACAGCCTACCGGGAACATCTCTTCCAAAGGCCTGTGAAACGCAGTTTCTTTGCAGGCCTGATCTGGCTGAAGTAGGACTTCTGCTCTGGGTGTGCTCCATTGCGCTAGAGCTGAAAGGCACAAGGTGCAGGCTTCTTTCCAAAGGGCGAGTTGGGCCCCACAGCATCTTGCTTCCAGCTCTTTGGGAAGCTAAGTAACAACTCGCTCTGCACAGTGCTCTTACAGCCTACTGGGAACATCTCTTCCAAAGGCCTGTGAAACGCAGTTTCTTTGCAGGCCTTATCTGGCTGAAGTAGGACTTCTGCTCTGGGTGTGCTCCATTGCCCTAGAGCTGAAAGGCACAACGTGCAGGCTTCTTTCCAAAGGGCGAGTTGGACCCCACAGCATCTTGCTTCCAGCACTTTGGGAAGCTAAGAAACAACTCGCTCTGCACAGTGCTCTTACAGCCTACCGGGAACATCTCTTCCAAAGGCCTGTGAAACGCAGTTTCTTTGCAGGCCTGATCTGGCTGAAGTAGGACGTCTGCTCTGGGTGTGCTACTTTGCCCTAGAGCTGAAAGGCTCAAGGTGCAGGCTTCTTTCCAGAGGGCGAGTTGGGCCCCACAGCATCTTGCTTCCAGCTCTTTGGGAGGCTAAGAAACAACTCGCTCTTCACAGTGCTCTTACAGCCTACCGGGAACATCTCTTCCCAAGGCCTGTGAAACGCAGTTTCTTTGCAGGCCTGATCTGGCTGAACTAGGACTTCTGCTCTGGGTGTGCTCCATTGCCCTAGAGCTGAAAGGCACAACGTGCAGGCTTCCTTCTAAAGGGTGAGTTCTGCCCCACAGCATCTTGCTTCCAGCTCTTTGGGAAGCTAAGAAACAACTCGCTCTGCACAGTGCTCTTACAGCCTAGTGGGTACATCTCTTCCAAAGGCCTGTGAAACGCAGTTTCTTTGCAGGCCTGATCTGGCTGAAGTAGGACTTCTGCTCTGGGTGTGCTACTTTGCCCTAGAGCTGAAAGGCACAACGTGCAGGCTTCTTTGAAAAGGGCGAGTTGGGCCCCACAGCATCTTGCTTCCAGCTCTTTGGGAAGCTAAGAAACAACTCGCTCTGCACAGTTCTCTTATAGCCTACCGGGAACATCTCTTCCAAAGGCCTGTGAAACGCAGTTTCTTTGCAGGACGGATCTGGCTGAAGTAGGACTTCTGCTCTGGGTGTGCTCCATTGCCCTAGAGCTGAAAGGCACAACGTGCAGGCTTCTTTCCAAAGAGCGAGTTGGGCCCCACAGCATCTTGCTTCCAGCCCTTTGGGAAGCTGAGAAACAACTCGCTCTGCACAGTGCTCTTACAGCCTACCGGGAACATCTCTTCCAAAGGCCTGTGAAACGCAGTTTCTTTGCAGGCCTGATCTGGCTGAAGTAGGACTTCTGCTCTGGGTGTGCTACTTTGCCCTAGAGCTGAAAGGCACAACGTGCAGGCTTCTTTCCAAAGGGCGAGTTGGGCCCCACAGCATCTTGCTTCCAGCTCTTTGGGAACCTAAGAAACAACTTGCTCTGCACAGTGCTCTTACAGCCTACCGGGAACATCTTTTCCAAAGGCCTTTGAAACGCAGTTTCTTTGCAGGCCTGATCTGGCTGAAGTAGGACTTCTGCTCTGGGTGTGCTACTTTACCCTAGAGCTGAAAGTCATAACGTGCAGGCTTCTTTCCAAAGGGCGAGTTGGGCCCCACAGCATCTTGCTTCCAGCTCTTTGGGAAGCTAAGAAACAACTCGCTCTGCACAGTGCTCTTACAGCCTACTGGGAACAGCTCTTCCAAAGGCCTGTGAAACGCAGTTTCTTTGCAGGCCTGATCTGGCTGAAGTAGGACTTCTGCTCTGGGTGTGCTACTTTGCCCTAGAGCTGAAAGGCACAACGTGCAGGCTTCCTTCCAAAGGGTGAGTTCTGCCCCACAGCATCTTGCTTCCAGCTCTTTGGGAAGCAAAGAAACAACTCGCTCTGCACAGTGCTCTTACAGCCTAGTGGGTACATCTCTTCCAAAGGCCTGTGAAACGCAGTTTCTTTGCAGGCCTGATCTGGCTGAAGTAGGACTTCCGCTCTGGGTGTGCTCCATTGCCCTAGAGCTGAAAGGCACGACGTGCAGGCTTCTTTCCAAAGGGCGAGTTGGGCCCCACAGCATCTTGCTTCCAGCTCTTTGGGAAGCTAAGAAACAACTCGCTCTGCACAGTGCTCTTATAGCCTACCGGGAACATCTCTTCCAAAGGCCTGTGAAACGCAGATTCTTTGCAGGCCTGATCTGGCTGAAGTAGGACTTCTGCTCTGGGTGTGCTACTTTGCCCTAGAGCTGAAAGGCACAACGTGCAGGCTTCTTTCCAAAGGGCGAGTTGGGCCCCACAGCATCTTGCTTCCAGCTCTTTGGGAAGCTAAGAAACAACTCGCTCTGCACAGTGCTCTTACAGCCTACCGGGAACATCTCTTCCAAAGGCCTGTGAAACGCAGTTTCTTTGCAGGCCTGATCTGGCTGAAGTAGGACTTCTGCTCTGGGTGTGCTACTTTGCCCTAGAGCTGAAAGGCACAACGTGCAGGCTTCTTTGAAAAGGGCGAGTTGGGCCCCACAGCATCTTGCTTCCAGCTCTTTGGGAAGCTAAGAAACAACTCGCTCTGCACAGTGCTCTTACAGCCTAGTGGGAACATCTATTTCAAAGACCTGTGAAACGCAGTTTCTTTGCCGGCCTGATCTGGCTGAAGTAGGACTTCTGCTCTGGGTGTGCTACATTGCCCTAGAGCTGAAAGGCACAACGTGCAGGCTTCTTTCCAAGGGGTGAGTTGGGCCCCACAGCATCTTGCTTCCAGCTCTTTTGGAAGCTAAGAAACAACTCGCTCTGCACAGTGCTCTTACAGCCTACCGGGAACATCTCTTCCAAAGGCCTGTGAAACGCAGTTTCTTTGCAGGCCTGATCTGGCTGAAGTAGGACTTCTGCTCTGGGTGTGCTACATTGCCCTAGAGCTGAAAGGCACAACGTGCAGGCTTCTTTCCAAGGGGCGAGTAGGGCCCCACAGCATCTTGCTTCCAGCTCTTTGGGAAGCTAAGAAACAACTCGCTCTGCACAGTGCTCTTACAGCCTACCGGGAACATCTCTTCCAAGGCCTGTGAAACGCAGTTTCTTTGCAGGCCTGATCTGGCTGAAGTAGGACTTCTGCTCTGGGTGTGCTACTTTGCCCTAGAGCTGAAAGGCACAACGTGCAGGCTTCTTTCCAAAGGGCGAGTTGGGCCCCACAGCATCTTGCTTCCAGCTCTTTGGGAAGCTAAGAAACAACTCGCTCTGCACAGTGCTCTTACAGCCTACCGGGAACAGCTCTTCCAAAGGCCTGTGAAACGCAGTTTCTTTGCAGGCCTGATCTGGCTGAAGTAGGACTTCTGCTCTGGGTGTGCTACTTTGCCCTAGAGCTGAAAGGCACAACGTGCAGGCTTCTTTCCAGAGGGCGAGTTGGGCCCCACAGCATCTTGCTTCCAGCTCTTTGGGAAGCTAAGAAACAACTCGCTCTGCACAGTGCTCTTACAGCCTACCGGGAACATCTCTTCCCAAGGCCTGTGAAACGCAGTTTCTTTGCAGGCCTGATCTGGCTGAACTAGGACTTCTGCTCTGGGTGTGCTCCATTGCCCTAGAGCTGAAAGGCGCAACGTGCAGGCTTCCTTCCAAAGGGCGAGTTGGGCCCCACAGCATCTTGCTTCCAGCTCTTTGGGAACCTAAGAAACAACTCGCTCTGCACAGTGCTCTTACAGCCTACCGGGAACATCGCTTCCAAAGGCCTGTGAAACGCAGTTTCTTTGCAGGCCTGATCTGGCTGAAGTAGGACTTCTGCTCTGGGTGTGCTACTTTGCCCTAGAGCTGAAAGGCACAACGTGCAGGCTTCTTTCCAAAGGGCGAGTTGGGCCCCACAGAATCTTGCTTCCAGCTCTTTGGGAAGCTAAGAAACAACTCGCTCTGCACAGTGCTCTTACAGCCTACCGGGAACATCTCTTCCAAAGGCCTGTGAAACGCAGTTTATTTGCAGGCCTGATCTGGCTGAAGTAGGACTTCTGCTCTGGGTGTGCTACTTTGCCCTAGAGCTGAAAGGCACAACGTGCAGGCTTCTTTCCAAAGGGCGAGCTGGGCCCCACAGCATCTTGCTTCCAGCTCTTTGGGAACCTAAGAAACAACTCGCTCTGCAAAGTGCTCTTACAGCCTACCGGGAACATCTCTTCCAAAGGCCTGTGAAACGCAGTTTCTTTGCAGGCCTGATCTGGCTGAAGTAGGACTTCTGCTCTGGGTGTGCTACTTTGCCCTAGAGCTGAAAGGCACAACGTGCAGGCTTCTTTCCAAGGGGCGAGTAGGGCCCCACAGCATCTTGCTTCCAGCTCTTTGGGAAGCTAAGAAACAACCCGCTCTGCACAGTGCTCTTACAGCCTACCAGGAACATCTCTTCCAAAGGCCTGTGAAACGCAGTTTCTTTGCAGGCCTGATCTGGCTGAAGTAGGACTTCTGCTCTGGGTGTGCTACTTTGCCCTAGAGCTGAAAGGCACAACGTGCAGGCTTCTTTCCAAAGGGCGAGTTGGGCCCCACAGCATCTTGCTTCCAGCTCTTTGGGAAGCTAAGAAACAACTCGCTCTGCACAGTGCTCTTACAGCCTAGCGGGAACAGCTCTTCCAAAGGCCTGTGAAACGCAGTTTCTTTGCAGGCCTGATCTGGCTGAAGTAGGACTTCTGCTCTGGGTGTGCTACTTTGCCCTAGAGCTGAAAGGCACAACGTGCAGGCTTCTTTCCAAAGGGCGAGTTGGGCCCCACAGCATCTTGCTTCCAGCTCTTTGGGAAGCTAAGAAACAACTCGCTCTGCACAGTGCTCTTACAGCCTACCGGGAACATCTCTTCCAAAGGCCTGTGAAACGCAGTTTCTTTGCAGGCCTGATCTGGCTGAAGTAGGACTTCTGCTCTGGGTGTGCTACTTTGCCCTAGAGCTGAAAGGCACAACGTGCAGGCTTCTTTCCAAAGGGCGAGTTGGGCCCCACAGCATCTTGCTTCCAGCTCTTTGGGAAGCTAAGAAACAACTCGCTCTGCACAGTGCTCTTACAGCCTACCGGGAACATCTCTTCCCAAGGCCTGTGAAACGCAGATTCTTTGCAGGCCTGATCTGGCTGAACTAGGACTTCTGCTCTGGGTGTGCTCCATTGCCCTAGAGCTGAAAGGCGCAACGTGCGGGCTTCCTTCCAAAGGGCGAGTTGGGCCCCACAGCATCTTGCTTCCAGCTCTTTGGGAACCTAAGAAACAACTCGCTCTGCACAGTGCTCTTACAGCCTACCGGGAACATCGCTTCCAAAGGCCTGTGAAACGCAGTTTCTTTGCAGGCCTGATCTGGCTGAAGTAGGACTTCTGCTCTGGGTGTGCTACTTTGCCCTAGAGCTGAAAGGCACAACGTGCAGGCTTCTTTCCAAAGGGCGAGTTGGGCCCCACAGCATCTTGCTTCCAGCGCTTTGGGAAGCTAAGAAACAACTCGCTCTGCACAGTGCTCTTAGAGCCTACCGGGAACATCTCTTCCAAAGGCCTGTGAAACGCAGTTTCTTTGCAGGCCTGGTCTGGCTGAAGTAGGACTTCTGCTCTGGGTGTGCTACTTTGCCCTAGAGCTGAAAGGCACAACGTTCAGGCTTCTTTCCAAAGGGCGATTTGGGCCCCACAGCATCTTGCTTCCAGCTCTTTGGGAAGCTAAGAAACAACTCGCTTTGCACAGTGCTCTTACAGCCTAGTGGGAACATGTCTTCCAAAGGCCTGTGAAACGCAGTTTCTTTGCAGGCCTGATCTGGCTGAAGTAGGACTTCTGCTCTGGGTGTGCTACTTTGCCCTAGAGCTGAAAGGCACAACGTGCAGGCTTCTTTCCAAAGGGCGAGTTGGGCCCCACAGCATCTTGCTTCCAGCTCTTTGGGAAGCTAAGAAACAACTCGCTCTGCACAGTGCTCTTACAGCCTAGCGGGAACAGCTCTTCCAAAGGCCTGTGAAACGCAGTTTCTTTGCAGGCCTGATCTGGCTGAAGTAGGACTTCTGCTCTGGGTGTGCTACTTTGCCCTAGAGGTGAAAGGCACAACGTGCAGGCTTCTTTCCAAAGGGCGAGTTGGGCCCCACAGCATCTTGCTTCCAGCTCTTTGGGAAGCTAAGAAACAACTCGCTCTGCACAGTGCTCTTACAGCCTACCGGGAACATCTCTTCCAAAGGCCTGTGAAACGCAGTTTCTTTGCAGGCCTGATCTGGCTGAAGTAGGACTTCTGCTCTGGGTGTGCTACTTTGCCCTAGAGCTGAAAGGCACAACGTGCAGGCTTCTTTCCAAAGGGCGAGTTGGGCCCCACAGCATCTTGCTTCCAGCTCTTTGGGAAGCTAAGAAACAACTCGCTCTGCACAGTGCTCTTACAGCCTACCGGGAACAGCTCTTCCAAAGGCCTGTGAAACGCAGTTTCTTTGCAGGCCTGATCTGGCTGAAGTAGGACTTCTGCTCTGGGTGTGCTACTTTGCCCTAGAGCTGAAAGGCACAACGTGCAGGCTTCTTTCCAAAGGGCGAGTTGGGCCCCACAGCATCTTGCTTCCAGCTCTTTGGGAAGCTAAGAAACAACTCGCTCTGCACAGTGCTCTTACAGCCTACCGGGAACATCTCTTCCAAAGGCCTGTGAAACGCAGTTTCTTTGCAGGCCTGATCTGGCTGAAGTAGGACTTCTGCTCTGGGTGTGCTACTTTGCCCTAGAGCTGAAAGGCACAAGGTGCAGGCTTCTTTCCAGAGGGCGAGTTGGGCCCCACAGCATCTTGCTTCCAGCTCTTTGGGAAGCTAAGAAACAACTCGCTCTTCACAGTGCTCTTACAGCCTACCGGGAACATCTCTTCCCAAGGCCTGTGAAACGCAGTTTCTTTGCAGGCCTGATCTGGCTGAACTAGGACTTCTGCTCTGGGTGTGCTCCATTGCCCTAGAGCTGAAAGGCGCAACGTGCAGGCTTCCTTCCAAAGGGCGAGTTGGGCCCCACAGCATCTTGCTTCCAGCTCTTTGGGAACCTAAGAAACAACTCGCTCTGCACAGTGCTCTTACAGCCTACCGGGAACATCGCTTCCAAAGGCCTGTGAAACGCAGTTTCTTTGCAGGCCTGATCTGGCTGAAGTAGGACTTCTGCTCTGGGTGTGCTACTTTGCCCTAGAGCTGAAAGGCACAACGTGCAGGCTTCTTTCCAAAGGGCGAGTTGGGCCCCACAGAATCTTGCTTCCAGCTCTTTGGGAAGCTAAGAAACAACTCGCTCTGCACAGTGCTCTTACAGCCTACCGGGAACATCTCTTCCAAAGGCCTGTGAAACGCAGTTTGTTTGCAGGCCTGATCTGGCTGAAGTAGGACTTCTGCTCTGGGTGTGCTACTTTGCCCTAGAGCTGAAAGGCACAACGTGCAGGCTTCTTTCCAAAGGGCGAGCTGGGCCCCACAGCATCTTGCTTCCAGCTCTTTGGGAACCTAAGAAACAACTCGCTCTGCACAGTGCTCTTACAGCCTACCGGGAACATCTCTTCCAAAGGCCTGTGAAACGCAGTTTCTTTGCAGGCCTGATCTGGCTGAAGTAGGACTTCTGCTCTGGGTGTGCTACTTTGCCCTAGAGCTGAAAGGCACAACGTGCAGGCTTCTTTCCAAAGGGCGAGTTGGGCCCCACAGCATCTTGCTTCCAGCGCTTTGGGAAGCTAAGAAACAACTCGCTCTGCACAGTGCTCTTAGAGGCTACCGGGAACATCTCTTCCAAAGGCCTGTGAAACGCAGTTTCTTTGCAGGCCTGGTCTGGCTGAAGTAGGACTTCTGCTCTGGGTGTGCTACTTTGCCCTAGAGCTGAAAGGCACAACGTGCAGGCTTCTTTCCAAAGGGCGAGTTGGGCCCCACAGCATCTTGCTTCCAGCTCTTTGGGAAGCTAAGAAACAACTCGCTCTGCACAGTGCTCTTACAGCCTACCGGGAACATCTCTTCCAAAGGCCTGTGAAACGCAGTTTCCTTGCAGGCGTGATCTGGCTGGAGTAGGACTTCTGCTCTGGGTGTACTACTTTGCCCTAGAGCTGAAAGGCACAACGTGCAGGCTTCTTTCCAAAGGGCGAGTTGGGCCCCACAGCATCTTGCTTCCAGCTCTTTGGGAAGCTAAGAAACAACTCGCTTTGCACAGTGCTCTTACAGCCTACCAGGAACATCTCTTCCAAAGGCCTGTGAAACGCAGTTTCTTTGCAGGCCTGATCTGGCTGAAGTAGGACTTCTGCTCTGGGTGTGCTACTTTGCCCTAGAGCTGAAAGGCACAACGTGCAGGCTTCTTTCCAAAGGGCGAGTTGGGCCCCACAGCATCTTGCTTCCAGCTCTTTGGGAAGCTAAGAAACAACTCGCTCTGCACAGTGCTCTTACAGCCTAGCGGGAACAGCTCTTCCAAAGGCCTGTGAAACGCAGTTTCTTTGCAGGCCTGATCTGGCTGAAGTAGGACTTCTGCTCTGGGTGTGCTACTTTGCCCTAGAGGTGAAAGGCACAACGTGCAGGCTTCTTTCCAAAGGGCGAGTTGGGCCCCACAGCATCTTGCTTCCAGCTCTTTGGGAAGCTAAGAAACAACTCGCTCTGCACAGTGCTCTTACAGCCTACCGGGAACATCTCTTCCAAAGGCCTGTGAAACGCAGTTTCTTTGCAGGCCTGATCTGGCTGAAGTAGGACTTCTGCTCTGGGTGTGCTACTTTGCCCTAGAGCTGAAAGGCACAACGTGCAGGCTTCTTTCCAAAGGGCGAGTTGGGCCCCACAGCATCTTGCTTCCAGCTCTTTGGGAAGCTAAGAAACAACTCGCTCTGCACAGTGCTCTTACAGCCTACCGGGAACATCTCTTCCAAAGGCCTGTGAAACGCAGTTTCTTTGCAGGCCTGATCTGGCTGAAGTAGGACTTCTGCTCTGGGTGTGCTCCATTGCCCTAGAGCTGAAAGGCACAACGTGCAGGCTTCTTTCCAAAGGGCGAGTTGGGCCCCACAGCATCTGGCTTCCACCCCTTTAGGAAGCTAAGAAACAACTCGCTCTGCACAGTGCTCTTACAGCCTACCGGGAACATCTCTTCCAAAGGCCTGTGAAACACAGTGTCTTTGCAGGCCTGATCTGGCTGAAGTAGGACTTCTGCTCTGGAAGTGCTACTTTGCCCTAGAGCTGAAAGGCACAACGTGCAGGCTTCTTTCCAAGGGGCGAGTTGGGCCCCACAGCCTCTTGCTTCCAGCTCTTTGGGAAGCTAAGAAACAACTCGCTCTGCACAGTGCTCTTATAGCCTACCGGGAACATCTCTTCCAAAGGCCTGTGAAACGCAGATTCTTTGCAGGCCTGATCTGGCTGAAGTAGGACTTCTGCTCTGGGTGTGCTACTTTACCCTAGAGCTGAAAGGCACAAAGTGCACGCTTCTTTCCAAAGGGCGAGTTGGGCCCCACAGCATCTTGTTTCCAGCTCTTTGGGAAGCTAAGAAACAACCCGCTCTGCACAGTGCTCTTACAGCCTACGGGGAACATCTTGTCCAAAGGCCTGTGAAACGCAGTTTCTTTGCAGGCCTGATCTGGCTGAAGTAGGACTTCTGCTCTGGGTGTGCTACTTTGTCCTAGAGCTGAAAGGCACAACGTGCAGGCTTCTTTCCAAAGGGCGAGTTGGGCCCCACAGCATCTTGCTTCCAGCGCTTTGGGAAGCTAAGAAACAACTCGCTCTGCACAGTGCTCTTAGAGCCTACCGGGAACATCTCTTCCAAAGGCCTGTGAAACGCAGTTTCTTTGCAGGCCTGGTCTGGCTGAAGTAGGACTTCTGCTCTGGGTGTGCTACTTTGCCCTAGAGCTGAAAGGCACAACGTGCAGGCTTCTTTCCAAAGGGCGAGTTGGGCCCCACAGCATCTTGCTTCCAGCTCTTTGGGAAGCTAAGAAACAACTCGCTCTGCACAGTGCTCTTACAGCCTACCGGGAACATCTCTTCCAAAGGCCTGTGAAACGCAGTTTCTTTGCAGGCGTGATCTGGCTGGAGTAGGACTTCTGCTCTGGGTGTACTACTTTGCCCTAGAGCTGAAAGGCACAACGTGCAGGCTTCTTTCCAAAGGGCGAGTTGGGCCCCACAGCATCTTGCTTCCAGCTCTTTGGGAAGCTAAGAAACAACTCGCTTTGCACAGTGCTCTTACAGCCTACCAGGAACATCTCTTCCAAAGGCCTGTGAAACGCAGTTTCTTTGCAGGCCTGATCTGGCTGAAGTAGGACTTCTGCTCTGGGTGTGCTACTTTGCCCTAGAGCTGAAAGGCACAACGTGCAGGCTTCTTTCCAAAGGGCGAGTTGGGCCCCACAGCATCTTGCTTCCAGCTCTTTGGGAAGCTAAGAAACAACTCGCTCTGCACAGTGCTCTTACAGCCTAGCGGGAACATCTCTTCCAAAGGCCTGTGAAACGCAGTTTCTTTGCAGGCCTGATCTGGCTGAAGTAGGACTTCTGCTCTGGGTGTGCTACTTTGCCCTAGAGGTGAAAGGCACAACGTGCAGGCTTCTTTCCAAAGGGCGAGTTGGGCCCCACAGCATCTTCCTTCCAGCTCTTTGGGAAGCTAAGAAACAACTCGCTCTGCACAGTGCTCTTACAGCCTACCGGGAACATCTCTTCCAAAGGCCTGTGAAACGCAGTTTCTTTGCAGGCCTGATCTGGCTGAAGTAGGACTTCTGCTCTGGGTGTGCTACTTTGCCCTAGAGCTGAAAGGCACAACGTGCAGGCTTCTTTCCAAAGGGCGAGTTGGGCCCCACAGCATCTTGCTTCCAGCTCTTTGGGAAGCTAAGAAACAACTCGCTCTGCACAGTGCTCTTACAGCCTACCGGGAACATCTCTTCCAAAGGCCTGTGAAACGCAGTTTCTTTGCAGGCCTGATCTGGCTGAAGTAGGACTTCTGCTCTGGGTGTGCTCCATTGCCCTAGAGCTGAAAGGCACAACGTGCAGGCTTCTTTCCAAAGGGCGAGTTGGGCCCCACAGCATCTGGCTTCCACCCCTTTAGGAAGCTAAGAAACAACTCGCTCTGCACAGTGCTCTTACTGCCTACCGGGAACATCTCTTCCAAAGGCCTGTGAAACACAGTGTCTTTGCAGGCCTGATCTGGCTGAAGTAGGACTTCTGCTCTGGAAGTGCTACTTTGCCCTAGAGCTGAAAGGCACAACGTGCAGGCTTCTTTCCAAGGGGCGAGTTGGGCCCCACAGCCTCTTGCTTCCAGCTCTTTGGGAAGCTAAGAAACAACTCGCTCTGCACAGTGCTCTTATAGCCTACCGGGAACATCTCTTCCAAAGGCCTGTGAAACGCAGATTCTTTGCAGGCCTGATCTGGCTGAAGTAGGACTTCTGCTCTGGGTGTGCTACTTTACCCTAGAGCTGAAAGGCACAACGTGCAGGCTTCTTTCCAAAGGGCGAGTTGGGCCCCACAGCAACTTGCTTCCAGGTCTTTGGGAAGCTAAGAAACAACTCGCTCTGCACAGTGCTCTTACAGCCTAGTGGGAACATCTCTTCCAAAGGCCTGTGAAACGCAGTTTCTTTGCAGGCCTGATCTGGCTGAAGTAGGACTTCTGCTCTGGGTGTGCTACTTTGCCCTAGAGCTGAAAGGCACAACGTGCAGGCTTCTTTCCAAAGGGCGAGTTGGGCCCCACAGCATCTTGCTTCCAGCTCTTTGGGAAGCTAAGAAACAACTCGCTCTGCACAGTTCTCTTATAGCCTACCGGGAACATCTCTTCCAAAGGCCTGTGAAACGCAGTTTCTTTGCAGGACTCATCTGGCTGAAGTAGGACTTCTGCTCTGGGTGTGCTCCATTGCCATAGAGCTGAAAGGCACAACGTGCAGGCTTCCTTCCAAAGGGCGAGTTGGGCCCCACAGCATCTTGCTTCCAGCTCTTTGGGAAGCTAAGAAACAACTCGCTCTGCACAGTGCTCTTACAGCCTACCGGGAACATCTCTTCCAAAGGCCTGTGAAACGCAGTTTCTTTGCAGGCCTGATCTGGCTGAAGTAGGACTTCTGCTCTGGGTGTGCTACTTTGCCCTAGAGCTGAAAGGCACAACGTGCAGGCTTCTTTCCAAAGGGCAAGTTGGGCCCCACAGCATCTTGCTTCCAGCTCTTTGGGAAGCTAAGAAACAACTCGCTCTGCACAGTGCTCTTACAGCCTACCGGGAACAACTCTTCCAAACGCCTGTGAAACGCAGTTTCTTTGCAGGCCTGATCTGGCTGAAGTAGGACTTCTGATCTGGGTGTGCTACTTTGCCCTAGAGCTGAAAGGCACAACGTGCGGTCTTCTTTCCAAAGGGCGAGTTGGTCCCCAAAGCATCTTGCTTCCAGCTCTTTGGGAAGCTAAGTAACAACTCGCTCTGCACAGTGCTCTTACAGCCTAGTGGGAACATCTATTCCAAAGACCTGTGAAACGCAGTTTCTTTGCAGGCCTGATCTGGCTGAAGTAGGACTTCTGCTCTGGGTGTGCTACATTGCCCTAGAGCTGAAAGGCACAACGTGCAGGCTTCTTTCCAAGGGGTGAGTTGGGCCCCACAGCATCTTGCTTCCAGCTCTTTTGGAAGCTAAGAAACAACTCGCTCTGCACAGCGCTATTACAGCCTACCGGGAACATCTCTTCCAAAGGCCTGTGAAACGCAGTTTCTTTGCAGGCCTGATCTGGCTGAAGTAGGACTTCTGCTCTGGGTGTGCTACATTGCCCTAGAGCTGAAAGGCACAACGTGCAGGCTTCTTTCCAAGGGGCCAGTAGGGCCCCACAGCATCTTGCTTCCAGCTCTTTGGGAAGCTAAGAAACAACCCGCTCTGCACAGTGCTCTTACAGCCTACCAGGAACATCTCTTCCAAAGGCCTGTGAAACGCAGTTTCTTTGCAGGCCTGATCTGGCTGAAGTAGGACTTCTGCTCTGGGTGTGCTACTTTGCCCTAGAGCTGAAAGGCACAACGTGCAGGCTTCTTTCCAAAGGGCGAGTTGGGCCCCACAGCATCTTGCTTCCAGCTCTTTGGGAAGCTAAGAAACAACTCGCTCTGCACAGTGCTCTTACAGCCTACCGGGAACAGCTCTTCCAAAGGCCTGTGAAACGCAGTTTCTTTGCAGGCCTGATCTGGCTGAAGTAGGACTTCTGCTCTGGGTGTGCTACTTTGCCCTAGAGCTGAAAGGCACAACGTGCAGGCTTCTTTCCAAAGGGCGAGTTGGGCCCCACAGCATCTTGCTTCCAGCTCTTTGGGAAGCTAAGAAACAACTCGCTCTGCACAGTGCTCTTACAGCCTACCGGGAACATCTCTTCCAAAGGCCTGTGAAACGCAGTTTCTTTGCAGGCCTGATCTGGCTGAAGTAGGACTTCTGCTCTGGGTGTGCTACTTTGCCCTAGAGCTGAAAGGCACAACGTGCAGGCTTCTTTCCAAAGGGCGAGTTGGGCCCCACAGCATCTTGCTTCCAGCTCTTTGGGAAGCTAAGAAACAACTCGCTCTGCACAGTGCTCTTACAGCCTACCGGGAACAGCTCTTCCAAAGGCCTGTGAAACGCAGTTTCTTTGCAGGCCTGATCTGGCTGAAGTAGGACTTCTGCTCTGGGTGTGCTACTTTGCCCTAGAGCTGAAAGGCACAACGTGCAGGCTTCTTTCCAAAGGGCGAGTTGGGCCCCACAGCATCTTGCTTCCAGCTCTTTGGGAAGCTAAGAAACAACTCGCTCTGCACAGTGCTCTTACAGCCTACCGGGAACATCTCTTCCAAAGGCCTGTGAAACGCAGTTTCTTTGCAGGCCTGATCTGGCTGAAGTAGAACTTCTGCTCTGGGTGTGCTACTTTGCCCTAGAGCTGAAAGGCACAACGTGCAGGCTTCTTTCCAAAGGGCGAGTTGGGCCCCACAGAATCTTGCTTCCAGCTCTTTGGGAAGCTAAGAAACAACTCGCTCTGCACAGTGCTCTTACAGCCTACCGGGAACATCTCTTCCAAAGGCCTGTGAAACGCAGTTTCTTTGCAGGCCTGATCTGGCTGAAGTAGGACTTCTGCTCTGGGTGTGCTACTTTGCCCTAGAGCTGAAAGGCACAACGTGCAGGCTTCTTTCCAAAGGGCGAGTTGGGCCCCACAGCATCTTGCTTCCAGCTCTTTGGGAACCTAAGAAACAACTCGCTCTGCACAGTGCTCTTACAGCCTACCGGGAACATCTCTTCCAAAGGCCTGTGAAACGCAGTTTCTTTGCAGGCCTGATCTGGCTGAAGTAGGACTTCTGCTCTGGGTGTGCTACTTTGCCCTAGAGCTGAAAGGCACAACGTGCAGGCTTCTTTCCAAAGGGCGAGTTGGGCCCCACAGCATCTTGCTTCCAGCTCTTTGGGAAGCTAAGAAACAACTCGCTCTGCACTGTGCTCTTACAGCCTACCGGGAACATCTCTTCCAAAGGCCTGTGAAACGCAGTTTCTTTGCAGGCCTGATCTGGCTGAAGTAGGACTTCTGCTCTGGGTGTGCTACTTAGCCCTAGAGCTGAAAGGCACAACGTGCAGGCTTCTTTCCAAAGGGCGAGTTGGGCCCCACAGCATCTTGCTTCCAGCTCTTTGGGAAGCTAAGAAACAACTCGCTCTGCACAGTGCTCTTACAGCCTACCGGGAACAGCTCTTCCAAAGGCCTGTGAAACGCAGTTTCTTTGCAGGCCTGATCTGGCTGAAGTAGGACTTCTGCTCTGGGTGTGCTACTTTGCCCTAGAGCTGAAAGGCACAACGTGCAGGCTTCTTTCCAAAGGGCGAGTTGGGCCCCACAGCATCTTGCTTCCAGCTCTTTGGGAAGCTAAGAAACAACTCGCTCTGCACAGTGCTCTTACAGCCTACCGGGAACATCTCTTCCAAAGGCCTGTGAAACGCAGTTTCTTTGCAGGCCTGATCTGGCTGAAGTAGGACTTCTGCTCTGGGTGTGCTACTTTGCCCTAGAGCTGAAAGGCACAACGTGCAGGCTTCTTTCCAA
Source organism: Equus caballus (assembly GCF_041296265.1). Lineage (NCBI taxonomy): Eukaryota > Metazoa > Chordata > Mammalia > Perissodactyla > Equidae > Equus > Equus caballus. The sequence continues at coordinate 31,015,860 of NC_091689.1, forward strand.
AGGGCGAGTTGGGCCCCACAGCATCTTGCTTCCAGCTCTTTGGGAAGCTAAGAAACAACTCGCTCTGCACAGTGCTCTTACAGCCTACCGGGAACAGCTCTTCCAAAGGCCTGTGAAACGCAGTTTCTTTGCAGGCCTGATCTGGCTGAAGTAGGACTTCTGCTCTGGGTGTGCTACTTTGCCCTAGAGCTGAAAGGCACAACGTGCAGGCTTCTTTCCAAAGGGCGAGTTGGGCCCCACAGCATCTTGCTTCCAGCTCTTTGGGAAGCTAAGAAACAACTCGCTCTGCACAGTGCTCTTACAGCCTACCGGGAACAGCTCTTCCAAAGGCCTGTGAAACGCAGTTTCTTTGCAGGCCTGATCTGGCTGAAGTAGGACTTCTGCTCTGGGTGTGCTACTTTGCCCTAGAGCTGAAAGGCACAACGTGCAGGCTTCTTTCCAAAGGGCGAGTTGGGCCCCACAGAATCTTGCTTCCAGCTCTTTGGGAAGCTCAGAAACAACTCGCTCTGCACAGTGCTCTTACAGCCTACCGGGAACATCTCTTCCAAAGGCCTGTGAAACGCAGTTTCTTTGCAGGCCTGATCTGGCTGAAGTAGGACTTCTGCTCTGGGTGTGCTACTTTGCCCTAGAGCTGAAAGGCACAACGTGCAGGCTTCTTTCCAAGGGGCTAGTTAGGCCCCACAGCATCTTGCTTCTAGCTCTTTGCGAAGCTGAGAAACAACTCGCTCTGCACAGTGCTCTTACAGCCTACCGGGAACATCTCTTCCAAAGGCCTGTGAAACGCAGTTTCTTTGCAGGCCTGATCTGGCTGAAGTAGGACTTCTGCTCTAGGTGTGCTACTTTGCCCTAGAGCTGAAAGGCACAACGTGCAGGCTTCTTTCCAAAGGGCGAGTTGGGCCCCACAGCATCTTGCTTCCAGCTATTTGGGAAGCTGAGAAACAACTCGCTCTGCACAGTGCTCTTACAGCCTACCGGGAACATCTCTTCCAAAGGCCTGTGAAACGCAGTTTCTTTGCAGGCCTGATCTGGCTGAAGTATGACTTCTGCTCTGGGTGTGCTACTTTGCCCTAGAGCTGAAAGGCACAACGTGCAGGCTTCTTTCCAAAGGGCGAGTTGGGCCCCACAGCATCTTGCTTCCAGCTCTTTGGGAAGCTAAGAAACAACTCGCTCTGCACAGTGCTCTTACAGCCTACCGGGAACATCTCTTCCAAAGGCCTGTGAAACGCAGTTTCTTTGCAGGCCTGATCTGGCTGAAGTAGGACTTCTGCTCTGGGTGTGCTCCATTGCGCTAGAGCTGAAAGGCACAAGGTGCAGGCTTCTTTCCAAAGGGCGAGTTGGGCCCCACAGCATCTTGCTTCCAGCTCTTTGGGAAGCTAAGTAACAACTCGCTCTGCACAGTGCTCTTACAGCCTAGCGGGAACATCTCTTCCAAAGGCCTGTGAAACGCAGTTTCTTTGCAGGCCTTATCTGGCTGAAGTAGGACTTCTGCTTTGGGTGTGCTCCATTGCCCTAGAGCTGAAAGGCACAACGTGCAGGCTTCTTTCCAAAGGGCGAGTTGGGCCCCACAGCATCTTGCTTCCAGCACTTTGGGAAGCTAAGAAACAACTCGCTCTGCACAGTGCTCTTACAGCCTACCGGGAACATCTCTTCCAAAGGCCTGTGAAACTCAGTGTCTTTGAAGGGCTAGTCTGGCTGAAGTAGGACTTCTGCTCTGGGTGTGCTACTTTGCCCTAGAGCTGAAAGGCGCAACGTGCAGGCTTCTTTCCAAGAGGCGAGTTGGGCCCCACAGCATCTTGCTTCCAGCTCTTTGGGAAGCTAAGAAACAACTCGCTCTGCACAGTGCTCTTACAGCCTACCGGGAACATCTCTTCCAAAGGCCTGTGAAACGCAGTTTCTTTGCAGGCCTGATCTGGCTGAAGTAGGACTTCTGCTCTGGGTGTGCTACTTTGCCCTAGAGCTGAAAGGCTCAAGGTGCAGGCTTCTTTCCAGAGGGCGAGTTGGGCCCCACAGCATCTTGCTTCCAGCTCTTTGGGAGGCTAAGAAACAACTCGCTCTTCACAGTGCTCTTACAGCCTACCGGGAACATCTCTTCCCAAGGCCTGTGAAACGCAGTTTCTTTGCAGGCCTGATCTGGCTGAACTAGGACTTCTGCTCTGGGTGTGCTCCATTGCCCTAGAGCTGAAAGGCACAACGTGCAGGCTTCCTTCTAAAGGGTGAGTTCTGCCCCACAGCATCTTGCTTCCAGCTCTTTGGGAAGCTAAGAAACAACTCGCTCTGCACAGTGCTCTTACAGCCTAGTGGGTACATCTCTTCCAAAGGCCTGTGAAACGCAGTTTCTTTGCAGGCCTGATCTGGCTGAAGTAGGACTTCTGCTCTGGGTGTGCTACTTTGCCCTAGAGCTGAAAGGCACAACGTGCAGGCTTCTTTGAAAAGGGCGAGTTGGGCCCCACAGCATCTTGCTTCCAGCTCTTTGGGAAGCTAAGAAACAACTCGCTCTGCACAGTTCTCTTATAGCCTACCGGGAACATCTCTTCCAAAGGCCTGTGAAACGCAGTTTCTTTGCAGGCCTGATCTGGCTGAAGTAGGACTTCTGCTCTGGGTGTGCTACTTTGCCCTAGAGCTGAAAGGCACAACGTGCAGGCTTCTTTCCAAAGGGCGAGTTGGGCCCCACAGCATCTTGCTTCCAGCTATTTGGGAAGCTGAGAAACAACTCGCTCTGCACAGTGCTCTTACAGCCTACCGGGAACATCTCTTCCAAAGGCCTGTGAAACGCAGTTTCTTTGCAGGCCTGATCTGGCTGAAGTATGACTTCTGCTCTGGGTGTGCTACTTTGCCCTAGAGCTGAAAGGCACAACGTGCAGGCTTCTTTCCAAAGGGCGAGTTGGGCCCCACAGCATCTTGCTTCCAGCTCTTTGGGAAGCTAAGAAACAACTCGCTCTGCACAGTGCTCTTACAGCCTACCGGGAACATCTCTTCCAAAGGCCTGTGAAACGCAGTTTCTTTGCAGGCCTGATCTGGCTGAAGTAGGACTTCTGCTCTGGGTGTGCTCCATTGCGCTAGAGCTGAAAGGCACAAGGTGCAGGCTTCTTTCCAAAGGGCGAGTTGGGCCCCACAGCATCTTGCTTCCAGCTCTTTGGGAAGCTAAGTAACAACTCGCTCTGCACAGTGCTCTTACAGCCTAGCGGGAACATCTCTTCCAAAGGCCTGTGAAACGCAGTTTCTTTGCAGGCCTTATCTGGCTGAAGTAGGACTTCTGCTCTGGGTGTGCTCCATTGCCCTAGAGCTGAAAGGCACAACGTGCAGGCTTCTTTCCAAAGGGCGAGTTGGGCCCCACAGCATCTTGCTTCCAGCACTTTGGGAAGCTAAGAAACAACTCGCTCTGCACAGTGCTCTTACAGCCTACCGGGAACATCTCTTCCAAAGGCCTGTGAAACTCAGTGTCTTTGAAGGGCTAGTCTGGCTGAAGTAGGACTTCTGCTCTGGGTGTGCTACTTTGCCCTAGAGCTGAAAGGCGCAACGTGCAGGCTTCTTTCCAAGGGGCGAGTTGGGCCCCACAGCATCTTGCTTCCAGCTCTTTGGGAAGCTAAGAAACAACTCGCTCTGCACAGTGCTCTTACAGCCTACCGGGAACATCTCTTCCAAAGGCCTGTGAAACGCAGTTTCTTTGCAGGCCTGATCTGGCTGAAGTAGGACTTCTGCTCTGGGTGTGCTACTTTGCCCTAGAGCTGAAAGGCTCAAGGTGCAGGCTTCTTTCCAGAGGGCGAGTTGGGCCCCACAGCATCTTGCTTCCAGCTCTTTGGGAGGCTAAGAAACAACTCGCTCTTCACAGTGCTCTTACAGCCTACCGGGAACATCTCTTCCCAAGGCCTGTGAAACGCAGTTTCTTTGCAGGCCTGATCTGGCTGAACTAGGACTTCTGCTCTGGGTGTGCTCCATTGCCCTAGAGCTGAAAGGCACAACGTGCAGGCTTCCTTCTAAAGGGTGAGTTCTGCCCCACAGCATCTTGCTTCCAGCTCTTTGGGAAGCTAAGAAACAACTCGCTCTGCACAGTGCTCTTACAGCCTAGTGGGTACATCTCTTCCAAAGGCCTGTGAAACGCAGTTTCTTTGCAGGCCTGATCTGGCTGAAGTAGGACTTCTGCTCTGGGTGTGCTACTTTGCCCTAGAGCTGAAAGGCACAACGTGCAGGCTTCTTTGAAAAGGGCGAGTTGGGCCCCACAGCATCTTGCTTCCAGCTCTTTGGGAAGCTAAGAAACAACTCGCTCTGCACAGTTCTCTTATAGCCTACCGGGAACATCTCTTCCAAAGGCCTGTGAAACGCAGTTTCTTTGCAGGCCTGATCTGGCTGAAGTAGGACTTCTGCTCTGGGTGTGCTCCATTGCCCTAGAGCTGAAAGGCACAACGTGCACGCTTCTTTCCAAAGAGCGAGTTGGGCCCCACAGCATCTTGCTTCCAGCCCTTTGGGAAGCTGAGAAACAACTCGCTCTGCACAGTGCTCTTACAGCCTACCGGGAACATCTCTTCCAAAGGCCTGTGAAACGCAGTTTCTTTGCAGGCCTGATCTGGCTGAAGTAGGACTTCTGCTCTGGGTGTGCTACTTTGCCCTAGAGCTGAAAGGCACAACGTGCAGGCTTCTTTCCAAAGGGCGAGTTGGGCCCCACAGCATCTTGCTTCCAGCTCTTTGGGAAGCTAAGAAACAACTTGCTCTGCACAGTGCTCTTACAGCCTACCGGGAACATCTTTTCCAAAGGCCTGTGAAACGCAGTTTCTTTGCAGGCCTGATCTGGCTGAAGTAGGACTTCTGCTCTGGGTGTGCTACTTTACCCTAGAGCTGAAAGTCATAACGTGCAGGCTTCTTTCCAAAGGGCGAGTTGGGCCCCACAGCATCTTGCTTCCAGCTCTTTGGGAAGCTAAGAAACAACTCGCTCTGCACAGTGCTCTTACAGCCTACTGGGAACAGCTCTTCCAAAGGCCTGTGAAACGCAGTTTCTTTGCAGGCCTGATCTGGCTGAAGTAGGACTTCTGCTCTGGGTGTGCTACTTTGCCCTAGAGCTGAAAGGCACAACGTGCAGGCTTCCTTCTAAAGGGTGAGTTCTGCCCCACAGCATCTTGCCTCCAGCTCTTTGGGAAGCTAAGAAACAACTCGCTCTGCACAGTGCTCTTACAGCCTAGTGGGTACATCTCTTCCAAAGGCCTGTGAAACGCAGTTTCTTTGCAGGCCTGATCTGGCTGAAGTAGGACTTCCGCTCTGGGTGTGCTCCATTGCCCTAGAGCTGAAAGGCACGACGTGCAGGCTTCTTTCCAAAGGGCGAGTTGGGCCCCACAGCATATTGCTTCCAGCTCTTTGGGAAGCTAAGAAACAACTCGCTCTGCACAGTGCTCTTATAGCCTACCGGGAACATCTCTTCCAAAGGCCTGTGAAACGCAGATTCTTTGCAGGCCTGATCTGGCTGAAGTAGGACTTCTGCTCTGGGTGTGCTACTTTGCCCTAGAGCTGAAAGGCACAACGTGCAGGCTTCTTTCCAAAGGGCGAGTTGGGCCCCACAGCATCTTGCTTCCAGCTCTTTGGGAAGCTAAGAAACAACTCGCTCTGCACAGTGCTCTTACAGCCTACCGGGAACATCTCTTCCAAAGGCCTGTGAAACGCAGTTTCTTTGCAGGCCTGATCTGGCTGAAGTAGGACTTCTGCTCTGGGTGTGCTACTTTGCCCTAGAGCTGAAAGGCACAACGTGCAGGCTTCTTTGAAAAGGGCGAGTTGGGCCCCACAGCATCTTGCTTCCAGCTCTTTGGGAAGCTAAGAAACAACTCGCTCTGCACAGTGCTCTTACAGCCTAGTGGGAACATCTATTTCAAAGACCTGTGAAACGCAGTTTCTTTGCAGGCCTGATCTGGCTGTAGTAGGACTTCTGCTCTGGGTGTGCTACATTGCCCTAGAGCTGAAAGGCACAACGTGCAGGCTTCTTTCCAAGGGGTGAGTTGGGCCCCACAGCATCTTGCTTCCAGCTCTTTTGGAAGCTAAGAAACAACTCGCTCTGCACAGTGCTCTTACAGCCTACCGGGAACATCTCTTCCAAAGGCCTGTGAAACGCAGTTTCTTTGCAGGCCTGATCTGGCTGAAGTAGGACTTCTGCTCTGGGTGTGCTACATTGCCCTAGAGCTGAAAGGCACAACGTGCAGGCTTCTTTCCAAGGGGCGAGTAGGGCCCCACAGCATCTTGCTTCCAGCTCTTTGGGAAGCTAAGAAACAACTCGCTCTGCACAGTGCTCTTACAGCCTACCGGGAACATCTCTTCCAAAGGACTGTGAAACGCAGTTTCTTTGCAGGCCTGATCTGGCTGAAGTAGGACTTCTGCTCTGGGTGTGCTACTTTGCCCTAGAGCTGAAAGGCACAACGTGCAGGCTTCTTTCCAAAGGGCGAGTTGGGCCCCACAGCATCTTGCTTCCAGCTCTTTGGGAAGCTAAGAAACAACTCGCTCTGCACAGTGCTCTTACAGCCTACCGGGAACATCTCTTCCAAAGGCCTGTGAAACGCAGTTTCTTTGCAGGCCTGATCTGGCTGAAGTAGGACTTCTGCTCTGGGTGTGCTACTTTGCCCTAGAGCTGAAAGGCACAAGGTGCAGGCTTCTTTCCAGAGGGCGAGTTGGGCCCCACAGCATCTTGCTTCCAGCTCTTTGGGAAGCTAAGAAACAACTCGCTCTTCACAGTGCTCTTACAGCCTACCGGGAACATCTCTTCCCAAGGCCTGTGAAACGCAGTTTCTTTGCAGGCCTGATCTGGCTGAACTAGGACTTCTGCTCTGGGTGTGCTCCATTGCCCTAGAGCTGAAAGGCGCAACGTGCAGGCTTCCTTCCAAAGGGCGAGTTGGGCCCCACAGCATCTTGCTTCCAGCTCGTTGGGAACCTAAGAAACAACTCGCTCTGCACAGTGCTCTTACAGCCTACCGGGAACATCGCTTCCAAAGGCCTGTGAAACGCAGTTTCTTTGCAGGCCTGATCTGGCTGAAGTAGGACTTCTGCTCTGGGTGTGCTACTTTGCCCTAGAGCTGAAAGGCACAACGTGCAAGCTTCCTTCCAAAGGGCGAGTTGGGCCCCACAGAATCTTGCTTCCAGCTCTTTGGGAAGCTAAGAAACAACTCGCTCTGCACAGTGCTCTTACAGCCTACCGGGAACATCTCTTCCAAAGGCCTGTGAAACGCAGTTTGTTTGCAGGCCTGATCTGGCTGAAGTAGGACTTCTGCTCTGGGTGTGCTACTTTGCCCTAGAGCTGAAAGGCACAACGTGCAGGCTTCTTTCCAAAGGGCGAGCTGGGCCCCACAGCATCTTGCTTCCAGCTCTTTGGGAACCTAAGAAACAACTCGCTCTGCACAGTGCTCTTACAGCCTACCGGGAACATCTCTTCCAAAGGCCTGTGAAACGCAGTTTTTTGCAGGCCTGATCTGGCTGAAGTAGGACTTCTGCTCTGGGTGTGCTACTTTGCCCTAGAGCTGAAAGGCACAACGTGCAGGCTTCTTTCCAAAGGGCGAGTTGGGCCCCACAGCATCTTGCTTCCAGCGCTTTGGGAAGCTAAGAAACAACTCGCTCTGCACAGTGCTCTTAGAGCCTACCGGGAACATCTCTTCCAAAGGCCTGTGAAACGCAGTTTCTTTGCAGGCCTGGTCTGGCTAAAGTAGGACTTCTGCTCTGGGTGTGCTACTTTGCCCTAGAGCTGAAAGGCACAACGTGCAGGCTTCTTTCCAAAGGGCGAGTTGGGCCCCACAGCATCTTGCTTCCAGCTCTTTGGGAAGCTAAGAAACAACTCGCTCTGCACAGTGCTCTTACAGCCTACCGGGAACATCTCTTCCAAAGGCCTGTGAAACGCAGTTTCTTTGCAGGCGTGATCTGGCTGGAGTAGGACTTCTGCTCTGGGTGTACTACTTTGCCCTAGAGCTGAAAGGCACAACGTGCAGGCTTCTTTCCAAAGGGCGAGTTGGGCCCCACAGCATCTTCCTTCAGCTCTTTGGGAAGCTAAGAAACAACTCGCTCTGCACAGTGCTCTTACAGCCTACCAGGAACATCTCTTCCAAAGGCCTGTGAAACGCAGTTTCTTTGCAGGCCTGATCTGGCTGAAGTAGGACTTCTGCTCTGGGTGTGCTACTTTGCCCTAGAGCTGAAAGGCACAACGTGCAGGCTTCTTTCCAAAGGGCGAGTTGGGCCCCACAGCATCTTGCTTCCAGCTCTTTGGGAAGCTAAGAAACAACTCGCTCTGCACAGTGCTCTTACAGCCTAGCGGGAACAGCTCTTCCAAAGGCCTGTGAAACGCAGTTTCTTTGCAGGCCTGATCTGGCTGAAGTAGGACTTCTGCTCTGGGTGTGCTGCTTTGCCCTAGAGCTGAAAGGCACAACGTGCAGGCTTCTTTCCAAAGGGCGAGTTGGGCCCCACAGCATCTTGCTTCCAGCGCTTTGGGAAGCTAAGAAACAACTCGCTCTGCACAGTGCTCTTACAGCCTACCGGGAACATCTCTTCCAAAGGCCTGTGAAACGCAGTTTCTTTGCAGGCCTGATCTGGCTGAAGTAGGACTTCTGCTCTGGGTGTGCTACTTTGCCCTAGAGCTGAAAGGCACAACGTGCAGGCTTCTTTCCAAAGGGCGAGTTGGGCCCCACAGCATCTTGCTTCCAGCTCTTTGGGAAGCTAAGAAACAACTCGCTCTGCACAGTGCTCTTACAGCCTACCGGGAACATCTCTTCCAAAGGCCTGTGAAACGCAGTTTCTTTGCAGGCCTGATCTGGCTGAAGTAGGACTTCTGCTCTGGGTGTGCTCCATTGCCCTAGAGCTGAAAGGCACAACGTGCAGGCTTCTTTCCAAAGGGCGAGTTGGGCCCCACAGCATCTGGCTTCCACCCCTTTAGGAAGCTAAGAAACAACTCGCTCTGCACAGTGCTCTTACAGCCTAGTGGGAACATCTCTTCCAAAGGCCTGTGAAACGCAGTTTCTTTGCAGGCCTGATCTGGCTGAAGTAGGACTTCTGCTCTGGGTGTGCTACTTTGCCCTAGAGCTGAAAGGCACAACGTGCAGGCTTCTTTCCAAAGGGCGAGTTGGGCCCCACAGCATCTTGCTTCCAGCTCTTTGGGAAGCTAAGAAACAACTCGCTCTGCACAGTTCTCTTATAGCCTACCGGGAACATCTCTTCCAAAGGCCTGTGAAACGCAGTTTCTTTGCAGGACTCATCTGGCTGAAGTAGGACTTCTGCTCTGGGTGTGCTCCATTGCCCTAGAGCTGAAAGGCACAACGTGCAGGCTTCCTTCCAAAGGGCGAGTTGGGCCCCACAGCATCTTGCTTCCAGCTCTTTGGGAAGCTAAGAAACAACTCGCTCTGCACAGTGCTCTTACAGCCTACCGGGAACATCTCTTCCAAAGGCCTGTGAAACGCAGTTTCTTTGCAGGCCTGATCTGGCTGAAGTAGGACTTCTGCTCTGGGTGTGCTACTTTGCCCTAGAGCTGAAAGGCACAACGTGCAGGCTTCTTTCCAAAGGGCGAGTTGGGCCCCACAGCATCTTGCTTCCAGCTCTTTGGGAAGCTAAGAAACAACTCGCTCTGCACAGTGCTCTTACAGCCTACATGGAACAACACTTCCAAACGCCTGTGAAACGCAGTTTCTTTGCAGGCCTGATCTGGCTGAAGTAGGACTTCTGCTCTGGGTGTGCTACTTTGCCCTAGAGCTGAAAGGCACAACGTGCGGGCTTCATTCCAAAGGGCGAGTTGGTCCCCACAGCATCTTGCTTCCAGCACTTTGGGAAGCTAAGTAACAACTCGCTCTGCACAGTGCTCTTACAGCCTAGTGGGAACATCTATTCCAAAGACCTGTGAAACGCAGTTTCTTTGCAGGCCTGATCTGGCTGAAGTAGGACTTCTGCTCTGGGTGTGCTACTTTGCCCTAGAGCTGAAAGGCACAACGTGCAGGCTTCTTTCCAAAGGGCGAGTTGGGCCCCACAGCATCTTGCTTCCAGCTCTTTGGGAAGCTAAGAAACAACTCGCTCTGCACAGTGCTCTTACAGCCTACCGGGAACAGCTCTTCCAAAGGCCTGTGAAACGCAGTTTCTTTGCAGGCCTGATCTGGCTGAAGTAGGACTTCTGCTCTGGGTGTGCTACTTTGCCCTAGAGCTGAAAGGCACAACGTGCAGGCTTCTTTCCAAAGGGCGAGTTGGGCCCCACAGCATCTTGCTTCCAGCTCTTTGGGAAGCTAAGAAACAACTCGCTCTGCACAGTGCTCTTACAGCCTACCGGGAACAGCTCTTCCAAAGGCCTGTGAAACGCAGTTTCTTTGCAGGCCTGATCTGGCTGAAGTAGGACTTCTGCTCTGGGTGTGCTACTTTGCCCTAGAGCTGAAAGGCACAACGTGCAGGCTTCTTTCCAAAGGGCGAGTTGGGCCCCACAGCATCTTGCTTCCAGCTCTTTGGGAAGCTAAGAAACAACTCGCTCTGCACAGTGCTCTTACAGCCTACAGGGAACATCTCTTCCAAAGGCCTGTGAAACGCAGTTTCTTTGCAGGCCTGATCTGGCTGAAGTAGGACTTCTGCTCTGGGTGTGCTACTTTGCCCTAGAGCTGAAAGGCACAAGGTGCAGGCTTCTTTCCAGAGGGCGAGTTGGGCCCCACAGCATCTTGCTTCCAGCGCTTTGGGAAGCTAAGAAACAACTCGCTCTGCACAGTGCTCTTAGAGCCTACCGGGAACATCTCTTCCAAAGGCCTGTGAAACGCAGTTTCTTTGCAGGCCTGGTCTGGCTGAAGTAGGACTTCTGCTCTGGGTGTGCTACTTTGCCCTAGAGCTGAAAGGCACAACGTGCAGGCTTCTTTCCAAAGGGCGAGTTGGGCCCCACAGCATCTTGCTTCCAGCTCTTTGGGAAGCTAAGAAACAACTCGCTCTGCACAGTGCTCTTACAGCCTACCGGGAACATCTCTTCCAAAGGCCTGTGAAACGCAGTTTCTTTGCAGGCGTGATCTGGCTGGAGTAGGACTTCTGCTCTGGGTGTACTACTTTGCCCTAGAGCTGAAAGGCACAACGTGCAGGCTTCTTTCCAAAGGGCGAGTTGGGCCCCACAGCATCTTGCTTCCAGCTCTTTGGGAAGCTAAGAAACAACTCGCTTTGCACAGTGCTCTTACAGCCTACCAGGAACATCTCTTCCAAAGGCCTGTGAAACGCAGTTTCTTTGCAGGCCTGATCTGGCTGAAGTAGGACTTCTGCTCTGGGTGTGCTACTTTGCCCTAGAGCTGAAAGGCACAACGTGCAGGCTTCTTTCCAAAGGGCGAGTTGGGCCCCACAGCATCTTGCTTCCAGCTCTTTGGGAAGCTAAGAAACAACTCGCTCTGCACAGTGCTCTTACAGCCTAGCGGGAACAGCTCTTCCAAAGGCCTGTGAAACGCAGTTTCTTTGCAGGCCTGATCTGGCTGAAGTAGGACTTCTGCTCTGGGTGTGCTACTTTGCCCTAGAGCTGAAAGGCACAACGTGCAGGCTTCTTTCCAAAGGGCGAGTTGGGCCCCACAGCATCTTGCTTCCAGCTCTTTGGGAAGCTAAGAAACAACTCGCTCTGCACAGTGCTCTTACAGCCTACCGGGAACATCTCTTCCAAAGGCCTGTGAAACGCAGTTTCTTTGCAGGCCTGATCTGGCTGAAGTAGGACTTCTGCTCTGGGTGTGCTACTTTGCCCTAGAGCTGAAAGGCACAACGTGCAGGCTTCCTTCCAAAGGGCGAGTTGGGCCCCACAGCATCTTGCTTCCAGCTCTTTGGGAAGCTAAGAAACAACTCGCTCTGCACAGTGCTCTTACAGCCTACCGGGAACATCTCTTCCAAAGGCCTGTGAAACGCAGTTTCTTTGCAGGCCTGATCTGGCTGAAGTAGGACTTCTGCTCTGGGTGTGCTCCATTGCCCTAGAGCTGAAAGGCACAACGTGCAGGCTTCTTTCCAAAGGGCGAGTTGGGCCCCACAGCATCTGGCTTCCAGCTCTTTGGGAAGCTAAGAAACAACTCGCTCTGCACAGTGCTCTTACAGCCTACCGGGAACATCTCTTCCAAAGGCCTGTGAAACGCAGTTTCTTTGCAGGCCTGATCTGGCTGAAGTAGGACTTCTGCTCTGGGTGTGCTCCATTGCCCTAGAGCTGAAAGGCACAACGTGCAGGCTTCTTTCCAAAGGGCGAGTTGGGCCCCACAGCATCTTGCTTCCAGCTCTTTGGGAAGCTAAGAAACAACTCGCTCTGCACAGTGCTCTTACTGCCTAGCGGGAACAGCTCTTCCAAAGGCCTGTGAAACGCAGTTTCTTTGCAGGCCTGATCTGGCTGAAGTAGGACTTCTGCTCTGGGTGTGCTACTTTGCCCTAGAGCTGAAAGGCACAACGTGCAGGCTTCTTTCCAAAGGGCGAGTTGGGCCCCACAGCATCTTGCTTCCAGCTCTTTGGGAAGCTAAGAAACAACTCGCTCTGCACAGTGCTCTTACAGCCTACCGGGAACATCTCTTCCAAAGGCCTGTGAAACGCAGTTTCTTTGCAGGCCTGATCTGGCTGAAGTAGGACTTCTGCTCTGGGTGTGCTACTTTGCCCTAGAGCTGAAAGGCACAACGTGCAGGCTTCCTTCCAAAGGGCGAGTTGGGCCCCACAGCATCTTGCTTCCAGCTATTTGGGAAGCTAAGAAACAACTCGCTCTGCACAGTGCTCTTACAGCCTACCGGGAACATCTCTTCCAAAGGCCTGTGAAACGCAGTTTCTTTGCAGGCCTGATCTGGCTGAAGTAGGACTTCTGCTCTGGGTGTGCTCCATTGCCCTAGAGCTGAAAGGCACAACGTGCAGGCTTCTTTCCAAAGGGCGAGTTGGGCCCCACAGCATCTGGCTTCCACCCCTTTAGGAAGCTAAGAAACAACTCGCTCTGCACAGTGCTCTTACAGCCTACCGGGAACATCTCTTCCAAAGGCCTGTGAAACGCAGTTTCTTTGCAGGCGTGATCTGGCTGGAGTAGGACTTCTGCTCTGGGTGTACTACTTTGCCCTAGAGCTGAAAGGCACAACGTGCAGGCTTCTTTCCAAAGGGCGAGTTGGGCCCCACAGCATCTTCCTTCAGCTCTTTGGGAAGCTAAGAAACAACTCGCTCTGCACAGTGCTCTTACAGCCTACCAGGAACATCTCTTCCAAAGGCCTGTGAAACGCAGTTTCTTTGCAGGCCTGATCTGGCTGAAGTAGGACTTCTGCTCTGGGTGTGCTACTTTGCCCTAGAGCTGAAAGGCACAACGTGCAGGCTTCTTTCCAAAGGGCGAGTTGGGCCCCACAGCATCTTGCTTCCAGCTCTTTGGGAAGCTAAGAAACAACTCGCTCTGCACAGTGCTCTTACAGCCTAGCGGGAACAGCTCTTCCAAAGGCCTGTGAAACGCAGTTTCTTTGCAGGCCTGATCTGGCTGAAGTAGGACTTCTGCTCTGGGTGTGCTACTTTGCCCTAGAGCTGAAAGGCACAACGTGCAGGCTTCTTTCCAAAGGGCGAGTTGGGCCCCACAGCATCTTGCTTCCAGCGCTTTGGGAAGCTAAGAAACAACTCGCTCTGCACAGTGCTCTTACAGCCTACCGGGAACATCTCTTCCAAAGGCCTGTGAAACGCAGTTTCTTTGCAGGCCTGATCTGGCTGAAGTAGGACTTCTGCTCTGGGTGTGCTACTTTGCCCTAGAGCTGAAAGGCACAACGTGCAGGCTTCTTTCCAAAGGGCGAGTTGGGCCCCACAGCATCTTGCTTCCAGCTCTTTGGGAAGCTAAGAAACAACTCGCTCTGCACAGTGCTCTTACAGCCTACCGGGAACATCTCTTCCAAAGGCCTGTGAAACGCAGTTTCTTTGCAGGCCTGATCTGGCTGAAGTAGGACTTCTGCTCTGGGTGTGCTCCATTGCCCTAGAGCTGAAAGGCACAACGTGCAGGCTTCTTTCCAAAGGGCGAGTTGGGCCCCACAGCATCTGGCTTCCACCCCTTTAGGAAGCTAAGAAACAACTCGCTCTGCACAGTGCTCTTACAGCCTAGTGGGAACATCTCTTCCAAAGGCCTGTGAAACGCAGTTTCTTTGCAGGCCTGATCTGGCTGAAGTAGGACTTCTGCTCTGGGTGTGCTACTTTGCCCTAGAGCTGAAAGGCACAACGTGCAGGCTTCTTTCCAAAGGGCGAGTTGGGCCCCACAGCATCTTGCTTCCAGCTCTTTGGGAAGCTAAGAAACAACTCGCTCTGCACAGTTCTCTTATAGCCTACCGGGAACATCTCTTCCAAAGGCCTGTGAAACGCAGTTTCTTTGCAGGACTCATCTGGCTGAAGTAGGACTTCTGCTCTGGGTGTGCTCCATTGCCCTAGAGCTGAAAGGCACAACGTGCAGGCTTCCTTCCAAAGGGCGAGTTGGGCCCCACAGCATCTTGCTTCCAGCTCTTTGGGAAGCTAAGAAACAACTCGCTCTGCACAGTGCTCTTACAGCCTACCGGGAACATCTCTTCCAAAGGCCTGTGAAACGCAGTTTCTTTGCAGGCCTGATCTGGCTGAAGTAGGACTTCTGCTCTGGGTGTGCTACTTTGCCCTAGAGCTGAAAGGCACAACGTGCAGGCTTTTTTCCAAAGGGCGAGTTGGGCCCCACAGCATCTTGCTTCCAGCTCTTTGGGAAGCTAAGAAACAACTCGCTCTGCACAGTGCTCTTACAGCCTACATGGAACAACACTTCCAAACGCCTGTGAAACGCAGTTTCTTTGCAGGCCTGATCTGGCTGAAGTAGGACTTCTGCTCTGGGTGTGCTACTTTGCCCTAGAGCTGAAAGGCACAACGTGCGGGCTTCATTCCAAAGGGCGAGTTGGTCCCCACAGCATCTTGCTTCCAGCTCTTTGGGAAGCTAAGTAACAACTCGCTCTGCACAGTGCTCTTACAGCCTAGTGGGAACATCTATTCCAAAGACCTGTGAAACGCAGTTTCTTTGCAGGCCTGATCTGGCTGAAGTAGGACTTCTGCTCTGGGTGTGCTCCATTGCCCTAGAGCTGAAAGGCACAACGTGCAGGCTTCTTTCCAAAGGGCGAGTTGGGCCCCACAGCATCTGGCTTCCACCCCTTTAGGAAGCTAAGAAACAACTCGCTCTGCACAGTGCTCTTACAGCCTAGTGGGAACATCTCTTCCAAAGGCCTGTGAAACGCAGTTTCTTTGCAGGCCTGATCTGGCTGAAGTAGGACTTCTGCTCTGGGTGTGCTACTTTGCCCTAGAGCTGAAAGGCACAACGTGCAGGCTTCTTTCCAAAGGGCGAGTTGGGCCCCACAGCATCTTGCTTCCAGCTCTTTGGGAAGCTAAGAAACAACTCGCTCTGCACAGTTCTCTTATAGCCTACCGGGAACATCTCTTCCAAAGGCCTGTGAAACGCAGTTTCTTTGCAGGACTCATCTGGCTGAAGTAGGACTTCTGCTCTGGGTGTGCTCCATTGCCCTAGAGCTGAAAGGCACAACGTGCAGGCTTCCTTCCAAAGGGCGAGTTGGGCCCCACAGCATCTTGCTTCCAGCTCTTTGGGAAGCTAAGAAACAACTCGCTCTGCACAGTGCTCTTACAGCCTACCGGGAACATCTCTTCCAAAGGCCTGTGAAACGCAGTTTCTTTGCAGGCCTGATCTGGCTGAAGTAGGACTTCTGCTCTGGGTGTGCTACTTTGCCCTAGAGCTGAAAGGCACAACGTGCAGGCTTCTTTCCAAAGGGCGAGTTGGGCCCCACAGCATCTTGCTTCCAGCTCTTTGGGAAGCTAAGAAACAACTCGCTCTGCACAGTGCTCTTACAGCCTACATGGAACAACACTTCCAAACGCCTGTGAAACGCAGTTTCTTTGCAGGCCTGATCTGGCTGAAGTAGGACTTCTGCTCTGGGTGTGCTACTTTGCCCTAGAGCTGAAAGGCACAACGTGCGGGCTTCATTCCAAAGGGCGAGTTGGTCCCCACAGCATCTTGCTTCCAGCTCTTTGGGAAGCTAAGTAACAACTCGCTCTGCACAGTGCTCTTACAGCCTAGTGGGAACATCTATTCCAAAGACCTGTGAAACGCAGTTTCTTTGCAGGCCTGATCTGGCTGAAGTAGGACTTCTGCTCTGGGTGTGCTACATTGCCCTAGAGCTGAAAGGCACAACGTGCAGGCTTCTTTCCAAGGGGTGAGTTGGGCCCCACAGCATCTTGCTTCCAGCTCTTTTGGAAGCTAAGAAACAACTCGCTCTGCACAGTGCTATTACAGCCTACCGGGAACATCTCTTCCAAAGGCCTGTGAAACGCAGTTTCTTTGCAGGCCTGATCTGGCTGAAGTAGGACTTCTGCTCTGGGTGTGCTACATTGCCCTAGAGCTGAAAGGCACAACGTGCAGGCTTCTTTCCAAGGGGCGAGTAGGGCCCCACAGCATCTTGCTTCCAGCTCTTTGGGAAGCTAAGAAACAACCCGATCTGCACAGTGCTCTTACAGCCTACCAGGAACATCTCTTCCAAAGGCCTGTGAAACGCAGTTTCTTTGCAGGCCTGATCTGGCTGAAGTAGGACTTCTGCTCTGGGTGTGCTACTTTGCCCTAGAGCTGAAAGGCACAACGTGCAGGCTTCTTTCCAAAGGGCGAGTTGGGCCCCACAGCATCTTGCTTCCAGCTCTTTGGGAAGCTAAGAAACAACTCGCTCTGCACAGTGCTCTTACAGCCTACCGGGAACAGCTCTTCCAAAGGCCTGTGAAACGCAGTTTCTTTGCAGGCCTGATCTGGCTGAAGTAGGACTTCTGCTCTGGGTGTGCTACTTTGCCCTAGAGCTGAAAGGCACAACGTGCAGGCTTCTTTCCAAAGGGCGAGTTGGGCCCCACAGCATCTTGCTTCCAGCTCTTTGGGAAGCTAAGAAACAACTCGCTCTGCACAGTGCTCTTACAGCCTACCGGGAACAGCTCTTCCAAAGGCCTGTGAAACGCAGTTTCTTTGCAGGCCTGATCTGGCTGAAGTAGGACTTCTGCTCTGGGTGTGCTACTTTGCCCTAGAGCTGAAAGGCACAACGTGCAGGCTTCTTTCCAAAGGGCGAGTTGGGCCCCACAGCATCTTGCTTCCAGCTCTTTGGGAAGCTAAGAAACAACTCGCTCTGCACAGTGCTCTTACAGCCTACCGGGAACATCTCTTCCAAAGGCCTGTGAAACGCAGTTTCTTTGCAGGCCTGATCTGGCTGAAGTAGGACTTCTGCTCTGGGTGTGCTACTTTGCCCTAGAGCTGAAAGGCACAAGGTGCAGGCTTCTTTCCAGAGGGCGAGTTGGGCCCCACAGCATCTTGCTTCCAGCGCTTTGGGAAGCTAAGAAACAACTCGCTCTGCACAGTGCTCTTAGAGCCTACCGGGAACATCTCTTCCAAAGGCCTGTGAAACGCAGTTTCTTTGCAGGCCTGGTCTGGCTGAAGTAGGACTTCTGCTCTGGGTGTGCTACTTTGCCCTAGAGCTGAAAGGCACAACGTGCAGGCTTCTTTCCAAAGGGCGAGTTGGGCCCCACAGCATCTTGCTTCCAGCTCTTTGGGAAGCTAAGAAACAACTCGCTCTGCACAGTGCTCTTACAGCCTACCGGGAACATCTCTTCCAAAGGCCTGTGAAACGCAGTTTCTTTGCAGGCGTGATCTGGCTGGAGTAGGACTTCTGCTCTGGGTGTACTACTTTGCCCTAGAGCTGAAAGGCACAACGTGCAGGCTTCTTTCCAAAGGGCGAGTTGGGCCCCACAGCATCTTGCTTCCAGCTCTTTGGGAAGCTAAGAAACAACTCGCTTTGCACAGTGCTCTTACAGCCTACCAGGAACATCTCTTCCAAAGGCCTGTGAAACGCAGTTTCTTTGCAGGCCTGATCTGGCTGAAGTAGGACTTCTGCTCTGGGTGTGCTACTTTGCCCTAGAGCTGAAAGGCACAACGTGCAGGCTTCTTTCCAAAGGGCGAGTTGGGCCCCACAGCATCTTGCTTCCAGCTCTTTGGGAAGCTAAGAAACAACTCGCTCTGCACAGTGCTCTTACAGCCTAGCGGGAACAGCTCTTCCAAAGGCCTGTGAAACGCAGTTTCTTTGCAGGCCTCATCTGGCTGAAGTAGGACTTCTGCTCTGGGTGTGCTACTTTGCCCTAGAGCTGAAAGGCACAACGTGCAGGCTTCTTTCCAAAGGGCGAGTTGGGCCCCACAGCATCTTGCTTCCAGCTCTTTGGGAAGCTAAGAAACAACTCGCTCTGCACAGTGCTCTTACAGCCTACCGGGAACATCTCTTCCAAAGGCCTGTGAAACGCAGTTTCTTTGCAGGCCTGATCTGGCTGAAGTAGGACTTCTGCTCTGGGTGTGCTACTTTGCCCTAGAGCTGAAAGGCACAACGTGCAGGCTTCCTTCCAAAGGGCGAGTTGGGCCCCACAGCATCTTGCTTCCAGCTCTTTGGGAAGCTAAGAAACAACTCGCTCTGCACAGTGCTCTTACAGCCTACCGGGAACATCTCTTCCAAAGGCCTGTGAAACGCAGTTTCTTTGCAGGCCTGATCTGGCTGAAGTAGGACTTCTGCTCTGGGTGTGCTCCATTGCCCTAGAGCTGAAAGGCACAACGTGCAGGCTTCTTTCCAAAGGGCGAGTTGGGCCCCACAGCATCTGGCTTCCACCCCTTTAGGAAGCTAAGAAACAACTCGCTCTGCACAGTGCTCTTACAGCCTACCGGGAACATCTCTTCCAAAGGCCTGTGAAACGCAGTTTCTTTGCAGGCGTGATCTGGCTGGAGTAGGACTTCTGCTCTGGGTGTACTACTTTGCCCTAGAGCTGAAAGGCACAACGTGCAGGCTTCTTTCCAAAGGGCGAGTTGGGCCCCACAGCATCTTCCTTCAGCTCTTTGGGAAGCTAAGAAACAACTCGCTCTGCACAGTGCTCTTACAGCCTACCAGGAACATCTCTTCCAAAGGCCTGTGAAACGCAGTTTCTTTGCAGGCCTGATCTGGCTGAAGTAGGACTTCTGCTCTGGGTGTGCTACTTTGCCCTAGAGCTGAAAGGCACAACGTGCAGGCTTCTTTCCAAAGGGCGAGTTGGGCCCCACAGCATCTTGCTTCCAGCTCTTTGGGAAGCTAAGAAACAACTCGCTCTGCACAGTGCTCTTACAGCCTAGCGGGAACAGCTCTTCCAAAGGCCTGTGAAACGCAGTTTCTTTGCAGGCCTGATCTGGCTGAAGTAGGACTTCTGCTCTGGGTGTGCTACTTTGCCCTAGAGCTGAAAGGCACAACGTGCAGGCTTCTTTCCAAAGGGCGAGTTGGGCCCCACAGCATCTTGCTTCCAGCGCTTTGGGAAGCTAAGAAACAACTCGCTCTGCACAGTGCTCTTACAGCCTACCGGGAACATCTCTTCCAAAGGCCTGTGAAACGCAGTTTCTTTGCAGGCCTGATCTGGCTGAAGTAGGACTTCTGCTCTGGGTGTGCTACTTTGCCCTAGAGCTGAAAGGCACAACGTGCAGGCTTCTTTCCAAAGGGCGAGTTGGGCCCCACAGCATCTTGCTTCCAGCTCTTTGGGAAGCTAAGAAACAACTCGCTCTGCACAGTGCTCTTACAGCCTACCGGGAACATCTCTTCCAAAGGCCTGTGAAACGCAGTTTCTTTGCAGGCCTGATCTGGCTGAAGTAGGACTTCTGCTCTGGGTGTGCTCCATTGCCCTAGAGCTGAAAGGCACAACGTGCAGGCTTCTTTCCAAAGGGCGAGTTGGGCCCCACAGCATCTGGCTTCCACCCCTTTAGGAAGCTAAGAAACAACTCGCTCTGCACAGTGCTCTTACAGCCTAGTGGGAACATCTCTTCCAAAGGCCTGTGAAACGCAGTTTCTTTGCAGGCCTGATCTGGCTGAAGTAGGACTTCTGCTCTGGGTGTGCTACTTTGCCCTAGAGCTGAAAGGCACAACGTCAGGCTTCTTTCCAAAGGGCGAGTTGGGCCCCACAGCATCTTGCTTCCAGCTCTTTGGGAAGCTAAGAAACAACTCTCTCTGCACAGTTCTCTTATAGCCTACCGGGAACATCTCTTCCAAAGGCCTGTGAAACGCAGTTTCTTTGCAGGACTCATCTGGCTGAAGTAGGACTTCTGCTCTGGGTGTGCTCCATTGCCCTAGAGCTGAAAGGCACAACGTGCAGGCTTCCTTCCAAAGGGCGAGTTGGGCCCCACAGCATCTTGCTTCCAGCTCTTTGGGAAGCTAAGAAACAACTCGCTCTGCACAGTGCTCTTACAGCCTACCGGGAACATCTCTTCCAAACGCCTGTGAAACGCAGTTTCTTTGCAGGCCTGATCTGGCTGAAGTAGGACTTCTGCTCTGGGTGTGCTACTTTGCCCTAGAGCTGAAAGGCACAACGTGCAGGCTTCTTTCCAAAGGGCGAGTTGGGCCCCACAGCATCTTGCTTCCAGCTCTTTGGGAAGCTAAGAAACAACTCGCTCTGCACAGTGCTCTTACAGCCTACATGGAACAACACTTCCAAACGCCTGTGAAACGCAGTTTCTTTGCAGGCCTGATCTGGCTGAAGTAGGACTTCTGCTCTGGGTGTGCTACTTTGCCCTAGAGCTGAAAGGCACAACGTGCGGGCTTCATTCCAAAGGGCGAGTTGGTCCCCACAGCATCTTGCTTCCAGCTCTTTGGGAAGCTAAGTAACAACTCGCTCTGCACAGTGCTCTTACAGCCTAGTGGGAACATCTATTCCAAAGACCTGTGAAACGCAGTTTCTTTGCAGGCCTGATCTGGCTGAAGTAGGACTTCTGCTCTGGGTGTGCTACATTGCCCTAGAGCTGAAAGGCACAACGTGCAGGCTTCTTTCCAAGGGGTGAGTTGGGCCCCACAGCATCTTGCTTCCAGCTCTTTTGGAAGCTAAGAAACAACTCGCTCTGCACAGTGCTATTACAGCCTACCGGGAACATCTCTTCCAAAGGCCTGTGAAACGCAGTTTCTTTGCAGGCCTGATCTGGCTGAAGTAGGACTTCTGCTCTGGGTGTGCTACATTGCCCTAGAGCTGAAAGGCACAACGTGCAGGCTTCTTTCCAAGGGGCGAGTAGGGCCCCACAGCATCTTGCTTCCAGCTCTTTGGGAAGCTAAGAAACAACCCGCTCTGCACAGTGCTCTTACAGCCTACCAGGAACATCTCTTCCAAAGGCCTGTGAAACGCAGTTTCTTTGCAGGCCTGATCTGGCTGAAGTAGGACTTCTGCTCTGGGTGTGCTACTTTGCCCTAGAGCTGAAAGGCACAACGTGCAGGCTTCTTTCCAAAGGGCGAGTTGGGCCCCACAGCATCTTGCTTCCAGCTCTTTGGGAAGCTAAGAAACAACTCGCTCTGCACAGTGCTCTTACAGCCTACCGGGAACAGCTCTTCCAAAGGCCTGTTAAACGCAGTTTCTTTGCAGGCCTGATCTGGCTGAAGTAGGACTTCTGCTCTGGGTGTGCTACTTTGCCCTAGAGCTGAAAGGCACAACGTGCAGGCTTCTTTCCAAAGGGCGAGTTGGGCCCCACAGCATCTTGCTTCCAGCTCTTTGGGAAGCTAAGAAACAACTCGCTCTGCACAGTGCTCTTACAGCCTACCGGGAA
This sequence comes from Equus caballus, assembly GCF_041296265.1. Taxonomy (NCBI): domain Eukaryota; kingdom Metazoa; phylum Chordata; class Mammalia; order Perissodactyla; family Equidae; genus Equus; species Equus caballus. The sequence goes on from NC_091689.1 coordinate 31,037,386, forward strand.
CAGCTCTTCCAAAGGCCTGTGAAACGCAGTTTCTTTGCAGGCCTGATCTGGCTGAAGTAGGACTTCTGCTCTGGGTGTGCTACTTTGCCCTAGAGCTGAAAGGCACAACGTGCAGGCTTCTTTCCAAAGGGCGAGTTGGGCCCCACAGCATCTTGCTTCCAGCTCTTTGGGAAGCTAAGAAACAACTCGCTCTGCACAGTGCTCTTACAGCCTACAGGGAACATCTCTTCCAAAGGCCTGTGAAACGCAGTTTCTTTGCAGGCCTGATCTGGCTGAAGTAGGACTTCTGCTCTGGGTGTGCTACTTTGCCCTAGAGCTGAAAGGCACAAGGTGCAGGCTTCTTTCCAGAGGGCGAGTTGGGCCCCACAGCATCTTGCTTCCAGCGCTTTGGGAAGCTAAGAAACAACTCGCTCTGCACAGTGCTCTTAGAGCCTACCGGGAACATCTCTTCCAAAGGCCTGTGAAACGCAGTTTCTCTGCAGGCCTGGTCTGGCTGAAGTAGGACTTCTGCTCTGGGTGTGCTACTTTGCCCTAGAGCTGAAAGGCACAACGTGCAGGCTTCTTTCCAAAGGGCGAGTTGGGCCCCACAGCATCTTGCTTCCAGCTCTTTGGGAAGCTAAGAAACAACTCGCTCTGCACAGTGCTCTTACAGCCTACCGGGAACATCTCTTCCAAAGGCCTGTGAAACGCAGTTTCTTTGCAGGCGTGATCTGGCTGGAGTAGGACTTCTGCTCTGGGTGTACTACTTTGCCCTAGAGCTGTAAGGCACAACGTGCAGGCTTCTTTCCAAAGGGCGAGTTGGGCCCCACAGCATCTTGCTTCCAGCTCTTTGGGAAGCTAAGAAACAACTCGCTTTGCACAGTGCTCTTACAGCCTACCAGGAACATCTCTTCCAAAGGCCTGTGAAACGCAGTTTCTTTGCAGGCCTGATCTGGCTGAAGTAGGACTTCTGCTCTGGGTGTGCTACTTTGCCCTAGAGCTGAAAGGCACAACGTGCAGGCTTCTTTCCAAAGGGCGAGTTGGGCCCCACAGCATCTTGCTTCCAGCTCTTTGGGAAGCTAAGAAACAACTCGCTCTGCACAGTGCTCTTACAGCCTAGCGGGAACAGCTCTTCCAAAGGCCTGTGAAACGCAGTTTCTTTGCAGGCCTGATCTGGCTGAAGTAGGACTTCTGCTCTGGGTGTGCTACTTTGCCCTAGAGCTGAAAGGCACAACGTGCAGGCTTCTTTCCAAAGGGCGAGTTGGGCCCCACAGCATCTTGCTTCCAGGTCTTTGGGAAGCTAAGAAACAACTCGCTCTGCACAGTGCTCTTACAGCCTACCGGGAACATCTCTTCCAAAGGCCTGTGAAACGCAGTTTCTTTGCAGGCCTGATCTGGCTGAAGTAGGACTTCTGCTCTGGGTGTGCTACTTTGCCCTAGAGCTGAAAGGCACAACGTGCAGGCTTCTTTCCAAAGGGCGAGTTGGGCCCCACAGCATCTTGCTTCCAGCGCTTTGGGAAGCTAAGAAACAACTCGCTCTGCACAGTGCTCTTACAGCCTACCGGGAACATCTCTTCCAAAGGCCTGTGAAACGCAGTTTCTTTGCAGGCCTGATCTGGCTGAAGTAGGACTTCTGCTCTGGGTGTGCTACTTTGCCCTAGAGCTGAAAGGCACAACGTGCAGGCTTCTTTCCAAAGGGCGAGTTGGGCCCCACAGCATCTTGCTTCCAGCTCTTTGGGAAGCTAAGAAACAACTCGCTCTGCACAGTTCTCTTATAGCCTACCGGGAACATCTCTTCCAAAGGCCTGTGAAACGCAGTTTCTTTGCAGGACTCATCTGGCTGAAGTAGGACTTCTGCTCTGGGTGTGCTCCATTGCCCTAGAGCTGAAAGGCACAACGTGCAGGCTTCCTTCCAAAGGGCGAGTTGGGCCCCACAGCATCTTGCTTCCAGCTCTTTGGGAAGCTAAGAAACAACTCGCTCTGCACAGTGCTCTTACAGCCTACCGGGAACATCTCTTCCAAAGGCCTGTGAAACGCAGTTTCTTTGCAGGCCTGATCTGGCTGAAGTAGGACTTCTGCTCTGGGTGTGCTACTTTGCCCTAGAGCTGAAAGGCACAACGTGCAGGCTTCTTTCCAAAGGGCGAGTTGGGCCCCACAGCATCTTGCTTCCAGCTCTTTGGGAAGCTAAGAAACAACTCGCTCTGCACAGTGCTCTTACAGCCTACATGGAACAACACTTCCAAACGCCTGTGAAACGCAGTTTCTTTGCAGGCCTGATCTGGCTGAAGTAGGACTTCTGCTCTGGGTGTGCTACTTTGCCCTAGAGCTGAAAGGCACAACGTGCGGGCTTCATTCCAAAGGGCGAGTTGGTCCCCACAGCATCTTGCTTCCAGCTCTTTGGGAAGCTAAGTAACAACTCGCTCTGCACAGTGCTCTTACAGCCTAGTGGGAACATCTATTCCAAAGACCTGTGAAACGCAGTTTCTTTGCAGGCCTGATCTGGCTGAAGTAGGACTTCTGCTCTGGGTGTGCTACATTGCCCTAGAGCTGAAAGGCACAACGTGCAGGCTTCTTTCCAAGGGGTGAGTTGGGCCCCACAGCATCTTGCTTCCAGCTCTTTTGGAAGCTAAGAAACAACTCGCTCTGCACAGTGCTATTACAGCCTACCGGGAACATCTCTTCCAAAGGCCTGTGAAACGCAGTTTCTTTGCAGGCCTGATCTGGCTGAAGTAGGACTTCTGCTCTGGGTGTGCTACATTGCCCTAGAGCTGAAAGGCACAACGTGCAGGCTTCTTTCCAAGTGGAGAGTAGGGCCCCACAGCATCTTGCTTCCAGCTCTTTGGGAAGCTAAGAAACAACCCGCTCTGCACAGTGCTCTTACAGCCTACCAGGAACATCTCTTCCAAAGGCCTGTGAAACGCAGTTTCTTTGCAGGCCTGATCTGGCTGAAGTAGGACTTCTGCTCTGGGTGTGCTACTTTGCCCTAGAGCTGAAAGGCACAACGTGCAGGCTTCTATCCAAAGGGCGAGTTGGGCCCCACAGCATCTTGCTTCCAGCTCTTTGGGAAGCTAAGAAACAACTCGCTCTGCACAGTGCTCTTACAGCCTACCGGGAACAGCTCTTCCAAAGGCCTGTGAAACGCAGTTTCTTTGCAGGCCTGATCTGGCTGAAGTAGGACTTCTGCTCTGGGTGTGCTACTTTGCCCTAGAGCTGAAAGGCACAACGTGCAGGCTTCTTTCCAAAGGGCGAGTTGGGCCCCACAGCATCTTGCTTCCAGCTCTTTGGGAAGCTAAGAAACAACTCGCTCTGCACAGTGCTCTTACAGCCTACCGGGAACAGCTCTTCCAAAGGCCTGTGAAACGCAGTTTCTTTGCAGGCCTGATCTGGCTGAAGTAGGACTTCTGCTCTGGGTGTGCTACTTTGCCCTAGAGCTGAAAGGCACAACGTGCAGGCTTCTTTCCAAAGGGCGAGTTGGGCCCCACAGCATCTTGCTTCCAGCTCTTTGGGAAGCTAAGAAACAACTCGCTCTGCACAGTGCTCTTACAGCCTACAGGGAACATCTCTTCCAAAGGCCTGTGAAACGCAGTTTCTTTGCAGGCCTGATCTGGCTGAAGTAGGACTTCTGCTCTGGGTGTGCTACTTTGCCCTAGAGCTGAAAGGCACAAGGTGCAGGCTTCTTTCCAGAGGGCGAGTTGGGCCCCACAGCATCTTGCTTCCAGCGCTTTGGGAAGCTAAGAAACAACTCGCTCTGCACAGTGCTCTTAGAGCCTACCGGGAACATCTCTTCCAAAGGCCTGTGAAACGCAGTTTCTTTGCAGGCCTGGTCTGGCTGAAGTAGGACTTCTGCTCTGGGTGTGCTACTTTGCCCTAGAGCTGAAAGGCACAACGTGCAGGCTTCTTTCCAAAGGGCGAGTTGGGCCCCACAGCATCTTGCTTCCAGCTCTTTGGGAAGCTAAGAAACAACTCGCTCTGCACAGTGCTCTTACAGCCTACCGGGAACATCTCTTCCAAAGGCCTGTGAAACGCAGTTTCTTTGCAGGCGTGATCTGGCTGGAGTAGGACTTCTGCTCTGGGTGTACTACTTTGCCCTAGAGCTGAAAGGCACAACGTGCAGGCTTCTTTCCAAAGGGCGAGTTGGGCCCCACAGCATCTTGCTTCCAGCTCTTTGGGAAGCTAAGAAACAACTCGCTTTGCACAGTGCTCTTACAGCCTACCAGGAACATCTCTTCCAAAGGCCTGTGAAACGCAGTTTCTTTGCAGGCCTGATCTGGCTGAAGTAGGACTTCTGCTCTGGGTGTGCTACTTTGCCCTAGAGCTGAAAGGCACAACGTGCAGGCTTCTTTCCAAAGGGCGAGTTGGGCCCCACAGCATCTTGCTTCCAGCTCTTTGGGAAGCTAAGAAACAACTCGCTCTGCACAGTGCTCTTACAGCCTAGCGGGAACAGCTCTTCCAAAGGCCTGTGAAACGCAGTTTCTTTGCAGGCCTGATCTGGCTGAAGTAGGACTTCTGCTCTGGGTGTGCTACTTTGCCCTAGAGCTGAAAGGCACAACGTGCAGGCTTCTTTCCAAAGGGCGAGTTGGGCCCCACAGCATCTTGCTTCCAGCTCTTTGGGAAGCTAAGAAACAACTCGCTCTGCACAGTGCTCTTACAGCCTACCGGGAACATCTCTTCCAAAGGCCTGTGAAACGCAGTTTCTTTGCAGGCCTGATCTGGCTGAAGTAGGACTTCTGCTCTGGGTGTGCTACTTTGCCCTAGAGCTGAAAGGCACAACGTGCAGGCTTCCTTCCAAAGGGCGAGTTGGGCCCCACAGCATCTTGCTTCCAGCTCTTTGGGAAGCTAAGAAACAACTCGCTCTGCACAGTGCTCTTACAGCCTACCGGGAACATCTCTTCCAAAGGCCTGTGAAACGCAGTTTCTTTGCAGGCCTGATCTGGCTGAAGTAGGACTTCTGCTCTGGGAGTGCTACTTTGCCCTAGAGCTGAAAGGCACAACGTGCAGGCTTCTTTCCAAAGGGCGAGTTGGGCCCCACAGCATCTGGCTTCCACCCCTTTAGGAAGCTAAGAAACAACTCGCTCTGCACAGTGCTCTTACAGCCTACCGGGAACATCTCTTCCAAAGGCCTGTGAAACACAGTGTCTTTGCAGGCCTGATCTGGCTGAAGTAGGACTTCTGCTCTGGGTGTGCTACTTTGCCCTAGAGCTGAAAGGCACAACGTGCAGGCTTCTTTCCAAGGGGCGAGTTGGGCCCCACAGCATCTTGCTTCCAGCTCTTTGGGAAGCTAAGAAACAACTCGCTCTGCACAGTGCTCTTATAGCCTACCGGGAACATCTCTTCCAAAGGCCTGTGAAACGCAGATTCTTTGCAGGCCTGATCTGGCTGAAGTAGGACTTCTGCTCTGGGTGTGCTACTTTACCCTAGAGCTGAAAGGCACAAAGTGCACGCTTCTTTCCAAAGGGCGAGTTGGGCCCCACAGCATCTTGTTTCCAGCTCTTTGGGAAGCTAAGAAACAACCCGCTCTGCACAGTGCTCTTACAGCCTACGGGGAACATCTTGTCCAAAGGCCTGTGAAACGCAGTTTCTTTGCAGGCCTGATCTGGCTGAAGTAGGACTTCTGCTCTGGGTGTGCTACTTTGCCCTAGAGCTGAAAGGCACAACGTGCAGGCTTCTTTCCAAAGGGCGAGTTGGGCCCCACAGCATCTTGCTTCCAGCTCTTTGGGAAGCTAAGAAACAACTCGCTCTTCACAGTGCTCTTACAGCCTACCGGGAACATCTCTTCCCAAGGCCTGTGAAACGCAGTTTCTTTGCAGGCCTGATCTCGCTAAAGTAGGACTTCTGCTCTGGGTGTGCTACTTTGCCCTAGAGCTGAAAGGCACAACGTGCAGGCTTCTTTCCAAAGGGCGAGTTGGGCCCCACAGCAACTTGCTTCCAGGTCTTTGGGAAGCTAAGAAACAACTCGCTCTGCACAGTGCTCTTACAGCCTAGTGGGAACATCTCTTCCAAAGGCCTGTGAAACGCAGTTTCTTTGCAGGCCTGATCTGGCTGAAGTAGGACTTCTGCTCTGGGTGTGCTACTTTGCCCTAGAGCTGAAAGGCACAACGTGCAGGCTTCTTTCCAAAGGGCGAGTTGGGCCCCACAGCATCTTGCTTCCAGCTCTTTGGGAAGCTAAGAAACAACTCGCTCTGCACAGTGCTCTTATAGCCTACCGGGAACATCTCTTCCAAAGGCCTGTGAAACGCAGTTTCTTTGCAGGACTCATCTGGCTGAAGTAGGACTTCTGCTCTGGGTGTGCTCCATTGCCCTAGAGCTGAAAGGCACAATGTGCAGGCTTCCTTCCAAAGGGCGAGTTGGGCCCCAAAGCATCTTGCTTCCAGCTCTTTGGGAAGCTAAGAAACAACTCGCTCTGCACAGTGCTCTTACAGCCTACCGGGAACATCTCTTCCAAAGGCCTGTGAAACGCAGTTTCTTTGCAGGCCTGATCTGGCTGAAGTAGGACTTCTGCTCTGGGTGTGCTACTTTGCCCTAGAGCTGAAAGGCACAACGTGCAGGCTTCTTTCCAAAGGGCGAGTTGGGCCCCACAGCATCTTGCTTCCAGCTCTTTGGGAAGCTAAGAAACAACTCGCTCTGCACAGTGCTCTTACAGCCTACCGGGAACAACTCTTCCAAACGCCTGTGAAACGCAGTTTCTTTGCAGGCCTGATCTGGCTGAAGTAGGACTTCTGCTCTGGGTGTGCTACTTTGCCCTAGAGCTGAAAGGCACAACGTGCGGGCTTCTTTCCAAAGGGCGAGTTGGTCCCCAAAGCATCTTGCTTCCAGCTCTTTGGGAAGCTAAGTAACAACTCGCTCTGCACAGTGCTCTTACAGCCTAGTGGGAACATCTATTCCAAAGACCTGTGAAACGCAGTTTCTTTGCAGGCCTGATCTGGCTGAAGTAGGACTTCTGCTCTGGGTGTGCTACATTGCCATAGAGCTGAAAGGCACAACGTGCAGGCTTCTTTCCAAGGGGTGAGTTGGGCCCCACAGCATCTTGCTTCCAGCTCTTTTGGAAGCTAAGAAACAACTCGCTCTGCACAGTGCTATTACAGCCTACCGGGAACATCTCTTCCAAAGGCCTGTGAAACGCAGTTTCTTTGCAGGCCTGATCTGGCTGAAGTAGGACTTCTGCTCTGGGTGTGCTACATTGCCCTAGAGCTGAAAGGCACAACGTGCAGGCTTCTTTCCAAGGGGCGAGTAGGGCCCCACAGCATCTTGCTTCCAGCTCTTTGGGAAGCTAAGAAACAACCCGCTCTGCACAGTGCTCTTACAGCCTACCAGGAACATCTCTTCCAAAGGCCTGTGAAACGCAGTTTCTTTGCAGGCCTGATCTGGCTGAAGTAGGACTTCTGCTCTGGGTGTGCTACTTTGCCCTAGAGCTGAAAGGCACAACGTGCAGGCTTCTTTCCAAAGGGCGAGTTGGGCCCCACAGCATCTTGCTTCCAGCTCTTTGGGAAGCTAAGAAACAACTCGCTCTGCACAGTGCTCTTACAGCCTACCGGGAACATCTCTTCCAAAGGCCTGTGAAACGCAGTTTCTTTGCAGGCCTGATCTGGCTGAAGTAGGACTTCTGCTCTGGGTGTGCTACTTTGCCCTAGAGCTGAAAGGCACAACGTGCAGGCTTCTTTCCAAAGGGCGAGTTGGGCCCCACAGCATCTTGCTTCCAGCTCTTTGGGAAGCTAAGAAACAACTCGCTCTGCACAGTGCTCTTACAGCCTACCGGGAACATCTCTTCCAAAGGCCTGTGAAACGCAGTTTCTTTGCAGGCCTGATCTGGCTGAAGTAGGACTTCTGCTCTGGGTGTGCTACTTTGCCCTAGAGCTGAAAGGCACAACGTGCAGGCTTCTTTCCAAAGGGCGAGTTGGGCCCCACAGCATCTTGCTTCCAGCTCTTTGGGAAGCTAAGAAACAACTCGCTCTTCACAGTGCTCTTACAGCCTACCGGGAACATCTCTTCCCAAGGCCTGTGAAACGCAGTTTCTTTGCAGGCCTGATCTCGCTAAAGTAGGACTTCTGCTCTGGGTGTGCTACTTTGCCCTAGAGCTGAAAGGCACAACGTGCAGGCTTCTTTCCAAAGGGCGAGTTGGGCCCCACAGCAACTTGCTTCCAGGTCTTTGGGAAGCTAAGAAACAACTCGCTCTGCACAGTGCTCTTACAGCCTAGTGGGAACATCTCTTCCAAAGGCCTGTGAAACGCAGTTTCTTTGCAGGCCTGATCTGGCTGAAGTAGGACTTCTGCTCTGGGTGTGCTACTTTGCCCTAGAGCTGAAAGGCACAACGTGCAGGCTTCTTTCCAAAGGGCGAGTTGGGCCCCACAGCATCTTGCTTCCAGCTCTTTGGGAAGCTAAGAAACAACTCGCTCTGCACAGTTCTCTTATAGCCTACCGGGAACATCTCTTCCAAAGGCCTGTGAAACGCAGTTTCTTTGCAGGACTCATCTGGCTGAAGTAGGACTTCTGCTCTGGGTGTGCTCCATTGCCCTAGAGCTGAAAGGCACAACGTGCAGGCTTCCTTCCAAAGGGCGAGTTGGGCCCCACAGCATCTTGCTTCCAGCTCTTTGGGAAGCTAAGAAACAACTCGCTCTGCACAGTGCTCTTACAGCCTACCGGGAACATCTCTTCCAAAGGCCTGTGAAACGCAGTTTCTTTGCAGGCCTGATCTGGCTGAAGTAGGACTTCTGCTCTGGGTGTGCTACTTTGCCCTAGAGCTGAAAGGCACAACGTGCAGGCTTCTTTCCAAAGGGCGAGTTGGGCCCCACAGCATCTTGCTTCCAGCTCTTTGGGAAGCTAAGAAACAACTCGCTCTGCACAGTGCTCTTACAGCCTACCGGGAACAACTCTTCCAAACGCCTGTGAAACGCAGTTTCTTTGCAGGCCTGATCTGGCTGAAGTAGGACTTCTGCTCTGGGTGTGCTACTTTGCCCTAGAGCTGAAAGGCACAACGTGCGGGCTTCTTTCCAAAGGGCGAGTTGGTCCCCAAAGCATCTTGCTTCCAGCTCTTTGGGAAGCTAAGTAACAACTCGCTCTGCACAGTGCTCTTACAGCCTAGTGGGAACATCTATTCCAAAGACCTGTGAAACGCAGTTTCTTTGCAGGCCTGATCTGGCTGAAGTAGGACTTCTGCTCTGGGTGTGCTACATTGCCCTAGAGCTGAAAGGCACAACGTGCAGGCTTCTTTCCAAGGGGTGAGTTGGGCCCCACAGCATCTTGCTTCCAGCTCTTTTGGAAGCTAAGAAACAACTCGCTCTGCACAGTGCTATTACAGCCTACCGGGAACATCTCTTCCAAAGGCCTGTGAAACGCAGTTTCTTTGCAGGCCTGATCTGGCTGAAGTAGGACTTCTGCTCTGGGTGTGCTACATTGCCCTAGAGCTGAAAGGCACAACGTGCAGGCTTCTTTCCAAGGGGCGAGTAGGGCCCCACAGCATCTTGCTTCCAGCTCTTTGGGAAGCTAAGAAACAACCCGCAATGCACAGTGCTCTTACAGCCTACCAGGAACATCTCTTCCAAAGGCCTGTGAAACGCAGTTTCTTTGCAGGCCTGATCTGGCTGAAGTAGGACTTCTGCTCTGGGTGTGCTACTTTGCCCTAGAGCTGAAAGGCACAACGTGCAGGCTTCTTTCCAAAGGGCGAGTTGGGCCCCACAGCATCTTGCTTCCAGCTCTTTGGGAAGCTAAGAAACAACTCGCTCTGCACAGTGCTCTTACAGCCTACCGGGAACATCTCTTCCAAAGGCCTGTGAAACGCAGTTTCTTTGCAGGCCTGATCTGGCTGAAGTAGGACTTCTGCTCTGGGTGTGCTACTTTGCCCTAGAGCTGAAAGGCACAACGTGCAGGCTTCTTTCCAAAGGGCGAGTTGGGCCCCACAGCATCTTGCTTCCAGCTCTTTGGGAAGCTAAGAAACAACTCGCTCTGCACAGTGCTCTTACAGCCTACCGGGAACATCTCTTCCAAAGGCCTGTGAAACGCAGTTTCTTTGCAGGCCTGATCTGGCTGAAGTAGGACTTCTGCTCTGGGTGTGCTACTTTGCCCTAGAGCTGAAAGGCACAACGTGCAGGCTTCTTTCCAAAGGGCGAGTTGGGCCCCACAGCATCTTGCTTCCAGCTCTTTGGGAAGCTAAGAAACAACTCGCTCTGCACAGTGCTCTTACAGCCTACCGGGAACAGCTCTTCCAAAGGCCTGTGAAACGCAGTTTCTTTGCAGGCCTGATCTGGCTGAAGTAGGACTTCTGCTCTGGGTGTGCTACTTTGCCCTAGAGCTGAAAGGCACAACGTGCAGGCTTCTTTCCAAAGGGCGAGTTGGGCCCCACAGCATCTTGCTTCCAGCTCTTTGGGAAGCTAAGAAACAACTCGCTCTGCACAGTGCTCTTACAGCCTACCGGGAACATCTCTTCCAAAGGCCTGTGAAACGCAGTTTCTTTGCAGGCCTGATCTGGCTGAAGTAGAACTTCTGCTCTGGGTGTGCTACTTTGCCCTAGAGCTGAAAGGCACAACGTGCAGGCTTCTTTCCAAAGGGCGAGTTGGGCCCCACAGAATCTTGCTTCCAGCTCTTTGGGAAGCTAAGAAACAACTCGCTCTGCACAGTGCTCTTACAGCCTACCGGGAACATCTCTTCCAAAGGCCTGTGAAACGCAGTTTCTTTGCAGGCCTGATCTGGCTGAAGTAGGACTTCTGCTCTGGGTGTGCTACTTTGCCCTAGAGCTGAAAGGCACAACGTGCAGGCTTCTTTCCAAAGGGCGAGTTGGGCCCCACAGCATCTTGCTTCCAGCTCTTTGGGAACCTAAGAAACAACTCGCTCTGCACAGTGCTCTTACAGCCTACCGGGAACATCTCTTCCAAAGGCCTGTGAAACGCAGTTTCTTTGCAGGCCTGATCTGGCTGAAGTAGGACTTCTGCTCTGGGTGTGCTACTTTGCCCTAGAGCTGAAAGGCACAACGTGCAGGCTTCTTTCCAAAGGGCGAGTTGGGCCCCACAGCATCTTGCTTCCAGCTCTTTGGGAAGCTAAGAAACAACTCGCTCCGCACTGTGCTCTTACAGCCTACCGGGAACATCTCTTCCAAAGGCCTGTGAAACGCAGTTTCTTTGCAGGCCTGATCTGGCTGAAGTAGGACTTCTGCTCTGGGTGTGCTACTTAGCCCTAGAGCTGAAAGGCACAACGTGCAGGCTTGTTTCCAAAGGGCGAGTTGGGCCCCACAGCATCTTGCTTCCAGCTCTTTGGGAAGCTAAGAAACAACTCGCTCTGCACAGTGCTCTTACAGCCTACCGGGAACAGCTCTTCCAAAGGCCTGTGAAACGCAGTTTCTTTGCAGGCCTGATCTGGCTGAAGTAGGACTTCTGCTCTGGGTGTGCTACTTTGCCCTAGAGCTGAAAGGCACAACGTGCAGGCTTCTTTCCAAAGGGCGAGTTGGGCCCCACAGCATCTTGCTTCCAGCTCTTTGGGAAGCTAAGAAACAACTCGCTCTGCACAGTGCTCTTACAGCCTACCGGGAACATCTCTTCCAAAGGCCTGTGAAACGCAGTTTCTTTGCAGGCCTGATCTGGCTGAAGTAGGACTTCTGCTCTGGGTGTGCTACTTTGCCCTAGAGCTGAAAGGCACAACGTGCAGGCTTCTTTCCAAAGGGCGATTTGGGCCCCACAGCATCTTGCTTCCAGCTCTTTGGGAAGCTAAGAAACAACTCGCTCTGCACAGTGCTCTTACAGCTTACCGGGAACAGCTCTTGCAAAGGCCTGTGAAACGCAGTTTCTTTGCAGGCCTGATCTGGCTGAAGTAGGACTTCTGCTCTGGGTGTGCTACTTTGCCCTAGAGCTGAAAGGCACAACGTGCAGGCTTCTTTCCAAAGGGCGAGTTGGGCCCCACAGCATCTTGCTTCCAGCTCTTTGGGAAGCTAAGAAACAACTCGCTCTGCACAGTGCTCTTACAGCCTACCGGGAACATCTCTTCCAAAGGCCTGTGAAACGCAGTTTCTTTGCAGGCCTGATCTGGCTGAAGTAGGACTTCTGCTCTGGGTGTGCTACTTTGCCCTAGAGCTGAAAGGCACAACGTGCAGGCTTCTTTCCAAAGGGCGAGTTGGGCCCCACAGAATCTTGCTTCCAGCTCTTTGGGAAGCTCAGAAACAACTCGCTCTGCACAGTGCTCTTACAGCCTACCGGGAACATCTCTTCCAAAGGCCTGTGAAACGCAGTTTCTTTGCAGGCCTGATCTGGCTGAAGTAGGACTTCTGCTCTGGGTGTGCTCCATTGCCCTAGAGCTGAAAGGCACAACGTGCAGGCTTCTTTCCAAGGGGCGAGTTGGGCCCGACAGCATCTTGCTTCCAGCTCTTTGCGAAGCTGAGAAACAACTCGCTCTGCACAGTGCTCTTACAGCCTATGGGGAACATCTCTTCCAAAGGCCTGTGAAACGCAGTTTCTTTGCAGGCCTGATCTGGCTGAAGTAGGACTTCTGCTCTGGGTGTGCTACTTTGCCCTAGAGCTGAAAGGCATAACGTGCAGGCTTCTTTCCAAAGGGCGAGTTGGGCCCAACAGCATCTTGCTTCCAGCTCTTTGGGAAGCTAAGAAACAACTCGCTCTGCACAGTGCTCTTACAGCCTAGTGGGAACATCTCTTCCAAAGGCCTGTGAAACGCACTTTCTTTGCAGGCCTGATCTGGCTGAAGTAGGACTTCTGCTCTGGGTGTGCTACTTTGCCCTAGAGCTGAAAGGCACAACGTGCAGGCTTCTTTCCAGAGGGCGAGTTGGGCCCCACAGCATCTTGCTTCCAGCTCTTTGGGAAGCTAATAAACAACTCGCTCTGCACAGTGCTCTTACAGCCTACCGGGAACCTCTCTTCCAAAGGCCTGTGAAACAAAGTTTCTTTGCAGGCCTGATCTGGCTGAAGTAGGACTTCTGCTCTGGGTGTGCTACTTTGCCCAAGAGCTGAAAGGCACAACGTGCAGGCTTCTTTCCAAGGGGCTAGTTGGGCCCCACAGCATCTTGCTTCCAGCTCTTTGCGAAGCTGAGAAACAACTCGCTCTGCACAGTGCTCTTACAGCCTACCGGGAACATCTCTTCCAAAGGCCTGTGAAACGCAGTTTCTTTGCAGGCCTGATCTGGCTGAAGTAGGACTTCTGCTCTGGGTGTGCTACTTTGCCCTAGAGCTGAAAGGCACAACGTGCAGGCTTCTTTCCAAAGGGCGAGTTGGGCCCCACAGCATCTTGCTTCCAGCTCTTTGGGAAGCTGAGAAACAACTCGCTCTGCACAGTGCTCTTACAGCCTACCGGGAACATCTCTTCCAAAGGACTGTGAAACGCAGTTTCTTTGCAGGCCTGATCTGGCTGAAGTAGGACTTCTGCTCTGGGTGTGCTACTTTGCCCTAGAGCTGAAAGGCACAACGTGCAGGCTTCTTTCCAAAGGGCGAGTTGGGCCCCACAGCATCTTGCTTCCAGCTCTTTGGGAAGCTAAGAAACAACTCGCTCTGCACAGTGCTCTTACAGCCTACCGGGAACATCTCTTCCAAAGGCCTGTGAAACGCAGTTTCTTTGCAGGCCTGATCTGGCTGAAGTAGGACTTCTGCTCTGGGTGTGCTCCATTGCGCTAGAGCTGAAAGGCACAAGGTGCAGGCTTCTTTCCAAAGGGCGAGTTGGGCCCCACAGCATCTTGCTTCCAGCTCTTTGGGAAGCTAAGAAACAACTCGCTCTGCACAGTGCTCTTACAGCCTACTGGGAACATCTCTTCCAAAGGCCTGTGAAACGCAGTTTCTTTGCAGGCCTGATCTGGCTGAAGTAGGACTTCTGCTCTGGGTGTGCTCCATTGCCCTAGAGCTGAAAGGCACAACGTGCAGGCTTCTTTCCAAAGGGCGAGTTGGGCCCCACAGCATCTTGCTTCCAGCACTTTGGGAAGCTAAGAAACAACTCGCTCTGCACAGTGCTCTTACAGCCTACCGGGAACATCTCTTCCAAAGGCCTGTGAAACTCAGTGTCTTTGAAGGGCTGGTCTGGCTGAAGTAGGACTTCTGCTCTGGGTGTGCTACTTTGCCCTAGAGCTGAAAGGAGCAACGTGCAGGCTTCTTTCCAAGGGGCGAGTTGGGCCCCACAGCATCTTGCTTCCAGCTCTTTGGGAAGCTAAGAAACAACTCGCTCTGCACAGTGCTCTTACAGCCTACCGGGAACATCTCTTCCAAAGGCCTGTGAAACGCAGTTTCTTTGCAGGCCTGATCTGGCTGAAGTAGGACTTCTGCTCTGGGTGTGCTCCATTGCCCTAGAGCTGAAAGGCACAACGTGCAGGCTTCTTTCCAAAGGGCGAGTTGGGCCCCACAGCATCTTGCTTCCAGCTCTTTGGGAAGCTAAGGAACAACTCGCTCTGCACAGTGCTCTTATAGCCTACCGGGAACATCTCTTCCAAAGGCCTGTGAAACGCAGATTCTTTGCAGGCCTGATCTGGCTGAAGTAGGACTTCTGCTCTGGGTGTGCTACTTTGCCCTAGAGCTGAAAGGCACAACGTGCAGGCTTCCTTCCAAGGGGCGAGTTGGGCCCCACAGCATCTTGCTTCCAGCTCTTTGGGAAGCTGAGAAACAACTCGCTCTGCACAGTGCTCTTACAGCCTACCGGGAACATCTCTTCCAAAGGACTGTGAAACGCAGTTTCTTTGCAGGCCTGATCTGGCTGAAGTAGGACTTCTGCTCTGGGTGTGCTACTTTGCCCTAGAGCTGAAAGGCACAACGTGCAGGCTTCTTTCCAAAGGGCGAGTTGGGCCCCACAGCATCTTGCTTCCAGCTCTTTGGGAAGCTAAGAAACAACTCGCTCTGCACAGTGCTCTTACAGCCTACCGGGAACATCTCTTCCAAAGGCCTGTGAAACGCAGTTTCTTTGCAGGCCTGATCTGGCTGAAGTAGGACTTCTGCTCTGGGTGTGCTACTTTGCCCTAGAGCTGAAAGGCACAACGTGCAGGCTTCTTTCCAAAGGGCGAGTTGGGCCCCACAGCATCTTGCTTCCAGCTCTTTGGGAAGCTAAGAAACAACTCGCTCTGCACAGTGCTCTTACAGCCTACCGGGAACATCTCTTCCAAAGGCCTGTGAAACGCAGTTTCTTTGCAGGCCTGATCTGGCTGAAGTAGGACTTCTGTTCTGGGTGTGCTACTTTGCCCTAGAGCTGAAAGGCACAAGGTGCAGGCTTCTTTCCAGAGGGCGAGTTGTGCCCCAAAGCATCTTGCTTCCAGCTCTTTGGGAAGCTAAGAAACAACTCGCTCTGCACAGTGCTCTCACAGCCTACCGGGAACATCTCTTCCAAAGGCCTGTGAAACGCAGTTTCTTTGCAGGCCTGATCTGGCTGAAGTAGGACTTCTGCTCTGGGTGTGCTACTTTGCCATAGAGCTGAAAGGCACAACGTGCAGGCTTCTTTCCAAAGGGCGAGTTGGGCCCCACAGCATCTTGCTTCCAGCTCTTTGGGAAGCTAAGAAACAACTCGCTCTGCACAGTGCTCTTACAGCCTACCGGGAACATCTCTTCCAAAGGCCTGTGAAACGCAGTTTCTTTGCAGGCCTTATCTGGCTGAAGTAGGACTTCTGCTCTGGGTGTGCTCCATTGCCCTAGAGCTGAAAGGCACAACGTGCAGGCTTCTTTCCAAAGGGCGAGTTGGGCCCCACAGCATCTTGCTTCCAGCACTTTGGGAAGCTAAGAAACAACTCGCTCTGCACAGTGCTCTTACAGCCTACCGGGAACATCTCTTCCAAAGGCCTGTGAAACTCAGTGTCTTTGAAGGGCTGGTCTGGCTGAAGTAGGACTTCTGCTCTGGGTGTGCTACTTTGCCCTAGAGCTGAAAGGCGCAACGTGCAGGCTTCTTTCCAAGGGGCGAGTTGGGCCCCACAGCATCTTGCTTCCAGCTCTTTGGGAACCTAAGAAACAACTTGGTCTGCACAGTGCTCTTACAGCCTACCGGGAACATCCTTTCCAAAGGCCTGTGAAACGCAGTTTCTTTGCAGGCCTGATCTGGCTGAAGTAGGACTTCTGCTCTGGGTGTGCTACTTTACCCTAGAGCTGAAAGGCACAACGTGCAGGCTTCTTTCCAAAGGGCGAGTTGGGCCCCACAGCATCTTGCTTCCAGCTCTTTGGGAAGCTAAGAAACAACTCGCTCTGCACAGTGCTCTTACAGCCTACTGGGAACAGCTCTTCCAAAGGCCTGTGAAACGCAGTTTCTTTGCAGGCCTGATCTGGCTGAAGTAGGACTTCTGCTCTGGGTGTGCTACTTTGCCCTAGAGCTGAAAGGCACAACGTGCAGGCTTCCTTCCAAAGGGTGAGTTCTGCCCCACAGCATCTTGCTTCCAGCTCTTTGGGAAGCTAAGAAACAACTCGCTCTGCACAGTGCTCTTACAGCCTAGTGGGTACATCTCTTCCAAAGGCCTGTGAAACGCAGTTTCTTTGCAGGCCTGATCTGGCTGAAGTAGGACTTCTGCTCTGGGTGTGCTACTTTGCCCTAGAGCTGAAAGGCACAACGTGCAGGCTTCTTTCCAAAGGGCGAGTTGGGCCCCACAGCATCTTGCTTCCAGCTCTTTGGGAAGCTAAGAAACAACTCGCTCTGCACAGTGCTCTTACAGCCTACCGGGAACATCTCTTCCAAAGGCCTGTGAAACGCAGTTTCTTTGCAGGCCTTATCTGGCTGAAGTAGGACTTCCGCTCTGGGTGTGCTCCATTGCCCTAGAGCTGAAAGGCACAACGTGCAGGCTTCTTTCCAAAGGGCGAGTTGGGCCCCACAGCATCTTGCTTCCAGCTCTTTGGGAAGCTAAGAAACAACTCGCTCTGCACAGTGCTCTTATAGCCTACCGGGAACATCTCTTCCAAAGGCCTGTGAAACGCAGATTCTTTGCAGGCCTGATCTGGCTGAAGTAGGACTTCTGCTCTGGGTGTGCTACTTTGCCCTAGAGCTGAAAGGCACAACGTGCAGGCTTCTTTCCAAAGGGCGAGTTGGGCCCCACAGCATCTTGCTTCCAGCTCTTTGGGAAGCTAAGAAACAACTCGCTCTGCACAGTGCTCTTACAGCCTACCGGGAACATCTCTTCCAAAGGCCTGTGAAACGCAGTTTCTTTGCAGGCCTGATCTGGCTGAAGTAGGACTTCTGCTCTGGGTGTGCTACTTTGCCCTAGAGCTGAAAGGCACAACGTGCAGGCTTCTTTCCAAAGGGCGAGTTGGGCCCCACAGCATCTTGCTTCCAGCTCTTTGGGAAGCTAAGAAACAACTCGCTCTGCACAGTGCTCTTACAGCCTACCGGGAACATCTCTTCCAAAGGCCTGTGAAACGCAGTTTCTTTGCAGGCCTGATCTGGCTGAAGTACGACTTCTGCTCTGGGTGTGCTACTTTGCCCTAGAGCTGAAAGGCACAAGGTGCAGGCTTCTTTCCAGAGGGCGAGTTGGGCCCCAAAGCATCTTGCTTCCAGCTCTTTGGGAAGCTATGAAACAACTCGCTCTGCACAGTGCTCTCACAGCCTACCGGGAACATCTCCTTCAAAGGCCTGTGAAACGCAGTTTCTTTGCAGGCCTGATCTGGCTGAAGTAGGACTTCTGCTCTGGGTGTGCTACTTTGCCCTAGAGCTGAAAGGCACAACGTGCGGGCTTCTTTCCAAAGGGCGAGTTGGGCCCCACAGCATCTTGCTTCCAGCTCTTTGGGAAGCTAAGTAACAACTCGCTCTGCACAGTGCTCTTACAGCCTAGTGGGAACATCTATTTCAAAGACCTGTGAAACGCAGTTTCTTTGCCGGCCTGATCTGGCTGAAGTAGGACTTCTGCTCTGGGTGTGCTACATTGCCCTAGAGCTGAAAGGCACAACGTGCAGGCTTCTTTCCAAGGGGTGAGTTGGGCCCCACAGCATCTTGCTTCCAGCTCTTTTGGAAGCTAAGAAACAACTCGCTCTGCACAGTGCTCTTAAAGCCTACCGGGAACATCTCTTCCAAAGGCCTGTGAAACGCAGTTTCTTTGCAGGCCTGATCTGGCTGAAGTAGGACTTCTGCTCTGGGTGTGCAACATTGCCCTAGAGCTGAAAGGCAGAACGTGCAGGCTTCTTTCCAAGGGGCGAGTAGGGCCCCACAGCATCTTGCTTCCAGCTCTTTGGGAAGCTAAGAAACAACTCGCTCTTCACAGTGCTCTTACAGCCTACCGGGAACATCTCTTCCAAAGGCCTGTGAAACGCAGTTTCTTTGCAGGCCTGATCTGGCTGAAGTAGGACTTCTGCTCTGGGTGTGCTACTTTGCCCTAGAGATGAAAGGCACAACGTGCAGGCTTCTTTCCAAAGGGCGAGTTGGGCCCCACAGCATCTTGCTTCCAGCTCTTTGGGAACCTAAGAAACAACTCGCTCTGCACAGTGCTCTTACAGCCTACCGGGAACATCTCTTCCAAAGGTCTGTGAAATACAGGGTCTTTGAAGGGCTGGTCTGGCTGAAGTAGGACTTTTGCTCTGGGTGTGCTACTTTGCCCTAGAGCTGAAAGGCACAACGTGCAGGCTTCTTTCCAGAGGGCGAGTTGGGCCCCACAGCATCTTGCTTCCAGCTCTTTGGGAAGCTAATAAACAACTCGCTCTGCACAGTGCTCTTACAGCCTACGGGGAACATCTCTTCCAAAGGTTTGTGAAACACAGTTTCTTTGCAGGCCTGATCTGGCTGAAGTAGGACTTCTGCTCTGGGTGTGCTACTTTGCCCTAGAGCTGAAAGGCACAACGTGCAGGCTTCTTTCCAGAGGGCGAGTTGTGCCCCACAGCATCTTGCTTCCAGCTCTTTGGGAACATAAGAAACAACTCGCTCTGCCCAGTGCTCTTACAGCCTACCGGGAACATCTCTTCCAAAGGCCTGTGAAACGCAGTTTCTTTGCAGTCCTGATCTGGCTAAAGTAGGACTTCTGCTCTGGGTGTGCTACTTTGCCCTAGAGCTGAAAGGCACAACGTGCAGGCTTCTTTCCAAAGGGCGAGTTGGGCCCCACAGCAACTTGCTTCCAGGTCTTTGGGAAGCTAAGAAACAACTCGCTCTGCACAGTGCTCTTACAGCCTAGTGGGAACATCTCTTCCAAAGGCCTGTGAAACGCAGTTTCTTTGCAGGACTCATCTGGCTGAAGTAGGACTTCTGCTCTGGGTGTGCTCCATTGCCCTAGAGCTGAAAGGCACAACGTGCAGGCTTCTTTCCAAGGGGTGAGTTGGGCCCCACAGCATCTTGCTTCCAGCTCTTTTGGAAGCTAAGAAACAACTCGCTCTGCACAGTGCTATTACAGCCTACCGGGAACATCTCTTCCAAAGGCCTGTGAAACGCAGTTTCTTTGCAGGCCTGATCTGGCTGAAGTAGGACTTCTGCTCTGGGTGTGCTACATTGCCCTAGAGCTGAAAGGCACAACGTGCAGGCTTCTTCCCAAGGGGCGAGTAGGGCCCCACAGCATCTTGCTTCCAGCTCTTTGGGAAGCTAAGAAACAACCCGCTCTGCACAGTGCTCTTACAGCCTACCAGGAACATCTCTTCCAAAGGCCTGTGAAATGCAGTTTCTTTGCAGGCCTGATCTGGCTGAAGTAGGACTTCTGCTCTGGGTGTGCTACTTTGCCCTAGAGCTGAAAGGCACAACGTGCAGGCTTCTTTCCAAAGGGCGAGTTGGGCCCCACAGCATCTTGCTTCCAGCTCTTTGGGAAGCTAAGAAACAACTCGCTCTGCACAGTGCTCTTACAGCCTACCGGGAACATCTCTTCCAAAGGCCTGTGAAACGCAGTTTCTTTGCAGGCCTGATCTGGCTGAAGTACGACTTCTGCTCTGGGTGTGCTACTTTGCCCTAGAGCTGAAAGGCACAAGGTGCAGGCTTCTTTCCAGAGGGCGAGTTGGGCCCCAAAGCATCTTGCTTCCAGCTCTTTGGGAAGCTATGAAACAACTCGCTCTGCACAGTGCTCTCACAGCCTACCGGGAACATCTCCTTCAAAGGCCTGTGAAACGCAGTTTCTTTGCAGGCCTGATCTGGCTGAAGTAGGACTTCTGCTCTGGGTGTGCTACTTTGCCCTAGAGCTGAAAGGCACAACGTGCGGGCTTCTTTCCAAAGGGCGAGTTGGGCCCCACAGCATCTTGCTTCCAGCTCTTTGGGAAGCTAAGTAACAACTCGCTCTGCACAGTGCTCTTACAGCCTAGTGGGAACATCTATTTCAAAGACCTGTGAAACGCAGTTTCTTTGCCGGCCTGATCTGGCTGAAGTAGGACTTCTGCTCTGGGTGTGCT
The DNA here is from genome assembly GCF_041296265.1 of Equus caballus. Classification (NCBI taxonomy): domain Eukaryota; kingdom Metazoa; phylum Chordata; class Mammalia; order Perissodactyla; family Equidae; genus Equus; species Equus caballus. Next base: position 31,057,578 of record NC_091689.1, read on the forward strand.
ACATTGCCCTAGAGCTGAAAGGCACAACGTGCAGGCTTCTTTCCAAGGGGTGAGTTGGGCCCCACAGCATCTTGCTTCCAGCTCTTTTGGAAGCTAAGAAACAACTCGCTCTGCACAGTGCTCTTAAAGCCTACCGGGAACATCTCTTCCAAAGGCCTGTGAAACGCAGTTTCTTTGCAGGCCTGATCTGGCTGAAGTAGGACTTCTTCTCTGGGTGTGCAACATTGCCCTAGAGCTGAAAGGCAGAACGTGCAGGCTTCTTTCCAAGGGGCGAGTAGGGCCCCACAGCATCTTGCTTCCAGCTCTTTGGGAAGCTAAGAAACAACTCGCTCTTCACAGTGCTCTTACAGCCTACCGGGAACATCTCTTCCAAAGGCCTGTGAAACGCAGTTTCTTTGCAGGCCTGATCTGGCTGAAGTAGGACTTCTGCTCTGGGTGTGCTACTTTGCCCTAGAGCTGAAAGGCACAACGTGCAGGCTTCTTTCCAAAGGGCGAGTTGGGCCCCACAGCATCTTGCTTCCAGCTCTTTGGGAACCTAAGAAACAACTCGCTCTGCACAGTGCTCTTACAGCCTACCGGGAACATCTCTTCCAAAGGTCTGTGAAATACAGTGTCTTTGAAGGGCTGGTCTGGCTGAAGTAGGACTTTTGCTCTGGGTGTGCTACTTTGCCCTAGAGCTGAAAGGCACAACGTGCAGGCTTCTTTCCAGAGGGCGAGTTGGGCCCCACAGCATCTTGCTTCCAGCTCTTTGGGAAGCTAATAAACAACTCGCTCTGCACAGTGCTCTTACAGCCTACGGGGAACATCTCTTCCAAAGGTTTGTGAAACACAGTTTCTTTGCAGGCCTGATCTGGCTGAAGTAGGACTTCTGCTCTGGGTGTGCTACTTTGCCCTAGAGCTGAAAGGCACAACGTGCAGGCTTCTTTCCAGAGGGCGAGTTGTGCCCCACAGCATCTTGCTTCCAGCTCTTTGGGAACATAAGAAACAACTCGCTCTGCACAGTGCTCTTACAGCCTACCGGGAACATCTCTTCCAAAGGCCTGTGAAACGCAGTTTCTTTGCAGTCCTGATCTGGCTAAAGTAGGACTTCTGCTCTGGGTGTGCTACTTTGCCCTAGAGCTGAAAGGCACAACGTGCAGGCTTCTTTCCAAAGGGCGAGTTGGGCCCCACAGCAACTTGCTTCCAGGTCTTTGGGAAGCTAAGAAACAACTCGCTCTGCACAGTGCTCTTACAGCCTAGTGGGAACATCTCTTCCAAAGGCCTGTGAAACGCAGTTTCTTTGCAGGCCTGATCTGGCTGAAGTAGGACTTCTGCTCTGGGTGTGCTACTTTGCCCTAGAGCTGAAAGGCACAACGTGCAGGCTTCCTTCCAAAGGGTGAGTTCTGCCCCACAGCATCTTGCTTCCAGCTCTTTGGGAAGCTAAGAAACAACTCGCTCTGCACAGTGCTCTTACAGCCTAGTGGGTACATCTCTTCCAAAGGCCTGTGAAACGCAGTTTCTTTGCAGGCCTGATCTGGCTGAAGTAGGACTTCTGCTCTGGGTGTGCTACTTTGCCCTAGAGCTGAAAGGCACAACGTGCAGGCTTCTTTGAAAAGGGCGAGTTGGGCCCCACAGCATCTTGCTTCCAGCTCTTTGGGAAGCTAAGAAACAACTCGCTCTGCACAGTGCTCTTACAGCCTACCGGGAACATCTCTTCCAAAGGCCTGTGAAACGCAGTTTCTTTGCAGGCCTTATCTGGCTGAAGTAGGACTTCCGCTCTGGGTGTGCTCCATTGCCCTAGAGCTGAAAGGCACAACGTGCAGGCTTCTTTCCAAAGGGCGAGTTGGGCCCCACAGCATCTTGCTTCCAGCTCTTTGGGAAGCTAAGAAACAACTCGCTCTGCACAGTGCTCTTATAGCCTACCGGGAACATCTCTTCCAAAGGCCTGTGAAACGCAGATTCTTTGCAGGCCTGATCTGGCTGAAGTAGGACTTCTGCTCTGGGTGTGCTACTTTGCCCTAGAGCTGAAAGGCACAACGTGCAGGCTTCTTTCCAAAGGGCGAGTTGGGCCCCACAGCATCTTGCTTCCAGCTCTTTGGGAAGCTAAGAAACAACTCGCTCTGCACAGTGCTCTTACAGCCTACCGGGAACATCTCTTCCAAAAGCCTGTGAAACGCAGTTTCTTTGCAGGCCTGATCTGGCTGAAGTAGGACTTCTGCTCTGGGTGTGCTACTTTGCCCTAGAGCTGAAAGGCACAACGTGCAGGCTTCTTTCCAAAGGGCGAGTTGGGCCCCACAGCATCTTGCTTCCAGCTCTTTGGGAAGCTAAGAAACAACTCGCTCTGCACAGTGCTCTTACAGCCTACCGGGAACATCTCTTCCAAAGGCCTGTGAAACGCAGTTTCTTTGCAGGCCTGATCTGGCTGAAGTACGACTTCTGCTCTGGGTGTGCTACTTTGCCCTAGAGCTGAAAGGCACAAGGTGCAGGCTTCTTTCCAGAGGGCGAGTTGGGCCCCAAAGCATCTTGCTTCCAGCTCTTTGGGAAGCTATGAAACAACTCGCTCTGCACAGTGCTCTCACAGCCTACCGGGAACATCTCCTTCAAAGGCCTGTGAAACGCAGTTTCTTTGCAGGCCTGATCTGGCTGAAGTAGGACTTCTGCTCTGGGTGTGCTACTTTGCCCTAGAGCTGAAAGGCACAACGTGCGGGCTTCTTTCCAAAGGGCGAGTTGGGCCCCACAGCATCTTGCTTCCAGCTCTTTGGGAAGCTAAGTAACAACTCGCTCTGCACAGTGCTCTTACAGCCTAGTGGGAACATCTATTTCAAAGACCTGTGAAACGCAGTTTCTTTGCCGGCCTGATCTGGCTGAAGTAGGACTTCTGCTCTGGGTGTGCTCCATTGCCCTAGAGCTGAAAGGCACAACGTGCAGGCTTCTTTCCAAGGGGTGAGTTGGGCCCCACAGCATCTTGCTTCCAGCTCTTTTGGAAGCTAAGAAACATCTCGCTCTGCACAGTGCTCTTAAAGCCTACCGGGAACATCTCTTCCAAAGGCCTGTGAAACGCAGTTTCTTTGCAGGCCTGATCTGGCTGAAGTAGGACTTCTGCTCTGGGTGTGCAACATTGCCCTAGAGCTGAAAGGCAGAACGTGCAGGCTTCTTTCCAAGGGGCGAGTAGGGCCCCACAGCATCTTGCTTCCAGCTCTTTGGGAAGCTAAGAAACAACTCGCTCTTCACAGTGCTCTTACAGCCTACCGGGAACATCTCTTCCAAAGGCCTGTGAAACGCAGTTTCTTTGCAGGCCTGATCTGGCTGAAGTAGGACTTCTGCTCTGGGTGTGCTACTTTGCCCTAGAGCTGAAAGGCACAACGTGCAGGCTTCTTTCCAAAGGGCGAGTTGGGCCCCACAGCATCTTGCTTCCAGCTCTTTGGGAACCTAAGAAACAACTCGCTCTGCACAGTGCTCTTACAGCCTACCGGGAACATCTCTTCCAAAGGTCTGTGAAATACAGTGTCTTTGAAGGGCTGGTCTGGCTGAAGTAGGACTTTTGCTCTGGGTGTGCTACTTTGCCCTAGAGCTGAAAGGCACAACGTGCAGGCTTCTTTCCAGAGGGCGAGTTGGGCCCCACAGCATCTTGCTTCCAGCTCTTTGGGAAGCTAATAAACAACTCGCTCTGCACAGTGCTCTTACAGCCTACGGGGAACATCTCTTCCAAAGGTTTGTGAAACACAGTTTCTTTGCAGGCCTGATCTGGCTGAAGTAGGACTTCTGCTCTGGGTGTGCTACTTTGCCCTAGAGCTGAAAGGCACAACGTGCAGGCTTCTTTCCAGAGGGCGAGTTGTGCCCCACAGCATCTTGCTTCCAGCTCTTTGGGAACATAAGAAACAACTCGCTCTGCACAGTGCTCTTACAGCCTACCGGGAACATCTCTTCCAAAGGCCTGTGAAACGCAGTTTCTTTGCAGTCCTGATCTGGCTAAAGTAGGACTTCTGCTCTGGGTGTGCTACTTTGCCCTAGAGCTGAAAGGCACAACGTGCAGGCTTCTTTCCAAAGGGCGAGTTGGGCCCCACAGCAACTTGCTTCCAGGTCTTTGGGAAGCTAAGAAACAACTCGCTCTGCACAGTGCTCTTACAGCCTAGTGGGAACATCTCTTCCAAAGGCCTGTGAAACGCAGTTTCTTTGCAGGACTCATCTGGCTGAAGTAGGACTTCTGCTCTGGGTGTGCTACATTGCCCTAGAGCTGAAAGGCACAACGTGCAGGCTTCTTTCCAAGGGGTGAGTTGGGCCCCACAGCATCTTGCTTCCAGCTCTTTTGGAAGCTAAGAAACAACTCGCTCTGCACAGTGCTATTACAGCCTACCGGGAACATCTCTTCCAAAGGCCTGTGAAACGCAGTTTCTTTGCAGGCCTGATCTGGCTGAAGTAGGACTTCTGCTCTGGGTGTGCTACATTGCCCTAGAGCTGAAAGGCACAACGTGCAGGCTTCTTCCCAAGGGGCGAGTAGGGCCCCACAGCATCTTGCTTCCAGCTCTTTGGGAAGCTAAGAAACAACCCGCTCTGCACAGTGCTCTTACAGCCTACCAGGAACATCTCTTCCAAAGGCCTGTGAAACGCAGTTTCTTTGCAGGCCTGATCTGGCTGAAGTAGGACTTCTGCTCTGGGTGTGCTACTTTGCCCTAGAGCTGAAAGGCACAACGTGCAGGCTTCTTTCCAAAGGGCGAGTTGGGCCCCACAGCATCTTGCTTCCAGCTCTTTGGGAAGCTAAGAAACAACTCGCTCTGCACAGTGCTCTTACAGCCTACCGGGAACATCTCTTCCAAAGGCCTGTGAAACGCAGTTTCTTTGCAGGCCTGATCTGGCTGAAGTACGACTTCTGCTCTGGGTGTGCTACTTTGCCCTAGAGCTGAAAGGCACAAGGTGCAGGCTTCTTTCCAGAGGGCGAGTTGGGCCCCAAAGCATCTTGCTTCCAGCTCTTTGGGAAGCTATGAAACAACTCGCTCTGCACAGTGCTCTCACAGCCTACCGGGAACATCTCCTTCAAAGGCCTGTGAAACGCAGTTTCTTTGCAGGCCTGATCTGGCTGAAGTAGGACTTCTGCTCTGGGTGTGCTACTTTGCCCTAGAGCTGAAAGGCACAACGTGCGGGCTTCTTTCCAAAGGGCGAGTTGGGCCCCACAGCATCTTGCTTCCAGCTCTTTGGGAAGCTAAGTAACAACTCGCTCTGCACAGTGCTCTTACAGCCTAGTGGGAACATCTATTTCAAAGACCTGTGAAACGCAGTTTCTTTGCCGGCCTGATCTGGCTGAAGTAGGACTTCTGCTCTGGGTGTGCTACATTGCCCTAGAGCTGAAAGGCACAACGTGCAGGCTTCTTTCCAAGGGGTGAGTTGGGCCCCACAGCATCTTGCTTCCAGCTCTTTTGGAAGCTAAGAAACAACTCGCTCTGCACAGTGCTCTTAAAGCCTATCGGGAACATCTCTTCCAAAGGCCTGTGGAACGCAGTTTCTTTGCAGGCCTGATCTGGCTGAAGTAGGACTTCTGCTCTGGGTGTGCAACATTGCCCTAGAGCTGAAAGGCAGAACGTGCAGGCTTCTTTCCAAGGGGCGAGTAGGGCCCCACAGCATCTTGCTTCCAGCTCTTTGGGAAGCTAAGAAACAACTCGCTCTTCACAGTGCTCTTACAGCCTACCGGGAACATCTCTTCCAAAGGCCTGTGAAACGCAGTTTCTTTGCAGGCCTGATCTGGCTGAAGTAGGACTTCTGCTCTGGGTGTGCTACTTTGCCCTAGAGCTGAAAGGCACAACGTGCAGGCTTCTTTCCAAAGGGCGAGTTGGGCCCCACAGCATCTTGCTTCCAGCTCTTTGGGAACCTAAGAAACAACTCGCTCTGCACAGTGCTCTTACAGCCTACCGGGAACATCTCTTCCAAAGGTCTGTGAAATACAGTGTCTTTGAAGGGCTGGTCTGGCTGAAGTAGGACTTTTGCTCTGGGTGTGCTACTTTGCCCTAGAGCTGAAAGGCACAACGTGCAGGCTTCTTTCCAGAGGGCGAGTTGGGCCCCACAGCATCTTGCTTCCAGCTCTTTGGGAAGCTAATAAACAACTCGCTCTGCACAGTGCTCTTACAGCCTACGGGGAACATCTCTTCCAAAGGTTTGTGAAACACAGTTTCTTTGCAGGCCTGATCTGGCTGAAGTAGGACTTCTGCTCTGGGTGTGCTACTTTGCCCTAGAGCTGAAAGGCACAACGTGCAGGCTTCTTTCCAGAGGGCGAGTTGTGCCCCACAGCATCTTGCTTCCAGCTCTTTGGGAACATAAGAAACAACTCGCTCTGCACAGTGCTCTTACAGCCTACCGGGAACATCTCTTCCAAAGGCCTGTGAAACGCAGTTTCTTTGCAGTCCTGATCTGGCTAAAGTAGGACTTCTGCTCTGGGTGTGCTACTTTGCCCTAGAGCTGAAAGGCACAACGTGCAGGCTTCTTTCCAAAGGGCGAGTTGGGCCCCACAGCAACTTGCTTCCAGGTCTTTGGGAAGCTAAGAAACAACTCGCTCTGCACAGTGCTCTTACAGCCTAGTGGGAACATCTCTTCCAAAGGCCTGTGAAACGCAGTTTCTTTGCAGGACTCATCTGGCTGAAGTAGGACTTCTGCTCTGGGTGTGCTCCATTGCCCTAGAGCTGAAAGGCACAACGTGCAGGCTTCCTTCCAAAGGGCGAGTTGGGCCCCACAGCATCTTGCTTCCAGCTCTTTGGGAAGCTAAGAAACAACTCGCTCTGCACAGTGCTCTTACAGCCTACCGGGAACATCTCTTCCAAAGGCCTGTGAAACGCAGTTTCTTTGCAGGCCTGATCTGGCTGAAGTAGGACTTCTGCTCTGGGTGTGCTACTTTGCCCTAGAGCTGAAAGGCACAACGTGCAGGCTTCTTTCCAAAGGGCGAGTTGGGCCCCACAGCATCTTGCTTCCAGCTCTTTGGGAAGCTAAGAAACAACTCGCTCTGCACAGTGCTCTTACAGCCTACCGGGAACAACTCTTCCAAACGCCTGTGAAACGCAGTTTCTTTGCAGGCCTGATCTGGCTGAAGTAGGACTTCTGCTCTGGGTGTGCTACTTTGCCCTAGAGCTGAAAGGCACAACGTGCGGGCTTCTTTCCAAAGGGCGAGTTGGTCCCCACAGCATCTTGCTTCCAGCTCTTTGGGAAGCTAAGTAACAACTCGCTCTGCACAGTGCTCTTACAGCCTAGTGGGAACATCTATTCCAAAGACCTGTGAAACGCAGTTTCTTTGCAGGCCTGATCTGGCTGAAGTAGGACTTCTGCTCTGGGTGTGCTACATTGCCCTAGAGCTGAAAGGCACAACGTGCAGGCTTCTTTCCAAGGGGTGAGTTGGGCCCCACAGCATCTTGCTTCCAGCTCTTTTGGAAGCTAAGAAACAACTCGCTCTGCACAGTGCTATTACAGCCTACCGGGAACATCTCTTCCAAAGGCCTGTGAAACGCAGTTTCTTTGCAGGCCTGATCTGGCTGAAGTAGGACTTCTGCTCTGGGTGTGCTACATTGCCCTAGAGCTGAAAGGCACAACGTGCAGGCTTCTTCCCAAGGGGCGAGTAGGGCCCCACAGCATCTTGCTTCCAGCTCTTTGGGAAGCTAAGAAACAACCCGCTCTGCACAGTGCTCTTACAGCCTACCAGGAACATCTCTTCCAAAGGCCTGTGAAACGCAGTTTCTTTGCAGGCCTGATCTGGCTGAAGTAGGACTTCTGCTCTGGGTGTGCTACTTTGCCCTAGAGCTGAAAGGCACAACGTGCAGGCTTCTTTCCAAAGGGCGAGTTGGGCCCCACAGCATCTTGCTTCCAGCTCTTTGGGAAGCTAAGAAACAACTCGCTCTGCACAGTGCTCTTACAGCCTAGCGGGAACAGCTCTTCCAAAGGCCTGTGAAACGCAGTTTCTTTGCAGGCCTGATCTGGCTGAAGTAGGACTTCTGCTCTGGGTGTGCTACTTTGCCCTAGAGCTGAAAGGCACAACGTGCAGGCTTCTTTCCAAAGGGCGAGTTGGGCCCCACAGCATCTTGCTTCCAGCTCTTTGGGAAGCTAAGAAACAACTCGCTCTGCACAGTGCTCTTACAGCCTACCGGGAACATCTCTTCCAAAGGCCTGTGAAACGCAGTTTCTTTGCAGGCCTGATCTGGCTGAAGTAGGACTTCTGCTCTGGGTGTGCTACTTTGCCCTAGAGCTGAAAGGCACAACGTGCAGGCTTCTTTCCAAAGGGCGAGTTGGGCCCCACAGCATCTTGCTTCCAGCTCTTTGGGAACCTAAGAAACAACTCGCTCTGCACAGTGCTCTTACAGCCTACCGGGAACATCTCTTCCAAAGGTCTGTGAAATACAGTGTCTTTGAAGGGCTGGTCTGGCTGAAGTAGGACTTTTGCTCTGGGTGTGCTACTTTGCCCTAGAGCTGAAAGGCACAACGTGCAGGCTTCTTTCCAGAGGGCGAGTTGGGCCCCACAGCATCTTGCTTCCAGCTCTTTGGGAAGCTAATAAACAACTCGCTCTGCACAGTGCTCTTACAGCCTACGGGGAACATCTCTTCCAAAGGTTTGTGAAACACAGTTTCTTTGCAGGCCTGATCTGGCTGAAGTAGGACTTCTGCTCTGGGTGTGCTACTTTGCCCTAGAGCTGAAAGGCACAACGTGCAGGCTTCTTTCCAGAGGGCGAGTTGTGCCCCACAGCATCTTGCTTCCAGCTCTTTGGGAACATAAGAAACAACTCGCTCTGCACAGTGCTCTTACAGCCTACCGGGAACATCTCTTCCAAAGGCCTGTGAAACGCAGTTTCTTTGCAGTCCTGATCTGGCTAAAGTAGGACTTCTGCTCTGGGTGTGCTACTTTGCCCTAGAGCTGAAAGGCACAACGTGCAGGCTTCTTTCCAAAGGGCGAGTTGGGCCCCACAGCAACTTGCTTCCAGGTCTTTGGGAAGCTAAGAAACAACTCGCTCTGCACAGTGCTCTTACAGCCTAGTGGGAACATCTCTTCCAAAGGCCTGTGAAACGCAGTTTCTTTGCAGGACTCATCTGGCTGAAGTAGGACTTCTGCTCTGGGTGTGCTACATTGCCCTAGAGCTGAAAGGCACAACGTGCAGGCTTCTTTCCAAGGGGTGAGTTGGGCCCCACAGCATCTTGCTTCCAGCTCTTTTGGAAGCTAAGAAACAACTCGCTCTGCACAGTGCTATTACAGCCTACCGGGAACATCTCTTCCAAAGGCCTGTGAAACGCAGTTTCTTTGCAGGCCTGATCTGGCTGAAGTAGGACTTCTGCTCTGGGTGTGCTACATTGCCCTAGAGCTGAAAGGCACAACGTGCAGGCTTCTTCCCAAGGGGCGAGTAGGGCCCCACAGCATCTTGCTTCCAGCTCTTTGGGAAGCTAAGAAACAACCCGCTCTGCACAGTGCTCTTACAGCCTACCAGGAACATCTCTTCCAAAGGCCTGTGAAACGCAGTTTCTTTGCAGGCCTGATCTGGCTGAAGTAGGACTTCTGCTCTGGGTGTGCTACTTTGCCCTAGAGCTGAAAGGCACAACGTGCAGGCTTCTTTCCAAAGGGCGAGTTGGGCCCCACAGCATCTTGCTTCCAGCTCTTTGGGAAGCTAAGAAACAACTCGCTCTGCACAGTGCTCTTACAGCCTACCGGGAACATCTCTTCCAAAGGCCTGTGAAACGCAGTTTCTTTGCAGGCCTGATCTGGCTGAAGTACGACTTCTGCTCTGGGTGTGCTACTTTGCCCTAGAGCTGAAAGGCACAAGGTGCAGGCTTCTTTCCAGAGGGCGAGTTGGGCCCCAAAGCATCTTGCTTCCAGCTCTTTGGGAAGCTATGAAACAACTCGCTCTGCACAGTGCTCTCACAGCCTACCGGGAACATCTCCTTCAAAGGCCTGTGAAACGCAGTTTCTTTGCAGGCCTGATCTGGCTGAAGTAGGACTTCTGCTCTGGGTGTGCTACTTTGCCCTAGAGCTGAAAGGCACAACGTGCGGGCTTCTTTCCAAAGGGCGAGTTGGGCCCCACAGCATCTTGCTTCCAGCTCTTTGGGAAGCTAAGTAACAACTCGCTCTGCACAGTGCTCTTACAGCCTAGTGGGAACATCTATTTCAAAGACCTGTGAAACGCAGTTTCTTTGCCGGCCTGATCTGGCTGAAGTAGGACTTCTGCTCTGGGTGTGCTACATTGCCCTAGAGCTGAAAGGCACAACGTGCAGGCTTCTTTCCAAGGGGTGAGTTGGGCCCCACAGCATCTTGCTTCCAGCTCTTTTGGAAGCTAAGAAACAACTCGCTCTGCACAGTGCTCTTAAAGCCTATCGGGAACATCTCTTCCAAAGGCCTGTGGAACGCAGTTTCTTTGCAGGCCTGATCTGGCTGAAGTAGGACTTCTGCTCTGGGTGTGCAACATTGCCCTAGAGCTGAAAGGCAGAACGTGCAGGCTTCTTTCCAAGGGGCGAGTAGGGCCCCACAGCATCTTGCTTCCAGCTCTTTGGGAAGCTAAGAAACAACTCGCTCTTCACAGTGCTCTTACAGCCTACCGGGAACATCTCTTCCAAAGGCCTGTGAAACGCAGTTTCTTTGCAGGCCTGATCTGGCTGAAGTAGGACTTCTGCTCTGGGTGTGCTACTTTGCCCTAGAGCTGAAAGGCACAACGTGCAGGCTTCTTTCCAAAGGGCGAGTTGGGCCCCACAGCATCTTGCTTCCAGCTCTTTGGGAACCTAAGAAACAACTCGCTCTGCACAGTGCTCTTACAGCCTACCGGGAACATCTCTTCCAAAGGTCTGTGAAATACAGTGTCTTTGAAGGGCTGGTCTGGCTGAAGTAGGACTTTTGCTCTGGGTGTGCTACTTTGCCCTAGAGCTGAAAGGCACAACGTGCAGGCTTCTTTCCAGAGGGCGAGTTGGGCCCCACAGCATCTTGCTTCCAGCTCTTTGGGAAGCTAATAAACAACTCGCTCTGCACAGTGCTCTTACAGCCTACGGGGAACATCTCTTCCAAAGGTTTGTGAAACACAGTTTCTTTGCAGGCCTGATCTGGCTGAAGTAGGACTTCTGCTCTGGGTGTGCTACTTTGCCCTAGAGCTGAAAGGCACAACGTGCAGGCTTCTTTCCAGAGGGCGAGTTGTGCCCCACAGCATCTTGCTTCCAGCTCTTTGGGAACATAAGAAACAACTCGCTCTGCACAGTGCTCTTACAGCCTACCGGGAACATCTCTTCCAAAGGCCTGTGAAACGCAGTTTCTTTGCAGTCCTGATCTGGCTAAAGTAGGACTTCTGCTCTGGGTGTGCTACTTTGCCCTAGAGCTGAAAGGCACAACGTGCAGGCTTCTTTCCAAAGGGCGAGTTGGGCCCCACAGCAACTTGCTTCCAGGTCTTTGGGAAGCTAAGAAACAACTCGCTCTGCACAGTGCTCTTACAGCCTAGTGGGAACATCTCTTCCAAAGGCCTGTGAAACGCAGTTTCTTTGCAGGACTCATCTGGCTGAAGTAGGACTTCTGCTCTGGGTGTGCTCCATTGCCCTAGAGCTGAAAGGCACAACGTGCAGGCTTCCTTCCAAAGGGCGAGTTGGGCCCCACAGCATCTTGCTTCCAGCTCTTTGGGAAGCTAAGAAACAACTCGCTCTGCACAGTGCTCTTACAGCCTACCGGGAACATCTCTTCCAAAGGCCTGTGAAACGCAGTTTCTTTGCAGGCCTGATCTGGCTGAAGTAGGACTTCTGCTCTGGGTGTGCTACTTTGCCCTAGAGCTGAAAGGCACAACGTGCAGGCTTCTTTCCAAAGGGCGAGTTGGGCCCCACAGCATCTTGCTTCCAGCTCTTTGGGAAGCTAAGAAACAACTCGCTCTGCACAGTGCTCTTACAGCCTACCGGGAACAACTCTTCCAAACGCCTGTGAAACGCAGTTTCTTTGCAGGCCTGATCTGGCTGAAGTAGGACTTCTGCTCTGGGTGTGCTACTTTGCCCTAGAGCTGAAAGGCACAACGTGCGGGCTTCTTTCCAAAGGGCGAGTTGGTCCCCACAGCATCTTGCTTCCAGCTCTTTGGGAAGCTAAGTAACAACTCGCTCTGCACAGTGCTCTTACAGCCTAGTGGGAACATCTATTCCAAAGACCTGTGAAACGCAGTTTCTTTGCAGGCCTGATCTGGCTGAAGTAGGACTTCTGCTCTGGGTGTGCTACATTGCCCTAGAGCTGAAAGGCACAACGTGCAGGCTTCTTTCCAAGGGGTGAGTTGGGCCCCACAGCATCTTGCTTCCAGCTCTTTTGGAAGCTAAGAAACAACTCGCTCTGCACAGTGCTATTACAGCCTACCGGGAACATCTCTTCCAAAGGCCTGTGAAACGCAGTTTCTTTGCAGGCCTGATCTGGCTGAAGTAGGACTTCTGCTCTGGGTGTGCTACATTGCCCTAGAGCTGAAAGGCACAACGTGCAGGCTTCTTCCCAAGGGGCGAGTAGGGCCCCACAGCATCTTGCTTCCAGCTCTTTGGGAAGCTAAGAAACAACCCGCTCTGCACAGTGCTCTTACAGCCTACCAGGAACATCTCTTCCAAAGGCCTGTGAAACGCAGTTTCTTTGCAGGCCTGATCTGGCTGAAGTAGGACTTCTGCTCTGGGTGTGCTACTTTGCCCTAGAGCTGAAAGGCACAACGTGCAGGCTTCTTTCCAAAGGGCGAGTTGGGCCCCACAGCATCTTGCTTCCAGCTCTTTGGGAAGCTAAGAAACAACTCGCTCTGCACAGTGCTCTTACAGCCTAGCGGGAACAGCTCTTCCAAAGGCCTGTGAAACGCAGTTTCTTTGCAGGCCTGATCTGGCTGAAGTAGGACTTCTGCTCTGGGTGTGCTACTTTGCCCTAGAGCTGAAAGGCACAACGTGCAGGCTTCTTTCCAAAGGGCGAGTTGGGCCCCACAGCATCTTGCTTCCAGCTCTTTGGGAAGCTAAGAAACAACTCGCTCTGCACAGTGCTCTTACAGCCTACCGGGAACATCTCTTCCAAAGGCCTGTGAAACGCAGTTTCTTTGCAGGCCTGATCTGGCTGAAGTAGGACTTCTGCTCTGGGTGTGCTACTTTGCCCTAGAGCTGAAAGGCACAACGTGCAGGCTTCTTTCCAAAGGGCGAGTTGGGCCCCACAGCATCTTGCTTCCAGCTCTTTGGGAAGCTAAGAAGCAACTCGCTCTGCACAGTGCTCTTACAGCCTACCGGGAACAGCTCTTCCAAAGGCCTGTGAAACGCAGTTTCTTTGCAGGCCTGATCTGGCTGAAGTAGGACTTCTGCTCTGGGTGTGCTACTTTGCCCTAGAGCTGAAAGGCACAACGTGCAGGCTTCTTTCCAAAGGGCGAGTTGGGCCCCACAGCATCTTGCTTCCAGCTCTTTGGGAAGCTAAGAAACAACTCGCTCTGCACAGTGCTCTTACAGCCTACCGGGAACATCTCTTCCAAAGGCCTGTGAAACGCAGTTTCTTTGCAGGCCTGATCTGGCTGAAGTAGGACTTCTGCTCTGGGTGTGCTACTTTGCCCTAGAGCTGAAAGGCACAACGTGCAGGCTTCTTTCCAAAGGGCGAGTTGGGCCCCACAGAATCTTGCTTCCAGCTCTTTGGGAAGCTAAGAAACAACTCGCTCTGCACAGTGCTCTTACAGCCTACCGGGAACATCTCTTCCAAAGGCATGTGAAACGCAGTTTCTTTGCAGGCCTGATCTGGCTGAAGTAGGACTTCTGCTCTGGGTGTGCTACTTTGCCCTAGAGCTGAAAGGCACAACGTGCAGGCTTCTTTCCAAAGGGCGAGTTGGGCCCCACAGCATCTTGCTTCCAGCTCTTTGGGAAGCTAAGAAACAACTCGCTCTGCACAGTGCTCTTACAGCCTACCGGGAACATCTCTTCCAAAGGCCTGTGAAACGCAGTTTCTTTGCAGGCCTGATCTGGCTGAAGTAGGACTTCTGCTCTGGGTGTGCTACTTTGCCCTAGAGCTGAAAGGCACAACGTGCAGGCTTCTTTCCAAAGGGCGAGTTGGGCCCCACAGCATCTTGCTTCCAGCTCTTTGGGAAGCTAAGAAACAACTCGCTCTGCACAGTGCTCTTACAGCCTACCGGGAACATCTCTTCCAAAGGCCTGTGAAACGCAGTTTCTTTGCAGGCCTGATCTGGCTGAAGTAGGACTTCTGCTCTGGGTGTGCTCCATTGCCCTAGAGCTGAAAGGCACAACCTGCAGGCTTCCTTTCAAAGGGCGAGTTGGGCCCCACAGCATCTTGCTTCCAGCTCTTTGGGAAGCTAAGAAACAACTCGCTCTGCACAGTGCTCTTACAGCCTACCGGGAACATCTCTTCCAAAGGCCTGTGAAACGCAGTTTCTTTGCAGGCCTGATCTGGCTGAAGTAGGACTTCTGCTCTGGGTGTGCTACTTTGCCCTAGAGCTGAAAGGCACAACGTGCAGGCTTCTTTCCAAAGGGCGAGTTGGGCCCCACAGCATCTTGCTTCCAGCTCTTTGGGAAGCTAAGAAACAACTCGCTCTGCACAGTGCTCTTACAGCCTACCGGGAACAACTCTTCCAAAGGCCTGTGAAACGCAGTTTCTTTGCAGGCCTGATCTGGCTGAAGTAGGACTTCTGCTCTGGGTGTGCTCCTTTGCCCTAGAGCTGAAAGGCACAACGTGCGGGCTTCTTTCCAAAGGGCGAGTTGGTCCCAACAGCATCTTGCTTCCAGCTCTTTGGGAAGCTGAGTAACAACTCGCTCTGCACAGTGCTCTTACAGCCTAGTGGGAACATCTATTCCAAAGACCTGTGAAACGCAGTTTCTTTGCAGGCCTGATCTGGCTGAAGTAGGACTTCTGCTCTGGGTGTGCTACATTGCCCTAGAGCTGAAAGGCACAACGTGCAGGCTTCTTTCCAAGGGGTGAGTTGGGCCCCACAGCATCTTGCTTCCAGCTCTTTTGGAAGCTGAGAAACAACTCGCTCTGCACAGTGCTATTACAGCCTACCGGGAACATCTCTTCCAAAGGCCTGTGAAACGCAGTTTCTTTGCAGGCCTGATCTGGCTGAAGTAGGACTTCTGCTCTGGGTGTGCTCCATTGCCCTAGAGCTGAAAGGCACAACGTGCAGGCTTCTTTCCAAGGGGCGAGTTGGGCCCCACAGCATCTTGCTTCCAGCTCTTTGCGAAGCTGAGAAACAACTCGCTCTGCACAGTGCTCTTACAGCCTACCGGGAACATCTCTTCCAAAGGCCTGTGAAACGCAGTTTCTTTGCAGGCCTGATCTGGCTGAAGTAGGACTTCTGCTCTGGGTGTGCTACTTTGCCCTAGAGCTGAAAGGCATAACGTGCAGGCTTCTTTCCAAAGGGCGAGTTGGGCCCAACAGCATCTTGCTTCCAGCTCTTTGGGAAGCTAAGAAACAACTCGCTCTGCACAGTGCTCTTACAGCCTACCAGGAACATCTCTTCCAAAGGCCTGTGAAACGCAGTTTCTTTGCAGGCCTGATCTGGCTGAAGTAGGACTTCTGCTCTGGGTGTGCTACTTTGCCCTAGAGCTGAAAGGCACAACGTGCAGGCTTCTTTCCAGAGGGCGAGTTGGGCCCCACAGCATCTTGCTTCCAGCTCTTTGGGAAGCTAAGAAACAACTCGCTCTGCACAGTGCTCTTACAGCCTACCGGGAACCTCTCTTCCAAAGGCCTGTGAAACAAAGTTTCTTTGCAGGCCTGATCTGGCTGAAGTAGGACTTCTGCTCTGGGTGTGCTACTTTGCCCTAGAGCTGAAAGGCACAACGTGCAGGCTTCTTTCCAAGGGGCTAGTTGGGCCCCACAGCATCTTGCTTCCAGCTCTTTGCGAAGCTTAGAAACAACTCGCTCTGCACAGTGCTCTTACAGCCTACCGGGAACATCTCTTCCAAAGGCCTGTGAAACGCAGTTTCTTTGCAGGCCTGATCTGGCTGAAGTAGGACTTCTGCTCTGGGTGTGCTACTTTGCCCTAGAGCTGAAAGGCACAACGTGCAGGCTTCTTTCCAAAGGGCGAGTTGGGCCCCACAGCATCTTGCTTCCAGCTCTTTGGGAAGCTGAGAAACAACTCGCTCTGCACAGTGCTCTTACAGCCTACCGGGAACATCTCTTCCAAAGGACTGTGAAACGCAGTTTCTTTGCAGGCCTGATCTGGCTGAAGTAGGACTTCTGCTCTGGGTGTGCTACTTTGCCCTAGAGCTGAAAGGCACAACGTGCAGGCTTCTTTCCAAAGGGCGAGTTGGGCCCCACAGCATCTTGCTTCCAGCTCTTTGGGAAGCTAAGAAACAACTCGCTCTGCACAGTGCTCTTACAGCCTACCGGGAACATCTCTTCCAAAGGCCTGTGAAACGCAGTTTCTTTGCAGGCCTGATCTGGCTGAAGTAGGACTTCTGCTCTGGGTGTGCTCCATTGCGCTAGAGCTGAAAGGCACAAGGTGCAGGCTTCTTTCCAAAGGGCGAGTTGGGCCCCACAGCATCTTGCTTCCAGCTCTTTGGGAAGCTAAGAAACAACTCGCTCTGCACAGTGCTCTTACAGCCTACCGGGAACATCTCTTCCAAAGGCCTGTGAAACGCAGTTTCTTTGCAGGCCTGATCTGGCTGAAGTAGGACTTCTGCTCTGGGTGTGCTCCATTGCCCTAGAGCTGAAAGGCACAACGTGCAGGCTTCTTTCCAAAGGGCGAGTTGGGCCCCACAGCATCTTGCTTCCAGCACTTTGGGAAGCTAAGAAACAACTCGCTCTGCACAGTGCTCTTACAGCCTACCGGGAACATCTCTTCCAAAGGCCTGTGAAACTCAGTGTCTTTGAAGGGCTGGTCTGGCTGAAGTAGGACTTCTGCTCTGGGTGTGCTACTTTGCCCTAGAGCTGAAAGGAGCAACGTGCAGGCTTCTTTCCAAGGGGCGAGTTGGGCCCCACAGCATCTTGCTTCCAGCTCTTTCGGAAGCTAAGAAACAACTCGCTCTGCACAGTGCTCTTACAGCCTACCGGGAACATCTCTTCCAAAGGCCTGTGAAACGCAGTTTCTTTGCAGGCCTGATCTGGCTGAAGTAGGACTTCTGCTCTGGGTGTGCTCCATTGCCCTAGAGCTGAAAGGCACAACGTGCAGGCTTCTTTCCAAAGGGCGAGTTGGGCCCCACAGCATCTTGCTTCCAGCTCTTTGGGAAGCTAAGAAACAACTCGCTCTGCACAGTGCTCTTATAGCCTACCGGGAACATCTCTTCCAAAGGCCTGTGAAACGCAGATTCTTTGCAGGCCTGATCTGGCTGAAGTAGGACTTCTGCTCTGGGTGTGCTACTTTGCCCTAGAGCTGAAAGGCACAACGTGCAGGCTTCCTTCCAAGGGGCGAGTTGGGCCCCACAGCATCTTGCTTCCAGCTCTTTGGGAAGCTGAGAAACAACTCGCTCTGCACAGTGCTCTTACAGCCTACCGGGAACATCTCTTCCAAAGGACTGTGAAACGCAGTTTCTTTGCAGGCCTGATCTGGCTGAAGTAGGACTTCTGCTCTGGGTGTGCTACTTTGCCCTAGAGCTGAAAGGCACAACGTGCAGGCTTCTTTCCAAAGGGCGAGTTGGGCCCCACAGCATCTTGCTTCCAGCTCTTTGGGAAGCTAAGAAACAAGTCGCTCTGCACAGTGCTCTTACAGCCTACCGGGAACATCTCTTCCAAAGGCCTGTGAAACGCAGTTTCTTTGCAGGCCTGATCTGGCTGAAGTAGGACTTCTGCTCTGGGTGTGCTACTTTGCCATAGAGCTGAAAGGCACAAGGTGCAGGCTTCTTTCCAAAGGGCGAGTTGGGCCCCACAGCATCTTGCTTCCAGCTCTTTGGGAAGCTAAGAAACAACTCGCTCTGCACAGTGCTCTTACAGCCTACCGGGAACATCTCTTCCAAAGGCCTGTGAAACGCAGTTTCTTTGCAGGCCTGATCTGGCTGAAGTAGGACTTCTGCTCTGGGTGTGCTCCATTGCCCTAGAGCTGAAAGGCACAAGGTGCAGGCTTCTTTCCAAAGGGCGAGTTGGGCCCCACAGCATCTTGCTTCCAGCTCTTTGGGAAGCTAAGAAACAACTCGCTCTGCACAGTGCTCTTATAGCCTACCGGGAACATCTCTTCCAAAGGCCTGTGAAACGCAGATTCTTTGCAGGCCTGATCTGGCTGAAGTAGGACTTCTGCTCTGGGTGTGCTACTTTGCCCTAGAGCTGAAAGGCACAACGTGCAGGCTTCTTTCCAAAGGGCGAGTTGGGCCCCACAGCATCTTGCTTCCAGCTCTTTGGGAAGCTAAGAAACAACTCGCTCTGCACAGTGCTCTTACAGCCTACCGGGAACATCTCTTCCAAAGGCCTGTGAAACGCAGTTTCTTTGCAGGCCTGATCTGGCTGAAGTAGGACTTCTGCTCTGGGTGTGCTACTTTGCCCTAGAGCTGAAAGGCACAACGTGCAGGCTTCTTTCCAAAGGGCGAGTTGGGCCCCACAGCATCTTGCTTCCAGCTCTTTGGGAAGCTAAGAAACAACTCGCTCTGCACAGTGCTCTTACAGCCTACTGGGAACATCTCTTCCAAAGGCCTGTGAAACGCAGTTTCTTTGCAGGCCTGATCTGGCTGAAGTAGGACTTCTGCTCTGGGTGTGCTACTTTGCCCTAGAGCTGAAAGGCACAAGGTGCAGGCTTCTTTCCAGAGGGCGAGTTGGGCCCCAAAGCATCTTGCTTCCAGCTCTTTGGGAAGCTAAGAAACAACTCGCTCTGCACAGTGCTCTCACAGCCTACCGGGAACATCTCTTCCAAAGGCCTGTGAAACGCAGTTTCTTTGCAGGCCTGATCTGGCTGAAGTAGGACTTCTGCTCTGGGTGTGCTACTTTGCCCTAGAGCTGAAAGGCACAACGTGCAGGCTTCTTTCCAAAGGGCGAGTTGGGCCCCACAGCATCTTGCTTCCAGCTCTTTGGGAAGCTGAGAAACAACTCGCTCTGCACAGTGCTCTTACAGCCTACCGGGAACATCTCTTCCAAAGGACTGTGAAACGCAGTTTCTTTGCAGGCCTGATCTGGCTGAAGTAGGACTTCTGCTCTGGGTGTGCTACTTTGCCCTAGAGCTGAAAGGCACAACGTGCAGGCTTCTTTCCAAAGGGCGAGTTGGGCCCCACAGCATCTTGCTTCCAGCTCTTTGGGAAGCTAAGAAACAACTCGCTCTGCACAGTGCTCTTACAGCCTACCGGGAACATCTCTTCCAAAGGCCTGTGAAACGCAGTTTCTTTGCAGGCCTGATCTGGCTGAAGTAGGACTTCTGCTCTGGGTGTGCTCCATTGCGCTAGAGCTGAAAGGCACAAGGTGCAGGCTTCTTTCCAAAGGGCGAGTTGGGCCCCACAGCATCTTGCTTCCAGCTCTTTGGGAAGCTAAGAAACAACTCGCTCTGCACAGTGCTCTTACAGCCTACCGGGAACATCTCTTCCAAAGGCCTGTGAAACGCAGTTTCTTTGCAGGCCTGATCTGGCTGAAGTAGGACTTCTGCTCTGGGTGTGCTCCATTGCCCTAGAGCTGAAAGGCACAACGTGCAGGCTTCTTTCCAAAGGGCGAGTTGGGCCCCACAGCATCTTGCTTCCAGCACTTTGGGAAGCTAAGAAACAACTCGCTCTGCACAGTGCTCTTACAGCCTACCGGGAACATCTCTTCCAAAGGCCTGTGAAACTCAGTGTCTTTGAAGGGCTGGTCTGGCTGAAGTAGGACTTCTGCTCTGGGTGTGCTACTTTGCCCTAGAGCTGAAAGGAGCAACGTGCAGGCTTCTTTCCAAGGGGCGAGTTGGGCCCCACAGCATCTTGCTTCCAGCTCTTTGGGAAGCTAAGAAACAACTCGCTCTGCACAGTGCTCTTACAGCCTACCGGGAACATCTCTTCCAAAGGCCTGTGAAACGCAGTTTCTTTGCAGGCCTGATCTGGCTGAAGTAGGACTTCTGCTCTGGGTGTGCTCCATTGCCCTACAGCTGAAAGGCACAACGTGCAGGCTTCTTTCCAAAGGGCGAGTTGGGCCCCACAGCATCTTGCTTCCAGCTCTTTGGGAAGCTAAGAAACAACTCGCTCTGCACAGTGCTCTTATAGCCTACCGGGAACATCTCTTCCAAAGGCCTGTGAAACGCAGATTCTTTGCAGGCCTGATCTGGCTGAAGTAGGACTTCTGCTCTGGGTGTGCTACTTTGCCCTAGAGCTGAAAGGCACAACGTGCAGGCTTCTTTCCAAAGGGCGAGTTGGGCCCCACAGCATCTTGCTTCCAGCTCTTTGGGAAGCTAAGAAACAACTCGCTCTGCACAGTGCTCTTACAGCCTACCGGGAACATCTCTTCCAAAGGCCTGTGAAACGCAGTTTCTTTGCAGGCCTGATCTGGCTGAAGTAGGACTTCTGCTCTGAGTGTGCTACTTTGCCCTAGAGCTGAAAGGCACAACGTGCAGGCTTCTTTCCAAAGGGCGAGTTGGGCCCCACAGCATCTTGCTTCCAGCTCTTTGGGAAGCTAATAAACAACTCGCTCTGCACAGTGCTCTTACAGCCTACCGGGAACATCTCTTCCAAAGGCCTGTGAAACGCAGTTTCTTTGCAGGCCTGATCTGGCTGAAGTAGGACTTCTGCTCTGGGTGTGCTACTTTGCCCTAGAGCTGAAAGGCACAAGGTGCAGGCTTCTTTCCAGAGGGCGAGTTGGGCCCCAAAGCATCTTGCTTCCAGCTCTTTGGGAAGCTAAGAAACAACTCGCTCTGCACAGTGCTCTCACAGCCTACCGGGAACATCTCTTCCAAAGGCCTGTGAAACGCAGTTTCTTTGCAGGCCTGATCTGGCTGAAGTAGGACTTCTGCTCTGGGTGTGCTACTTTGCCATAGAACTGAAAGGCACAACGTGCAGGCTTCTTTCCAAAGGGCGAGTTGGGCCCCACAGCATCTTGCTTCCAGCTCTTTGGGAAGCTAAGAAACAACTCGCTCTGCACAGTGCTCTTACAGCCTACCGGTAACATCTCTTCCAAAGGCCTGTGAAACGCAGTTTCTTTGCAGGCCTTATCTGGCTGAAGTAGGACTTCTGCTCTGGGTGTGCTCCATTGCCCTAGAGCTGAAAGGCACAACGTGCAGGCTTCTTTCCAAAGGGCGAGTTGGGCCCCACAGCATCTTGCTTCCAGCACTTTGGGAAGCTAAGAAACAACTCGCTCTGCACAGTGCTCTTACAGCCTACCGGGAACATCTCTTCCAAAGGCCTGTGAAACTCAGTGTCTTTGAAGGGCTGGTCTGGCTGAAGTAGGACTTCTGCTCTGGGTGTGCTACTTTGCCCTAGAGCTGAAAGGCGCAACGTGCAGGCTTCTTTCCAAGGGGCGAGTTGGGCCCCACAGCATCTTGCTTCCAGCTCTTTGGGAACCTAAGAAACAACTTGGTCTGCACAGTGCTCTTACAGCCTACCGGGAACATCCTTTCCAAAGGCCTGTGAAACGCAGTTTCTTTGCAGGCCTGATCTGGCTGAAGTAGGACTTCTGCTCTGGGTGTGCTACTTTACCCTAGAGCTGAAAGGCACAACGTGCAGGCTTCTTTCCAAAGGGCGAGTTGGGCCCCACAGCATCTTGCTTCCAGCTCTTTGGGAAGCTAAGAAACAACTCGCTCTGCACAGTGCTCTTACAGCCTACTGGGAACAGCTCTTCCAAAGGCCTGTGAAACGCAGTTTCTTTGCAGGCCTGATCTGGCTGAAGTAGGACTTCTGCTCTGGGTGTGCTACTTTGCCCTAGAGCTGAAAGGCACAACGTGCAGGCTTCCTTCCAAAGGGTGAGTTCTGCCCCACAGCATCTTGCTTCCAGCTCTTTGGGAAGCTAAGAAACAACTCGCTCTGCACAGTGCTCTTACAGCCTAGTGGGTACATCTCTTCCAAAGGCCTGTGAAACGCAGTTTCTTTGCAGGCCTGATCTGGCTGAAGTAGGACTTCTGCTCTGGGTGTGCTACTTTGCCCTAGAGCTGAAAGGCACAACGTGCAGGCTTCTTTCCAAAGGGCGAGTTGGGCCCCACAGCATCTTGCTTCCAGCTCTTTGGGAAGCTGAGAAACAACTCGCTCTGCACAGTGCTCTTACAGCCTACCGGGAACATCTCTTCCAAAGGCCTGTGAAACGCAGTTTCTTTGCAGGCCTGATCTGGCTGAAGTAGGACTTCCGCTCTGGGTGTGCTCCATTGCCCTAGAGCTGAAAGGCACAACGTGCAGGCTTCTTTCCAAAGGGCGAGTTGGGCCCCACAGCATCTTGCTTCCAGCTCTTTGGGAAGCTAAGAAACAACTCGCTCTGCACAGTGCTCTTATAGCCTACCGGGAACATCTCTTCCAAAGGCCTGTGAAACGCAGATTCTTTGCAGGCCTGATCTGGCTGAAGTAGGACTTCTGCTCTGGGTGTGCTACTTTGCCCTAGAGCTGAAAGGCACAACGTGCAGGCTTCTTTCCAAAGGGCGAGTTGGGCCCCACAGCATCTTGCTTCCAGCTCTTTGGGAAGCTAAGAAACAACTCGCTCTGCACAGTGCTCTTACAGCCTACCGGGAACATCTCTTCCAAAGGCCTGTGAAACGCAGTTTCTTTGCAGGCCTGATCTGGCTGAAGTAGGACTTCTGCTCTGGGTGTGCTACTTTGCCCTAGAGCTGAAAGGCACAACGTGCAGGCTTCTTTCCAAAGGGCGAGTTGGGCCCCACAGCATCTTGCTTCCAGCTCTTTGGGAAGCTAAGAAACAACTCGCTCTGCACAGTGCTCTTACAGCCTACCGGGAACATCTCTTCCAAAGGCCTGTGAAACGCAGTTTCTTTGCAGGCCTGATCTGGCTGAAGTACGACTTCTGCTCTGGGTGTGCTACTTTGCCCTAGAGCTGAAAGGCACAAGGTGCAGGCTTCTTTCCAGAGGGCGAGTTGGGCCCCAAAGCATCTTGCTTCCAGCTCTTTGGGAAGCTATGAAACAACTCGCTCTGCACAGTGCTCTCACAGCCTACCGGGAACATCTCTTTCAAAGGCCTGTGAAACGCAGTTTCTTTGCAGGCCTGATCTGGCTGAAGTAGGACTTCTGCTCTGGGTGTGCTACTTTGCCCTAGAGCTGAAAGGCACAACGTGCGGGCTTCTTTCCAAAGGGCGAGTTGGGCCCCACAGCATCTTGCTTCCAGCTCTTTGGGAAGCTAAGTAACAACTCGCTCTGCACAGTGCTCTTACAGCCTAGTGGGAACATCTATTTCAAAGACCTGTGAAACGCAGTTTCTTTGCCGGCCTGATCTGGCTGAAGTAGGACTTCTGCTCTGGGTGTGCTACATTGCCCTAGAGCTGAAAGGCACAACGTGCAGGCTTCTTTCCAAGGGGTGAGTTGGGCCCCACAGCATCTTGCTTCCAGCTCTTTTGGAAGCTAAGAAACAACTCGCTCTGCACAGTGCTCTTACAGCCTACCGGGAACATCTCTTCCAAAGGCCTGTGAAACGCAGTTTCTTTGCAGGCCTGATCTGGCTGAAGTAGGACTTCTGCTCTGGGTGTGCTACATTGCCCTAGAGCTGAAAGGCACAACGTGCAGGCTTCTTTCCAAGGGGCGAGTAGGGCCCCACAGCATCTTGCTTCCAGCTCTTTGGGAAGCTAAGAAACAACTCGCTCTGCACAGTGCTCTTACAGCCTACCGGGAACATCTCTTCCAAAGGCCTGTGAAACGCAGTTTCTTTGCAGGCCTGATCTGGCTGAAGTAGGACTTCTGCTCTGGGTGTGCTACTTTGCCCTAGAGCTGAAAGGCACAACGTGCAGGCTTCTTTCCAAAGGGCGAGTTGGGCCCCACAGCATCTTGCTTCCAGCTCTTTGGGAACCTAAGAAACAACTCGCTCTGCACAGTGCTCTTACAGCCTACCGGGAACATCTCTTCCAAAGGTCTGTGAAATACAGTGTCTTTGAAGGGCTGGTCTGGCTGAAGTAGGACTTTTGCTCTGGGTGTGCTACTTTGCCCTAGAGCTGAAAGGCACAACGTGCAGGCTTCTTTCCAGAGGGCGAGTTGGGCCCCACAGCATCTTGCTTCCAGCTCTTTGGGAAGCTAAGAAACAACTCGCTCTGCACAGTGCTCTTACAGCCTACGGGGAACATCTCTTCCAAAGGTTTGTGAAACACAGTTTCTTTGGAGGCCTGATCTGGCTGAAGTAGGACTTCTGCTCTGGGTGTGCTACTTTGCCCTAGAGCTGAAAGGCACAACGTGCAGGCTTCTTTCCAGAGGGCGAGTTGTGCCCCACAGCATCTTGCTTCCAGCTCTTTGGGAACATAAGAAACAACTCGCTCTGCACAGTGCTCTTACAGCCTACCGGGAACATCTCTTCCAAAGGCCTGTGAAACGCAGTTTCTTTGCAGTCCTGATCTGGCTGAAGTAGGACTTCTGCTCTGGGTGTGCTCCATTGCCCTAGAGCAGAAAGGCACAACGTGCAGGCTTCTTTCCAAAGGGCGAGTTGGGCCCCACAGCATCTTGCTTCTAGCCCTTTGGGAAGCTAAGAAACAACTCGCTCTGCACAGTGCTCTTACAGCCTACCGGGAACATCTCTTCCAAAGGCCTGTGAAACACAGTGTCTTTGAAGGGCTGGTCTGGCTGAAGTAGGACTTCTGCTCTGGGTGTGCTACTTTGCCCTAGAGCTGTAAGGCACAACGTGCAGGCTTCTTTCCAAGGGGCGAGTTGGGCCCCACAGCATCTTGCTTCCAGCTCTTTGGGAAGCTAAGAAACAACTCGCTCTGCACAGTGCTCTTATAGCCTACCGGGAACATCTCTTCCAAAGGCCTGTGAAACGCAGATTCTTTGCAGGCCTGATCTGGCTGAAGTAGGACTTCTGCTCTGGGTGTGCTACTTTGCCCTAGAGCTGAAAGGCACAACGTGCAGGCTTCTTTCCAAAGGGCGAGTTGGGCCCCACAGCATCTTGCTTCCAGCTCTTTGGGAAGCTAAGAAACAACTCGCTCTGCACAGTGCTCTTACAGCCTACCGGGAACATCTCTTCCAAAGGCCTGTGAAACGCAGTTTCTTTGGAGGCCTGATCTGGCTGAAGTAGGACTTCTGCTCTGGGTGTGCTACTTTGCCCTAGAGCTGAAAGGCACAAGGTGCAGGCTTCTTTCCAGAGGGCGAGTTGGGCCCCACAGCATCTTGCTTCCAGCTCTTTGGGAAGCTAAGAAACAACTCGCTCTTCACAGTGCTCTTACAGCCTACCGGGAACATCTCTTCCCAAGGCCTGTGAAACAAAGTTTCTTTGCAGGCCTGATCTGGCTGAACTAGGACTTCTGCTCTGGGTGTGCTCCATTGCCCTAGAGCTGAAAGGCGCAACGTGCAGGCTTCCTTCCAAAGGGCGAGTTGGGCCCCACAGCATCTTGCTTCCAGCTCTTTGGGAACCTAAGAAACAACTCGCTCTGCACAGTGCTCTTACAGCCTACCGGGAACATCTCTTCCAAAGGCCTGTGAAACGCAGTTTGTTTGCAGGCCTGATCTGGCTGAAGTAGGACTTCTGCTCTGGGTGTGCTACTTTGCCCTAGAGCTGAAAGGCACAACGTGCAGGCTTCTTTCCAAAGGTTGAGCTGGGCCCCACAGCATCTTGCTTCCAGCTCTTTGGGAACCTAAGAAACAACTCGCTCTGCACAGTGCTCTTACAGCCTACCGGGAACATCTCTTCCAAAGGCCTGTGAAACGCAGTTTCTTTGCAGGCCTGATCTGGCTGAAGTAGGACTTCTGCTCTGGGTGTGCTACTTTGCCCTAGAGCTGAAAGGCACAACGTGCAGGCTTCTTTCCAAAGGGCGAGTTGGGCCCCACAGCATCTTGCTTCCAGCGCTTTGGGAAGCTAAGAAACAACTCGCTCTGCACAGTGCTGTTAGAGCCTACCGGGAACATCTCTTCCAAAGGCCTGTGAAACACAGTTTCTTTGCAGGCCTGGTCTGGCTGAAGTAGGACTTCTGCTCTGGGTGTGCTACTTTGCCCTAGAGCTGAAAGGCACAACGTGCAGGCTTCTTTCCAAAGGGCGAGTTGGGCCCCACAGCATCTTGCTTCCAGCTCTTTGGGAAGCTAAGAAACAACTCGCTCTGCACAGTGCTCTTACAGCCTACCGGGAACATCTCTTCCAAAGGCCTGTGAAACGCAGTTTCTTTGCAGGCCTGATCTGGCTGGAGTAGGACTTCTGCTCTGGGTGTACTACTTTGCCCTAGAGCTGAAAGGCACAACGTGCAGGCTTCTTTCCAAAGGGCGAGTTGGGCCCCACAGCATCTTGCTTCCAGCTCTTTGGGAAGCTAAGAAACAACTCGCTCTGCACAGTGCTCTTACAGCCTAGTGGGAACATCTCTTCCAAAGGCCTGTGAAACGCAGTTTCTTTGCAGGCCTGATCTGGCTGAAGTAGGACTTCTGCTCTGGGTGTGCTACTTTGCCCTAGAGCTGAAAGGCACAACGTGCAGGCTTCTTTCCAAAGGGCGAGTTGGGCCCCACAGCATCTTGCTTCCAGCTCTTTGGGAAGCTAAGAAACAACTCGCTCTGCACAGTGCTCTTACAGCCTAGCGGGAACAGCTCTTCCAAAGGCCTGTGAAACGCAGTTTCTTTGCAGGCCTGATCTGGCTGAAGTAGGACTTCTGCTCTGGGTGTGCTACTTTGCCCTAGAGCTGAAAGGCACAACGTGCAGGCTTCTTTCCAAAGGGCGAGTTGGGCCCCACAGCATCTTGCTTCCAGCTCTTTGGGAACCTAAGAAACAACTCGCTCTGCACAGTGCTCTTACAGCCTACCGGGAACATCTCTTCCAAAGGCCTGTGAAACACAGTGTCTTTGAAGGGCTGGTCTGGCTGAAGTAGGACTTCTGCTCTGGGTGTGCTACTTTGCCCTAGAGCTGAAAGGCACAACGTGCAGGCTTCTTTCCAAGGGGCGAGTTGGGCCCCACAGCATCTTGCTTCCAGCTATTTGGGAAGCTAAGAAACAACTCGCTCTGCACAGTGCTCTTATAGCCTACCGGGAACATCTCTTCCAAAGGCCTGTGAAACGCAGATTCTTTGCAGGCCTGATCTGGCTGGAGTAGGACTTCTGCTCTGGGTGTGCTACTTTGCCCTAGAGCTGAAAGGCACAACGTGCAGGCTTCTTTCCAAAGGGCGAGTTGGGCCCCACAGCATCTTGCTTCCAGCTCTTTGGGAAGCTAAGAAACAACTCGCTCTGCACAGTGCTCTTACAGCCTACCGGGAACATCTCTTCCAAAGGCCTGTGAAACGCAGTTTCTTTGGAGGCCTGATCTGGCTGAAGTAGGACTTCTGCTCTGGGTGTGCTACTTTGCCCTAGAGCTGAAAGGCACAAGGTGCAGGCTTCTTTCCAGAGGGCGAGTTGGGCCCCACAGCATCTTGCTTCCAGCTCTTTGGGAAGCTAAGAAACAACTCGCTCTTCACAGTGCTCTTACAGCCTACCGGGAACATCTCTTCCCAAGGCCTGTGAAACGCAGTTTCTTTGCAGGCCTGATCTGGCTGAACTAGGACTTCTGCTCTGGGTGTGCTCCATTTCCCTAGAGCTGAAAGGCGCAACGTGCAGGCTTCCTTCCAAAGGGCGAGTTGGGCCCCACAGCATCTTGCTTCCAGCTCTTTGGGAAGCTCAGAAACAACTCGCTCTGCACAGTGCTCTTACAGCCTACCGGGAACATCTCTTCCAAAGGCCTGTGAAACGCAGTTTGTTTGCAGGCCTGATCTGGCTGAAGTAGGACTTCTGCTCTGGGTGTGCTACTTTGCCCTAGAGCTGAAAGGCACAACGTGCAGGCTTCTTTCCAAAGGTTGAGCTGGGCCCCACAGCATCTTGCTTCCAGCTCTTTGGGAACCTAAGAAACAACTCGCTCTGCACAGTGCTCTTACAGCCTACCGGGAACATCTCTTCCAAAGGCCTGTGAAACGCAGTTTCTTTGCAGGCCTGATCTGGCTGAAGTAGGACTTCTGCTCTGGGTGTGCTACTTTGCCCTAGAGCTGAAAGGCACAACGTGCAGGCTTCTTTCCAAAGGGCGAGTTGGGCCCCACAGCATCTTGCTTCCAGCGCTTTGGGAAGCTAAGAAACAACTCGCTCTGCACAGTGCTCTTAGAGCCTACCGGGAACATCTCTTCCAAAGGCCTGTGAAACACAGTTTCTTTGCAGGCCTGGTCTGGCTGAAGTAGGACTTCTGCTCTGGGTGTGCTACTTTGCCCTAGAGCTGAAAGGCACAACGTGCAGGCTTCTTTCCAAAGGGCGAGTTGGGCCCCACAGCATCTTGCTTCCAGCTCTTTGGGAAGCTAAGAAACAACTCGCTCTGCACAGTGCTCTTACAGCCTACCGGGAACATCTCTTCCAAAGGCCTGTGAAACGCAGTTTCTTTGCAGGCCTGATCTGGCTGGAGTAGGACTTCTGCTCTGGGTGTACTACTTTGCCCTAGAGCTGAAAGGCACAACGTGCAGGCTTCTTTCCAAAGGGCAAGTTGGGCCCCACAGCATCTTGCTTCCAGCTCTTTGGGAAGCTAAGAAACAACTCGCTCTGCACAGTGCTCTTACAGCCTAGTGGGAACATCTCTTCCAAAGGCCTGTGAAACGCAGTTTCTTTGCAGGCCTGATCTGGCTGAAGTAGGACTTCTGCTCTGGGTGTGCTACATTGCCCTAGAGCTGAAAGGCACAACGTGCAGGCTTCTTTCCAAAGGGCGAGTTGGGCCCCACAGCATCTTGCTTCCAGCTCTTTGGGAAGCTAAGAAACAACTCGCTCTGCACAGTGCTCTTACAGCCTAGCGGGAACAGCTCTTCCAAAGGCCTGTGAAACGCAGTTTCTTTGCAGGCCTGATCTGGCTGAAGTAGGACTTCTGCTCTGGGTGTGCTACTTTGCCCTAGAGCTGAAAGGCACAACGTGCAGGCTTCTTTCCAAAGGGCGAGTTGGGCCCCACAGCATCTTGCTTCCAGCTCTTTGGGAACCTAAGAAACAACTCGCTCTGCACAGTGCTCTTACAGCCTACCGGGAACATCTCTTCCAAAGGCCTGTGAAACACAGTTTCTTTGCAGGCCTGATCTGGCTGAAGTAGGACTTCTGCTCTGGGTGTGCTACTTTGCCCTAGACCTGAAAGGCACAACGTGCAGGCTTCTTTCCAAAGGGCGAGTTGGGCCCCACAGCATCTTGCTTCCAGCTCTTTGGGAAGCTAAGAAACAACTCGCTCTGCACAGTGCTCTTACAGCCTACCGGGAACATCTCTTCCAAAGGCCTGTGAAACGCAGTTTCTTTGCAGGCCTGATCTGGCTGAAGTAGGACTTCTGCTCTGGGTGTGCTACTTTGCCCTAGAGCTGAAAGGCACAACGTGCAGGCTTCTTTCCAAAGGGCGCGTTGGGCCCCACAGCATCTTGCTTCCAGCTCTTTGGGAAGCTAAGAAACAACTCGCTCTGCACAGTGCTCTTACAGCCTAGCGGGAACAGCTCTTCCAAAGGCCTGTGAAACGCAGTTTCTTTGCAGGCCTGATCTGGCTGAAGTAGGACTTCTGCTCTGGGTGTGCTACTTTGCCCTAGAGCTGAAAGGCACAACGTGCAGGCTTCTTTCCAAAGGGCGAGTTGGGCCCCACAGCATCTTGCTTCCAGCTCTTTGGGAAGCTAAGAAACAACTCGCTCTGCACAGTGCTCTTACAGCCTACCGGGAACATCTCTTCCAAAGGCCTGTGAAACGCAGTTTCTTTGCAGGCCTGATCTGGCTGAAGTAGGACTTCTGCTGTGGGTGTGCTACTTTGCCCTAGAGCTGAAAGGCACAACGTGCAGGCTTCTTTCCAAAGGGCGAGTTGGGCCCCACAGCATCTTGCTTCCAGCTCTTTGGGAAGCTGAGAAACAACTCGCTCTGCACAGTGCTCTTACAGCCTACCGGGAACATCTCTTCCAAAGGCCTGTGAAACGCAGTTTCTTTGCAGGCCTGATCTGGCTGAAGTAGGACTTCTGCTCTGGGTGTGCTACTTTGCCCTAGAGCTGAAAGGCACAACGTGCAGGCTTCCTTCCAAAGGGCGAGTTGGGCCCCACAGCATCTTGCTTCCAGCTCTTTGGGAAGCTAAGAAACAACTCGCTCTGCACAGTGCTCTTACAGCCTACCGGGAACATCTCTTCCAAAGGCCTGTGAAACACAGTTTCTTTGCAGGCCTGATCTGGCTGAAGTAGGACTTCTGCTCTGGGTGTGCTACTTTGCCCTAGACCTGAAAGGCACAACGTGCAGGCTTCTATCCAAAGGGCGAGTTGGGCCCCACAGCATCTTGCTTCCAGCTCTTTGGGAAGCTAAGAAACAACTCGCTCTGCACAGTGCTCTTACAGCCTACCGGGAACATCTCTTCCAAAGGCCTGTGAAACGCAGTTTCTTTGCAGGCCTGATCTGGCTGAAGTAGGACTTCTGCTCTGGGTGTGCTACTTTGCCCTAGAGCTGAAAGGCACAACGTGCAGGCTTCTTTCCAAAGGGCGAGTTGGGCCCCACAGCATCTTG
The DNA here is from genome assembly GCF_041296265.1 of Equus caballus. Classification (NCBI taxonomy): domain Eukaryota; kingdom Metazoa; phylum Chordata; class Mammalia; order Perissodactyla; family Equidae; genus Equus; species Equus caballus. The sequence continues at coordinate 31,087,929 of NC_091689.1, forward strand.
CTTCCACCCCTTTAGGAAGCTAAGAAACAACTCGCTCTGCACAGTCCTCTTACAGCCTACCGGGAACATCTCTTCCAAAGGCCTGTGAAACACAGTGTCTTTGCAGGCCTGATCTGGCTGAAGTAGGACTTCTGCTCTGGGTGTGCTACTTTGCCCTAGAGCTGAAAGGCACAACGTGCAGGCTTCTTTCCAAGGGGCGAGTTGGGCCCCACAGCATCTTGCTTCCAGCTCTTTGGGAAGCTAAGAAACAACTCGCTCTGCACAGTGCTCTTATAGCCTACCGGGAACATCTCTTCCAAAGGCCTGTGAAACGCAGTTTCTTTGCAGGACTCATCTGGCTGAAGTAGGACTTCTGCTCTGGGTGTGCTCCATTGCCCTAGAGCTGAAAGGCACAACGAGCAGGCTTCCTTCCAAAGGGCGAGTTGGGCCCCACAGCATCTTGCTTCCAGCTCTTTGGGAAGCTAAGAAACAACTCGCTCTGCACAGTGCTCTTACAGCCTAGGGGGAACATCTCTTCCAAAGGCCTGTGAAACGCAGTTTCTTTGCAGGCCTGATCTGGCTAAAGTAGGACTTCTGCTCTGGGTGTGCTACTTTGCCCTAGAGCTGAAAGGCACAACGTGCAGGCTTCTTTCCAAAGGGCGAGTTGGGCCCCACAGCAACTTGCTTCCAGCTCTTTGGGAAGCTAAGAAACAACTCGCTCTGCACAGTGCTCTTACAGCCTACCGGGAACAGCTCTTCCAAAGGCCTGTGAAACGCAGTTTCTTTGCAGGCCTGATCTGGCTGAAGAAGGACTTCTGCTCTGGGTGTGCTACTTTGCCCTAGAGCTGAAAGGCACAACGTGCAGGCTTCTTTCCAAAGGGCGCGTTGGGCCCCACAGCATCTTGCTTCCAGCTCTTTGGGAAGCTAAGAAACAACTCGCTCTGCACAGTGCTCTTACAGCCTAGCGGGAACAGCTCTTCCAAAGGCCTGTGAAACGCAGTTTCTTTGCAGGCCTGAACTGGCTGAAGTAGGACTTCTGCTCTGGGTGTGCTACTTTGCCCTAGAGCTGAAAGGCACAACGTGCAGGCTTCTTTCCAAAGGGCGAGTTGGGCCCCACAGCATCTTGCTTCCAGCTCTTTGGGAAGCTAAGAAACAACTCGCTCTGCACAGTGCTCTTACAGCCTAGCGGGAACAGCTCTTCCAAAGGCCTGTGAAACGCAGTTTCTTTGCAGGCCTGATCTGGCTGAAGTAGGACTTCTGCTCTGGGTGTGCTACTTTGCCCTAGAGCTGAAAGGCACAACGTGCAGGCTTCCTTCCAAAGGGCGAGTTGGGCCCCACAGCATCTTGCTTCCAGCTCTTTGGGAAGCTAAGAAACAACTCGCTCTGCACAGTGCTCTTACAGCCTACCGGGAACATCTCTTCCAAAGGCCTGTGAAACACAGTTTCTTTGCAGGCCTGATCTGGCTGAAGTAGGACTTCTGCTCTGGGTGTGCTACTTTGCCCTAGACCTGAAAGGCACAACGTGCAGGCTTCTATCCAAAGGGCGAGTTGGGCCCCACAGCATCTTGCTTCCAGCTCTTTGGGAAGCTAAGAAACAACTCGCTCTGCACAGTGCTCTTACAGCCTACCGGGAACATCTCTTCCAAAGGCCTGTGAAACGCAGTTTCTTTGCAGGCCTGATCTGGCTGAAGTAGGACTTCTGCTCTGGGTGTGCTCCATTGCCCTAGAGCTGAAAGGCACAACGTGCAGGCTTCTTTCCCAAGGGCGAGTTGGGCCCCACAGCATCTTGCTTCCACCCCTTTAGGAAGCTAAGAAACAACTCGCTCTGCACAGTCCTCTTACAGCCTACCGGGAACATCTCTTCCAAAGGCCTGTGAAACACAGTGTCTTTGCAGGCCTGATCTGGCTGAAGTAGGACTTCTGCTCTGGGTGTGCTACTTTGCCCTAGAGCTGAAAGGCACAACGTGCAGGCTTCTTTCCAAGGGGCGAGTTGGGCCCCACAGCATCTTGCTTCCAGCTCTTTGGGAAGCTAAGAAACAACTCGCTCTGCACAGTGCTCTTATAGCCTACCGGGAACATCTCTTCCAAAGGCCTGTGAAACGCAGTTTCTTTGCAGGACTCATCTGGCTGAAGTAGGACTTCTGCTCTGGGTGTGCTCCATTGCCCTAGAGCTGAAAGGCACAACGAGCAGGCTTCCTTCCAAAGGGCGAGTTGGGCCCCACAGCATCTTGCTTCCAGCTCTTTGGGAAGCTAAGAAACAACTCGCTCTGCACAGTGCTCTTACAGCCTAGGGGGAACATCTCTTCCAAAGGCCTGTGAAACGCAGTTTCTTTGCAGGCCTGATCTGGCTAAAGTAGGACTTCTGCTCTGGGTGTGCTACTTTGCCCTAGAGCTGAAAGGCACAACGTGCAGGCTTCTTTCCAAAGGGCGAGTTGGGCCCCACAGCAACTTGCTTCCAGCTCTTTGGGAAGCTAAGAAACAACTCGCTCTGCACAGTGCTCTTACAGCCTACCGGGAACAGCTCTTCCAAAGGCCTGTGAAACGCAGTTTCTTTGCAGGCCTGATCTGGCTGAAGAAGGACTTCTGCTCTGGGTGTGCTACTTTGCCCTAGAGCTGAAAGGCACAACGTGCAGGCTTCTTTCCAAAGGGCGCGTTGGGCCCCACAGCATCTTGCTTCCAGCTCTTTGGGAAGCTAAGAAACAACTCGCTCTGCACAGTGCTCTTACAGCCTACCGGGAACAGCTCTTCCAAAGGCCTGTGAAACGCAGTTTCTTTGCAGGCCTGAACTGGCTGAAGTAGGACTTCTGCTCTGGGTGTGCTACTTTGCCCTAGAGCTGAAAGGCACAACGTGCAGGCTTCTTTCCAAAGGGCGAGTTGGGCCCCACAGCATCTTGCTTCCAGCTCTTTGGGAAGCTAAGAAACAACTCGCTCTGCACAGTGCTCTTACAGCCTAGCGGGAACAGCTCTTCCAAAGGCCTGTGAAACGCAGTTTCTTTGCAGGCCTGATCTGGCTGAAGTAGGACTTCTGCTCTGGGTGTGCTACTTTGCCCTAGAGCTGAAAGGCACAACGTGCAGGCTTCTTTCCAAAGGGCGAGTTGGGCCCCACAGCATCTTGCTTCCAGCTCTTTGGGAAGCTAAGAAACAACTCGCTCTGCACAGTGCTCTTACAGCCTACCGGGAACATCTCTTCCAAAGGCCTGTGAAACACAGTTTCTTTGCAGGCCTGATCTGGCTGAAGTAGGACTTCTGCTCTGGGTGTGCTACTTTGCCCTAGACCTGAAAGGCACAATGTGCAGGCTTCTTTCCAAAGGGCGAGTTGGGCCCCACAGCATCTTGCTTCCAGCTCTTTGGGAAGCTGAGAAACAACTCGCTCTGCACAGTGCTCTTACAGCCTACCGGGAACATCTCTTCCAAAGGCCTGTGAAACGCAGTTTCTTTGCAGGCCTGATCTGGCTGAAGTAGGACTTCTGCTCTGGGTGTGCTACTTTGCCCTAGAGCTGAAAGGCACAACGTGCAGGCTTCTTTCCAAAGGGCGAGTTGGGCCCCACAGCATCTTGCTTCCAGCTCTTTGGGAAGCTAAGAAACAACTCGCTCTGCACAGTGCTCTTACAGCCTACCGGGAACATCTCTTCCAAAGGCCTGTGAAACGCAGTTTCTTTGCAGGCCTGATCTGGCTGAAGTAGGACTTCTGCTCTGGGTGTGCTACTTTGCCCTAGAGCTGAAAGGCACAACGTGCAGGCTTCTTTCCAAAGGGCGAGTTGGGCCCCACAGCATCTTGCTTCCAGCTCTTTGGGAAGCTGAGAAACAACTCGCTCTGCACAGTGCTCTTACAGCCTACCGGGAACATCTCTTCCAAAGGCCTGTGAAACGCAGTTTCTTTGCAGGCCTGATCTGGCTGAAGTAGGACTTCTGCTCTGGGTGTGCTACTTTGCCCTAGAGCTGAAAGGCACAACGTGCAGGCTTCTTTCCAAAGGGCGAGTTGGGCCCCACAGCATCTTGCTTCCAGCTCTTTGGGAAGCTAAGAAACAACTCGCTCTGCACACTCTCTTACAGCCTACCTGGAACGTCTCTTCCAAAGGCCTGTTAATCGCAGTTTCTTTGCAGGCCTGATCTGTCTGAAGTAGGACTTCTGCTCTGGGTGTGCTACTTTGCCCTAGAGCTGAAAGGCACAACGTGCAGGCTTCTTTCCCAAGGGCGAGTTGGGCCCCACAGCATCTTGCTTCCAGCTCTTTGGGAAGCTAAGAAACAACTCGCTCTGCACAGTGCTCTTACAGCCTACCGGGAACATCTCTTCCAAAGGCCTGTGAAACGCAGTTTCTTTGCAGGCCTGATCTGGCTGAAGTAGGACTTCTGCTCTGGGTGTGCTACTTTGCCCTAGAGCTGAAAGGCACAATGTGCAGGCTTCTTTCCAAAGGGCAAGTTGGGCCCCACAGCATCTTGCTTCCAGCGCTCTGGGAAGCTAAGAAACAACTCGCTCTGCACAGTGCTCTTAGAGCCTACCGGGAACATCTGTTCCAAAGGCCTGTGAAACACAGTTTCTTTGCAGGCCTAGTCTGGCTGAAGTAGCACTTCTGCTCTGTGTGTGCTACTTTGCCCTAGAGCTGAAAGGCACAACGTGCAGGCTTCTTTCCAAAGGGCGAGTTGGGCCTCACAGCATCTTGCTTCCAGCTCTTTGGGAAGCTAAGAAACAACTCGCTCTGCACAGTGCTCTTACAGCCTACCGGGAACATCTCCTCCAAAGGCCTGTGAAACGCAGTTTCTTTGCAGGCCTGATCTGGCTGAAGTAGGACTTCTGCTCTGGGTGTGCTACTTTGCCCTAGAGCTGAAAGGCACAACGTGCAGGCTTCTTTCCAAAGGGCGCGTTGGGCCCCACAGCATCTTGCTTCCAGCTCTTTGGGAAGCTAAGAAACAACTCGCTCTGCACAGTGCTCTTACAGGCTAGCGGGAACAGCTCTTCCAAAGGCCTGTGAAACGCAGTTTCTTTGCAGGCCTGATCTGGCTGAAGTAGGACTTCTGCTCTGGGTGTGCTACTTTGCCCTAGAGCTGAAAGGCACAACGTGCAGGCTTCTTTCCAAAGGGCGAGTTGGGCCCCACAGCATCTTGCTTCCAGCTCTTTGGGAAGCTAAGAAACAACTCGCTCTGCACAGTGCTCTTACAGCCTACCGGGAACATCTCTTCCAAAGGCCTGTGAAACGCAGTTTCTTTGCAGGCCTGATCTGGCTGAAGTAGGACTTCTGCTCTGGGTGTGCTACTTTGCCCTAGAGCTGAAAGGCACAACGTGCAGGCTTCTTTCCAAAGGGCGAGTTGGGCCCCACAGCATCTTGCTTCCAGCTCTTTGGGAAGCTGAGAAACAACTCGCTCTGCACAGTGCTCTTACAGCCTACCGGGAACATCTCTTCCAAAGGCCTGTGAAACGCAGTGTCTTTGCAGGCCTGGTCTGGCTGAAGTAGGACTTCTGCTCTGGGTGTGCTACATTGCCCTAGAGCTGAAAGGCACAACGTGCAGGCTTCTTTCCAAGGGGCGAGTAGGGCCCCACAGCATCTTGCTTCCAGCTCTTTGGGAAGCTAAGAAACAACTCGCTCTGCACAGTGCTCTTACAGCCTACCGGGAACAGCTCTTCCAAAGGCCTGTGAAACGCAGTTTCTTTGCAGGCCTGATCTGGCTGAAGTAGGACTTCTGCTCTGGGTGTGCTACTTTGCCCTAGAGCTGAAAGGCACAACGTGCAGGCTTCTTTCCAAAGGGCGAGTTGGGCCCCACAGCATCTTGCTTCCAGCTCTTTGGGAAGCTGAGAAACAACTCGCTCTGCACAGTGCTCTTACAGCCTACCGGGAACATCTCTTCCAAAGGCCTGTGAAACGCAGTTTCTTTGCAGGCCTGATCTGGCTGAAGTAGGACTTCTGCTCTGGGTGTGCTACTTTGCCCTAGAGCTGAAAGGCACAACGTGCAGGCTTCTTTCCAAAGGGCGAGTTGGGCCCCACAGCATCTTGCTTCCAGCTCTTTGGGAAGCTAAGAAACAACTCGCTCTGCACAGTGCTCTTACAGCCTACCGGGAACATCTCTTCCAAAGGCCTGTGAAACGCAGTTTCTTTGCAGGCCTGATCTGGCTGAAGTAGGACTTCTGCTCTGGGTGTGCTCCATGGCGCTAGAGCTGAAAGGCACAAGGTGCAGGCTTCTTTCCAAAGGGCGAGTTGGGCCCCACAGCATCTTGCTTCCAGCTCTTTGGGAAGCTAACAAACAACTCGCTCTGCACAGTGCTCTTACAGCCTACCGGGAACATCTCTTCCAAAGGCCTGTGAAACGCAGTTTCTTTGCAGGCCTGATCTGGCTGAAGTAGGACTTCTGCTCTGGGTGTGCTCCATTGCCCTAGAGCTGAAAGGCACAACGTGCAGGCTTCTTTCCAAAGGGCGAGTTGGGCCCCACAGCATCTTGCTTCCAGCACTTTGGGAAGCTAAGAAACAACTCGCTCTGCACAGTGCTCTTACAGCCTACCGGGAACATCTCTTCCAAAGGCCTGTGAAACGCAGTTTCTTTGCAGGCCTCATCTGGCTGAAGTAGGACTTCTGCTCTGGGTGTGCTACTTTGCCCTAGAGTTGAAAGGAGCAACGTGCAGGCTTCTTTCCAAGGGGCGAGTTGGGCCCCACAGCATCTTGCTTCCAGCTCTTTGGGAAGCTAAGAAACAACTCGCTCTGCACAGTGCTCTTACAGCCTACCGGGAACATCTCTTCCAAAGGCCTGTGAAACGCAGTTTCTTTGCAGGCCTGATCTGGCTGAAGTAGGACTTCTGCTCTGGGTGTGCTCCATTGCCCTAGAGCTGAAAGGCACAACGTGCAGGCTTCTTTCCAAAGGGCGAGTTGGGCCCCACAGCATCTTGCTTCCAGCTCTTTGGGAAGCTAAGAAACAACTCGCTCTGCACAGTGCTCTTATAGCCTACCGGGAACATCTCTTCCAAAGGCCTGTGAAACGCAGATTCTTTGCAGGCCTGATCTGGCTGAAGTAGGACTTCTGCTCTGGGTGTGCTACTTTGCCCTAGAGCTGAAAGGCACAACGTGCAGGCTTCCATCCAAGGGGCGAGTTGGGCCCCACAGCATCTTGCTTCCAGCTCTTTGGGAAGCTGAGAAACAACTCGCTCTGCACAGTGCTCTTACAGCCTACCGGGAACATCTCTTCCAAAGGACTGTGAAACGCAGTTTCTTTGCAGGCCTGATCTGGCTGAAGTAGGACTTCTGCTCTGGGTGTGCTACTTTGCCCTAGAGCTGAAAGGCACAACGTGCAGGCTTCTTTCCAAAGGGCGAGTTGGGCCCCACAGCATCTTGCTTCCAGCTCTTTGGGAAGCTAAGAAACAACTCGCTCTGCACAGTGCTCTTACAGCCTACCGGGAACATCTCTTCCAAAGGCCTGTGAAACGCAGTTTCTTTGCAGGCCTGATCTGGCTGAAGTAGGACTTCTGCTCTGGGTGTGCTACTTTGCCATAGAGCTGAGGGGCACAAGGTGCAGGCTTCTTTCCAAAGGGCGAGTTGGGCCCCACAGCATCTTGCTTCCAGCTCTTTGGGAAGCTAAGAAACAACTCGCTCTGCACAGTGCTCTTACAGCCTACCGGGAACATCTCTTCCAAAGGCCTGTGAAACGCAGTTTCTTTGCAGGCCTGATCTGGCTGAAGTAGGACTTCTGCTCTGGGTGTGCTCCATTGCCCTAGAGCTGAAAGGCACAAGGTGCAGGCTTCTTTCCAAAGGGCGAGTTGGGCCCCACAGCATCTTGCTTCCAGCTCTTTGGGAAGCTAAGAAACAACTCGCTCTGCACAGTGCTCTTATAGCCTACCGGGAACATCTCTTCCAAAGGCCTGTGAAACGCAGATTCTTTGCAGGCCTGATCTGGCTGAAGTAGGACTTCTGCTCTGGGTGTGCTACTTTGCCCTAGAGCTGAAAGGCACAACGTGCAGGCTTCTTTCCAAAGGGCGAGTTGGGCCCCACAGCATCTTGCTTCCAGCTCTTTGGGAAGCTAAGAAACAACTCGCTCTGCACAGTGCTCTTACAGCCTACCGGGAACATCTCTTCCAAAGGCCTGTGAAACGCAGTTTCTTTGCAGGCCTGATCTGGCTGAAGTAGGACTTCTGCTCTGGGTGTGCTACTTTGCCCTAGAGCTGAAAGGCACAACGTGCAGGCTTCTTTCCAAAGGGCGAGTTGGGCCCCACAGCATCTTGCTTCCAGCTCTTTGGGAATCTAAGAAACAACTCGCTCTGCACAGTGCTCTTACAGCCTACTGGGAACATCTCTTCCAAAGGCCTGTGAAACGCAGTTTCTTTGCAGGCCTGATCTGGCTGAAGTAGGACTTCTGCTCTGGGTGTGCTACTTTGCCCTAGAGCTGAAAGGCACAAGGTGCAGGCTTCTTTCCAGAGGGCGAGTTGGGCCCCAAAGCATCTTGCTTCCAGCTCTTTGGGAAGCTAAGAAACAACTCGCTCTGCACAGTGCTCTCACAGCCTACCGGGAACATCTCTTCCAAAGGCCTGTGAAACGCAGTTTCTTTGCAGGCCTGATCTGGCTGAAGTAGGACTTCTGCTCTGGGTGTGCTACTTTGCCCTAGAGCTGAAAGGCACAACGTGCAGGCTTCTTTCCAAAGGGCGAGTTGGGCCCCACAGCATCTTGCTTCCAGCTCTTTGGGAAGCTGAGAAACAACTCGCTCTGCACAGTGCTCTTACAGCCTACCGGGAACATCTCTTCCAAAGGACTGTGAAACGCAGTTTCTTTGCAGGCCTGATCTGGCTGAAGTAGGACTTCTGCTCTGGGTGTGCTACTTTGCCCTAGAGCTGAAAGGCACAACGTGCAGGCTTCTTTCCAAAGGGCGAGTTGGGCCCCACAGCATCTTGCTTCCAGCTCTTTGGGAAGCTAAGAAACAACTCGCTCTGCACAGTGCTCTTACAGCCTACCGGGAACATCTCTTCCAAAGGCCTGTGAAACGCAGTTTCTTTGCAGGCCTGATCTGGCTGAAGTAGGACTTCTGCTCTGGGTGTGCTCCATTGCGCTAGAGCTGAAAGGCACAAGGTGCAGGCTTCTTTCCAAAGGGCGAGTTGGGCCCCACAGCATCTTGCTTCCAGCTCTTTGGGAAGCTAAGAAACAACTCGCTCTGCACAGTGCTCTTACAGCCTACCGGGAACATCTCTTCCAAAGGCCTGTGAAACGCAGTTTCTTTGCAGGCCTGATCTGGCTGAAGTAGGACTTCTGCTCTGGGTGTGCTCCATTGCCCTAGAGCTGAAAGGCACAACGTGCAGGCTTCTTTCCAAAGGGCGAGTTGGGCCCCACAGGATCTTGCTTCCAGCACTTTGGGAAGCTAAGAAACAACTCGCTCTGCACAGTGCTCTTACAGCCTACCGGGAACATCTCTTCCAAAGGCCTGTGAAACTCAGTGTCTTTGAAGGGCTGGTCTGGCTGAAGTAGGACTTCTGCTCTGGGTGTGCTACTTTGCCCTAGAGCTGAAAGGAGCAACGTGCAGGCTTCTTTCCAAGGGGCGAGTTGGGCCCCACAGCATCTTGCTTCCAGCTCTTTGGGAAGCTAAGAAACAACTCGCTCTGCACAGTGCTCTTACAGCCTACCGGGAACATCTCTTCCAAAGGCCTGTGAAACGCAGTTTCTTTGCAGGCCTGATCTGGCTGAAGTAGGACTTCTGCTCTGGGTGTGCTCCATTGCCCTACAGCTGAAAGGCACAACGTGCAGGCTTCTTTCCAAAGGGCGAGTTGGGCCCCACAGCATCTTGCTTCCAGCTCTTTGGGAAGCTAAGAAACAACTCGCTCTGCACAGTGCTCTTATAGCCTACCGGGAACATCTCTTCCAAAGGCCTGTGAAACGCAGATTCTTTGCAGGCCTGATCTGGCTGAAGTAGGACTTCTGCTCTGGGTGTGCTACTTTGCCCTAGAGCTGAAAGGCACAACGTGCAGGCTTCTTTCCAAAGGGCGAGTTGGGCCCCACAGCATCTTGCTTCCAGCTCTTTGGGAAGCTAAGAAACAACTCGCTCTGCACAGTGCTCTTACAGCCTACCGGGAACATCTCTTCCAAAGGCCTGTGAAACGCAGTTTCTTTGCAGGCCTGATCTGGCTGAAGTAGGACTTCTGCTCTGGGTGTGCTACTTTGCCCTAGAGCTGAAAGGCACAACGTGCAGGCTTCTTTCCAAAGGGCGAGTTGGGCCCCACAGCATCTTGCTTCCAGCTCTTTGGGAAGCTAAGAAACAACTCGCTCTGCACAGTGCTCTTACAGCCTACCGGGAACATCTCTTCCAAAGGCCTGTGAAACGCAGTTTCTTTGCAGGCCTGATCTGGCTGAAGTAGGACTTCTGCTCTGGGTGTGCTACTTTGCCCTAGAGCTGAAAGGCACAAGGTGCAGGCTTCTTTCCAGAGGGCGAGTTGGGCCCCAAAGCATCTTGCTTCCAGCTCTTTGGGAAGCTAAGAAACAACTCGCTCTGCACAGTGCTCTCACAGCCTACCGGGAACATCTCTTCCAAAGGCCTGTGAAACGCAGTTTCTTTGCAGGCCTGATCTGGCTGAAGTAGGACTTCTGCTCTGGGTGTGCTACTTTGCCATAGAACTGAAAGGCACAACGTGCAGGCTTCTTTCCAAAGGGCGAGTTGGGCCCCACAGCATCTTGCTTCCAGCTCTTTGGGAAGCTAAGAAACAACTCGCTCTGCACAGTGCTCTTACAGCCTACCGGTAACATCTCTTCCAAAGGCCTGTGAAACGCAGTTTCTTTGCAGGCCTTATCTGGCTGAAGTAGGACTTCTGCTCTGGGTGTGCTCCATTGCCCTAGAGCTGAAAGGCACAACGTGCAGGCTTCTTTCCAAAGGGCGAGTTGGGCCCCACAGCATCTTGCTTCCAGCACTTTGGGAAGCTAAGAAACAACTCGCTCTGCACAGTGCTCTTACAGCCTACCGGGAACATCTCTTCCAAAGGCCTGTGAAACTCAGTGTCTTTGAAGGGCTGGTCTGGCTGAAGTAGGACTTCTGCTCTGGGTGTGCTACTTTGCCCTAGAGCTGAAAGGAGCAACGTGCAGGCTTCTTTCCAAGGGGCGAGTTGGGCCCCACAGCATCTTGCTTCCAGCTCTTTGGGAAGCTAAGAAACAACTCGCTCTGCACAGTGCTCTTACAGCCTACCGGGAACATCTCTTCCAAAGGCCTGTGAAACGCAGTTTCTTTGCAGGCCTGATCTGGCTGAAGTAGGACTTCTGCTCTGGGTGTGCTCCATTGCCCTACAGCTGAAAGGCACAACGTGCAGGCTTCTTTCCAAAGGGCGAGTTGGGCCCCACAGCATCTTGCTTCCAGCTCTTTGGGAAGCTAAGAAACAACTCGCTCTGCACAGTGCTCTTATAGCCTACCGGGAACATCTCTTCCAAAGGCCTGTGAAACGCAGATTCTTTGCAGGCCTGATCTGGCTGAAGTAGGACTTCTGCTCTGGGTGTGCTACTTTGCCCTAGAGCTGAAAGGCACAACGTGCAGGCTTCTTTCCAAAGGGCGAGTTGGGCCCCACAGCATCTTGCTTCCAGCTCTTTGGGAAGCTAAGAAACAACTCGCTCTGCACAGTGCTCTTACAGCCTACCGGGAACATCTCTTCCAAAGGCCTGTGAAACGCAGTTTCTTTGCAGGCCTGATCTGGCTGAAGTAGGACTTCTGCTCTGGGTGTGCTACTTTGCCCTAGAGCTGAAAGGCACAACGTGCAGGCTTCTTTCCAAAGGGCGAGTTGGGCCCCACAGCATCTTGCTTCCAGCTCTTTGGGAAGCTAAGAAACAACTCGCTCTGCACAGTGCTCTTACAGCCTACCGGGAACATCTCTTCCAAAGGCCTGTGAAACGCAGTTTCTTTGCAGGCCTGATCTGGCTGAAGTAGGACTTCTGCTCTGGGTGTGCTACTTTGCCCTAGAGCTGAAAGGCACAAGGTGCAGGCTTCTTTCCAGAGGGCGAGTTGGGCCCCAAAGCATCTTGCTTCCAGCTCTTTGGGAAGCTAAGAAACAACTCGCTCTGCACAGTGCTCTCACAGCCTACCGGGAACATCTCTTCCAAAGGCCTGTGAAACGCAGTTTCTTTGCAGGCCTGATCTGGCTGAAGTAGGACTTCTGCTCTGGGTGTGCTACTTTGCCATAGAACTGAAAGGCACAACGTGCAGGCTTCTTTCCAAAGGGCGAGTTGGGCCCCACAGCATCTTGCTTCCAGCTCTTTGGGAAGCTAAGAAACAACTCGCTCTGCACAGTGCTCTTACAGCCTACCGGTAACATCTCTTCCAAAGGCCTGTGAAACGCAGTTTCTTTGCAGGCCTTATCTGGCTGAAGTAGGACTTCTGCTCTGGGTGTGCTCCATTGCCCTAGAGCTGAAAGGCACAACGTGCAGGCTTCTTTCCAAAGGGCGAGTTGGGCCCCACAGCATCTTGCTTCCAGCACTTTGGGAAGCTAAGAAACAACTCGCTCTGCACAGTGCTCTTACAGCCTACCGGGAACATCTCTTCCAAAGGCCTGTGAAACTCAGTGTCTTTGAAGGGCTGGTCTGGCTGAAGTAGGACTTCTGCTCTGGGTGTGCTACTTTGCCCTAGAGCTGAAAGGCGCAACGTGCAGGCTTCTTTCCAAGGGGCGAGTTGGGCCCCACAGCATCTTGCTTCCAGCTCTTTGGGAACCTAAGAAACAACTTGGTCTGCACAGTGCTCTTACAGCCTACCGGGAACATCTTTTCCAAAGGCCTGTGAAACGCAGTTTCTTTGCAGGCCTGATCTGGCTGAAGTAGGACTTCTGCTCTGGGTGTGCTACTTTACCCTAGAGCTGAAAGTCATAACGTGCAGGCTTCTTTCCAAAGGGCGAGTTGGGCCCCACAGCATCTTGCTTCCAGCTCTTTGGGAAGCTAAGAAACAACTCGCTCTGCACAGTGCTCTTACAGCCTACTGGGAACAGCTCTTCCAAAGGCCTGTGAAACGCAGTTTCTTTGCAGGCCTGATCTGGCTGAAGTAGGACTTCTGCTCTGGGTGTGCTACTTTGCCCTAGAGCTGAAAGGCATAACGTGCAGGCTTCCTTCCAAAGGGTGAGTTCTGCCCCACAGCATCTTGCTTCCAGCTCTTTGGGAAGCTAAGAAACAACTCGCTCTGCACAGTGCTCTTACAGCCTAGTGGGTACATCTCTTCCAAAGGCCTGTGAAACGCAGTTTCTTTGCAGGCCTGATCTGGCTGAAGTAGGACTTCTGCTCTGGGTGTGCTACTTTGCCCTAGAGCTGAAAGGCACAACGTGCAGGCTTCTTTGAAAAGGGCGAGTTGGGCCCCACAGCATCTTGCTTCCAGCTCTTTGGGAAGCTGAGAAACAACTCGCTCTGCACAGTGCTCTTACAGCCTACCGGGAACATCTCTTCCAAAGGCCTGTGAAACGCAGTTTCTTTGCAGGCCTGATCTGGCTGAAGTAGGACTTCCGCTCTGGGTGTGCTCCATTGCCCTAGAGCTGAAAGGCACAACGTGCAGGCTTCTTTCCAAAGGGCGAGTTGGGCCCCACAGCATCTTGCTTCCAGCTCTTTGGGAAGCCAAGAAACAACTCGCTCTGCACAGTGCTCTTATAGCCTACCGGGAACATCTCTTCCAAAGGCCTGTGAAACGCAGATTCTTTGCAGGCCTGATCTGGCTGAAGTAGGACTTCTGCTCTGGGTGTGCTACTTTGCCCTAGAGCTGAAAGGCACAACGTGCAGGCTTCTTTCCAAAGGGCGAGTTGGGCCCCACAGCATCTTGCTTCCAGCTCTTTGGGAAGCTAAGAAACAACTCGCTCTGCACAGTGCTCTTACAGCCTACCGGGAACATCTCTTCCAAAGGCCTGTGAAACGCAGTTTCTTTGCAGGCCTGATCTGGCTGAAGTAGGACTTCTGCTCTGGGTGTGCTACTTTGCCCTAGAGCTGAAAGGCACAACGTGCAGGCTTCTTTCCAAAGGGCGAGTTGGGCCCCACAGCATCTTGCTTCCAGCTCTTTGGGAAGCTAAGAAACAACTCGCTCTGCACAGTGCTCTTACAGCCTACCGGGAACATCTCTTCCAAAGGCCTGTGAAACGCAGTTTCTTTGCAGGCCTGATCTGGCTGAAGTAGGACTTCTGCTCTGGGTGTGCTACTTTGCCCTAGAGCTGAAAGGCACAAGGTGCAGGCTTCTTTCCAGAGGGCGAGTTGGGCCCCAAAGCATCTTGCTTCCAGCTCTTTGGGAAGCTATGAAACAACTCGCTCTGCACAGTGCTCTCACAGCCTACCGGGAACATCTCTTTCAAAGGCCTGTGAAACGCAGTTTCTTTGCAGGCCTGATCTGGCTGAAGTAGGACTTCTGCTCTGGGTGTGCTACTTTGCCCTAGAGCTGAAAGGCACAACGTGCGGGCTTCTTTCCAAAGGGCGAGTTGGGCCCCACAGCATCTTGCTTCCAGCTCTTTGGGAAGCTAAGTAACAACTCGCTCTGCACAGTGCTCTTACAGCCTAGTGGGAACATCTATTTCAAAGACCTGTGAAACGCAGTTTCTTTGCCGGCCTGATCTGGCTGAAGTAGGACTTCTGCTCTGGGTGTGCTACATTGCCCTAGAGCTGAAAGGCACAACGTGCAGGCTTCTTTCCAAGGGGTGAGTTGGGCCCCACAGCATCTTGCTTCCAGCTCTTTTGGAAGCTAAGAAACAACTCGCTCTGCACAGTGCTCTTACAGCCTACCGGGAACATCTCTTCCAAAGGCCTGTGAAACGCAGTTTCTTTGCAGGCCTGATCTGGCTGAAGTAGGACTTCTGCTCTGGGTGTGCTACATTGCCCTAGAGCTGAAAGGCACAACGTGCAGGCTTCTTTCCAAGGGGCGAGTAGGGCCCCACAGCATCTTGCTTCCAGCTCTTTGGGAAGCTAAGAAACAACTCGCTCTGCACAGTGCTCTTACAGCCTACCGGGAACATCTCTTCCAAAGGCCTGTGAAACGCAGTTTCTTTGCAGGCCTGATCTGGCTGAAGTAGGACTTCTGCTCTGGGTGTGCTACTTTGCCCTAGAGCTGAAAGGCACAACGTGCAGGCTTCTTTCCAAAGGGCGAGTTGGGCCCCACAGCATCTTGCTTCCAGCTCTTTGGGAACCTAAGAAACAACTCGCTCTGCACAGTGCTCTTACAGCCTACCGGGAACATCTCTTCCAAAGGTCTGTGAAATACAGTGTCTTTGAAGGGCTGGTCTGGCTGAAGTAGGGCTTTTGCTCTGGGTGTGCTACTTTGCCCTAGAGCTGAAAGGCACAACGTGCAGGCTTCTTTCCAGAGGGCGAGTTGGGCCCCACAGCATCTTGCTTCCAGCTCTTTGGGAAGCTAATAAACAACTCGCTCTGCACAGTGCTCTTACAGCCTACGGGGAACATCTCTTCCAAAGGTTTGTGAAACACAGTTTCTTTGGAGGCCTGATCTGGCTGAAGTAGGACTTCTGCTCTGGGTGTGCTACTTTGCCCTAGAGCTGAAAGGCACAACGTGCAGGCTTCTTTCCAGAGGGCGAGTTGTGCCCCACAGCATCTTGCTTCCAGCTCTTTGGGAACATAAGAAACAACTCGCTCTGCACAGTGCTCTTACAGCCTACCGGGAACCTCTCTTCCAAAGGCCTGTGAAACGCAGTTTCTTTGCAGTCCTGATCTGGCTGAAGTAGGACTTCTGCTCTGGGTGTGCTCCATTGCCCTAGAGCAGAAAGGCACAACGTGCAGGCTTCTTTCCAAAGGGCGAGTTGGGCCCCACAGCATCTTGCTTCCAGCCCTTTGGGAAGCTAAGAAACAACTCGCTCTGCACAGTGCTCTTACAGCCTACCGGGAACATCTCTTCCAAAGGCCTGTGAAACACAGTGTCTTTGAAGGGCTGGTCTGGCTGAAGTAGGACTTCTGCTCTGGGTGTGCTACTTTGCCCTAGAGCTGAAAGGCACAACGTGCAGGCTTCTTTCCAAGGGGCGAGTTGGGCCCCACAGCATCTTGCTTCCAGCTCTTTGGGAAGCTAAGAAACAACTCGCTCTGCACAGTGCTCTTATAGCCTACCGGGAACATCTCTTCCAAAGGCCTGTGAAACGCAGATTCTTTGCAGGCCTGATCTGGCTGAAGTAGGACTTCTGCTCTGGGTGTGCTACTTTGCCCTAGAGCTGAAAGGCACAACGTGCAGGCTTCTTTCCAAAGGGCGAGTTGGGCCCCACAGCATCTTGCTTCCAGCTCTTTGGGAAGCTAAGAAACAACTCGCTCTGCACAGTGCTCTTACAGCCTACCGGGAACATCTCTTCCAAAGGCCTGTGAAACGCAGTTTCTTTGCAGGCCTGATCTGGCTGAAGTAGGACTTCTGCTCTGGGTGTGCTACTTTGCCCTAGAGCTGAAAGGCACAAGGTGCAGGCTTCTTTCCAGAGGGCGAGTTGGGCCCCACAGCATCTTGCTTCCAGCTCTTTGGGAAGCTAAGAAACAACTCGCTCTTCACAGTGCTCTTACAGCCTACCGGGAACATCTCTTCCCAAGGCCTGTGAAACAAAGTTTCTTTGCAGGCCTGATCTGGCTGAACTAGGACTTCTGCTCTGGGTGTGCTCCATTGCCCTAGAGCTGAAAGGCGCAACGTGCAGGCTTCCTTCCAAAGGGCGAGTTGGGCCCCACAGCATCTTGCTTCCAGCTCTTTGGGAACCTAAGAAACAACTCGCTCTGCACAGTGCTCTTACAGCCTACCGGGAACATCTCTTCCAAAGGCCTGTGAAACGCAGTTTGTTTGCAGGCCTGATCTGGCTGAAGTAGGACTTCTGCTCTGGGTGTGCTACTTTGCCCTAGAGCTGAAAGGCACAACGTGCAGGCTTCTTTCCAAAGGTTGAGCTGGGCCCCACAGCATCTTGCTTCCAGCTCTTTGGGAACCTAAGAAACAACTCGCTCTGCACAGTGCTCTTACAGCCTACCGGGAACATCTCTTCCAAAGGCCTGTGAAACGCAGTTTCTTTGCAGGCCTGATCTGGCTGAAGTAGGACTTCTGCTCTGGGTGTGCTACATTGCCCTAGAGCTGAAAGGCACAACGTGCAGGCTTCTTTCCAAAGGGCGAGTTGGGCCCCACAGCATCTTGCTTCCAGCGCTTTGGGAAGATAAGAAACAACTCGCTCTGCACAGTGCTGTTAGAGCCTACCGGGAACATCTCTTCCAAAGGCCTGTGAAACACAGTTTCTTTGCAGGCCTGGTCTGGCTGAAGTAGGACTTCTGCTCTGGGTGTGCTACTTTGCCCTAGAGCTGAAAGGCACAACGTGCAGGCTTCTTTCCAAAGGGCGAGTTGGGCCCCACAGCATCTTGCTTCCAGCTCTTTGGGAAGCTAAGAAACAACTCGCTCTGCACAGTGCTCTTACAGCCTACCGGGAACATCTCTTCCAAAGGCCTGTGAAACGCAGTTTCTTTGCAGGCCTGATCTGGCTGGAGTAGGACTTCTGCTCTGGGTGTACTACTTTGCCCTAGAGCTGAAAGGCACAACGTGCAGGCTTCTTTCCAAAGGGCGAGTTGGGCCCCACAGCATCTTGCTTCCAGCTCTTTGGGAAGCTAAGAAACAACTCGCTCTGCACAGTGCTCTTACAGCCTAGTGGGAACATCTCTTCCAAAGGCCTGTGAAACGCAGTTTCTTTGCAGGCCTGATCTGGCTGAAGTAGGACTTCTGCTCTGGGTGTGCTACTTTGCCCTAGAGCTGAAAGGCACAACGTGCAGGCTTCTTTCCAAAGGGCGAGTTGGGCCCCACAGCATCTTGCTTCCAGCTCTTTGGGAAGCTAAGAAACAACTCGCTCTGCACAGTGCTCTTACAGCCTAGCGGGAACAGCTCTTCCAAAGGCCTGTGAAACGCAGTTTCTTTGCAGGCCTGATCTGGCTGAAGTAGGACTTCTGCTCTGGGTGTGCTACTTTGCCCTAGAGCTGAAAGGCACAACGTGCAGGCTTCTTTCCAAAGGGCGAGTTGGGCCCCACAGCATCTTGCTTCCAGCTCTTTGGGAACCTAAGAAACAACTCGCTCTGCACAGTGCTCTTACAGCCTACCGGGAACATCTCTTCCAAAGGCCTGTGAAACACAGTGTCTTTGAAGGGCTGGTCTGGCTGAAGTAGGACTTCTGCTCTGGGTGTGCTACTTTGCCCTAGAGCTGAAAGGCACAACGTGCAGGCTTCTTTCCAAGGGGCGAGTTGGGCCCCACAGCATCTTGCTTCCAGCTCTTTGGGAAGCTAAGAAACAACTCGCTCTGCACAGTGCTCTTATAGCCTACCGGGAACATCTCTTCCAAAGGCCTGTGAAACGCAGATTCTTTGCAGGCCTGATCTGGCTGGAGTAGGACTTCTGCTCTGGGTGTGCTACTTTGCCCTAGAGCTGAAAGGCACAACGTGCAGGCTTCTTTCCAAAGGGCGAGTTGGGCCCCACAGCATCTTGCTTCCAGCTCTTTGGGAAGCTAAGAAACAACTCGCTCTGCACAGTGCTCTTACAGCCTACCGGGAACATCTCTTCCAAAGGCCTGTGAAACGCAGTTTCTTTGGAGGCCTGATCTGGCTGAAGTAGGACTTCTGCTCTGGGTGTGCTACTTTGCCCTAGAGCTGAAAGGCACAAGGTGCAGGCTTCTTTCCAGAGGGCGAGTTGGGCCCCACAGCATCTTGCTTCCAGCTCTTTGGGAAGCTAAGAAACAACTCGCTCTTCACAGTGCTCTTACAGCCTACCGGGAACATCTCTTCCCAAGGCCTGTGAAACGCAGTTTCTTTGCAGGCCTGATCTGGCTGAACTAGGACTTCTGCTCTGGGTGTGCTCCATTGCCCTAGAGCTGAAAGGCGCAACGTGCAGGCTTCCTTCCAAAGGGCGAGTTGGGCCCCACAGCATCTTGCTTCCAGCTCTTTGGGAAGCTCAGAAACAACTCGCTCTGCACAGTGCTCTTACAGCCTACCGGGAACATCTCTTCCAAAGGCCTGTGAAACGCAGTTTGTTTGCAGGCCTGATCTGGCTGAAGTAGGACTTCTGCTCTGGGTGTGCTACTTTGCCCTAGAGCTGAAAGGCACAACGTGCAGGCTTCTTTCCAAAGGTTGAGCTGGGCCCCACAGCATCTTGCTTCCAGCTCTTTGGGAACCTAAGAAACAACTCGCTCTGCACAGTGCTCTTACAGCCTACCGGGAACATCTCTTCCAAAGGCCTGTGAAACGCAGTTTCTTTGCAGGCCTGATCTGGCTGAAGTAGGACTTCTGCTCTGGGTGTGCTACTTTGCCCTAGAGCTGAAAGGCACAACGTGCAGGCTTCTTTCCAAAGGGCGAGTTGGGCCCCACAGCATCTTGCTTCCAGCGCTTTGGGAAGCTAAGAAACAACTCGCTCTGCACAGTGCTCTTAGAGCCTACCGGGAACATCTCTTCCAAAGGCCTGTGAAACACAGTTTCTTTGCAGGCCTGGTCTGGCTGAAGTAGGACTTCTGCTCTGGGTGTGCTACTTTGCCCTAGAGCTGAAAGGCACAACGTGCAGGCTTCTTTCCAAAGGGCGAGTTGGGCCCCACAGCATCTTGCTTCCAGCTCTTTGGGAAGCTAAGAAACAACTCGCTCTGCACAGTGCTCTTACAGCCTACCGGGAACATCTCTTCCAAAGGCCTGTGAAACGCAGTTTGTTTGCAGGCGTGATCTGGCTGGAGTAGGACTTCTGCTCTGGGTGTACTACTTTGCCCTAGAGCTGAAAGGCACAACGTGCAGGCTTCTTTCCAAAGGGCAAGTTGGGCCCCACAGCATCTTGCTTCCAGCTCTTTGGGAAGCTAAGAAACAACTCGCTCTGCACAGTGCTCTTACAGCCTACCAGGAACATCTCTTCCAAAGGCCTGTGAAACGCAGTTTCTTTGCAGGCCTGATCTGGCTGAAGTAGGACTTCTGCTCTGGGTGTGCTACATTGCCCTAGAGCTGAAAGGCACAACGTGCAGGCTTCTTTCCAAAGGGCGAGTTGGGCCCCACAGCATCTTGCTTCCAGCTCTTTGGGAAGCTAAGAAACAACTCGCTCTGCACAGTGCTCTTACAGCCTAGCGGGAACAGCTCTTCCAAAGGCCTGTGAAACGCAGTTTCTTTGCAGGCCTGATCTGGCTGAAGTAGGACTTCTGCTCTGGGTGTGCTACTTTGCCCTAGAGCTGAAAGGCACAACGTGCAGGCTTCTTTCCAAAGGGCGAGTTGGGCCCCACAGCATCTTGCTTCCAGCTCTTTGGGAACCTAAGAAACAACTCGCTCTGCACAGTGCTCTTACAGCCTACCGGGAACATCTCTTCCAAAGGCCTGTGAAACACAGTTTCTTTGCAGGCCTGATCTGGCTGAAGTAGGACTTCTGCTCTGGGTGTGCTACTTTGCCCTAGACCTGAAAGGCACAACGTGCAGGCTTCTTTCCAAAGGGCGAGTTGGGCCCCACAGCATCTTGCTTCCAGCTCTTTGGGAAGCTAAGAAACAACTCGCTCTGCACAGTGCTCTTACAGCCTACCGGGAACATCTCTTCCAAAGGCCTGTGAAACGCAGTTTCTTTGCAGGCCTGATCTGGCTGAAGTAGGACTTCTGCTCTGGGTGTGCTACTTTGCCCTAGAGCTGAAAGGCACAACGTGCAGGCTTCTTTCCAAAGGGCGCGTTGGGCCCCACAGCATCTTGCTTCCAGCTCTTTGGGAAGCTAAGAAACAACTCGCTCTGCACAGTGCTCTTACAGCCTAGCGGGAACAGCTCTTCCAAAGGCCTGTGAAACGCAGTTTCTTTGCAGGCCTGATCTGGCTGAAGTAGGACTTCTGCTCTGGGTGTGCTACTTTGCCCTAGAGCTGAAAGGCACAACGTGCAGGCTTCTTTCCAAAGGGCGAGTTGGGCCCCACAGCATCTTGCTTCCAGCTCTTTGGGAAGCTAAGAAACAACTCGCTCTGCACAGTGCTCTTACAGCCTACCGGGAACATGTCTTCCAAAGGCCTGTGAAACGCAGTTTCTTTGCAGGCCTGATCTGGCTGAAGTAGGACTTCTGCTGTGGGTGTGCTACTTTGCCCTAGAGCTGAAAGGCACAACGTGCAGGCTTCTTTCCAAAGGGCGAGTTGGGCCCCACAGCATCTTGCTTCCAGCTCTTTGGGAAGCTGAGAAACAACTCGCTCTGCACAGTGCTCTTACAGCCTACCGGGAACATCTCTTCCAAAGGCCTGTGAAACGCAGTTTCTTTGCAGGCCTGATCTGGCTGAAGTAGGACTTCTGCTCTGGGTGTGCTACTTTGCCCTAGAGCTGAAAGGCACAACGTGCAGGCTTCCTTCCAAAGGGCGAGTTGGGCCCCACAGCATCTTGCTTCCAGCTCTTTGGGAAGCTAAGAAACAACTCGCTCTGCACAGTGCTCTTACAGCCTACCGGGAACATCTCTTCCAAAGGCCTGTGAAACACAGTTTCTTTGCAGGCCTGATCTGGCTGAAGTAGGACTTCTGCTCTGGGTGTGCTACTTTGCCCTAGACCTGAAAGGCACAACGTGCAGGCTTCTATCCAAAGGGCGAGTTGGGCCCCACAGCATCTTGCTTCCAGCTCTTTGGGAAGCTAAGAAACAACTCGCTCTGCACAGTGCTCTTACAGCCTACCGGGAACATCTCTTCCAAAGGCCTGTGAAACGCAGTTTCTTTGCAGGCCTGATCTGGCTGAAGTAGGACTTCTGCTCTGGGTGTGCTCCATTGCCCTAGAGCTGAAAGGCACAACGTGCAGGCTTCTTTCCAAAGGGCGAGTTGGGCCCCACAGCATCTTGCTTCCACCCCTTTAGGAAGCTAAGAAACAACTCGCTCTGCACAGTCCTCTTACAGCCTACCGGGAACATCTCTTCCAAAGGCCTGTGAAACACAGTGTCTTTGCAGGCCTGATCTGGCTGAAGTAGGACTTCTGCTCTGGGTGTGCTACTTTGCCCTAGAGCTGAAAGGCACAACGTGCAGGCTTCTTTCCAAGGGGCGAGTTGGGCCCCACAGCATCTTGCTTCCAGCTCTTTGGGAAGCTAAGAAACAACTCGCTCTGCACAGTGCTCTTATAGCCTACCGGGAACATCTCTTCCAAAGGCCTGTGAAACGCAGTTTCTTTGCAGGACTCATCTGGCTGAAGTAGGACTTCTGCTCTGGGTGTGCTCCATTGCCCTAGAGCTGAAAGGCACAACGAGCAGGCTTCCTTCCAAAGGGCGAGTTGGGCCCCACAGCATCTTGCTTCCAGCTCTTTGGGAAGCTAAGAAACAACTCGCTCTGCACAGTGCTCTTACAGCCTAGGGGGAACATCTCTTCCAAAGGCCTGTGAAACGCAGTTTCTTTGCAGGCCTGATCTGGCTAAAGTAGGACTTCTGCTCTGGGTGTGCTACTTTGCCCTAGAGCTGAAAGGCACAACGTGCAGGCTTCTTTCCAAAGGGCGAGTTGGGCCCCACAGCAACTTGCTTCCAGCTCTTTGGGAAGCTAAGAAACAACTCGCTCTGCACAGTGCTCTTACAGCCTACCGGGAACAGCTCTTCCAAAGGCCTGTGAAACGCAGTTTCTTTGCAGGCCTGATCTGGCTGAAGAAGGACTTCTGCTCTGGGTGTGCTACTTTGCCCTAGAGCTGAAAGGCACAACGTGCAGGCTTCTTTCCAAAGGGCGCGTTGGGCCCCACAGCATCTTGCTTCCAGCTCTTTGGGAAGCTAAGAAACAACTCGCTCTGCACAGTGCTCTTACAGCCTAGCGGGAACAGCTCTTCCAAAGGCCTGTGAAACGCAGTTTCTTTGCAGGCCTGAACTGGCTGAAGTAGGACTTCTGCTCTGGGTGTGCTACTTTGCCCTAGAGCTGAAAGGCACAACGTGCAGGCTTCTTTCCAAAGGGCGAGTTGGGCCCCACAGCATCTTGCTTCCAGCTCTTTGGGAAGCTAAGAAACAACTCGCTCTGCACAGTGCTCTTACAGCCTAGCGGGAACAGCTCTTCCAAAGGCCTGTGAAACGCAGTTTCTTTGCAGGCCTGATCTGGCTGAAGTAGGACTTCTGCTCTGGGTGTGCTACTTTGCCCTAGAGCTGAAAGGCACAACGTGCAGGCTTCTTTCCAAAGGGCGAGTTGGGCCCCACAGCATCTTGCTTCCAGCTCTTTGGGAAGCTAAGAAACAACTCGCTCTGCACAGAGCTCTTACAGCCTACCGGGAACATCTCTTCCAAAGGCCTGTGAAACACAGTTTCTTTGCAGGCCTGATCTGGCTGAAGTAGGACTTCTGCTCTGGGTGTGCTACTTTGCCCTAGACCTGAAAGGCACAATGTGCAGGCTTCTTTCCAAAGGGCGAGTTGGGCCCCACAGCATCTTGCTTCCAGCTCTTTGGGAAGCTGAGAAACAACTCGCTCTGCACAGTGCTCTTACAGCCTACCGGGAACATCTCTTCCAAAGGCCTGTGAAACGCAGTTTCTTTGCAGGCCTGATCTGGCTGAAGTAGGACTTCTGCTCTGGGTGTGCTACTTTGCCCTAGAGCTGAAAGGCACAACGTGCAGGCTTCTTTCCAAAGGGCGAGTTGGGCCCCACAGCATCTTGCTTCCAGCTCTTTGGGAAGCTAAGAAACAACTCGCTCTGCACAGTGCTCTTACAGCCTACCGGGAACATCTCTTCCAAAGGCCTGTGAAACGCAGTTTCTTTGCAGGCCTGATCTGGCTGAAGTAGGACTTCTGCTCTGGGTGTGCTACTTTGCCCTAGAGCTGAAAGGCACAACGTGCAGGCTTCTTTCCAAAGGGCGAGTTGGGCCCCACAGCATCTTGCTTCCAGCTCTTTGGGAAGCTGAGAAACAACTCGCTCTGCACAGTGCTCTTACAGCCTACCGGGAACATCTCTTCCAAAGGCCTGTGAAACGCAGTTTCTTTGCAGGCCTGATCTGGCTGAAGTAGGACTTCTGCTCTGGGTGTGCTACTTTGCCCTAGAGCTGAAAGGCACAACGTGCAGGCTTCTTTCCAAAGGGCGAGTTGGGCCCCACAGCATCTTGCTTCCAGCTCTTTGGGAAGCTAAGAAACAACTCGCTCTGCACAGTCTCTTACAGCCTACCTGGAACGTCTCTTCCAAAGGCCTGTTAATCGCAGTTTCTTTGCAGGCCTGATCTGTCTGAAGTAGGACTTCTGCTCTGGGTGTGCTACTTTGCCCTAGAGCTGAAAGGCACAACGTGCAGGCTTCTTTCCCAAGGGCGAGTTGGGCCCCACAGCATCTTGCTTCCAGCTCTTTGGGAAGCTAAGAAACAACTCGCTCTGCACAGTGCTCTTACAGCCTACCGGGAACATCTCTTCCAAAGGCCTGTGAAACGCAGTTTCTTTGCAGGCCTGATCTGGCTGAAGTAGGACTTCTGCTCTGGGTGTGCTACTTTGCCCTAGAGCTGAAAGGCACAACGTGCAGGCTTCTTTCCAAAGGGCGAGTTGGGCCCCACAGAATATTGCTTCCAGCTCTTTGGGAAGCTAAGAAACAACTCGCTCTGCACAGTGCTCTTACAGCCTACCGGGAACATCTCTTCCAAAGGCCTGTGAAACGCAGTTTCTTTGCAGGCCTGATCTGGCTGAAGTAGGACTTCTGCTCTGCGTGTGCTACTTTGCCCTAGAGCTGAAAGGCACAACGTGCAGGCTTCTTTCCAAAGGGCGAGTTGGGCCCCACAGCATCTTGCTTCCAGCGCTTTGGGAAGCTAAGAAACAACTCGCTCTGCACAGTGCTCTTAGAGCCTACCGGGAACATCTCTTCCAAAGGCCTGTGAAACACAGTTTCTTTGCAGGCCTGGTGTGGCTGAAGTAGGACTTCTGCTCTGGGTGTGCTACTTTGCCCTAGAGCTGAAAGGCACAACGTGCAGGCTTCTTTCCAAAGGGCGAGTTGGGCCCCACAGCATCTTGCTTCCAGCTCTTTGGGAAGCTAAGAAACAACTCGCTCTGCACAGTGCTCTTACAGCCTACCGGGAACATCTCTTCCAAAGGCCTGTGAAACGCAGTTTCTTTGCAGGCGTGATCTGGCTGGAGTAGGACTTCTGCTCTGGGTGTACTACTTTGCCCTAGAGCTGAAAGGCACAACGTGCAGGCTTCTTTCCAAAGGGCGAGTTGGGCCCCACAGCATATTGCTTCCAGCTCTTTGGGAAGCTAAGAAACAACTCGCTCTGCACAGTGCTCTTACAGCCTACCGGGAACATCTCTTCCAAAGGCCTGTGAAACGCAGTTTCTTTGCAGGCCTGATCTGGCTGAAGTAGGACTTCTGCTCTGGGTGTGCTCCATTGCCCTAGAGCTGAAAGGCACAACGTGCAGGCTTCTTTCCAAAGGGCGAGTTGGGCCCCACAGCATCTGGCTTCCAGCTCTTTGGGAAGCTAAGAAACAACTCGCTCTGCACAGTGCTCTTACAGCCTACCGGGAACATCTCTTCCAAAGGCCTGTGAAACGCAGTTTCTTTGCAGGCGTGATCTGGCTGGAGTAGGACTTCTGCTCTGGGTGTACTACTTTGCCCTAGAGCTGAAAGGCACAACGTGCAGGCTTCTTTCCAAAGGGCGAGTTGGGCCCCACAGCATATTGCTTCCAGCTCTTTGGGAAGCTAAGAAACAACTCGCTCTGCACAGTGCTCTTACAGCCTACCGGGAACATCTCTTCCAAAGGCCTGTGAAACGCAGTTTCTTTGCAGGCCTGATCTGGCTGAAGTAGGACTTCTGCTCTGGGTGTGCTCCATTGCCCTAGAGCTGAAAGGCACAACGTGCAGGCTTCTTTCCAAAGGGCGAGTTGGGCCCCACAGCATCTGGCTTCCAGCCCTTTAGGAAGCTAAGAAACAACTCGCTCTGCACAGTGCTCTTACAGCCTACCGGGAACATCTCTTCCAAAGGCCTGTGAAACACAGTGTCTTTGAAGGGCTGGTCTGGCTGAAGTAGGACTTCTGCTCTGGGTGTGCTACTTTGCCCTAGAGCTGAAAGGCACAACGTGCAGGCTTCTTTCCAAAGGGCGAGTTGGGCCCCACAGCATCTTGCTTCCAGCTCTTTGGGAAGCTAAGAAACAACTCGCTCTGCACAGTGCTCTTATAGCCTACCGGGAACATCTCTTCCAAAGGCCTGTGAAACGCAGTTTCTTTGCAGGCCTGATCTGGCTGAAGTAGGACTTCTGCTCTGGGTGTGCTACTTTACCCTAGAGCTGAAAGGCACAAAGTGCACGCTTCTTTCCAAAGGGCGAGTTGGGCCCCACAGCATCTTGCTTCCAGCTCTTTGGGAAGCTAAGAAACAACTCGCTCTTCACAGTGCTCTTACAGCCTACCGGGAACATCTCTTCCCAAGGACTGTGAAACGCAGTTTCTTTGCAGGCCTGATCTGGCTGAAGTAGGACTTCTGCTCTGGGTGTGCTCCATTGCCCTAGAGCTGAAAGGCACAACGTGCAGGCTTCCTTCCAAATGGCGAGTTGGGCCCCACAGCATCTTGCTTCCAGCTCTTTGGGAAGCTAAGAAACAACTCGCTCTGCACAGTGGTCTTACAGCCTAGTGGGAACATCTCTTCCAAAGGCCTGTGAAACGCAGTTTCTTTGCAGGACTCATCTGGCTGAAGTAGGACTTCTGCTCTGGGTGTGCTACTTTGTCCTAGAGCTGAAAGGCACAACGTGCAGGCTTCTTTCCAAAGGGCGAGTTGGGCCCCACAGCATCTTGCTTCCAGCTCTTTGGGAAGCTAAGAAACAACTCGCTCTGCACAGTGCTCTTACAGCCTAGGGGGAACATCTCTTCCCAAGGCCTGTGAAACGCAGTTTCTTTGCAGGCCTGATCTGGCTGAACTAGGACTTCTGCTCTGGGTGTGCTACTTTGCTCTAGAGCTGAAAGGCACAACGTGCAGGCTTCTTTCCAAAGGGCGAGTTGGGCCCCACAGCATCTTGCTTCCAGCTCTTTGGGAAGCTGATAAACAACTCGCTCTGCACAGTGCTCTTACAGCCTACCGGGAACATCTCTTCCAAAGGCCTGTGAAACGCAGTTTCTTTGCAGGCGTGATCTGGCTGAAGTAGGACTTCTGCTTTGGGTGTGCTACTTTGCCCTAGAGCTGAAAGGCACAACGTGCAGGCTTCTTTCCAAAGGGCGAGTTGGGCCCCACAGCATCTTGCTTCCAGCTCTTTGGGAAGCTGAGAAACAACTCGCTCTGCACAGTGCTCTTACAGCCTACGGGGAACATCTCTTCCAAAGGCCTGTGAAACGCAGTTTCTTTGCAGGCCTGATCTGGCTGAAGTAGGACTTCTGCTCTGGGTGTGCTACTTTGCCCTAGAGCTGAAAGGCACAACGTGCAGGCTTCTTTCCAAAGGGCGCGTTGGGCCCCACAGCATCTTGCTTCCAGCTCTTTGGGAAGCTAAGAAACAACTCGCTCTGCACAGTGCTCTTACAGCCTAGCGGGAACAGGTCTTCCAAAGGCCTGTGAAACGCAGTTTCTTTGCAGGCCTGATCTGGCTGAAGTAGGACTTCTGCTCTGGGTGTGCTACTTTGCCCTAGAGCTGAAAGGCACAACGTGCAGGCTTCTTTCCAAAGGGCGAGTTGGGCCCCACAGCATCTTGCTTCCAGCTCTTTGGGAAGCTAAGAAACAACTCGCTCTGCACAGTGCTCTTACAGCCTACCGGGAACATCTCTTCCAAAGGCCTGTGAAACACAGTTTCTTTGCAGGCCTGATCTGGCTGAAGTAGGACTTCTGCTCTGGGTGTGCTGCTTTGCCCTAGAGCTGAAAGGCACAACGTGCAGGCTTCTTTCCAAAGGGCGAGTTGGGCCCCACAGCATCTTGCTTCCAGCTCTTTGGGAAGCTAAGAAACAACTCGCTCTTCACAGTGCTCTTACAGCCTACCGGGAACATCTCTTCCAAAGGCCTGTGAAACGCAGTTTCTTTGCAGGCCAGATCTGGCTGAAGTAGGACTTCTGCTCTGGGTGTGCTCCATTGCCCTAGAGCTGAAAGGCACAACGTGCAGGCTTCTTTCCAAAGGGCGAGTTGGGCCCCACAGCATCTGGCTTCCAGCCCTTTAGGAACTAAGAAACAACTCGCTCTGCACAGTGCTCTTACAGCCTACCGGGAACATCTCTTCCAAAGGCCTGTGAAACACAGTGTCTTTGAAGGGCTGGTCTGGCTGAAGTAGGACTTCTGCTCTGGGTGTGCTACTTTGCCCTAGAGCTGAAAGGCACAACGTGCAGGCTTCTTTCCAAGGGGCGAGTTGGGCCCCACAGCCTCTTGCTTCCAGCTCTTTGGGAAGCTAAGAAACAACTCGCTCTGCACAGTGCTCTTATAGCCTACCGGGAACATCTCTTCCAAAGGCCTGTGAAACGCAGTTTCTTTGCAGGCCTGATCTGGCTGAAGTAGGACTTCTGCTCTGGGTGTGCTACTTTACCCTAGAGCTGAAAGGCACAAAGTGCACGCTTCTTTCCAATGGGCGAGTTGGGCCCCACAGCATCTTGCTTCCAGCTCTTTGGGAAGCTAAGAAACAACCCGCTCTGCACAGTGCTCTTACAGCCTCCGGGGAACATCTTGTCCAAAGGCCTGTGAAACGCAGTTTCTTTGCAGGCCTGATCTGGCTGAAGTAGGACTTCTGCTCTGGGTGTGCTACTTTGCCCTAGAGCTGAAAGGCACAACGTGCAGGCTTCTTTCCAAAGGGCGAGTTGGGCCCCACAGCATCTTGCTTCCAGCTCTTTGGGAAGCTAAGAAACAACTCGCTCTTCACAGTGCTCTTACAGCCTACCGGGAACATCTCTTCCAAAGGCCTGTGAAACGCAGTTTCTTTGCAGGCCTGATCTGGCTGAAGAAGGACTTCTGCTCTGGGTGTGCTCCATTGCCCTAGAGCTGAAAGGCACAACGTGCAGGCTTCCTTCCAAATGGCGTGTTGGGCCCCACAGCATCTTGCTTCCAGCTCTTTGGGAAGCTAAGAAACAACTCGCTCTGCACAGTGGTCTTACAGCCTAGTGGGAACATCTCTTCCAAAGGCCTGTGAAACGCAGTTTCTTTGCAGGACTCATCTGGCTGAAGTAGGACTTCTGCTCTGGGTGTGCTACTTTGCCCTAGAGCTGAAAGGCACAACGTGCAGGCTTCTTTCCAAAGGGCGAGTTGGGCCCCACAGCATCTTGCTTCCAGCTCTTTGGGAAGCTAAGAAACAACTCGCTCTGCACAGTGCTCTTACAGCCTAGGGGGAACATCTCTTCCAAAGGCCTGTGAAACGCAGTTTCTTTGCAGGCCTGATCTGGCTGAACTAGGACTTCTGCTCTGGGTGTGCTCCATTGCCCTAGAGCTGAAAGGCACAACGTGCAGGCTTCCTTCCAAAGGGCGAGTTGGGCCCCACAGCATCTTGCTTCCAGCTCTTTGGGAAGGTAAGAAACAACTCGCTCTGCACAGTGGTCTTACAGCCTAGTGGGAACATCTCTTCCAAAGGCCTGTGAAACGCAGTTTCTTTGCAGGACTCATCTGGCTGAAGTAGGACTTCTGCTCTAGGTGTGCTCCTTTGCCCTAGAGATGAAAGGCACAACGTGCAGGCTTCTTTCCAAAGGGCGAGTTGGGCCCCACAGCATCTTGCTTCCAGCTCTTTGGGAAGCTAAGAAACAACTCGCTCTGCACAGTTCTCTTATAGCCTACCGGGAACATCTCTTCCAAAGGCCTGTGAAACGCAGTTTCTTTGCTGGACTCATCTGGCTGAAGTAGGACTTCTGCTCTGGGTGTGCTCCATTGCCCTAGAGCTGAAAGGCACAACGTGCAGGCTTCCTTCCAAAGGGCGAGTTGGGCCCCACAGCATCTTGCTTCCAGCTCTTTGGGAAGCTAAGAAACAACTCGCTCTGCACAGTGCTCTTACAGCCTAGTGGGAACATCTCTTCCAAAGGCCTGTGAAACGCAGTTTCTTTGCAGGCCTGATCTGGCTGAAGTAGGACTTCTGCTCTGGGTGTGCTACTTTGCTCTAGAGCTGAAAGGCACAACGTGCAGGCTTCCTTCCAAATGGCGAGTTGGGCCCCACAGGATCTTGCTTCCAGCTCTTTGGGAAGCTAAGAAACAACTCGCTCTGAACAGTGGTCTTACAGCCTAGTGGGAACATCTCTTCCAAAGGCCTGTGAAACGCAGTTTCTTTGCAGGACTCATCTGGCTGAAGTAGGACTTCTGCTCTGGGTGTGCTATTTTGCCCTAGAGCTGAAAGGCACAACGTGCAGGCTTCTTTCCAAAGGGCGAGTTGGGCCCCACAGCATCTTGCTTCCAGCTCTTTGGGAAGCTAAGAAACAACTCGCTCTGCACAGTGCTCTTACAGCCTAGGGGGAACATCTCTTCCCAAGGCCTGTGAAACGCAGTTTCTTTGCAGGCCTGATATGGCTGAAGTAGGACTTCTGCTCTGGGTGTGCTACTTTGCTCTAGAGCTGAAAGGCACAACGTGCAGGCTTCTTTCCAAAGGGCGAGTTGGGCCCCACAGCATCTTGCTTCCAGCTCTTTGGGAAGCTGATAAACAACTCGCTCTGCACAGTGGTCTTACAGCCTACCGGGAACATCTCTTCCAAAGGCCTGTGAAACGCAGTTTCTTTGCAGGCGTGATCTGGCTGAAGTAGGACTTCTGCTTTGGGTGTGCTACTTTGCCCTATAGCTGAAAGGCACAACGTGCAGGCTTCTTTCCAAAGGGCGAGTTGGGCCCCACAGCATCTTGCTTCCAGCTCTTTGGGAAGCTGAGAAACAACTCGCTCTGCACAGTGCTCTTACAGCCTACCGGGAACATCTCTTCCAAAGGCCTGTGAAACGCAGTTTCTTTGCAGGCCTGATCTGGCTGAAGTAGGACTTCTGCTCTGGGTGTGCTACTTTGCCCTAGAGCTGAAAGGCACAACGTGCAGGCTTCTTTCCAAAGGGCGCGTTGGGCCCCACAGCATCTTGCTTCCAGCTCTTTGGGAAGCTAAGAAACAACTCGCTCTGCACAGTGCTCTTACAGCCTAGCGGGAACAGCTCTTCCAAAGGCCTGTGAAACGCAGTTTCTTTGCAGGCCTGATCTGGCTGAAGTAGGACTTCTGCTCAGGGTGTGCTACTTTGCCCTAGAGCTGAAAGGCACAACGTGCAGGCTTCTTTCCAAAGGGCGAGTTGGGCCCCACAGCATCTTGCTTCCAGCTCTTTGGGAAGCTAAGAAACAACTCGCTCTGCACAGTGCTCTTACAGCCTAGCGGGAACAGCTCTTCCAAAGGCCTGTGAAACGCAGTTTCTTTGCAGGCCTGATCTGGCTGAAGTAGGACTTCTGCTCTGGGTGTGCTACTTTGCCCTAGAGCTGAAAGGCACAACGTGCAGGCTTCTTTCCAAAGGGCGAGTTGGGCCCCACAGCATCTTGCTTCCAGCTCTTTGGGAAGCTAAGAAACAACTCGCTCTGCACAGTGCTCTTACAGCCTACCGGGAACATCTCTTCCAAAGGCCTGTGAAACGCAGTTTCTTTGCAGGCCTGATCTGGCTGAAGTAGGACTTCTGCTCTGGGTGTGCTGCTTTGCCCTAGAGCTGAAAGGCACAACGTGCAGGCTTCTTTCCAAAGGGCGAGTTGGGCCCCACAGCATCTGGCTTCCAGCCCTTTAGGAAGCTAAGAAACAACTCGCTCTGCACAGTGCTCTTACAGCCTACCGGGAACATCTCTTCCAAAGGCCTGTGAAACACAGTGTCTTTGAAGGGCTGGTCTGGCTGAAGTAGGACTTCTGCTCTGGGTGTGCTACTTTGCCCTAGAGCTGAAAGGCACAACGTGCAGGCTTCTTTCCAAAGGGCGCGTTGGGCCCCACAGCATCTTGCTTCCAGCTCTTTGGGAAGCTAAGAAACAACTCGCTCTGCACAGTGCTCTTACAGCCTAGCGGGAACAGCTCTTCCAAAGGCATGTGAAACGCAGTTTCTTTGCAGGACTCATCTGGCTGAAGTAGGACTTCTGCTCTGGGTGTGCTACTTTGCCCTAGAGCTGAAAGGCACAACGTGCAGGCTTCTTTCCAAAGGGCGAGTTGGGCCCCACAGCATCTTGCTTCCAGCTCTTTGGGAAGCTAAGAAACAACTCGCTCTGCACAGTGCTCTTACAGCCTACCGGGAACATCTCTTCCAAAGGCCTGTGAAATGCAGTTTCTTTGCAGGCCTGATCTGGCTGAAGTAGGACTTCTGCTCTGGGTGTGCTGCTTTGCCCTAGAGCTGAAAGGCACAACGTGCAGGCTTCTTTCCAAAGGGCGAGTTGGGCCCCACAGCATCTTGCTTCCAGCTCTTTGGGAAGCTAAGAAACAACTCGCTCTGCACAGTGCTCTTACAGCCTACCGGGAACATCTCTTCCAAAGGCCTGTGAAACGCAGTTTCTTTGCAGGCCAGATCTGGCTGAAGTAGGACTTCTGCTCTGGGTGTGCTCCATTGCCCTAGAGCTGAAAGGCACAACGTGCAGGCTTCTTTCCAAAGGGCGAGTTGGGCCCCACAGCATCTGGCTTCCAGCCCTTTAGGAAGCTAAGAAACAACTCGCTCTGCACAGTGCTCTTACAGCCTACCGGGAACATCCCTTCCAAAGGCCTGTGAAACACAGTGTCTTTGAAGGGCTGGTCTGGCTGAAGTAGGACTTCTGCTCTGGGTGTGCTACTTTGCCCTAGAGCTGAAAGGCACAACGTGCAGGCTTCTTTCCAAGGGGCGAGTTGGGCCCCACAGCATCTTGCTTCCAGCTCTTTGGGAAGCTAAGAAACAACTCGCTCTGCACAGTGCTCTTATAGCCTACCGGGAACATCTCTTCCAAAGGCCTGTGAAACGCAGTTTCTTCGCAGGCCTGATCTGGCTGTAGTAGGACTTCTGCTCTGGGTGTGCTACTTTACCCTAGAGCTGAAAGGCACAAAGTGCACGCTTCTTTCCAAAGGGCGAGTTGGGCCCCACAGCATCTTGCTTCCAGCTCTTTGGGAAGCTAAGAAACAACCCGCTCTGCACAGTGCTCTTACAGCCTACGGGGAACATCTTGTCCAAAGGCCTGTGAAACGCAGTTTCTTTGCAGGCCTGATCTGGCTGAAGTAGGACTTCTGCTCTGGGTGTGCTACTTTGCCCTAGAGCTGAAAGGCACAACGTGCAGGCTTCTTTCCAAAGGGCGAGTTGGGCCCCACAGCATCTTGCTTCCAGCTCTTTGGGAAGCTAAGAAACAACTCGCTCTTCACAGTGCTCTTACAGCCTACCGGGAACATCTCTTCCCAAGGCCTGTGAAACGCAGTTTCTTTGCAGGCCTGATCTGGCTGAAGTAGGACTTCTGCTCTGGGTGTGCTCCATTGCCCTAGAGCCGAAAGGCACAACGTGCAGGCTTCCTTCCAAATGGCGAGTTGGGCCCCACAGCATCTTGCTTCCAGCTCTTTGGGAAGCTAAGAAACAACTCGCTCTGCACAGTGGTCTTACAGCCTAGTGGGAACATCTCTTCCAAAGGCCTGTGAAACGCAGTTTCTTTGCAGGACTCATCTGGCTGAAGTAGGACTTCTGCTCTGGGTGTGCTACTTTGCCCTAGAGCTGAAAGGCACAACGTGCAGGCTTCTTTCCAAAGGGCGAGTTGGGCCCCACAGCATCTTGCTTCCAGCTCTTTGGGAAGCTAAGAAACAACTCGCTCTGCACAGTGCTCTTACAGCCTAGGGGGAACATCTCTTCCCAAGGTCTGTGAAACGCAGTTTCTTTGCAGGCCTGATCTGGCTGAACTAGGACTTCTGCTCTGGGTGTGCTACTTTGCTCTAGAGCTGAAAGGCACAACGTGCAGGCTTCTTTCCAAAGGGCGAGTTGGGCCCCACAGCATCTTGCTTCCAGCTCTTTGGGAAGCTGATAAACAACTCGCTCTGCACAGTGGTCTTACAGCCTACCAGGAACATCTCTTCCAAAGGCCTGTGAAACACAGTGTCTTTGCAGGCGTGATCTGGCTGAAGTAGGACTTCTGCTTTGGGTGTGCTACTTTGCCCTAGAGCTGAAAGGCACAACGTGCAGGCTTCTTTCCAAAGGGCGAGTTGGGCCCCACAGCATCTTGCTTCCAGCTCTTTGGGAAGCTGAGAAACAACTCGCTCTGCACAGTGCTCTTACAGCCTACCGGGAACATCTCTTCCAAAGGCCTGTGAAACGCAGTTTCTTTGCAGGCCTGATCTGGCTGAAGTAGGACTTCTGCTCTGGGTGTGCTACTTTGCCCTAGAGCTGAAAGGCACAACGTGCAGGCTTCTTTCCAAAGGGCGCGTTGGGCCCCACAGCATCTTGCTTCCAGCTCTTTGGGAAGCTAAGAAACAACTCGCTCTGCACAGTGCTCTTACAGCCTAGCGGGAACAGCTCTTCCAAAGGCATGTGAAACGCAGTTTCTTTGCAGGACTCATCTGGCTGAAGTAGGACTTCTGCTCTGGGTGTGCTACTTTGCCCTAGAGCTGAAAGGCACAACGTGCAGGCTTCTTTCCAAAGGGCGAGTTGGGCCCCACAGCATCTTGCTTCCAGCTCTTTGGGAAGCTAAGAAACAACTCGCTCTGCACAGTGCTCTTACAGCCTACCGGGAACATCTCTTCCAAAGGCCTGTGAAATGCAGTTTCTTTGCAGGCCTGATCTGGCTGAAGTAGGACTTCTGCTCTGGGTGTGCTGCTTTGCCCTAGAGCTGAAAGGCACAACGTGCAGGCTTCTTTCCAAAGGGCGAGTTGGGCCCCACAGCATCTTGCTTCCAGCTCTTTGGGAAGCTAAGAAACAACTCGCTCTGCACAGTGCTCTTACAGCCCACCGGGAACATCTCTTCCAAAGGCCTGTGAAACGCAGTTTCTTTGCAGGACTCATCTGGCTGAAGTAGGACTTCTGCTCTGGGTGTGCTCCATTGCCCTAGAGCTGAAAGGCACAACGTGCAGGCTTCCTTCCAAAGGGCGAGTTGGGCCCCACAGCATCTTGCTTCCAGCTCTTTGGGAAGCTAAGAAACAACTCGCTCTGCACAGTGCTCTTACAGCCTAGGGGGAACATCTCTTCCAAAGGCCTGTGAAACGCAGTTTCTTTGCAGGCCAGATCTGGCTGAAGTAGGACTTCTGCTCTGGGTGTGCTCCATTGCCCTAGAGCTGAAAGGCACAACGTGCAGGCTTCTTTCCAAAGGGCGAGTTGGGCCCCACAGCATCTGGCTTCCAGCCCTTTAGGAACTAAGAAACAACTCGCTCTGCACAGTGCTCTTACAGCCTACCGGGAACATCTCTTCCAAAGGCCTGTGAAACACAGTGTCTTTGAAGGGCTGGTCTGGCTGAAGTAGGACTTCTGCTCTGGGTGTGCTACTTTGCCCTAGAGCTGAAAGGCACAACGTGCAGGCTTCTTTCCAAGGGGCGAGTTGGGCCCCACAGCCTCTTGCTTCCAGCTCTTTGGGAAGCTAAGAAACAACTCGCTCTGCACAGTGCTCTTATAGCCTACCGGGAACATCTCTTCCAAAGGCCTGTGAAACGCAGTTTCTTTGCAGGCCTGATCTGGCTGAAGTAGGACTTCTGCTCTGGGTGTGCTACTTTACCCTAGAGCTGAAAGGCACAAAGTGCACGCTTCTTTCCAATGGGCGAGTTGGGCCCCACAGCATCTTGCTTCCAGCTCTTTGGGAAGCTAAGAAACAACCCGCTCTGCACAGTGCTCTTACAGCCTACGGGGAACATCTTGTCCAAAGGCCTGTGAAACGCAGTTTCTTTGCAGGCCTGATCTGGCTGAAGTAGGACTTCTGCTCTGGGTGTGCTACTTTGCCCTAGAGCTGAAAGGCACAACGTGCAGGCTTCTTTCCAAAGGGCGAGTTGGGCCCCACAGCATCTTGCTTCCAGCTCTTTGGGAAGCTAAGAAACAACTCGCTCTTCACAGTGCTCTTACAGCCTACCGGGAACATCTCTTCCCAAGGCCTGTGAAACGCAGTTTCTTTGCAGGCCTGATCTGGCTGAAGAAGGACTTCTGCTCTGGGTGTGCTCCATTGCCCTAGAGCTGAAAGGCACAACGTGCAGGCTTCCTTCCAAATGGCGTGTTGGGCCCCACAGCATCTTGCTTCCAGCTCTTTGGGAAGCTAAGAAACAACTCGCTCTGCACAGTGGTCTTACAGCCTAGTGGGAACATCTCTTCCAAAGGCCTGTGAAACGCAGTTTCTTTGCAGGACTCATCTGGCTGAAGTAGGACTTCTGCTCTGGGTGTGCTACTTTGCCCTAGAGCTGAAAGGCACAACGTGCAGGCTTCTTTCCAAAGGGCGAGTTGGGCCCCACAGCATCTTGCTTCCAGCTCTTTGGGAAGCTAAGAAACAACTCGCTCTGCACAGTGCTCTTACAGCCTAGGGGGAACATCTCTTCCAAAGGCCTGTGAAACGCAGTTTCTTTGCAGGCCTGATCTGGCTGAACTAGGACTTCTGCTCTGGGTGTGCTCCATTGCCCTAGAGCTGAAAGGCACAACGTGCAGGCTTCCTTCCAAAGGGCGAGTTGGGCCCCACAGCATCTTGCTTCCAGCTCTTTGGGAAGGTAAGAAACAACTCGCTCTGCACAGTGGTCTTACAGCCTAGTGGGAACATCTCTTCCAAAGGCCTGTGAAACGCAGTTTCTTTGCAGGACTCATCTGGCTGAAGTAGGACTTCTGCTCTGGGTGTGCTCCTTTGCCCTAGAGATGAAAGGCACAACGTGCAGGCTTCTTTCCAAAGGGCGAGTTGGGCCCCACAGCATCTTGCTTCCAGCTCTTTGGGAAGCTAAGAAACAACTCGCTCTGCACAGTTCTCTTATAGCCTACCGGGAACATCTCTTCCAAAGGCCTGTGAAACGCAGTTTCTTTGCTGGACTCATCTGGCTGAAGTAGGACTTCTGCTCTGGGTGTGCTCCATTGCCCTAGAGCTGAAAGGCACAACGTGCAGGCTTCCTTCCAAAGGGCGAGTTGGGCCCCACAGCATCTTGCTTCCAGCTCTTTGGGAAGCTAAGAAACAACTCGCTCTGCACAGTGCTCTTACAGCCTAGTGGGAACATCTCTTCCAAAGGCCTGTGAAACGCAGTTTCTTTGCAGGCCTGATCTGGCTGAAGTAGGACTTCTGCTCTGGGTGTGCTACTTTGCTCTAGAGCTGAAAGGCACAACGTGCAGGCTTCCTTCCAAATGGCGAGTTGGGCCCCACAGGATCTTGCTTCCAGCTCTTTGGGAAGCTAAGAAACAACTCGCTCTGAACAGTGGTCTTACAGCCTAGTGGGAACATCTCTTCCAAAGGCCTGTGAAACGCAGTTTCTTTGCAGGACTCATCTGGCTGAAGTAGGACTTCTGCTCTGGGTGTGCTATTTTGCCCTAGAGCTGAAAGGCACAACGTGCAGGCTTCTTTCCAAAGGGCGAGTTGGGCCCCACAGCATCTTGCTTCCAGCTCTTTGGGAAGCTAAGAAACAACTCGCTCTGCACAGTGCTCTTACAGCCTAGGGGGAACATCTCTTCCCAAGGCCTGTGAAACGCAGTTTCTTTGCAGGCCTGATATGGCTGAAGTAGGACTTCTGCTCTGGGTGTGCTACTTTGCTCTAGAGCTGAAAGGCACAACGTGCAGGCTTCTTTCCAAAGGGCGAGTTGGGCCCCACAGCATCTTGCTTCCAGCTCTTTGGGAAGCTGATAAACAACTCGCTCTGCACAGTGGTCTTACAGCCTACCGGGAACATCTCTTCCAAAGGCCTGTGAAACGCAGTTTCTTTGCAGGCGTGATCTGGCTGAAGTAGGACTTCTGCTTTGGGTGTGCTACTTTGCCCTATAGCTGAAAGGCACAACGTGCAGGCTTCTTTCCAAAGGGCGAGTTGGGCCCCACAGCATCTTGCTTCCAGCTCTTTGGGAAGCTGAGAAACAACTCGCTCTGCACAGTGCTCTTACAGCCTACCGGGAACATCTCTTCCAAAGGCCTGTGAAACGCAGTTTCTTTGCAGGCCTGATCTGGCTGAAGTAGGACTTCTGCTCTGGGTGTGCTACTTTGCCCTAGAGCTGAAAGGCACAACGTGCAGGCTTCTTTCCAAAGGGCGCGTTGGGCCCCACAGCATCTTGCTTCCAGCTCTTTGGGAAGCTAAGAAACAACTCGCTCTGCACAGTGCTCTTACAGCCTAGCGGGAACAGCTCTTCCAAAGGCCTGTGAAACGCAGTTTCTTTGCAGGCCTGATCTGGCTGAAGTAGGACTTCTGCTCAGGGTGTGCTACTTTGCCCTAGAGCTGAAAGGCACAACGTGCAGGCTTCTTTCCAAAGGGCGAGTTGGGCCCCACAGCATCTTGCTTCCAGCTCTTTGGGAAGCTAAGAAACAACTCGCTCTGCACAGTGCTCTTACAGCCTAGCGGGAACAGCTCTTCCAAAGGCCTGTGAAACGCAGTTTCTTTGCAGGCCTGATCTGGCTGAAGTAGGACTTCTGCTCTGGGTGTGCTACTTTGCCCTAGAGCTGAAAGGCACAACGTGCAGGCTTCTTTCCAAAGGGCGAGTTGGGCCCCACAGCATCTTGCTTCCAGCTCTTTGGGAAGCTAAGAAACTACTCGCTCTGCACAGTGCTCTTACAGCCTACCGGGAACATCTCTTCCAAAGGCCTGTGAAACGCAGTTTCTTTGCAGGCCTGATCTGGCTGAAGTAGGACTTCTGCTCTGGGTGTGCTGCTTTGCCCTAGAGCTGAAAGGCACAACGTGCAGGCTTCTTTCCAAAGGGCGAGTTGGGCCCCACAGCATCTGGCTTCCAGCCCTTTAGGAAGCTAAGAAACAACTCGCTCTGCACAGTGCTCTTACAGCCTACCGGGAACATCTCTTCCAAAGGCCTGTGAAACACAGTGTCTTTGAAGGGCTGGTCTGGCTGAAGTAGGACTTCTGCTCTGGGTGTGCTACTTTGCCCTAGAGCTGAAAGGCACAACGTGCAGGCTTCTTTCCAAAGGGCGCGTTGGGCCCCACAGCATCTTGCTTCCAGCTCTTTGGGAAGCTAAGAAACAACTCGCTCTGCACAGTGCTCTTACAGCCTAGCGGGAACAGCTCTTCCAAAGGCATGTGAAACGCAGTTTCTTTGCAGGACTCATCTGGCTGAAGTAGGACTTCTGCTCTGGGTGTGCTACTTTGCCCTAGAGCTGAAAGGCACAACGTGCAGGCTTCTTTCCAAAGGGCGAGTTGGGCCCCACAGCATCTTGCTTCCAGCTCTTTGGGAAGCTAAGAAACAACTCGCTCTGCACAGTGCTCTTACAGCCTACCGGGAACATCTCTTCCAAAGGCCTGTGAAATGCAGTTTCTTTGCAGGCCTGATCTGGCTGAAGTAGGACTTCTGCTCTGGGTGTGCTGCTTTGCCCTAGAGCTGAAAGGCACAACGTGCAGGCTTCTTTCCAAAGGGCGAGTTGGGCCCCACAGCATCTTGCTTCCAGCTCTTTGGGAAGCTAAGAAACAACTCGCTCTGCACAGTGCTCTTACAGCCTACCGGGAACATCTCTTCCAAAGGCCTGTGAAACGCAGTTTCTTTGCAGGCCAGATCTGGCTGAAGTAGGACTTCTGCTCTGGGTGTGCTCCATTGCCCTAGAGCTGAAAGGCACAACGTGCAGGCTTCTTTCCAAAGGGCGAGTTGGGCCCCACAGCATCTGGCTTCCAGCCCTTTAGGAAGCTAAGAAACAACTCGCTCTGCACAGTGCTCTTACAGCCTACCGGGAACATCCCTTCCAAAGGCCTGTGAAACACAGTGTCTTTGAAGGGCTGGTCTGGCTGAAGTAGGACTTCTGCTCTGGGTGTGCTACTTTGCCCTAGAGCTGAAAGGCACAACGTGCAGGCTTCTTTCCAAGGGGCGAGTTGGGCCCCACAGCATCTTGCTTCCAGCTCTTTGGGAAGCTAAGAAACAACTCGCTCTGCACAGTGCTCTTATAGCCTACCGGGAACATCTCTTCCAAAGGCCTGTGAAACGCAGTTTCTTCGCAGGCCTGATCTGGCTGTAGTAGGACTTCTGCTCTGGGTGTGCTACTTTACCCTAGAGCTGAAAGGCACAAAGTGCACGCTTCTTTCCAAAGGGCGAGTTGGGCCCCACAGCATCTTGCTTCCAGCTCTTTGGGAAGCTAAGAAACAACCCGCTCTGCACAGTGCTCTTACAGCCTACGGGGAACATCTTGTCCAAAGGCCTGTGAAACGCAGTTTCTTTGCAGGCCTGATCTGGCTGAAGTAGGACTTCTGCTCTGGGTGTGCTACTTTGCCCTAGAGCTGAAAGGCACAACGTGCAGGCTTCTTTCCAAAGGGCGAGTTGGGCCCCACAGCATCTTGCTTCCAGCTCTTTGGGAAGCTAAGAAACAACTCGCTCTTCACAGTGCTCTTACAGCCTACCGGGAACATCTCTTCCCAAGGCCTGTGAAACGCAGTTTCTTTGCAGGCCTGATCTGGCTGAAGTAGGACTTCTGCTCTGGGTGTGCTCCATTGCCCTAGAGCCGAAAGGCACAACGTGCAGGCTTCCTTCCAAATGGCGAGTTGGGCCCCACAGCATCTTGCTTCCAGCTCTTTGGGAAGCTAAGAAACAACTCGCTCTGCACAGTGGTCTTACAGCCTAGTGGGAACATCTCTTCCAAAGGCCTGTGAAACGCAGTTTCTTTGCAGGACTCATCTGGCTGAAGTAGGACTTCTGCTCTGGGTGTGCTACTTTGCCCTAGAGCTGAAAGGCACAACGTGCAGGCTTCTTTCCAAAGGGCGAGTTGGGCCCCACAGCATCTTGCTTCCAGCTCTTTGGGAAGCTAAGAAACAACTCGCTCTGCACAGTGCTCTTACAGCCTAGGGGGAACATCTCTTCCCAAGGCCTGTGAAACGCAGTTTCTTTGCAGGCCTGATCTGGCTGAACTAGGACTTCTGCTCTGGGTGTGCTACTTTGCTCTAGAGCTGAAAGGCACAACGTGCAGGCTTCTTTCCAAAGGGCGAGTTGGGCCCCACAGCATCTTGCTTCCAGCTCTTTGGGAAGCTGATAAACAACTCGCTCTGCACAGTGGTCTTACAGCCTACCAGGAACATCTCTTCCAAAGGCCTGTGAAACACAGTGTCTTTGCAGGCGTGATCTGGCTGAAGTAGGACTTCTGCTTTGGGTGTGCTACTTTGCCCTAGAGCTGAAAGGCACAACGTGCAGGCTTCTTTCCAAAGGGCGAGTTGGGCCCCACAGCATCTTGCTTCCAGCTCTTTGGGAAGCTGAGAAACAACTCGCTCTGCACAGTGCTCTTACAGCCTACCGGGAACATCTCTTCCAAAGGCCTGTGAAACGCAGTTTCTTTGCAGGCCTGATCTGGCTGAAGTAGGACTTCTGCTCTGGGTGTGCTACTTTGCCCTAGAGCTGAAAGGCACAACGTGCAGGCTTCTTTCCAAAGGGCGCGTTGGGCCCCACAGCATCTTGCTTCCAGCTCTTTGGGAAGCTAAGAAACAACTCGCTCTGCACAGTGCTCTTACAGCCTACCGGGAACATCTCTTCCAAAGGCCTGTGAAACGCAGTTTCTTTGCAGGCCAGATCTGGCTGAAGTAGGACTTCTGCTCTGGGTGTGCTCCATTGCCCTAGAGCTGAAAGGCACAACGTGCAGGCTTCTTTCCAAAGGGCGAGTTGGGCCCCACAGCATCTGGCTTCCAGCCCTTTAGGAAGCTAAGAAACAACTCGCTCTGCACAGTGCTCTTACAGCCTACCGGGAACATCCCTTCCAAAGGCCTGTGAAACACAGTGTCTTTGAAGGGCTGGTCTGGCTGAAGTAGGACTTCTGCTCTGGGTGTGCTACTTTGCCCTAGAGCTGAAAGGCACAACGTGCAGGCTTCTTTCCAAGGGGCGAGTTGGGCCCCACAGCATCTTGCTTCCAGCTCTTTGGGAAGCTAAGAAACAACTCGCTCTGCACAGTGCTCTTATAGCCTACCGGGAACATCTCTTCCAAAGGCCTGTGAAACGCAGTTTCTTCGCAGGCCTGATCTGGCTGTAGTAGGACTTCTGCTCTGGGTGTGCTACTTTACCCTAGAGCTGAAAGGCACAAAGTGCACGCTTCTTTCCAAAGGGCGAGTTGGGCCCCACAGCATCTTGCTTCCAGCTCTTTGGGAAGCTAAGAAACAACCCGCTCTGCACAGTGCTCTTACAGCCTACGGGGAACATCTTGTCCAAAGGCCTGTGAAACGCAGTTTCTTTGCAGGCCTGATCTGGCTGAAGTAGGACTTCTGCTCTGGGTGTGCTACTTTGCCCTAGAGCTGAAAGGCACAACGTGCAGGCTTCTTTCCAAAGGGCGAGTTGGGCCCCACAGCATCTTGCTTCCAGCTCTTTGGGAAGCTAAGAAACAACTCGCTCTGCACAGTGCTCTTACAGCCTACCGGGAACATCTCTTCCCAAGGCCTGTGAAACGCAGTTTCTTTGCAGGCCTGATCTGGCTGAAGTAGGACTTCTGCTCTGGGTGTGCTCCATTGCCCTAGAGCCGAAAGGCACAACGTGCAGGCTTCCTTCCAAATGGCGAGTTGGGCCCCACAGCATCTTGCTTCCAGCTCTTTGGGAAGCTAAGAAACAACTCGCTCTGCACAGTGGTCTTACAGCCTAGTGGGAACATCTCTTCCAAAGGCCTGTGAAACGCAGTTTCTTTGCAGGACTCATCTGGCTGAAGTAGGACTTCTGCTCTGGGTGTGCTACTTTGCCCTAGAGCTGAAAGGCACAACGTGCAGGCTTCTTTCCAAAGGGCGAGTTGGGCCCCACAGCATCTTGCTTCCAGCTCTTTGGGAAGCTAAGAAACAACTCGCTCTGCACAGTGCTCTTACAGCCTAGGGGGAACATCTCTTCCCAAGGCCTGTGAAACGCAGTTTCTTTGCAGGCCTGATCTGGCTGAACTAGGACTTCTGCTCTGGGTGTGCTACTTTGCTCTAGAGCTGAAAGGCACAACGTGCAGGCTTCTTTCCAAAGGGCGAGTTGGGCCCCACAGCATCTTGCTTCCAGCTCTTTGGGAAGCTGATAAACAACTCGCTCTGCACAGTGGTCTTACAGCCTACCAGGAACATCTCTTCCAAAGGCCTGTGAAACACAGTGTCTTTGCAGGCGTGATCTGGCTGAAGTAGGACTTCTGCTTTGGGTGTGCTACTTTGCCCTAGAGCTGAAAGGCACAACGTGCAGGCTTCTTTCCAAAGGGCGAGTTGGGCCCCACAGCATCTTGCTTCCAGCTCTTTGGGAAGCTGAGAAACAACTCGCTCTGCACAGTGCTCTTACAGCCTACCGGGAACATCTCTTCCAAAGGCCTGTGAAACGCAGTTTCTTTGCAGGCCTGATCTGGCTGAAGTAGGACTTCTGCTCTGGGTGTGCTACTTTGCCCTAGAGCTGAAAGGCACAACGTGCAGGCTTCTTTCCAAAGGGCGCGTTGGGCCCCACAGCATCTTGCTTCCAGCTCTTTGGGAAGCTAAGAAACAACTCGCTCTGCACAGTGCTCTTACAGCCTAGCGGGAACAGCTCTTCCAAAGGCATGTGAAACGCAGTTTCTTTGCAGGACTCATCTGGCTGAAGTAGGACTTCTGCTCTGGGTGTGCTACTTTGCCCTAGAGCTGAAAGGCACAACGTGCAGGCTTCTTTCCAAAGGGCGAGTTGGGCCCCACAGCATCTTGCTTCCAGCTCTTTGGGAAGCTAAGAAACAACTCGCTCTGCACAGTGCTCTTACAGCCTACCGGGAACATCTCTTCCAAAGGCCTGTGAAATGCAGTTTCTTTGCAGGCCTGATCTGGCTGAAGTAGGACTTCTGCTCTGGGTGTGCTGCTTTGCCCTAGAGCTGAAAGGCACAACGTGCAGGCTTCTTTCCAAAGGGCGAGTTGGGCCCCACAGCATCTTGCTTCCAGCTCTTTGGGAAGCTAAGAAACAACTCGCTCTGCACAGTGCTCTTACAGCCCACCGGGAACATCTCTTCCAAAGGCCTGTGAAACGCAGTTTCTTTGCAGGACTCATCTGGCTGAAGTAGGACTTCTGCTCTGGGTGTGCTCCATTGCCCTAGAGCTGAAAGGCACAACGTGCAGGCTTCCTTCCAAAGGGCGAGTTGGGCCCCACAGCATCTTGCTTCCAGCTCTTTGGGAAGCTAAGAAACAACTCGCTCTGCACAGTGCTCTTACAGCCTAGGGGGAACATCTCTTCCAAAGGCCTGTGAAACGCAGTTTCTTTGCAGGCCTGATCTGGCTGA
Source organism: Equus caballus (assembly GCF_041296265.1). NCBI lineage: Eukaryota > Metazoa > Chordata > Mammalia > Perissodactyla > Equidae > Equus > Equus caballus. Next base: position 31,131,804 of record NC_091689.1, read on the forward strand.
AGTAGGACTTCTGCTCTGGGTGTGCTCCTTTGCTCTAGAGCTGAAAGGCACAACGTGCAGGCTTCTTTCCAAAGGGCGAGTTGGGCCCCACAGCATCTTGCTTCCAGCTCTTTGGGAAGCTCAGAAACAACTCGCTCTGCACAGTGCTCTTACAGCCTACCGGGAACATCTCTTCCAAAGGCCTGTGAAACGCAGTTTCTTTGCAGGCCTGATCTGGCTGAAGTAGGACTTCTGCTCTGGGTGTGCTACTTTGCCCTAGAGCTGAAAGGCACAACGTGCAGGCTTCTTTCCAAAGGGCGAGTTGGGCCCCACAGCATCTTGCTTCCAGCTCTTTGGGAAGCTGAGAAACAACTCGCTCTGCACAGTGCTCTTACAGCCTACCGGGAACATCTCTTCCAAAGGCCTGTGAAACGCAGTTTCTTTGCAGGCCTGATCTGGCTGAAGTAGGACTTCTGCTCTGGGTGTGCTACTTTGCCCTAGAGCTGAAAGGCACAACGTGCAGGCTTCTTTCCAAAGGGCGCGTTGGGGCCCACAGCATCTTGCTTCCAGCTCTTTGGGAAGCTAAGAAACAACTCGCTCTGCACAGTGCTCTTACAGCCTAGCGGGAACAGCTCTTCCAAAGGCCTGTGCAACGCAGTTTCTTTGCAGGCCTGATCTGGCTGAAGTAGGACTTCTGCTCTGGGTGTGCTACTTTACCCTAGAGCTGAAAGGCGCAACGTGCAGGCTTCTTTCCAAAGGGCGAGTTGGGCCCCACAGCATCTTGCTTCCAGCTCTTTGGGAAGCTAAGAAACAACTCGCTCTGCACAGTGCTCTTACAGCCTACCGGGAACATCTCTTCCAAAGGCCTGTGAAACGCAGTTTCTTTGCAGGCCTGATCTGGCTGAAGTAGGACTTCTGCTCTGGGTGTGCTACTTTGCCCTAGAGCTGAAAGGCACAACGTGCAGGCTTCTTTCCAAAGGGCGAGTTGGGCCCCACAGCATCTTGCTTCCAGCTCTTTGGGAAGCTGAGAAACAACTCGCTCTGCACAGTGCTCTTACAGCCTACCGGGAACATCTCTTCCAAAGGCCTGTGAAACGCAGTTTCTTTGCAGGCCTGATCTGGCTGAAGTAGGACTTCTGCTCTGGGTGTGCTCCATTGCCCTAGAGCTGAAAGGCACAATGTGCAGGCTTCTTTCCAAAGGGCGAGTTGGGCCCCACAGCATCTGGCTTCCAGCCCTTTAGGAAGCTAAGAAACAACTCGCTCTGCACAGTGCTCTTACAGCCTACCGGGAACATCTCTTCCAAAGGCCTGTGAAACACAGTGTCTTTGAAGGGCTGGTCTGGCTGAAGTAGGACTTCTGCTCTGGGTGTGCTACTTTGCCCTAGAGCTGAAAGGCACAACGTGCAGGCTTCTTTCCAAGGGGCGAGTTGGGCCCCACAGCATCTTGCTTCCAGCTCTTTGGGAAGCTAAGAAACAACTCGCTCTGCACAGTGCTCTTATAGCCTACCGGGAACATCTCTTCCAAAGGCCTGTGAAACGCAGATTCTTTGCAGGCCTGATCTGGCTGAAGTAGGACTTCTGCTCTGGGTGTGCTACTTTACCCTAGAGCTGAAAGGCACAAAGTGCACGCTTCTTTCCAAAGGGCGAGTTGGGCCCCACAGCATCTTGCTTCCAGCTCTTTGGGAAGCTAAGAAACAACTCGCTCTGCACAGTGCTCTTACAGCCTACCGGGAACATCTCTTCCAAAGGCCTGTGAAACGCAGTTTCTTTGCAGGACTCATCTGGCTGAAGTAGGACTTCTGCTCTGGGTGTGCTCCATTGCCCTAGAGCTGAAAGGCACAACGTGCAGGCTTCCTTCCAAAGGGCGAGTTGGGCCCCACAGCATCTTGCTTCCAGCTCTTTGGGAAGCTAAGAAACAACTCGCTCTGCACAGTGCTCTTACAGCCTAGGGGGAACATCTCTTCCAAAGGCCTGTGAAACGCAGTTTCTTTGCAGGCCTGATCTGGCTGAAGTAGGACTTCTGCTCTGGGTGTGCTCCTTTGCTCTAGAGCTGAAAGGCACAACGTGCAGGCTTCTTTCCAAAGGGCGAGTTGGGCCCCACAGCATCTTGCTTCCAGCTCTTTGGGAAGCTCAGAAACAACTCGCTCTGCACAGTGCTCTTACAGCCTACCGGGAACATCTCTTCCAAAGGCCTGTGAAACGCAGTTTCTTTGCAGGCCTGATCTGGCTGAAGTAGGACTTCTGCTCTGGGTGTGCTACTTTGCCCTAGAGCTGAAAGGCACAACGTGCAGGCTTCTTTCCAAAGGGCGAGTTGGGCCCCACAGCATCTTGCTTCCAGCTCTTTGGGAAGCTGAGAAACAACTCGCTCTGCACAGTGCTCTTACAGCCTACCGGGAACATCTCTTCCAAAGGCCTGTGAAACGCAGTTTCTTTGCAGGCCTGATCTGGCTGAAGTAGGACTTCTGCTCTGGGTGTGCTCCATTGCCCTAGAGCTGAAAGGCACAATGTGCAGGCTTCTTTCCAAAGGGCGAGTTGGGCCCCACAGCATCTGGCTTCCAGCCCTTTAGGAAGCTAAGAAACAACTCGCTCTGCACAGTGCTCTTACAGCCTACCGGGAACATCTCTTCCAAAGGCCTGTGAAACACAGTGTCTTTGAAGGGCTGGTCTGGCTGAAGTAGGACTTCTGCTCTGGGTGTGCTACTTTGCCCTAGAGCTGAAAGGCACAACGTGCAGGCTTCTTTCCAAGGGGCGAGTTGGGCCCCACAGCATCTTGCTTCCAGCTCTTTGGGAAGCTAAGAAACAACTCGCTCTGCACAGTGCTCTTATAGCCTACCGGGAACATCTCTTCCAAAGGCCTGTGAAACGCAGATTCTTTGCAGGCCTGATCTGGCTGAAGTAGGACTTCTGCTCTGGGTGTGCTACTTTACCCTAGAGCTGAAAGGCACAAAGTGCACGCTTCTTTCCAAAGGGCGAGTTGGGCCCCACAGCATCTTGCTTCCAGCTCTTTGGGAAGCTAAGAAACAACTCGCTCTGCACAGTGCTCTTACAGCCTACGGGGAACATCTTGTCCAAAGGCCTGTGAAACGCAGTTTCTTTGCAGGCCTGATCTGGCTGAAGTAGGACTTCTGCTCTGGGTGTGCTACTTTGCCCTAGAGCTGAAAGGCACAACGTGCAGGCTTCTTTCCAAAGGGCGAGTTGGGCCCCACAGCATCTTGCTTCCAGCTCTTTGGGAAGCTAAGAATCAACTCGCTCTTCACAGTGCTCTTACAGCCTACCGGGAACATCTCTTCCCAAGGCCTGTGAAACGCAGTTTCTTTGCAGGCCTGATCTGGCTGAAGTAGGACTTCTGCTCTGGGTGTGCTCCATTGCCCTAGAGCTGAAAGGCACCTCGTGCAGGCTTCCTTCCAAGGGGCGAGTTGGGCCCCACAGCATCTTGCTTCCAGCTCTTTGGGAAGCTAAGAAACAACTCGCTCTGCACAGTGGTCTTACAGCCTAGTGGGAACATCTCTTCCAAAGGCCTGTGAAACGCAGTTTCTTTGCAGGACTCATCTGGCTGAAGTAGGACTTCTGCTCTGGGTGTGCTACTTTGCCCTAGAGCTGAAAGGCACAACGTGCAGGCTTCTTTCCAAAGGGCGAGTTGGGCCCCACAGCATCTTGCTTCCAGCTCTTTGGGAAGCTAAGAAACAACTCGCTCTGCACAGTTATCTTATAGCCTACCGGTAACATCTCTTCCAAAGGCCTGTGAAACGCAGTTTCTTTGCAGGACTCATCTGGCTGAAGTAGAACTTCTGCTCTGGGTGTGCTCCATTGCCCTAGAGCTGAAAGGCACAACGCGCAGGCTTCCTTCCAAAGGGCGAGTTGGGCCCCACAGCATCTTGCTTCCAGCTCTTTGGGAAGCTAAGAAACAACTCGCTCTCCACAGTGCTCTTACAGCCTAGGGGGAACATCTCTTCCAAAGGCCTGTGAAACGCAGTTTCTTTGCAGGCCTGATCTGGCTGAAGTAGGACTTCTGCTCTGGGTGTGCTACTTTGCTCTAGAGCTGAAAGGCACAACGTGCAGGCTTCTTTCCAAAGGGCGAGTTGGGCCCCACAGCATCTTGCTTCCAGCTCTTTGGGAAGCTGAGAAACAACTCGCTCTGCACAGTGCTCTTACAGCCTACCGGGAACATCTCTTCCAAAGGCCTGTGAAACGCAGTTTCTTTGCAGGCCTGATCTGGCTGAAGTAGGACTTCTGCTCTGGGTGTGCTACTTTTCCCTAGAGCTGAAAGGCGCAACGTGCAGGCTTCTTTCCAAAGGGCGAGTTGGGCCCCACAGCATCTTGCTTCCAGCTCTTTGGGAAGCTAAGAAACAACTCGCTCTGCACAGTGCTCTTACAGCCTACCGGGAACATCTCTTCCAAAGGCCTGTGAAACGCAGTTTCTTTGCAGGCCTGATCTGGCTGAAGTAGGACTTCTGCTCTGGGTGTGCTACTTTGCCCTAGAGCTGAAAGGCACAACGTGCAGGCATCTTTCCAAAGGGCGAGTTGGGCCCCACAGAATCTTGCTTCCAGCTCTTTGGGAAGCTGAGAAACAACTCGCTCTGCACAGTGCTCTTACAGCCTACCGGGAACATCTCTTCCAAAGGCCTGTGAAACGCAGTTTCTTTGCAGGCCTGATCTGGCTGAAGTAGGACTTCTGCTCTGGGTGTGCTCCATTGCCCTAGAGCTGAAAGGCACAATGTGCAGGCTTCTTTCCAAAGGGCGAGTTGGGCCCCACAGCATCTGGCTTCCAGCCCTTTAGGAAGCTAAGAAACAACTCGCTCTGCACAGTGCTCTTACAGCCTACCGGGAACATCTCTTCCAAAGGCCTGTGAAACACAGTGTCTTTGAAGGGCTGGTCTGGCTGAAGTAGGACTTCTGCTCTGGGTGTGCTACTTTGCCCTAGAGCTGAAAGGCACAACGTGCAGGCTTCTTTCCAAGGGGCGAGTTGGGCCCCACAGCATCTTGCTTCCAGCTCTTTGGGAAGCTAAGAAACAACTCGCTCTGCACAGTGCTCTTATAGCCTACCGGGAACATCTCTTCCAAAGGCCTGTGAAACGCAGATTCTTTGCAGGCCTGATCTGGCTGAAGTAGGACTTCTGCTCTGGGTGTGCTACTTTACCCTAGAGCTGAAAGGCACAAAGTGCACGCTTCTTTCCAAAGGGCGAGTTGGGCCCCACAGCATCTTGCTTCCAGCTCTTTGGGAAGCTAAGAAACAACCCGCTCTGCACAGTGCTCTTACAGCCTACGGGGAACATCTTGTCCAAAGGCCTGTGAAACGCAGTTTCTTTGCAGGCCTGATCTGGCTGAAGTAGGACTTCTGCTCTGGGTGTGCTACTTTGCCCTAGAGCTGAAAGGCACAACGTGCAGGCTTCTTTCCAAAGGGCGAGTTGGGCCCCACAGCATCTTGCTTCCAGCTCTTTGGGAAGCTAAGAAACAACTCGCTCTGCACAGTGCTCTTACAGCCTACCGGGAACATCTCTTCCCAAGGCCTGTGAAACGCAGTTTCTTTGCAGGCCTGATCTGGCTGAAGTAGGACTTCTGCTCTGGGTGTGCTCCATTGCCCTAGAGCTGAAAGGAACAACGTGCAGGCTTCCTTCCAAAGGGCGAGTTGGGCCCCACAGCATCTTGCTTCCAGCTCTTTGGGAAGCTAAGAAACAACTCGCTCTGCACAGTGGTCTTACAGCCTAGTGGGAACATCTCTTCCAAAGGCCTGTGAAACGCAGTTTCTTTGCAGGACTCATCTGGCTGAAGTAGGACTTCTGCTCTGGGTGTGCTACTTTGCCCTAGAGCTGAAAGGCACAACGTGCAGGTTTCTTTCCAAAGGGCGAGTTGGGCCCCACAGCATCTTGCTTCCAGCTCTTTGGGAAGCTAAGAAACAACTCGCTCTGCACAGTTCTCTTATAGCCTACCGGGAACATCTCTTCCAAAGGCCTGTGAAACGCAGTTTCTTTGCAGGACTCATCTGGCTGAAGTAGGACTTCTGCTCTGGGTGTGCTCCATTGCCCTAGAGCTGAAAGGCACAACGTGCAGGCTTCCTTCCAAAGGGCGAGTTGGGCCCCACAGCATCTTGCTTCCAGCTCTTTGGGAAGCTAAGAAACAACTCGCTCTGCACAGTGCTCTTACAGCCTAGGGGGAACATCTCTTCCAAAGGCCTGTGAAACGCAGTTTCTTTGCAGGCCTGATCTGGCTGAAGTAGGACTTCTGCTCTGGGTGTGCTACTTTGCTCTAGAGCTGAAAGGCACAACGTGCAGGCTTCTTTCCAAAGGGCGAGTTGGGCCCCACAGCATCTTGCTTCCAGCTCTTTGGGAAGCTGATAAACAACTCGCTCTGCACAGTGGTCTTACAGCCTACCGGGAACATCTCTTCCAAAGGCCTGTGAAACGCAGTTTCTTTGCAGGCCTGATCTGGCTGAAGTAGGACTTCTGCTTTGGGTGTGCTACTTTGCCCTAGAGCTGAAAGGCACAACGTGCAGGCTTCTTTCCAAAGGGCGAGTTGGGCCCCACAGCATCTTGCTTCCAGCTCTTTGGGAAGCTGAGAAACAACTCGCTCTGCACAGTGCTCTTACAGCCTACCGGGAACATCTCTTCCAAAGGCCTGTGAAACGCAGTTTCTTTGCAGGCCTGATCTGGCTGAAGTAGGACTTCTGCTCTGGGTGTGCTACTTTGCCCTAGAGCTGAAAGGCACAACGTGCAGGCTTCTTTCCAAAGGGCGAGTTGGGCCCCACAGCATCTTGCTTCCAGCTCTTTGGGAAGCTGAGAAACAACTCGCTCTGCACAGTGCTCTTACAGCCTACCGGGAACATCTCTTCCAAAGGCCTGTGAAATGCAGTTTCTTTGCAGGCCTCATCTGGCTGAAGTAGGACTTCTGCTCTGGGTGTGCTCCATTGCCCTAGAGCTGAAAGGCACAACGTGCAGGCTTCTTTCCAAAGGGCGAGTTGGGCCCCACAGCATCTTGCTTCCAGCTCTTTGGGAAGCTAAGAAACAACTCGCTCTGCACAGTGCTCTTACAGCCTACCGGGAACATCTCTTCCCAAGGCCTGTGAAACGCAGTTTCTTTGCAGGCCTGATCTGGCTGAACTAGGACTTCTGCTCTGGGTGTGCTCCATTGCCCTAGAGCTGAAAGGCACAACGTGCAGGCTTCCTTCCAAAGGGCGAGTTGGGCCCCACAGCATCTTGCTTCCAGCTCTTTGGGAAGGTAAGAAACAACTCGCTCTGCACAGTGGTCTTACAGCCTAGTGGGAACATCTCTTCCAAAGGCCTGTGAAACGCAGTTTCTTTGCAGCACGCATCTGGCTGAAGTAGGACTTCTGCTCTGGGTGTGCTCCATTGCCCTAGAGCTGAAAGGCACAACGTGCAGGCTTCCTTCCAAAGGGCGAGTTGGGCCCCACAGCATCTTGCTTCCAGCTCTTTGGGAAGCTAAGAAACAACTCGCTCTGCACAGTGCTCTTATAGCCTACCGGAAACATCTCTTCCAAAGGCCTGTGAAACGCAGTTTCTTTGCAGGCCTGATCTGGCTGAAGTAGGACTTCTGCTCTGGGTGTGCTACTTTACCCTAGAGCTGAAAGGCACAAAGTGCACGCTTCTTTCCAAAGGGCGAGTTAGGCCCCACAGCATCTTGCTTCCAGCTCTTTGGGAAGCTAAGAAACAACCCGCTCTGCACAGTGCTCTTACAGCCTACGGGGAACATCTTGTCCAAAGGCCTGTGAAACGCAGTTTCTTTGCAGGCCTGATCTGGCTGAAGTAGGATTTCTGCTCTGGGTGTGCTACTTTGCCCTAGAGCTGAAAGGCACAACGTGCAGGCTTCTTTCCAAAGGGCGAGTTGGGCCCCACAGCATCTTGCTTCCAGCTCTTTGGGAAGCTAAGAAACAACTCGCTCTTCACAGTGCTCTTACAGCCTACCGGGAACATCTCTTCCCAAGGCCTGTGAAACGCAGTTTCTTTGCAGGCCTGATCTGGCTGAAGTAGGACTTCTGCTCTGGGTGTGCTCCATTGCCCTAGAGCTGAAAGGCACAACGTGCAGGCTTCCTTCCAAATGGCGAGTTGGGCCCCACAGCATCTTGCTTCCAGCTCTTTGGGAAGCTAAGAAACAACTCGCTCTGCACAGTGGTCTTACAGCCTAGTGGGAACATCTCTTCCAAAGGCCTGTGAAACGCAGTTTCTTTGCAGGACTCATCTGGCTGAAGTAGGACTTCTGCTCTGGGTGTGCTACTTTGCCCTAGAGCTGAAAGGCACAACGTGCAGGCTTCTTTCCAAAGGGCGAGTTGGGCCCCACAGCATCTTGCTTCCAGCTCTTTGGGAAGCTAAGAAACAACTCGCTCTGCACAGTGCTCTTACAGCCTAGGGGGAACATCTCTTCCCAAGGCCTGTGAAACGCAGTTTCTTTGCAGGCCTGATCTGGCTGAAGTAGGACTTCTGCTCTGGGTGTGCTACTTTGCTCTAGAGCTGAAAGGCACAACGTGCAGGCTTCTTTCCAAAGGGCGAGTTGGGACCCACAGCATCTTGCTTCCAGCTCTTTGGGAAGCTGATAAACAACTCGCTCTGCACAGTGGTCTTACAGCCTACCGGGAACATCTCTTCCAAAGGCCTGTGAAACGCAGTTTCTTTGCAGGCGTGATCTGGCTGAAGTAGGACTTCTGCTTTGGGTGTGCTACTTTGCCCTAGAGCTGAAAGGCACAACGTGCAGGCTTCTTTCCAAAGGGCGAGTTGGGCCCCACAGCATCTTGCTTCCAGCTCTTTGGGAAGCTGAGAAACAACTCGCTCTGCACAGTGCTCTTACAGCCTACCGGGAACATCTCTTCCAAAGGCCTGTGAAACGCAGTTTCTTTGCAGGCCTGATCTGGCTGAAGTAGGACTTCTGCTCTGGGTGTGCTACTTTGCCCTAGAGCTGAAAGGCACAACGTGCAGGCTTCTTTCCAAAGGGCGAGTTGGGCCCCACAGCATCTTGCTTCCAGCTCTTTGGGAAGCTGAGAAACAACTCGCTCTGCACAGTGCTCTTACAGCCTACCGGGAACATCTCTTCCAAAGGCCTGTGAAACGCAGTTTCTTTGCAGGCCTGATCTGGCTGAAGTAGGACTTCTGCTCTGGGTGTGCTACTTTGCCCTAGAGCTGAAAGGCACAACGTGCAGGCTTCTTTCCAAAGGGCGAGTTGGGGCCCACAGCATCTTGCTTCCAGCTCTTTGGGAAGCTAAGAAACAACTCGCTCTGCACAGTGCTCTTACAGCCTAGCGGGAGCAGCTCTTCCAAAGGCCTGTGAAACGCAGTTTCTTTGCAGGCCTGATCTGGCTGAAGTAGGACTTCTGCTCTGGGTGTGCTACTTTGCCCTAGAGCTGAAAGGCACAACGTGCAGGCTTCTTTCCAAAGGGCGAGTTGGGCCCCACAGCATCTTGCTTCCAGCTCTTTGGGAAGCTAAGAAACAACTCGCTCTGCACAGTGCTCTTACAGCCTACCGGGAACATCTCTTCCAAAGGCCTGTGAAACGCAGTTTCTTTGCAGGCCTGATCTGGCTGAAGTAGGACTTCTGCTCTGGGTGTGCTACTTTGCCCTAGAGCTGAAAGGCACAACGTGCAGGCTTCTTTCCAAAGGGCGAGTTCGGCCCCACAGAATCTTGCTTCCAGCTCTTTGGGAAGCTGAGAAACAACTCGCTCTGCACAGTGCTCTTACAGCCTACCGGGAACATCTCTTCCAAAGGCCTGTGAAACGCAGTTTCTTTGCAGGCCTGATCTGGCTGAAGTAGGACTTCTGCTCTGGGTGTGCTCCATTGCCCTAGAGCTGAAAGGCACAATGTGCAGGCTTCTTTCCAAAGGGCGAGTTGGGCCCCACAGCATCTGGCTTCCAGCCCTTTAGGAAGCTAAGAAACAACTCGCTCTGCACAGTGCTCTTACAGCCTACCGGGAACATCTCTTCCAAAGGCCTGTGAAACACAGTGTCTTTGAAGGGCTGGTCTGGCTGTAGTAGGACTTCTGCTCTGGGTGTGCTACTTTGCCCTAGAGCTGAAAGGCACAACGTGCAGGCTTCTTTCCAAGGGGCGAGTTGGGCCCCACAGCATCTTGCTTCCAGCTCTTTGGGAAGCTAAGAAACAACTCGCTCTGCACAGTGCTCTTATAGCCTACCGGGAACATCTCTTCCAAAGGCCTGTGAAACGCAGATTCTTTGCAGGCCTGCTCTGGCTGAAGTAGGACTTCTGCTCTGGGTGTGCTACTTTACCCTAGAGCTGAAAGGCACAAAGTGCACGCTTCTTTCCAAAGGGCGAGTTGGGCCCCACAGCATCTTGCTTCCAGCTCTTTGGGAAGCTAAGAAACAACCCGCTCTGCACAGTGCTCTTACAGCCTACGGGGAACATCTTGTCCAAAGGCCTGTGAAACGCAGTTTCTTTGCAGGCCTGATCTGGCTGAAGTAGGACTTCTGCTCTGGGTGTGCTACTTTGCCCTAGAGCTGAAAGGCACAACGTGCAGGCTTCTTTCCAAAGGGCGAGTTGGGCCCCACAGCATCTTGCTTCCAGCTCTTTGGGAACCTAAGAAACAACTCGCTCTGCACAGTGCTCTTACAGCCTACTGGGAACATCTCTTACAAAGGTCTGTGAAACGCAGTTTCTTTGCAGGCCTGGTCTGGCTGAAGTAGGACTTCTGCTCTGGGTGTGCTACTTTGCCCTAGAGCTGAAAGGCACAACGTGCAGGCTTCTTTCCAAAGGCCGAATTGGGCCCCACAGCATCTTGCTTCCAGCTCTTTGGGAAGCTAAGTAACAACTCGCTCTGCACAGTGCTCTTACAGCCTAGTGGGAACATCTCTTCCAAAGGCCTGTGAAACGCAGTTTCTTTGCAGGCCTGATCTGGCTGAAGTAGGACTTCTGCTCTGGGTGTGCTACTTTGCCCTAGAGCTGAAAGGCACAACGTGCAGGCTTCTTTCCAAAGGGCGAGTTGGGCCCCACAGCATCTTGCTTCCAGCTCTTTGGGAAGCTAAGAAACAACTCGCTCTGCACAGTGCTCTTACAGCCTACCGGGAACATCTCTTCCAAAGGCCTGTGAAACGCAGTTTCTTTGCAGGCCTGGTCTGGCTGAAGTAGGACTTCTGCTCTGGGTGTGCTACTTTGCCCTAGAGCTGAAAGGCACAACGTGCAGGCTTCTTTCCAAAGGGCGAGTTGGGCCCCACAGCATCTTGCTTCCAGCTCTTTGGGAAGCTAAGAAACAACTCGCTCTGCACAGTGCTCTTACAGCCTAGTGGGAAATCTCTTCCAAAGGCCTGCGAAATGCACTTTCTTTGCAGGCCTGATCTGGCTGAAGTAGGGCTTCTGCTCTGGGTGTGCTACATTGCCCTAGAGCTGAAAGGCACAACGTGCAGGCTTCTTTCCAAAGGGCGAGTTGGGCCCCACAGCATCTTGCTTCCAGCTCTTTGGGAAGCTAAGAAAGAACTCGCTCTGCACAGTGCTCTTACAGCCTACCGGGAACATCTCTTCCAAAGGCCTGTGAAACGCAGTTTCTTTGCAGGCCTGATCTGGCTGAAGTAGGACTTCTGCTCTGGGTGTGCTACTTTGCCCTAGAGCTGAAAGGCACAACGTGCAGGCTTCTTTCCAAAGGGCGAGTTGGGCCCCACAGCATCTTGCTTCCAGCTCTTTGTGAAGCTAGGAAACAACTCGCTCTGCACAGTGCTCTTACAGCCTACCGGGAACATCTCTTCCAAAGGCCTGTGAAACGCAGTTTCTTTGCAGGCCTGATCTGGCTGAAGTAGGACTTCTGCTCTGGGTGTGCTACTTTGCCCTATAGCTGAAAGGCACAACGTGCAGGCTTCTTTCCAAAGGGCGAGTTGGGCCCCACAGCATCTTGCTTCCAGCTCTTTGGGAAGCTAAGAAACAACTCGCTCTGCACAGTGCTCTTACAGCCTACCGGGAACATCTCTTCCAAAGGTCTGTGAAACGCAGTTTCTTTGCAGGCCTGGTCTGGCTGAAGTAGGACTTCTGCTCTGGGTGTGCTACTTTGCCCTAGAGCTGAAAGGCACAACGTGCAGGCTTCTTTCCAAAGGGCGAGTTGGGCCCCACAGCATCTTGCTTCCAGCTCTTTGGGAAGCTAAGAAACAACTCGCTCTGCACAGTGCTCTTACAGCCTACCGGGAACATCTCTTCCAAAGGCCTGTGAAACGCAGTTTCTTTGCAGGCCTGGTCTGGCTGAAGTAGGACTTCTGCTCTGGGTGTGCTACTTTGCCCTAGAGCTGAAAGGCACAACGTGCAGGCTTCTTTCCAAAGGGCAAGTTGGGCCCCACAGCATCTTGCTTCCAGCTCTTTGGGAAGCTAAGAAACAACTCGCTCTGCACAGTGCTCTTACAGCCTAGTGGGAACATCTCTTCCAAAGGCCTGTGAAACGCACTTACTTTGCAGGCCTGATCTGGCTGAAGTAGGGCTTCTGCTCTGGGTGTGCTACATTGCCCTAGAGCTGAAAGGCACAACGTGCAGGCTTCTTTCCAAAGGGCGAGTTGGGCCCCACAGCATCTTGCTTCCAGCTCTTTGGGAAGCTAAGAAACAAGTCGCTCTGCACAGTGCTCTTACAGCCTACCGGGAACATCTCTTCCAAAGGCCTGTGAAACGCAGTTTCTTTGCAGGCCTGATCTGGCTGAAGTAGGACTTCTGCTCTTGGTGTGCTACTTTGCCCTAGAGCTGAAAGGCACAACGTGCAGGCTTCTTTCCAAAGGGCGAGTTGGGCCCCACAGCATCTTGCTTCCAGCTCTTTGGGTAGCTAAGAAACAACTCGCTCTGCACAGTGCTCTTACAGCCTAGTGGGAACATCTCTTCCCAAGGGTTGTGAAACGCAGTTTGTTTGCAGGCCTGATCTGGCTGAAGTTGGACTTCTGCTCTGGGTCTGCTACTTTGCCCTAGAGCTGAAAGGCACAACGTGCAGGCTTCTTTGCAAATGGCGAGTTGGGCCCCACAGCATCTTGCTTCCAGCTCTTTGGGAAGCTAAGAAACAACTCGCTCTGCACAGTGCTCTTACAGGCTAGTGGGAACACATGTTCCAAAGGCCTGTGAAACGCAGTTTCTTTGCAGGCCTGATCTGGCTGAAGTAGGACTTCTGCTCTGGGTGTGCTACTTTGCCCTAGAGCTGAAAGGCACAACATGCAGGCTTCTTTCCAAAGGGCGAGTTGGGCCCCACAGCATCTTGCTTCCAGCTCTTTGGGAACCTAAGAAACAACTCGCTCTGCACAGTGCTCTTACAGCCTACTGGGAACATCTCTTCCAAAGGTCTGTGAAACGCAGTTTCTTTGCAGGCCTGGTCTGGCTGAAGTAGGACTTCTGCTCTGGGTGTGCTACTTTGCCCTAGAGCTGAAAGGCACAACGTGCAGGCTTCTTTCCAAAGGCCGAGTTGGGCCCCACAGCATCTTGCTTCCAGCTCTTTGGGAAGCTAAGTAACAACTCGCTCTGCACAGTGCTCTTACAGCCTACCGGGAACATCTCTTCCAAAGGCCTGTGAAACGCAGTTTCTTTGCAGGCCTGATCTGGCTGAAGTAGGACTTCTGCTCTGGGTGTGCTACTTTGCCCTAGAGCTGAAAGGCACAACGTGCAGGCTTCTTTCCAAAGGGCGAGTTGGGCCCCACAGCATCTTGCTTCCAGCTCTTTGGGAAGCTAAGAAACAACTCGCTCTGCACAGTGCTCTTACAGCCTACCGGGAACATCTCTTCCAAAGGCCTGTGAAACGCAGTTTCTTTGCAGGCCTGGTCTGGCTGAAGTAGGACTTCTGCTCTGGGTGTGCTACTTTGCCCTAGAGCTGAAAGGCACAACGTGCAGGCTTCTTTCCAAAGGGCGAGTTGGGCCCCACAGCATCTTGCTTCCAGCTCTTTGGGAAGCTAAGAAACAACTCGCTCTGCACAGTGCTCTTACAGCCTAGTGGGAACATCTCTTCCAAAGGCCTGTGAAATGCACTTTCTTTGCAGGCCTGATCTGGCTGAAGTAGGGCTTCTGCTCTGGGTGTGCTACATTGCCCTAGAGCTGAAAGGCACAACGTGCAGGCTTCTTTCCAAAGGGCGAGTTGGGCCCCACAGCATCTTGCTTCCAGCTCTTTGGGAAGCTAAGAAACAACTCGCTCTGCACAGTGCTCTTACAGCCTACCGGGAACATCTCTTCCAAAGGCCTGTGAAACGCAGTTTCTTTGCAGGCCTGATCTGGCTGTAGTAGGACTTCTGCTCTGGGTGTGCTACTTTGCCCTAGAGCTGAAAGGCACAACGTGCAGGCTTCTTTCCAAAGGGCGAGTTGGGCCCCACAGCACCTTGCTTCCAGCTCTTTGCGAAGCTAGGAAACAACTCGCTCTGCACAGTGCTCTTACAGCCTACCGGGAACATCTCTTCCAAAGGCCTGTGAAACGCAGTTTCTTTGCAGGCCTGATCTGGCTGAAGTAGGACTTCTGCTCTGGGTGTGCTACTTTGCCCTATAGCTGAAAGGCACAACGTGCAGGCTTCTTTCCAAAGGGCGAGTTGGGCCCCACAGCATCTTGCTTCCAGCTCTTTGGGAAGCTAAGTAACAACTCGCTCTGCACAGTGCTCTTACAGCCTAGTGGGAACATCTCTTTCAAAGGCCTGTGAAACGCAGTATCTTTGCAGGCCTGATCTGGCTGAAGTAGGACTTCTTCTCTGGGTGTGCTCCATTGCCCTAGAGCTGAAAGGCACAACGTACAGGCTTCTTTCCAAAGGGCGAGTTGGGCCCCACAGCATGTTGCTTCCAGCTCTTTGGGAAGCTGAGAAACAACTCGCTCTGTACAGTGCTCTTACAGCCTACCGGGAACATCTCTTGCAAAGGCCTGTGAAACGCAGTTTCTTTGCAGGCCTGATCTGGCTGAAGTAGGACTTCTGCTCTAGGTGTGCTACATTGCCCTAGAGCTGAAAGGCACAACGTGCTGGCTTCTTTCCAAAGGGCGATTTGGGCCCCACAGCATCTTGCTTCCAGCTCTTTGGGAAGCTAAGAAACAACTCGCTCTGCACAGTGCTCTTACAGCCTACCGGGAACATCTCTTCCAAAGGCCTGTGAAACGCAGTTTCTTTGCAGGCCTGATCTGGCTGAAGTAGGACTTCTGCTCTGGGTGTGCTACTTTGCCCTAGAGCTGAAAGGCACAACGTGCAGGGTTCTTTCCAAAGGGCGAGTTGGGCCCCACAGCATCTTGCTTCCAGCTCTTTGGGAAGCTAAGAAACAACTCGCTCTGCACAGTGCTCTTACAGCCTACCGGGAACATCTCTTCCAAAGGCCTGTGAAACGCACTTTCTTTGCAGGCCTGATCTGGCTGAAGTAGGGCTTCTGCTCTGGGTGTGCTACATTGCCCTAGAGCTGAAAGGCACAACGTGCAGGCTTCTTTCCAAAGGGCGAGTTGGGCCCCACAGCATCTTGCTTCCAGCTCTTTGGGAAGCTAAGAAACAACTCGCTCTGCACAGTGCTCTTACAGCCTACCGGGAACATCTCTTCCAAAGGCCTGTGAAACGCAGTTTCTTTGCAGGCCTGATCTGGCTGAAGTGGGACTTCTGCTCTGGGTGTGCTACTTTGCCCTAGAGCTGAAAGGCACAACGTGCAGGCTTCTTTCCAAAGGGCGAGTTGGGCCCCACAGCATCTTGCTTCCAGCTCTTTGGGACCCTAAGAAACAACTCGCTCTGCACAGTGCTCTTACAGCCTACTGGGAACATCTCTTCCAAAGGTCTGTGAAACGCAGTTTCTTTGCAGGCCTGGTCTGGCTGAAGTAGGACTTCTGCTCTGGGTGTGCTACTTTGCCCTAGAGCTGAAAGGCACAACGTGCAGGCTTCTTTCCAAAGGTCGAGTTGGGCCCCACAGCATCTTGCTTCCAGCTCTTTGGGAAGCTGAGAAACAACTCGCTCTGCACAGTGCTCTTACAGCCTACCGGGAACATCTCTTCCAAAGGCCTGTGAAACGCAGTTTCTTTGCAGGCGTGATCTGGCTGAAGTAGGACTTCTCTTCTGGGTGTGCTACTTTGCCCTAGAGCTGAAAGGCACAACGTGCAGGCTTCTTTCCAAAGGGCGAGTTGGGCCCCACAGCATCTTGCTTCCAGCTCTTTGGGAAGCTAAGAAACAACTCGCTCTGCACAGTGCTCTTACAGCCTACCGGGAACATCTCTTCCAAAGGCCTGTGAAATTCAGTTTCTTTGCAGGCCTGGTCTGGCTGAAGTAGGACTTCTGCTCTGGGTGTGCTACTTTGCCCTAGAGCTGAAAGGCACAACGTGCAGGCTTCTTTCCAAAGGGCGAGTTGGGCCCCACAGCATCTTGCTTCCAGCTCTTTGGGAAGCTAAGAAACAACTCGCTCTGCACAGTGCTCTTACAGCCTACCGGGAACATCCTTTCCAAAGGCCTGTGAAACGCAGTTTCTTTGCAGGCCTGGTCTGGCTGAAGTAGGACTTCTGCTCTGGGTGTGCTACTTTGCCCTAGAGCTGAAAGGCACAACGTGCAGGCTTCTTTCCAAAGGGCGAGTTGGGCCCCACAGCATCTTGCTTCCAGCTCTTTGGGAAGCTAAGAAACAACTCGCTCTGCACAGTGCTCTTACAGCCTAGTGGGAACATCACTTCCAAAGGCCTGTGAAACGCAGTT
Organism: Equus caballus; assembly: GCF_041296265.1. Lineage (NCBI taxonomy): Eukaryota > Metazoa > Chordata > Mammalia > Perissodactyla > Equidae > Equus > Equus caballus. The sequence goes on from NC_091689.1 coordinate 31,148,354, forward strand.
TCTTTGCAGGCCTGATCTGGCTGAAGTAGGACTTCTGCTCTGGGTGTGCTCCATTGCCCTAGAGCTGGAAGACACAACGTACAGGCTTCTTTCCAAAAGGCGAGTTGGGCCCCACAGCATCTTGCTTCCAGCTCTTTGGGAAGCTAAGAAACAACTCGCTCTGCACAGTGCTCTTACAGCCTACCGGGAACATCTCTTCCAAAGGTCTGTGAAACGCAGTTTCTTTGCAGGCCTGATCTGGCTGAAGTAGGACTTCTGCTCTGGGTGTGCTACTTTGCCCTAGAGCTGAAAGGCACAACGTGCAGGCTTCTTTCCAAAGGGCGAGTTGGGCCCCACAGCATCTTGCTTCCAGCTCTTTGGGAAGCTAAGAAACAACTCGCTCTGCACAGTGCTCTTACAGCCTACCGGGACTATCTCTTCCAAAGGTCTGTGAAACGCAGTTTCTTTGCAGGCCTGGTCTGGCTGAAGTAGGACTTCTGCTCTGGGTGTGCTACTTTGCCCTAGAGCTGAAAGGCACAACGTGCAGTCTTCTTTCCAAAGGGCGAGTTGGGCCCCACAGCATCTTGCTTCCAGCTCTTTGGGAAGCTAAGAAACAACTCGCTCTGCACAGTGCTCTTACAGCCTACCGGGAACATCTCTTCCAAAGGCCTGTGAAATTCAGTTTCTTTGCAGGCCTGATCTGGCTGAACTAGGACTTCTGCTCTGGGTGTGCTACTTTGCCCTAGAGCTGAAAGGCACAACGTGCAGGCTTCTTTCCAAAGGGCGATTTGGGCCCCACAGCATCTTGCTTCCAGCTCTTTGGGAAGCTAAGAAACAACTCGCTCTGCACAGTGCTCTTACAGCCTACCGGGAACATCTCTTCCAAAGGCCTGTGAAACGCAGTTTCTTTGCAGGCCTGGTCTGGCTGAAGTAGGACTTCTGCTCTGGGTGTGCTACTTTGCCCTAGAGCTGAAAGGCACAACGTGCAGGCTTCTTTCCAAAGGGCGAGTTGGGCCCCACAGCATCTTGCTTCCAGCTCTTTGGGAAGCTAAGAAACAACTCGCTCTGCACAGTGCTCTTACAGCCTACCGGGAACATCTCTTCCAAAGGCCTGTGAAATGCAGTTTCTTTGCAGGCCTGATCTGGCGGAAGTAGGACTTCTGCTCTGGGTGTGCTACTTTGCCCTAGAGCTGAAAGGCACAACGTGCAGGCTTCTTTCCAAAGGGCGAGTTGGGCCCCACAGCATCTTGCTTGCACCTCTTTGGGAAGCTAAGAAACAACTCGCTCTGCACAGTGCTCTTACAGCCTACCGGGAACATCTCTTCCAAAGGCCTGTGAAACGCAGCTTCTTTGCAGGCCTGGTCTGGCTGAAGTAGGACTTCTGCTCTGGGTGTGCTACTTTGCCCTAGAGCTGAAAGGCACAACGTGTAGGCTTCTTTCCAAAGGGCGAGTTGGGCCCCACAGCATCTTGCTTCCAGCTCTTTGGGAAGCTAAGAAACAACTCGCTCTGCACAGTGCTCTTACAGCCTAGTGGGAACATCTCTTCCAAAGGCCTGTGAAACGCACTTTCTTTGCAGGCCTGATCTGGCTGAAGTAGGGCTTCTGCTCTGGGTGTGCTACATTGCCCTAGAGCTGAAAGGCACAACGTGCAGGCTTCTTTCCAAAGGGCGAGTTGGGCCCCACAGCATCTTGCTTCCAGCTCTTTGGGAAGCTAAGAAACAACTCGCTCTGCACAGTGCTCTTACAGCCTACCGGGAACATCTCTTCCAAAGGCCTGTGAAACGCAGTTTCTTTGCAGGCCTGATCTGGCTGAAGTAGGACTTCTGCTCTGGGTGTGCTACTTTGCCCTAGAGCTGAAAGGCACAACGTGCACGCTTCTTTCCAAAGGTCGAGTTGGGCCCCACAGCATCTTGCTTCCAGCTCTTTGGGAAGCTGAGAAACAACTCGCTCTGCACAGTGCTCTTACAGCCTACCGGGAACATCTCTTCCAAAGGCCTGTGAAACGCAGTTTCTTTGCAGGCGTGATCTGGCTGAAGTAGGACTTCTGCTCTGGGTGTGCTACTTTGCCCTAGAGCTGAAAGGCACAACGTGCAGGCTTCTTTCCAAAGGGCGAGTTGGGCCCCACAGCATCTTGCTTCCAGCTCTTTGGGAAGCTAAGAAACAACTCGCTCTGCACAGTGCTCTTACAGCCTACCGGGAACATCTCTTCCAAAGGCCTGTGAAACGCACTTTCTTTGCAGGCCTGATCTGGCTGAAGTAGGACTTCTGCTCTGGGTGTGCTACTTTGCCCTAGAGCTGAAAGGCACAACGTGCAGGCTTCTTTCCAAAGGGCGAGTTGGGCCCCACAGCATCTTGCTTCCAGCTCTTTGGGAAGCTAAGAAACAACTCGCTCTGCACAGTGCTCTTACAGCCTACCGGGAACATCCTTTCCAAAGGCCTGTGAAACGCAGTTTCTTTGCAGGCCTGGTCTGGCTGAAGTATGACTTCTGCTCTGGGTGTGCTACTTTGCCCTAGAGCTGAAAGGCACAACGTGCAGGCTTCTTTCCAAAGGGCGAGTTGGGCCCCACAGCATCTTGCTTCCAGCTCTTTCGGAAGCTAAGAAACAACTCGCTCTGCACAGTGCTCTTACAGCCTACCGGGAACAGCTCTTCCAAAGGCCTGTGAAACGCAGTTTCTTTGCAGGCCTGATCTGGCTGAAGTAGGACTTCTGCTGTGGGTGTGCTACATTGCCCTAGAGCTGAAAGGCACAACGTGCTGGCTTCTTTCCAAAGGGCGAGTTGGGCCCCACAGCATCTTGCTTCCAGCTCTTTGGGAAGCTGAGAAACCACTCGCTCTGCACAGTGCTCTTACAGCCTACCGGGAACATCTCTTCCAAAGGCCTGTGAAACGCAGTTTCTTTGCAGGCCTGATCTGGCTGAAGTAGGACTTCTGCTCTGGGTGTGCTACTTTGCCCTAGAGCTGAAAGGCACAACGTGCAGGCTTCTTTCCAAAGGGCGAGTTGGGCCCCACAGCATCTTGCTTCCAGCTCTTTGGGAAGCTAAGAAACAACTCGCTCTGCACAGTCTCTTACAGCCTACGGGGAACATATCTTCCAAAGGCCTGTGAAACGCAGTTTCTTTGCAGGCCTGATCTGGCTGAAGTAGGAATTCTGCTCTGGGTGTGCTGCTTTGCCCTAGAGCTGAAAGGCACAACGTGCAGGCTTCTTTCCAAAGGGCGAGTTGGGCCCCACAGCATCTTGCTTCCAGCTCTTTGGGAAGCTAAGAAACAACTCGCTCTGCACAATGCTCTTACAGCCTACCGGGAACATCCTTTCCAAAGGCCTGTGAAACGCAGTTTCTTTGCAGGCCTGGTCTGGCTGAAGTAGGACTTCTGCTCTGGGTGTGCTACTTTGCCCTAGAGCTGAAAGGCACAACGTGCAGGCTTCTTTCCAAAGGGCGAGTTGGGCCCCACAGCATCTTGCTTCCAGCTCTTTGGGAAGCTAAGAAACAACTCGCTCTGCACAGTGCTCTTACAGCCTACCGGGACCATCCTTTCCAAAGGCCTGTGAAACGCAGTTTCTTTGCAGGCCTGGTCTGGCTGAAGTAGGACTTCTGCTCTGGGTGTGCTACTTTGCCCTAGAGCTGAAAGGCACAACATGCAGGCTTCTTTCCAAAGGGCGAGTTGGGCCCCGCAGCATCTTGCTTCCAGCTCTTTGGGAAGCTAAGTAACAACTCACTCTGCACAGTGCTCTTACAGCCTAGTGGGAACATCTCTTCCAAAGGCCTGTGAAACGCAGTTTCTTTGCAGGCCTGATCTGGCTGAAGTAGGACTTCTGCTCTGGGTGTGCTCCATTGCCCTAGAGCTGAAAGGCACAACGTACAGGCTTCTTTCCAAAGGGCGAGTTGGGCCCCACAGCATCTTGCTTCCAGCTCTTTGGGAAGCTGAGAAACAACGCGCTCTGCACAGTGCTCTTACAGCCGACCGGGAACATCTCTTGCAAAGGCCTGTGAAACGCAGTTTCTTTGCAGGCCTGATCTGGCTGAAGTAGGACTTCTGCTCTGGGTGTGCTACATTGCCCTAGAGGTGAAAGGCACAACGTGCAGGCTTCTTTCCAAAGGGCGAGTTGGGCCCCACAGCATCTTGCTTCCAGCTCTTTGGGAAGCTAAGAAACAACTCGCTCTGCACAGTGCTCTTACAGCCTACCGGGAACATCTCTTCCAAAGGCCTGTGAAACGCAGTTTCTTTGCAGGCCTGATCTGGCTGAAGTAGGGCTTCTGCTCTGGGTGTGCTACTTTGCCCTAGAGCTGAAAGGCACAACGTGCAGGCTTCTTTCCAAAGGGCGAGTTGGGCCCCACAGCATCTTGCTTCCAGCTCTTTGGGAAGCTAAGAAACAACTCGCTCTGCACAGTGCTCTTACAGCCTACCGGGAACATCCTTTCCAAAGGCCTGTGAAACGCAGTTTCTTTGCAGGCCTGGTCTGGCTGAAGTAGGACTTCTGCTCTGGGTGTGCTACTTTGCCCTAGAGGTGAAAGGCACAACGTGCAGGCTTCTTTCCAAAGGGCGAGTTGGGCCCCACAGCATCTTGCTTCCAGCTCTTTGGGAAGCTGAGAAACAACTCGCTCTGCACAGTGCTCTTACAGCCTACCGGGAACATCTCTTCCAAAGGCCTGTGAAACGCAGTTTCTTTGCAGGCCTGATCTGGCTGAAGTAGGGCTTCTGCTCTGGGTGTGCTACTTTGCCCTAGAGCTGAAAGGCACAACGTGCAGGCTTCTTTCCAAAGGGCGAGTTGGGCCCCACAGCATCTTGCTTCCAGCTCTTTGGGAAGCTGAGAAACAACTCGCTCTGCACAGTGCTCTTACAGCCTAGTGGGAACATCTCTTCCAAAGGCCTGTGAAACGCAGTTTCTTTGCAGGCCTGATCTGGCTGAAGTAGGACTTCTTCTCTGGGTGTGCTACTTTGCCCTAGAGCTGAAAGGCACAACGTGCAGGCTTCTTTCCAAAGGGCGAGTTGGGCCCCACAGCATCTTGCTTCCAGCCTTTTGGGAAGCTAAGAAACAACTCGCTCTACACAGTGCTCTTACAGCCTACCGGGAACATCCTTTCCAAAGGCCTGTGAAACGCAGTTTCTTTGCAGGCCTGGTCTGGCTGAAGTAGGACTTCCGCTCTGGGTGTGCTACTTTGCCCTAGAGCTGAAAGGCACAACGTGCAGGCTTCTTTCCAAAGGGCGAGTTGGGCCCCACAGCATCTTGCTTCCAGCTCTTTGGGTAGCTAAGAAACAGCTCTCTCTGCACAGTGCTCTTACAGCCTAGTGGGAACATCTCTTCCCAAGGGTTGTGAAACGCAGTTTGTTTGCAGGCCTGATCTGGCTGAAGTTGGACTTCTGCTCTGGGTCTGCTACTTTGCCCTAGAGCTGAAAGGCACAACGTGCAGGCTTTTTTGCAAATGGTGAGTTGGGCCCCACAGCATCTTTCTTCCAGCTCTTTGGGAAGCTAAGAAACAACTCGCTCTGCACAGTGCTCTTACAGCCTACCGGGAACACATGTTCCAAAGGCCTGTGAAACGCAGTTTCTTTGCAGGCCTGATCTGGCTGAAGTAGGACTTCTGCTCTGGGTGTGCTACATTGCCCTAGAGCTGAAAGGCACAACGTGCAGGCTTCTTTCCAAAGGGCGAGATGGGCCCCTCAGCATCTTGCTTCCAGCTCTTTGGGAACCTAAGAAACAACTCGCTCTGCACAGTGCTCTTACAGCCTACTGGGAACATCTCTTCCAAAGGCCTGTGAAACGCAGTTTCTTTGCAGGCCTGATCTGGCTGAAGTAGGGCTTCTGCTCTCGGTGTGCTACTTTGCCCTAGAGCTGAAAGGCACAACGTGCAGGCTCCTTTCCAAAGGGCGAGTTGGGCCCCACAGCATCTTGCTTCCAGCTCTTTGGGAAGCTGAGAAACAACTCGCTCTGCACAGTGCTCTTACAGCCTAGTGGGAACATCTCTTCCAAAGGCCTGTGAAACGCAGTTTCTTTGCAGGCCTGATCTGGCTGAAGTAGGACTTCTGCTCTGGGTGTGCTACTTTGCCCTAGAGCTGAAAGGCACAACGTGCAGGCTTCTTTCCAAAGGGCGAGTTGGGCCCCACAGCATCTTGCTTCCAGCCTTTTGGGAAGCTAAGAAACAACTCGCTCTACACAGTGCTCTTACAGCCTACCGGGAACATCTGTTCCAGAGGCCTGTGAAACGCAGTTTCTTTGCAGGCCTGATCTGGCTGAAGTAGGACTTCTGCTCTGGGTGTGCTACATTGCCCTAGAGCTGAAAGGCACAACGTGCAGGCTTCCTTCCAAGGGGCGAGTTGGGCCCCACAGCATCTTGCTTACAGCTCTTTGGGAAGCTATGAAACCACTCGCTCTGCACAGTGCTCTTACAGCCTACCGGGAACATCTCTTCCAAAGGCCTGTGAAACGCAGTTTCCTTGCAGGCCTGATCTGGCTGAAGTAGGACTTCTGCTCTGGGTGTGCTACTTTGCCCTAGAGCTGAAAGGCACAACGTGCAGGCTTCTTTCCAAAGGGCGAGTTGGGCCCCACAGCATCTTGCTTCCAGCTCTTTGGGAAGCTAAGAAACAACTCGCTCTGCACAGTGCTCTTACAGCCTACCGGGAACATCTCTTCCAAAGGCCTGTGAAACGCAGTTTCTTTGCAGGCCTGATCTGGCTGAAGTAGGACTTCTGCTCTGGTTGTGCTACTTTGCCCTAGAGCTGAAAGGCACAACATGCAGGCTTCTTTCCAAAGGGCGAGTTGGGCCCCACAGCATCTTGCTTCCAGCTCTTTGGGAAGCTAAGAAACAACTCGCTCTGCACAGTGCTCTTACAGCCTACTGGGAACATCTCTTCCAAAGGTCTGTGTAACGCAGTTTCTTTGCAGGCCTGGTCTGGCTGAAGTAGGACTTCTGCTCTGGATGTGCTAGTTTGCCCTAGAGCTGAAAGGCACAACGTGCAGGCTTCTTTCCAAAGGGCGAGTTGGGCCCCACAGCATCTTGCTTCCAGCTCTTTGGGAAGCTAAGAAACAACTCGCTCTGCACAGTGCTCTTACAGCCTACCGGGAACATCTCTTCCAAAGGCCTGTGAAACGCAGTTTCTTTGCAGGCCTGATCTGGCTGAAGTAGGACTTCTGCTCTGGGTGTGCTACTTTGCCCTAGAGCTGAAAGGCACAACGTGCAGGCTTCTTTCCAAAGGGCGAGTTGGTCCCCACAGCATCTTGCTTCCAGCTCTTTGGGAAGCTAAGAAACAACTCTCTCTGCACAGGGCTCTTACAGCCTACCGGGAACATCTCTTGCAAAGGCCTGTGAAACGCAGTTTCTTTGCAGGCCTGATCTGGCTGAAGTAGGACTTCTGCTCTAGGTGTGCTACATTGCCCTAGAGCTGAAAGGCACAACGTGCTGGCTTCTTTCCAAAGGGCGAGTTGGGCCCCACAGCATCTTGCTTCCAGCTCTTTGGGAAGCTAAGAAACAACTCGCTCTGCACAGTGCTCTTACAGCCTACCGGGAACATCTCTTCCAAAGGCCTGTGAAACGCAGTTTCTTTGCAGGCCTGATCTGGCTGAAGTAGGACTTCTGCTCTGGGTGTGCTACTTTGCCCTAGAGCTGAAAGGCACAACGTGCAGGCTTCTTTCCAAAGGGCGAGTTGGGCCCCACAGCATCTTGCTTCCAGCTCTTTGGGAAGCTAAGAAACAACTCGCTCTGCACAGTGCTCTTACAGCCTACCGGGAACATCCTTTCCAAAGGCCTGTGAAACGCAGTTTCTTTGCAGGCCTGGTCTGGCTGAAGTATGACTTCTGCTCTGGGTGTGCTACTTTGCCCTAGAGCTGAAAGGCACAACGTGCAGGGTTCTTTCCAAAGGGCGAGTTGGGCCCCACAGCATCTTGCTTCCAGCTCTTTCGGAAGCTAAGAAACAACTCGCTCTGCACAGTGCTCTTACAGCCTACCGGGAACAGCTCTTCCAAAGGCCTGTGAAACGCAGTTTCTTTGCAGGCCTGATCTGGCTGAAGTAGGACTTCTGCTGTGGGTGTGCTACTTTGCCCTAGAGCTGAAAGGCACAACGTGCAGGCTTCTTTCCAAAGGGCGAGTTGGGCCCCACAGCATCTTGTTTCCAGCTATTTGGGAAGCTGAGAAACAACTCGCTCTGCACAGTGCTCTTACAGCCTACCGGGAACATCTCTTCCAAAGGCCTGTGAAACGCAGTTTCTTTGCAGGCCTGATCTGGCTGAAGTAGGACTTCTGCTCTGGGTGTGCTACTTTGCCCTAGAGCTGAAAGGCACAACGTGCAGGCTTCTTTCCAAAGGGCGAGTTGGGCCCCACAGCATCTTGCTTCCAGCTCTTTGGGAAGCTAAGAAACAACTCGCTCTGCACAGTCTCTTACAGCCTACGGGGAACATATCTTCCAAAGGCCTGTGAAACGCAGTTTCTTTGCAGGCCTGATCTGGCTGAAGTAGGAATTCTGCTCTGGGTGTGCTGCTTTGCCCTAGAGCTGAAAGGCACAACATGCAGGCTTCTTTCCAAAGGGCGAGTTGGGCCCCACAGCATCTTGCTTCCAGCTCTTTGGGAAGCTAAGAAACAACTCGCTCTGCACAATGCTCTTACAGCCTACCGGGAACATCCTTTCCAAAGGCCTGTGAAACGCAGTTTCTTTGCAGGCCTGGTCTGGCTGAAGTAGGACTTCTGCTCTGGGTGTGCTACTTTGCCCTAGAGGTGAAAGGCACAACGTGCAGGCTTCTTTCCAAAGGGCGAGTTGGGCCCCACAGCATCTTGCTTACAGCTCTTTGGGAAGCTAAGAAACAACTCGCTCTGCACAGTGCTCTTACAGCCTACCGGGAACATCTCTTCCAAAGGCCTGTGAAACGCAGTTTCTTTGCAGGCCTGATCTGGCTGAAGTAGGGCTTCTGCTCTGGGTGTGCTACTTTGCCCTAGAGCTGAAAGGCACAACGTGCAGGCTTCTTTCCAAAGGGCGAGTTGGGCCCCACAGCATCTTGCTTCCAGCTCTTTGGGAAGCTAAGAAACAACTCGCTCTGCACAGTGCTCTTACAGCCTACCGGGAACATCCTTTCCAAAGGCCTGTGAAACGCAGTTTCTTTGCAGGCCTGGTCTGGCTGAAGTAGGACTTCTGCTCTGGGTGTGCTACTTTGCCCTAGAGGTGAAAGGCACAACGTGCAGGCTTCTTTCCAAAGGGCGAGTTGGGCCCCACAGCATCTTGCTTCCAGCTCTTTGGGAAGCTAAGAAACAACTCGCTCTGCACAGTGCTCTTACAGCCTACCGGGAACATCTCTTCCAAAGGCCTGTGAAACGCAGTTTCTTTGCAGGCCTGATCTGGCTGAAGTAGGGCTTCTGCTCTGGGTGTGCTACTTTGCCCTAGAGCTGAAAGGCACAACGTGCAGGCTTCTTTCCAAAGGGCGAGTTGGGCCCCACAGCATCTTGCTTCCAGCTCTTTGGGAAGCTGAGAAACAACTCGCTCTGCACAGTGCTCTTACAGCCTAGTGGGAACATCTCTTCCAAAGGCCTGTGAAACGCAGTTTCTTTGCAGGCCTGATCTGGCTGAAGTAGGGCTTCTGCTCTGGGTGTGCTACATTGCCCTAGAGCTGAAAGGCACAACGTGCAGGCTTCTTTCCAAAGGGCGAGTTGGGCCCCACAGCATCTTGCTTCCAGCTCTTTGGGAAGCTAAGAAACAACTCGCTCTGCACAGTGCTCTTACAGCCTACCGGGAACATCCTTTCCAAAGGCCTGTGAAACGCAGTTTCTTTGCAGGCCTGGTCTGGCTGAAGTAGGACTTCTGCTCTGGGTGTGCTAGTTTGCCCTAGAGCTGAAAGGCACAACGTGCAGGCTTCTTTCCAAAGGGCGAGTTGGGCCCCACAGCATCTTGCTTCCAGCTCTTTGGGTAGCTAAGAAACAACTCTCTCTGCACAGTGCTCTTACAGCCTAGTGGGAACATCTCTTCCCAAGGGTTGTGAAACGCAGTTTGTTTGCAGGCCTGATCTGGCTGAAGTTGGGCTTCTGCTCTGGGTCTGCTACTTTGCCCTAGAGCTGAAAGGTACAACGTGCAGGCTTCTTTGCAAAGGGTGAGTTGGGCCCCACAGCATCTTGCTTCCAGCTCTTTGGGAAGCTAAGAAACAACTCGCTCTGCACAGTGCTCTTACAGCCTACCGGGAACATCTCTTCCAAAGGCCTGTGAAACGCAGTTTCTTTGCAGGCCTGATCTGGCTGAAGTAGGACTTCTGCTCTGGGTGTGCTACTTTGCCCTAGAGCTGAAAGGCACAACATGCAGGCTTCTTTCCAAAGGGCGAGTTGGGCCCCACAGCATCTTGCTTCCAGCTCTTTGGGAACCTAAGAAACAACTCGCTCTGCACAGTGCTCTTACAGCCTACCGGGAACATCTCTTCCAAAGGCCTGTGAAACGCAGTTTCTTTGCAGGCCTGATCTGGCTGAAGTAGGGCTTCTGCTCTGGGTGTGCTACTTTGCCCTAGAGCTGAAAGGCACAACGTGCAGGCTTCTTTCCAAAGGGCGAGTTGGGCCCCACAGCATCTTGCTTACAGCTCTTTGGGAAGCTGAGAAACAACTCGCTCTGCACAGTGCTCTTACAGCCTAGTGGGAACATCTCTTCCAAAGGCCTGTGAAACGCAGTTTCTTTGCAGGCCTGATCTGGCTGAAGTAGGGCTTCTGCTCTGGGTGTGCTACTTTGCCCTAGAGCTGAAAGGCACAACGTGCAGGCTTCTTTCCAAAGGGCGAGTTGGGCCCCACAGCATCTTGCTTCCAGCTCTTTGGGAAGCTAAGAAACAACTCGCTCTGCACAGTGCTCTTACAGCCTACCGGGAACATCCTTTCCAAAGGCCTGTGAAACGCAGTTTCTTTGCAGGCCTGGTCTGGCTGAAGTAGGACTTCTGCTCTGGGTGTGCTAGTTTGCCCTAGAGCTGAAAGGCACAACGTGCAGGCTTCTTTCCAAAGGGCGAGTTGGGCCCCACAGCATCTTGCTTCCAGCTCTTTGGGTAGCTAAGAAACAACTCTCTCTGCACAGTGCTCTTACAGCCTAGTGGGAACATCTCTTCCCAAGGGTTGTGAAACGCAGTTTGTTTGCAGGCCTGATCTGGCTGAAGTTGGGCTTCTGCTCTGGGTCTGCTACTTTGCCCTAGAGCTGAAAGGTACAACGTGCAGGCTTCTTTGCAAAGGGTGAGTTGGGCCCCACAGCATCTTGCTTCCAGCTCTTTGGGAAGCTGAGAAACAACTCGCTCTGCACAGTGCTCTTACAGCCTACCGGGAACATCTCTTCCAAAGGCCTGTGAAACGCAGTTTCTTTGCAGGCCTGATCTGGCTGAAGTAGGACTTCTGCTCTGGGTGTGCTACTTTGCCCTAGAGCTGAAAGGCACAACATGCAGGCTTCTTTCCAAAGGGCGAGTTGGGCCCCACAGCATCTTGCTTCCAGCTCTTTGGGAACCTAAGAAACAACTCGCTCTGCACAGTGCTCTTACAGCCTACCGGGAACATCCTTTCCAAAGGCCTGTGAAACGCAGTTTCTTTGCAGGCCTGGTCTGGCTGAAGTAGGACTTCTGCTCTGGGTGTGCTACTTTGCCCTAGAGCTGAAAGGCACAACGTGCAGGCTTCTTTCCAAAGGGCGAGTTGGGCCCCACAGCATCTTGCTTCCAGCTCTTTCGGAAGCTAAGAAACAACTCGCTCTGCACAGTGCTCTTACAGCCTACCGGGAACAGCTCTTCCAAAGGCCTGTGAAACGCAGTTTCTTTGCAGGCCTGGTCTGGCTGAAGTAGGACTTCTGCTCTGGGTGTGCTACTTTGCCCTAGAGCTGAAAGGCACAACGTGCAGGCTTCTTTTCAAAGGGCGAGTTGGGCCCCACAGCATCTTGCTTCCAGCTCTTTGGGAAGCTAAGAAACAACTCGCTCTGCACAGTGCTCTTACAGCCTAGTGGGAACATCTCTTCCCAAGGGTTGTGAAACGCAGTTTGTTTGCAGGCCTGATCTGGCTGAAGTTGGACTTCTGCTCTGGGTCTGCTACTTTGCCCTAGAGCTGAAAGGCACAACGTGCAGGCTTCTTTGCAAATGGTGAGTTGGGCCCCACAGCATCTTGCTTCCAGCTCTTTGGGAAGCTAAGAAACAACTCGCTCTGCACAGTGCTCTTACAGCCTAGTGGGAACACATGTTCCAAAGGTCTGTGAAACGCAGTTTCTTTGCAGGCCTGACCTGGCTGAAGTAGGACTTCTGCTCTGGGTGTGCTACATTGCCCTAGAGCTGAAAGGCACAACGTGCAGTCTTCTTTCCAAGGGGCGAGTTGGGCCCCACAGCATCTTGCTTACAGCTCTTTGGGAAGCTATGAAACCACTCGCTCTGCACAGTGCTCTTACAGCCTACCGGGAACATCTCTTCCAAAGGCCTGTGAAACGCAGTTTCTTTGCAGGCCTGATCTGTCTGAAGTAGGGCTTCTGCTCTGGGTGTGCTACTTTGCCCTAGAGCTGGAAGGCACAACGTGCAGGCTTCTTTCCAAAGGGCGAGTTGGGCCCCACAGCATCTTGCTTCCAGCTCTTTGGGAAGCTGAGAAACAACTCGCTCTGCACAGTTCTCTTACAGCCTAGTGGGAACATCTCTTCCAAAGGCCTGTGAAACGCAGTTTCTTTGCAGGCCTGATCTGGCTGAAGTAGGACTTCTGCTCTGGGTGTGCTACTTTGCCCTAGAGCTGAAAGGCAGAACGTGCAGGCTTCTTTCCAAAGGGCGAGTTGGGCCCCACAGCATCTTGCTTCCAGCTCTTTGGGAAGCTAAGAAACAACTCGCTCTGCACAGTGCTCTTACAGCCTACCGGGAACATCTCTTCCAAAGGCCTGTGAAACGCAGTTTCTTTGCAGGCCTGATCTGGCTGAAGTAGGGCTTCTGCTCTGGGTGTGCTACTTTGCCCTAGAGCTGAAAGGCACAACGTGCAGGCTTCTTTCCAAAGGGCGAGTTGGGCCCCACAGCATCTTGCTTCCAGCTCTTTGGGAAGCTGAGAAACAACTCGCTCTGCACAGTGCTCTTACAGCCTACCGGGAACATCTCTTCCAAAGGCCTGTGAAACGCAGTTTCTTTGCAGGCCTGATCTGGCTGAAGTAGGACTTCTGCTCTGGGTGTGCTACTTTGCCCTAGAGCTGAAAGGCACAACGTGCAGGCTTCTTTCCAAAGGGCGAGTTGGGCCCCACAGCATCTTGCTTCCAGCTCTTTGGGAAGCTAAGAAACAACTCGCTCTGCACAGTGCTCTTACAGCCTACCGGGAACAGCTCTTCCAAAGGCCTGTGAAACGCAGTTTCTTTGCAGGACTGATCTGGCTGAAGTAGGACTTCTGCTCTGGGTGTGCTACTTTGCCCTAGAGCTGAAAGGCACAACATGCAGGCTTCTTTCCAAAGGGCGAGTTGGGCCCCACAGCATCTTGCTTCCAGCTCTTTGGGAACCTAAGAAACAACTCGCTCTGCACAGTGCTCTTACAGCCTACTGGGAACATCTCTTCCAAAGGTCTGTGAAACGCTGTTTCTTTGCAGGCCGGGTCTGGCTGAAGTAGGACTTCTGCTCTGGATGTGCTACTTTGCCCTAGAGCTGAAAGGCACAACGTGCAGGCTTCTTTCCAAAGGGCGAGTTGGGCCCCACAGCATCTTGCTTCCAGCTCTTTGGGAAGCTAAGAAACAACTCGCTCTGCACAGTGCTCTTACAGCCTACCGGGAACATCTCTTCCAAAGGCCTGTGAAACGCAGTTTCTTTGCAGGCCTGATCTGGCTGAAGTAGGACTTCTGCTCTGGGTGTGCTACTTTGCCCTAGAGCTGAAAGGCACAACGTGCAGGCTTCTTTCCAAAGGGCGAGTTGGTCCCCACAGCATCTTGCTTCCAGCTCTTTGGGAAGCTAAGAAACAACTCGCTCTGCACAGTGCTCTTACAGCCTACCGGGAACATCTCTTCCAAAGGCCTGTGAAACGCAGTTTCTTTGCAGGCCTGATCTGGCTGAAGTAGGACTTCTGCTCTGGGTGTGCTACTTTGCCCTAGAGCTGAAAGGCACAACGTGCAGGCTTCTTTCCAAAGGGCGAGTTGGTCCCCACAGCACCTTGCTTCCAGCTCTTTGGGAAGCTAAGAAACAACTCGCTCTACACAAGCTCTTACAGCCTACCGGGATCATCCTTTCCAAAGGCCTGTGAAACGCAGTTTCTTTGCAGGCCTGGTCTGGCTGAAGTAGGACTTCTGCTCTGGGTGTGCTACTTTGCCCTAGAGCTGAAAGGCACAACGTGCAGGCTTCTTTCCAAAGGGCGAGTTGGGCCCCACAGCATCTTGCTTCCAGCTCTTTGGGAAGCTAAGTAACAACTCGCTCTGCACAGTGCTCTTTCAGCCTACCGGGAACATCTCTTCCAAAGGCCTGTGAAACGCAGTTTCTTTGCAGGCCTGATCTGGCTGAAGTAGGACTTCTGCTCTGGGTGTGCTCCATTGCCCTAGAGCTGAAAGGCACAACGTACAGGCTTCTTTCCAAAGGGCGAGTTGGGCCCCACAGCATCTTGCTTCCAGCTCTTTGGGAAGCTGAGAAACAACTCGCTCTGCACAGTGCTCTTACAGCCTTCCGGGAACATCTCTTGCAAAGGCCTGTGAAACGCAGTTTCTTTGCAGGCCTGATCTGGCTGATGTAGGACTTCTGCTCTAGGTGTGCTACATTGCCCTAGAGCTGAAAGGCACAACGTGCTGGCTTCTTTCCAAAGGGCGAGTTGGGCCCCACAGCATCTTGCTTCCAGCTCTTTGGGAAGCTAAGAAACAACTCGCTCTGCACAGTGCTCTTACAGCCTACCGGGAACATCTCTTCCAAAGGCCTGTGAAACGCAGTTTCTTTGCAGGCCTGATCTGGCTGAAGTAGGGCTTCTGCTCTGGGTGTGCTACTTTGCCCTAGAGCTGAAAGGCACAACGTGCAGGCTTCTTTCCAAAGGGCGAGTTGGGCCCCACAGCATCTTGCTTCCAGCCTTTTGGGAAGCTAAGAAACAACTCGCTCTACACAGTGCTCTTACAGCCTACCGGGAACATCTCTTGAAGAGGCCTGTGAAACGCAGTTTCTTTGCAGGCCTGATCTGGCTGAAGTAGGACTTCTGCTCTGGGTGTGCTCCATTGCCCTAGAGCTGAAAGGCACAACGTACAGACTTCTTTCCAAAGGGCGAGTTGGGCCCCACAGCATCTTGCTTCCAGCTCTTTGGGAAGCTAAGAAACAACTCGCTCTGCACAGTGCTCTTAAAGCCTACCGGGAACATCTCTTCCAAAAGCCTGTGAAACGCAGTTTCTTTGAAGGCCTGATCTGGCTGAAGTAGGACTTCTGCTCTGGGTGTGCTACTTTGCCCTAGAGCTGAAAGGCACAACGTGCAGGCTTCTTTCCAAAGGGCGAGTTGGGCCCCACAGCATCTTGCTTCCAGCTCTTTGGGAAGCTAAGAAACAACTCGCTCTGCACAGTGCTCTTACAGCCTACCGGGAACATCTCTTCCAAAGGCCTGTGAAACGCAGTTTCTTTGCAGGCCTGATCTGGCTGAAGTAGGGCTTCTGCTCTGGGTGTGCTACTTTGCCCTAGAGCTGAAAGGCACAACGTGCAGGCTTCTTTCCAAAGGGCGAGTTGGGCCCCACAGCATCTTGCTTCCAGCTCTTTGGGAAGCTGAGAAACAACTCGCTCTGCACAGTGCTCTTACAGCCTAGTGGGAACATCTCTTCCAAAGGCCTGTGAAACGCAGTTTCTTTGCAGGCCTGATCTGGCTGAAGTAGGACTTCTGCTCTGGGTGTGCTACTTTGCCCTAGAGCTGAAAGGCACAACGTGCAGGCTTCTTTCCAAAGGGCGAGTTGGGCCCCACAGCATCTTGCTTCCAGCCTTTTGGGAAGCTAAGAAACAACTCGCTCTACACAGTGCTCTTACAGCCTACCGGGAACATCTGTTCCAAAGGCCTGTGAAACGCAGTTTCTTTGCAGGCCTGATCTGGCTGAAGTAGGACTTCTGCTCTGGGTGTGCTACATTGCCCTAGAGCTGAAAGGCACAACGTGCAGGCTTCTTTCCAAAGGGCGAGTTGGGCCCCACAGCATCTTGCTTCCAGCTCTTTGGGAAGCTAAGAAACAAGTCGCTCTGCACAGTGCTCTTACAGCCTACCGGGAACATCTCTTCCAAAGGCCTGTGAAACGCAGTTTCTTTGCAGGCCTGATCTGGCTGAAGTAGGACTTCTGCTCTTGGTGTGCTACTTTGCCCTAGAGCTGAAAGGCACAACGTGCAGGCTTCTTTCCAAAGGGCGAGTTGGGCCCCACAGCATCTTGCTTCCAGCTCTTTGGGTAGCTAAGAAACAACTCGCTCTGCACAGTGCTCTTACAGCCTAGTGGGAACATCTCTTCCCAAGGGTTGTGAAACGCAGTTTGTTTGCAGGCCTGATCTGGCTGAAGTTGGACTTCTGCTCTGGGTCTGCTACTTTGCCCTAGAGCTGAAAGGCACAACGTGCAGGCTACTTTGCAAATGGCGAGTTGGGCCCCACAGCATCTTGCTTCCAGCTCTTTGGGAAGCTAAGAAACAACTCGCTCTGCACAGTGCTCTTACAGGCTAGTGGGAACACATGTTCCAAAGGCCTGTGAAACGCAGTTTCTTTGCAGGCCTGATCTGGCTGAAGTAGGACTTCTGCTCTGGGTGTGCTACATTGCCCTAGAGCTGAAAGGCACAACGTGCAGGCTTCTTTCCAAAGGGCGAGTTGGGCCCCACAGCATCTTGCTTCCAGCTCTTTGGGAAGCTAAGAAACAACTCGCTCTGCACAGTGCTCTTACAGCCTACCGGAAACATCTCTTCCAAAGGCCTGTGAAACGCAGTTTCTTTGCAGGCCTGATCTGGCTGAAGTAGGGCTTCTGCTCTGGGTGTGCTACTTTGCCCTAGATCTGAAAGGCTCAACGTGCAGGCTTCTTTCCAAAGGGCGAGTTGGGCCCCACAGCATCTTGCTTCCAGCTCTTTGGGAAGCTAAGAAACAACTCGCTCTGCACAGTGCTCTTACAGCCTAGTGGGAACATCTCTTCCAAAGGCCTGTGAAACGCAGTTTCTTTGCAGGCCTGATCTGGCTGAAGTAGGACTTCTGCTCTGGGTGTGCTCCATTGCCCTAGAGCTGAAAGGCACAACGTACAGGCTTCTTTCCAAAGGGCGAGTTGGGCCCCACAGCATCTTGCTTCCAGCTCTTTGGGAAGCTAAGAAACAACTGGCTCTGCACAGTGCTCTTACAGCCTACCGGGAACAGCTCTTCCAAAGGCCTGTGAAACGCAGTTTCTTTGCAGGCCTGATCTGGCTGAAGTAGGACTTCTGCTCTGGGTGTGCTACTTTGCCCTAGAGCTGAAAGGCAGAACGTGCAGGCTTCTTTCCAAAGGGCGAGTTGGGCCCCACAGCATCTTGCTTCCAGCTCTTTGGGAAGCTAAGAAACAACTCGCTCTGCACAGTGCTCTTACAGCCTACCGGGCACATCTCTTCCAAAGGCCTGTGAAACGCAGTTTCTTTGCAGGCCTGATCTGGCTGAAGTAGGGCTTCTGCTCTGGGTGTGCTACTTTGCCCTAGAGCTGAAAGGCACAACGTGCAGGCTTCTTTCCAAAGGGCGAGTTGGGCCCCACAGCATCTTGCTTCCAGCTCTTTGGGAAGCTGAGAAACAACTCGCTCTGCACAGTGCTCTTACAGCCTACCGGGAACATCTCTTCCAAAGGCCTGTGAAACGCAGTTTCTTTGCAGGCCTGATCTGCCTGAAGTAGGACTTCTGCTCTGGGTGTGCTACTTTGCCCTAGAGCTGAAAGGCACAACGTGCAGGCTTCTTTCCAAAGGGCGAGTTGGGCCCCACAGCATCTTGCTTCCAGCTCTTTGGGAAGCTAAGAAACAACTCGCTCTGCACAGTGCTCTTACAGCCTACCGGGAACATCTCTTCCAAAGGCCTGTGAAACGCAGTTTCTTTGCAGGACTGATCTGGCTGAAGTAGGACTTCTGCTCTGGGTGTGCTACTTTGCCCTAGAGCTGAAAGGCACAACATGCAGGCTTCTTTCCAAAGGGCGAGTTGGGCCCCACAGCATCTTGCTTCCAGCTCTTTGGGAACCTAAGAAACAACTCGCTCTGCACAGTGCTCTTACAGCCTACTGGGAACATCTCTTCCAAAGGTCTGTGAAACGCTGTTTCTTTGCAGGCCGGGTCTGGCTGAAGTAGGACTTCTGCTCTGGATGTGCTACTTTGCCCTAGAGCTGAAAGGCACAACGTGCAGGCTTCTTTCCAAAGGGCGAGTTGGGCCCCACAGCATCTTGCTTCCAGCTCTTTGGGAAGCTAAGAAACAACTCGCTCTGCACAGTGCTCTTACAGCCTACCGGGAACATCTCTTCCAAAGGCCTGTGAAACGCAGTTTCTTTGCAGGCCTGATCTGGCTGGAGTAGGACTTCTGCTCTGGGTGTGCTCCATTGCCCTAGAGCTGAAAGGCACAACGTACAGGCTTCTTTCCAAAGGGCGAGTTGGGCCCCACAGCATCTTGCTTCCAGCTCTTTGGGAAGCTAAGAAACAACTCGCTCTGCACAGTGCTCTTAAAGCCTACCGGGAACATCTCTTCCAAAAGCCTGTGAAACGCAGTTTCTTTGAAGGCCTGATCTGGCTGAAGTAGGACTTCTGCTCTGGGTGTGCTACTTTGCCCTAGAGCTGAAAGGCACAACGTGCAGGCTTCTTTCCAAAGGGCGAGTTGGGCCCCACAGCATCTTGCTTCCAGCTCTTTGGGAAGCTAAGAAACAACTCGCTCTGCACAGTGCTCTTACAGCCTACCGGGAACATCTCTTCCAAAGGTCTGTGAAACGCAGTTTCTTTGCAGGCCTGGTCTGGCTGAAGTAGGACTTCTGCTCTGGGTGTGCTACTTTGCCCTAGAGCTGAAAGGCACAACGTGCAGGCTTCTTTCCAAAGGGCGAGTTGGGCCCCACAGCATCTTGCTTCCAGCTCTTTGGGAAGCTAAGAAACAACTCGCTCTGCACAGTGCTCTTACAGCCTACCGGGAACATCTCTTCCAAAGGCCTGTGAAACGCAGTTTCTTTGCAGGCCTGGTCTGGCTGAAGTAGGACTTCTGCTCTGGGTGTGCTACTTTGCCCTAGAGCTGAAAGGCACAACGTGCAGGCTTCTTTCCAAAGGGCAAGTTGGGCCCCACAGCATCTTGCTTCCAGCTCTTTGGGAAGCTAAGAAACAACTCGCTCTGCACAGTGCTCTTACAGCCTAGTGGGAACATCTCTTCCAAAGGCCTGTGAAACGCACTTACTTTGCAGGCCTGATCTGGCTGAAGTAGGGCTTCTGCTCTGGGTGTGCTACATTGCCCTAGAGCTGAAAGGCACAACGTGCAGGCTTCTTTCCAAAGTGCGAGTTGGGCCCCACAGCATCTTGCTTCCAGCTCTTTGGGAAGCTAAGAAACAAGTCGCTCTGCACAGTGCTCTTACAGCCTACCGGGAACATCTCTTCCAAAGGCCTGTGAAACGCAGTTTCTTTGCAGGCCTGATCTGGCTGAAGTAGGACTTCTGCTCTTGGTGTGCTACTTTGCCCTAGAGCTGAAAGGCACAACGTGCAGGCTTCTTTCCAAAGGGCGAGTTGGGCCCCACAGCATCCTGCTTCCAGCTCTTTGGGTAGCTAAGAAACAACTCGCTCTGCACAGTGCTCTTACAGCCTAGTGGGAACATCTCTTCCCAAGGGTTGTGAAACGCAGTTTGTTTGCAGGCCTGATCTGGCTGAAGTTGGACTTCTGCTCTGGGTCTGCTACTTTGCCCTAGAGCTGAAAGGCACAACGTGCAGGCTTCTTTGCAATTGGCGAGTTGGGCCCCACAGCATCTTGCTTCCAGCTCTTTGGGAAGCTAAGAAACAACTCGCTCTGCACAGTGCTCTTACAGGCTAGTGGGAACACATGTTCCAAAGGCCTGTGAAACGCAGTTTCTTTGCAGGCCTGATCTGGCTGAAGTAGGACTTCTGCTCTGGGTGTGCTACATTGCCCTAGAGCTGAAAGGCACAACGTGCAGGCTTCTTTCCAAAGGGCGAGTTGGGCCCCACAGCATCTTGCTTCCAGCTCTTTGGGAAGCTAAGAAACAACTCGCTCTGCACAGTGCTCTTACAGCCTACCGGAAACATCTCTTCCAAAGGCCTGTGAAACGCAGTTTCTTTGCAGGCCTGATCTGGCTGAAGTAGGGCTTCTGCTCTGGGTGTGCTACTTTGCCCTAGAGCTGAAAGGCACAACGTGCAGGCTTCTTTCCAAAGGGCGAGTTGGGCCCCACAGCATCTTGCTTCCAGCTCTTTGGGAAGCTAAGAAACAACTCGCTCTGCACAGTGCTCTTACAGCCTACCGGAAACATCTCTTCCAAAGGCCTGTGAAACGCAGTTTCTTTGCAGGCCTGATCTGGCTGAAGTAGGACTTCTGCTCTGGGTGTGCTACTTTGCCCTATAGCTGAAAGGCACAACGTGCAGGCTTCTTTCCAAAGGGCGAGTTGGGCCCCACAGCATCTTGCTTCCAGCTCTTTGGGAAGCTAAGAAACAAGTCGCTCTGCACAGTGCTCTTACAGCCTACCGGGAACATCTCTTCCAAAGGTCTGTGAAACGCAGTTTCTTTGCAGGCCTGATCTGGCTGAAGTAGGACTTCTGCTCTGGGTGTGCTACTTTGCCCTAGAGCTGAAAGGCACAACGTGCAGGCTTCTTTCCAAAGGGCGAGTTGGGCCCCACAGCATCTTGCTTCCAGCTCTTTGGGAAGCTAAGAAACAACTCGCTCTGCACAGTGCTCTTACAGCCTACCGGGAACATCCTTTCCAAAGGCCTGTGAAACGCAGTTTCTTTGCAGGCCTGGTCTGGCTGAAGTAGGACTTCTGCTCTGGGTGTGCTACTTTGCCCTAGAGGTGAAAGGCAAAACGTGCAGGCTTCTTTCCAAAGGGCGAGTTGGGCCCCACAGCATCTTGCTTCCAGCTCTTTGGGAAGCTAAGAAACAACTCGCTCTGCACAGTGCTCTTACAGCCTACCGGGAACATCTCTTCCAAAGGCCTGTGAAACGCAGTTTCTTTGCAGGCCTGATCTGGCTGAAGTAGGGCTTCTGCTCTGGGTGTGCTACTTTGCCCTAGAGCTGAAAGGCACAACGTGCAGGCTTCTTTCCAAAGGGCGAGTTGGGCCCCACAGCATCTTGCTTCCAGCTCTTTGGGAAGCTGAGAAACAACTCGCTCTGCACAGTGCTCTTACAGCCTAGTGGGAACATCTCTTCCAAAGGCCTGTGAAACGCAGTTTCTTTGCAGGCCTGATCTGGCTGAAGTAGGACTTCTGCTCTGGGTGTGCTACTTTGCCCTAGAGCTGAAAGGCACAACGTGCAGGCTTCTTTCCAAAGGGCGAGTTGGGCCCCACAGCATCTTGCTTCCAGCCTTTTGGGAAGCTAAGAAACAACTCGCTCTACACAGTGCTCTTACAGCCTACCGGGAACATCTGTTCCAAAGGCCTGTGAAACGCAGTTTCTTTGCAGGCCTGATCTGGCTGAAGTAGGACTTCTGCTCTGGGTGTGCTACATTGCCCTAGAGCTGAAAGGCACAACGTGCAGGCTTCTTTCCAAAGGGCGAGTTGGGCCCCACAGCATCTTGCTTCCAGCTCTTTGGGAAGCTAAGAAACAAGTCGCTCTGCACAGTGCTCTTACAGCCTACCGGGAACATCTCTTCCAAAGGCCTGTGAAACGCAGTTTCTTTGCAGGCCTGATCTGGCTGAAGTAGGACTTCTGCTCTTGGTGTGCTACTTTGCCCTAGAGCTGAAAGGCACAACGTGCAGGCTTCTTTCCAAAGGGCGAGTTGGGCCCCACAGCATCTTGCTTCCAGCTCTTTGGGTAGCTAAGAAACAACTCGCTCTGCACAGTGCTCTTACAGCCTAGTGGGAACATCTCTTCCCAAGGGTTGTGAAACGCAGTTTGTTTGCAGGCCTGATCTGGCTGAAGTTGGACTTCTGCTCTGGGTCTGCTACTTTGCCCTAGAGCTGAAAGGCACAACGTGCAGGCTACTTTGCAAATGGCGAGTTGGGCCCCACAGCATCTTGCTTCCAGCTCTTTGGGAAGCTAAGAAACAACTCGCTCTGCACAGTGCTCTTACAGGCTAGTGGGAACACATGTTCCAAAGGCCTGTGAAACGCAGTTTCTTTGCAGGCCTGATCTGGCTGAAGTAGGACTTCTGCTCTGGGTGTGCTACATTGCCCTAGAGCTGAAAGGCACAACGTGCAGGCTTCTTTCCAAAGGGCGAGTTGGGCCCCACAGCATCTTGCTTCCAGCTCTTTGGGAAGCTAAGAAACAACTCGCTCTGCACAGTGCTCTTACAGCCTACCGGAAACATCTCTTCCAAAGGCCTGTGAAACGCAGTTTCTTTGCAGGCCTGATCTGGCTGAAGTAGGGCTTCTGCTCTGGGTGTGCTACTTTGCCCTAGATCTGAAAGGCTCAACGTGCAGGCTTCTTTCCAAAGGGCGAGTTGGGCCCCACAGCATCTTGCTTCCAGCTCTTTGGGAAGCTAAGAAACAACTCGCTCTGCACAGTGCTCTTACAGCCTAGTGGGAACATCTCTTCCAAAGGCCTGTGAAACGCAGTTTCTTTGCAGGCCTGATCTGGCTGAAGTAGGACTTCTGCTCTGGGTGTGCTACTTTGCCCTAGAGCTGAAAGGCACAACGTGCAGGCTTCTTTCCAAAGGGCGAGTTGGGCCCCACAGCATCTTGCTTCCAGCTCTTTGGGAAGCTAAGAAACAACTCGCTCTGCACAGTGCTCTTACAGCCTACCGGGAACATCTCTTCCAAAGGTCTGTGAAACGCAGTTTCTTTGCAGGCCTGATCTGGCTGAAGTAGGACTTCTGCTCTGGGTGTGCTACTTTGCCCTAGAGCTGAAAGGCACAACGTGCAGGCTTCTTTCCAAAGGGCGAGTTGGGCCCCACAGCATCTTGCTTCCAGCTCTTTGGGTAGCTAAGAAACAACTCGCTCTGCACAGTGCTCTTACAGCCTAGTGGGAACATCTCTTCCAAAGGCCTGTGAAACGCAGTTTCTTTGCAGGCCTGATCTGGCTGAAGTAGGACTTCTGCTCTGGGTGTGCTCCATTGCCCTAGAGCTGAAAGGCACAACGTACAGGCTTCTTTCCAAAGGGCGAGTTGGGCCCCACAGCATCTTGCTTCCAGCTCTTTGGGAAGCTAAGAAACAACTGGCTCTGCACAGTGCTCTTACAGCCTACCGGGAACAGCTCTTCCAAAGGCCTGTGAAACGCAGTTTCTTTGCAGGCCTGATCTGGCTGAAGTAGGACTTCTGCTCTGGGTGTGCTACTTTGCCCTAGAGCTGAAAGGCAGAACGTGCAGGCTTCTTTCCAAAGGGCGAGTTGGGCCCCACAGCATCTTGCTTCCAGCTCTTTGGGAAGCTAAGAAACAACTCGCTCTGCACAGTGCTCTTACAGCCTACCGGGCACATCTCTTCCAAAGGCCTGTGAAACGCAGTTTCTTTGCAGGCCTGATCTGGCTGAAGTAGGGCTTCTGCTCTGGGTGTGCTACTTTGCCCTAGAGCTGAAAGGCACAACGTGCAGGCTTCTTTCCAAAGGGCGAGTTGGGCCCCACAGCATCTTGCTTCCAGCTCTTTGGGAAGCTGAGAAACAACTCGCTCTGCACAGTGCTCTTACAGCCTACCGGGAACATCTCTTCCAAAGGCCTGTGAAACGCAGTTTCTTTGCAGGCCTGATCTGCCTGAAGTAGGACTTCTGCTCTGGGTGTGCTACTTTGCCCTAGAGCTGAAAGGCACAACGTGCAGGCTTCTTTCCAAAGGGCGAGTTGGGCCCCACAGCATCTTGCTTCCAGCTCTTTGGGAAGCTAAGAAACAACTCGCTCTGCACAGTGCTCTTACAGCCTACCGGGAACAGCTCTTCCAAAGGCCTGTGAAACGCAGTTTCTTTGCAGGACTGATCTGGCTGAAGTAGGACTTCTGCTCTGGGTGTGCTACTTTGCCCTAGAGCTGAAAGGCACAACATGCAGGCTTCTTTCCAAAGGGCGAGTTGGGCCCCACAGCATCTTGCTTCCAGCTCTTTGGGAACCTAAGAAACAACTCGCTCTGCACAGTGCTCTTACAGCCTACTGGGAACATCTCTTCCAAAGGTCTGTGAAACGCTGTTTCTTTGCAGGCCGGGTCTGGCTGAAGTAGGACTTCTGCTCTGGATGTGCTACTTTGCCCTAGAGCTGAAAGGCACAACGTGCAGGCTTCTTTCCAAAGGGCGAGTTGGGCCCCACAGCATCTTGCTTCCAGCTCTTTGGGAAGCTAAGAAACAACTCGCTCTGCACAGTGCTCTTACAGCCTACCGGGAACATCTCTTCCAAAGGCCTGTGAAACGCAGTTTCTTTGCAGGCCTGATCTGGCTGGAGTAGGACTTCTGCTCTGGGTGTGCTCCATTGCCCTAGAGCTGAAAGGCACAACGTACAGGCTTCTTTCCAAAGGGCGAGTTGGGCCCCACAGCATCTTGCTTCCAGCTCTTTGGGAAGCTAAGAAACAACTCGCTCTGCACAGTGCTCTTAAAGCCTACCGGGAACATCTCTTCCAAAAGCCTGTGAAACGCAGTTTCTTTGAAGGCCTGATCTGGCTGAAGTAGGACTTCTGCTCTGGGTGTGCTACTTTGCCCTAGAGCTGAAAGGCACAACGTGCAGGCTTCTTTCCAAAGGGCGAGTTGGGCCCCACAGCATCTTGCTTCCAGCTCTTTGGGAAGCTAAGAAACAACTCGCTCTGCACAGTGCTCTTACAGCCTACCGGGAACATCTCTTCCAAAGGTCTGTGAAACGCAGTTTCTTTGCAGGCCTGGTCTGGCTGAAGTAGGACTTCTGCTCTGGGTGTGCTACTTTGCCCTAGAGCTGAAAGGCACAACGTGCAGGCTTCTTTCCAAAGGGCGAGTTGGGCCCCACAGCATCTTGCTTCCAGCTCTTTGGGAAGCTAAGAAACAACTCGCTCTGCACAGTGCTCTTACAGCCTACCGGGAACATCTCTTCCAAAGGCCTGTGAAACGCAGTTTCTTTGCAGGCCTGGTCTGGCTGAAGTAGGACTTCTGCTCTGGGTGTGCTACTTTGCCCTAGAGCTGAAAGGCACAACGTGCAGGCTTCTTTCCAAAGGGCAAGTTGGGCCCCACAGCATCTTGCTTCCAGCTCTTTGGGAAGCTAAGAAACAACTCGCTCTGCACAGTGCTCTTACAGCCTAGTGGGAACATCTCTTCCAAAGGCCTGTGAAACGCACTTACTTTGCAGGCCTGATCTGGCTGAAGTAGGGCTTCTGCTCTGGGTGTGCTACATTGCCCTAGAGCTGAAAGGCACAACGTGCAGGCTTCTTTCCAAAGTGCGAGTTGGGCCCCACAGCATCTTGCTTCCAGCTCTTTGGGAAGCTAAGAAACAAGTCGCTCTGCACAGTGCTCTTACAGCCTACCGGGAACATCTCTTCCAAAGGCCTGTGAAACGCAGTTTCTTTGCAGGCCTGATCTGGCTGAAGTAGGACTTCTGCTCTTGGTGTGCTACTTTGCCCTAGAGCTGAAAGGCACAACGTGCAGGCTTCTTTCCAAAGGGCGAGTTGGGCCCCACAGCATCCTGCTTCCAGCTCTTTGGGTAGCTAAGAAACAACTCGCTCTGCACAGTGCTCTTACAGCCTAGTGGGAACATCTCTTCCCAAGGGTTGTGAAACGCAGTTTGTTTGCAGGCCTGATCTGGCTGAAGTTGGACTTCTGCTCTGGGTCTGCTACTTTGCCCTAGAGCTGAAAGGCACAACGTGCAGGCTTCTTTGCAATTGGCGAGTTGGGCCCCACAGCATCTTGCTTCCAGCTCTTTGGGAAGCTAAGAAACAACTCGCTCTGCACAGTGCTCTTACAGGCTAGTGGGAACACATGTTCCAAAGGCCTGTGAAACGCAGTTTCTTTGCAGGCCTGATCTGGCTGAAGTAGGACTTCTGCTCTGGGTGTGCTACATTGCCCTAGAGCTGAAAGGCACAACGTGCAGGCTTCTTTCCAAAGGGCGAGTTGGGCCCCACAGCATCTTGCTTCCAGCTCTTTGGGAAGCTAAGAAACAACTCGCTCTGCACAGTGCTCTTACAGCCTACCGGAAACATCTCTTCCAAAGGCCTGTGAAACGCAGTTTCTTTGCAGGCCTGATCTGGCTGAAGTAGGGCTTCTGCTCTGGGTGTGCTACTTTGCCCTAGAGCTGAAAGGCACAACGTGCAGGCTTCTTTCCAAAGGGCGAGTTGGGCCCCACAGCATCTTGCTTCCAGCTCTTTGGGAAGCTAAGAAACAACTCGCTCTGCACAGTGCTCTTACAGCCTACCGGAAACATCTCTTCCAAAGGCCTGTGAAACGCAGTTTCTTTGCAGGCCTGATCTGGCTGAAGTAGGACTTCTGCTCTGGGTGTGCTACTTTGCCCTATAGCTGAAAGGCACAACGTGCAGGCTTCTTTCCAAAGGGCGAGTTGGGCCCCACAGCATCTTGCTTCCAGCTCTTTGGGAAGCTAAGAAACAAGTCGCTCTGCACAGTGCTCTTACAGCCTACCGGGAACATCTCTTCCAAAGGTCTGTGAAACGCAGTTTCTTTGCAGGCCTGATCTGGCTGAAGTAGGACTTCTGCTCTGGGTGTGCTACTTTGCCCTAGAGCTGAAAGGCACAACGTGCAGGCTTCTTTCCAAAGGGCGAGTTGGGCCCCACAGCATCTTGCTTCCAGCTCTTTGGGAAGCTAAGAAACAACTCGCTCTGCACAGTGCTCTTACAGCCTACCGGGAACATCCTTTCCAAAGGCCTGTGAAACGCAGTTTCTTTGCAGGCCTGGTCTGGCTGAAGTAGGACTTCTGCTCTGGGTGTGCTACTTTGCCCTAGAGGTGAAAGGCAAAACGTGCAGGCTTCTTTCCAAAGGGCGAGTTGGGCCCCACAGCATCTTGCTTCCAGCTCTTTGGGAAGCTAAGAAACAACTCGCTCTGCACAGTGCTCTTACAGCCTACCGGGAACATCTCTTCCAAAGGCCTGTGAAACGCAGTTTCTTTGCAGGCCTGATCTGGCTGAAGTAGGGCTTCTGCTCTGGGTGTGCTACTTTGCCCTAGAGCTGAAAGGCACAACGTGCAGGCTTCTTTCCAAAGGGCGAGTTGGGCCCCACAGCATCTTGCTTCCAGCTCTTTGGGAAGCTGAGAAACAACTCGCTCTGCACAGTGCTCTTACAGCCTAGTGGGAACATCTCTTCCAAAGGCCTGTGAAACGCAGTTTCTTTGCAGGCCTGATCTGGCTGAAGTAGGACTTCTGCTCTGGGTGTGCTACTTTGCCCTAGAGCTGAAAGGCACAACGTGCAGGCTTCTTTCCAAAGGGCGAGTTGGGCCCCACAGCATCTTGCTTCCAGCCTTTTGGGAAGCTAAGAAACAACTCGCTCTACACAGTGCTCTTACAGCCTACCGGGAACATCTGTTCCAAAGGCCTGTGAAACGCAGTTTCTTTGCAGGCCTGATCTGGCTGAAGTAGGACTTCTGCTCTGGGTGTGCTACATTGCCCTAGAGCTGAAAGGCACAACGTGCAGGCTTCTTTCCAAAGGGCGAGTTGGGCCCCACAGCATCTTGCTTCCAGCTCTTTGGGAAGCTAAGAAACAAGTCGCTCTGCACAGTGCTCTTACAGCCTACCGGGAACATCTCTTCCAAAGGCCTGTGAAACGCAGTTTCTTTGCAGGCCTGATCTGGCTGAAGTAGGACTTCTGCTCTTGGTGTGCTACTTTGCCCTAGAGCTGAAAGGCACAACGTGCAGGCTTCTTTCCAAAGGGCGAGTTGGGCCCCACAGCATCTTGCTTCCAGCTCTTTGGGTAGCTAAGAAACAACTCGCTCTGCACAGTGCTCTTACAGCCTAGTGGGAACATCTCTTCCCAAGGGTTGTGAAACGCAGTTTGTTTGCAGGCCTGATCTGGCTGAAGTTGGACTTCTGCTCTGGGTCTGCTACTTTGCCCTAGAGCTGAAAGGCACAACGTGCAGGCTTCTTTGCAAATGGCGAGTTGGGCCCCACAGCATCTTGCTTCCAGCTCTTTGGGAAGCTAAGAAACAACTCGCTCTGCACAGTGCTCTTACAGGCTAGTGGGAACACATGTTCCAAAGGCCTGTGAAACGCAGTTTCTTTGCAGGCCTGATCTGGCTGAAGTAGGACTTCTGCTCTGGGTGTGCTACATTGCCCTAGAGCTGAAAGGCACAACGTGCAGGCTTCTTTCCAAAGGGCGAGTTGGGCCCCACAGCATCTTGCTTCCAGCTCTTTGGGAAGCTAAGAAACAACTCGCTCTGCACAGTGCTCTTACAGCCTACCGGAAACATCTCTTCCAAAGGCCTGTGAAACGCAGTTTCTTTGCAGGCCTGATCTGGCTGAAGTAGGGCTTCTGCTCTGGGTGTGCTACTTTGCCCTAGATCTGAAAGGCTCAACGTGCAGGCTTCTTTCCAAAGGGCGAGTTGGGCCCCACAGCATCTTGCTTCCAGCTCTTTGGGAAGCTAAGAAACAACTCGCTCTGCACAGTGCTCTTACAGCCTAGTGGGAACATCTCTTCCAAAGGCCTGTGAAACGCAGTTTCTTTGCAGGCCTGATCTGGCTGAAGTAGGACTTCTGCTCTGGGTGTGCTACTTTGCCCTAGAGCTGAAAGGCACAACGTGCAGGCTTCTTTCCAAAGGGCGAGTTGGGCCCCACAGCATCTTGCTTCCAGCTCTTTGGGAAGCTAAGAAACAACTCGCTCTGCACAGTGCTCTTACAGCCTACCGGGAACATCTCTTCCAAAGGTCTGTGAAACGCAGTTTCTTTGCAGGCCTGATCTGGCTGAAGTAGGACTTCTGCTCTGGGTGTGCTACTTTGCCCTAGAGCTGAAAGGCACAACGTGCAGGCTTCTTTCCAAAGGGCGAGTTGGGCCCCACAGCATCTTGCTTCCAGCTCTTTGGGTAGCTAAGAAACAACTCGCTCTGCACAGTGCTCTTACAGCCTAGTGGGAACATCTCTTCCAAAGGCCTGTGAAACGCAGTTTCTTTGCAGGCCTGATCTGGCTGAAGTAGGACTTCTGCTCTGGGTGTGCTCCATTGCCCTAGAGCTGAAAGGCACAACGTACAGGCTTCTTTCCAAAGGGCGAGTTGGGCCCCACAGCATCTTGCTTCCAGCTCTTTGGGAAGCTAAGAAACAACTGGCTCTGCACAGTGCTCTTACAGCCTACCGGGAACAGCTCTTCCAAAGGCCTGTGAAACGCAGTTTCTTTGCAGGCCTGATCTGGCTGAAGTAGGACTTCTGCTCTGGGTGTGCTACTTTGCCCTAGAGCTGAAAGGCACAACGTGCAGGCTTCTTTCCAAAGGGCGAGTTGGGCCCCACAGCATCTTGCTTCCAGCTCTTTGGGAAGCTAAGAAACAACTCGCTCTGCACAGTGCTCTTACAGCCTACCGGGCACATCTCTTCCAAAGGCCTGTGAAACGCAGTTTCTTTGCAGGCCTGATCTGGCTGAAGTAGGGCTTCTGCTCTGGGTGTGCTACTTTGCCCTAGAGCTGAAAGGCACAACGTGCAGGCTTCTTTCCAAAGGGCGAGTTGGGCCCCACAGCATCTTGCTTCCAGCTCTTTGGGAAGCTGAGAAACAACTCGCTCTGCACAGTGCTCTTACAGCCTACCGGGAACATCTCTTCCAAAGGCCTGTGAAACGCAGTTTCTTTGCAGGCCTGATCTGCCTGAAGTAGGACTTCTGCTCTGGGTGTGCTACTTTGCCCTAGAGCTGAAAGGCACAACGTGCAGGCTTCTTTCCAAAGGGCGAGTTGGGCCCCACAGCATCTTGCTTCCAGCTCTTTGGGAAGCTAAGAAACAACTCGCTCTGCACAGTGCTCTTACAGCCTACCGGGAACAGCTCTTCCAAAGGCCTGTGAAACGCAGTTTCTTTGCAGGACTGATCTGGCTGAAGTAGGACTTCTGCTCTGGGTGTGCTACTTTGCCCTAGAGCTGAAAGGCACAACATGCAGGCTTCTTTCCAAAGGGCGAGTTGGGCCCCACAGCATCTTGCTTCCAGCTCTTTGGGAACCTAAGAAACAACTCGCTCTGCACAGTGCTCTTACAGCCTACTGGGAACATCTCTTCCAAAGGTCTGTGAAACGCTGTTTCTTTGCAGGCCGGGTCTGGCTGAAGTAGGACTTCTGCTCTGGATGTGCTACTTTGCCCTAGAGCTGAAAGGCACAACGTGCAGGCTTCTTTCCAAAGGGCGAGTTGGGCCCCACAGCATCTTGCTTCCAGCTCTTTGGGAAGCTAAGAAACAACTCGCTCTGCACAGTGCTCTTACAGCCTACCGGGAACATCTCTTCCAAAGGCCTGTGAAACGCAGTTTCTTTGCAGGCCTGATCTGGCTGGAGTAGGACTTCTGCTCTGGGTGTGCTCCATTGCCCTAGAGCTGAAAGGCACAACGTACAGGCTTCTTTCCAAAGGGCGAGTTGGGCCCCACAGCATCTTGCTTCCAGCTCTTTGGGAAGCTAAGAAACAACTCGCTCTGCACAGTGCTCTTAAAGCCTACCGGGAACATCTCTTCCAAAAGCCTGTGAAACGCAGTTTCTTTGAAGGCCTGATCTGGCTGAAGTAGGACTTCTGCTCTGGGTGTGCTACTTTGCCCTAGAGCTGAAAGGCACAACGTGCAGGCTTCTTTCCAAAGGGCGAGTTGGGCCCCACAGCATCTTGCTTCCAGCTCTTTGGGAAGCTAAGAAACAACTCGCTCTGCACAGTGCTCTTACAGCCTACCGGGAACATCTCTTCCAAAGGTCTGTGAAACGCAGTTTCTTTGCAGGCCTGGTCTGGCTGAAGTAGGACTTCTGCTCTGGGTGTGCTACTTTGCCCTAGAGCTGAAAGGCACAACGTGCAGGCTTCTTTCCAAAGGGCGAGTTGGGCCCCACAGCATCTTGCTTCCAGCTCTTTGGGAAGCTAAGAAACAACTCGCTCTGCACAGTGCTCTTACAGCCTAGTGGGAACATCTCTTCCAAAGGCCTGTGAAACGCACTTACTTTGCAGGCCTGATCTGGCTGAAGTAGGGCTTCTGCTCTGGGTGTGCTACTTTGCCCTAGAGCTGAAAGGCACAACGTGCAGGCTTCTTTCCAAAGTGCGAGTTGGGCCCCACAGCATCTTGCTTCCAGCTCTTTGGGAAGCTAAGAAACAAGTCGCTCTGCACAGTGCTCTTACAGCCTACCGGGAACATCTCTTCCAAAGGCCTGTGAAACGCAGTTTCTTTGCAGGCCTGATCTGGCTGAAGTAGGACTTCTGCTCTTGGTGTGCTACTTTGCCCTAGAGCTGAAAGGCACAACGTGCAGGCTTCTTTCCAAAGGGCGAGTTGGGCCCCACAGCATCTTGCTTCCAGCTCTTTGGGTAGCTAAGAAACAACTCGCTCTGCACAGTGCTCTTACAGCCTAGTGGGAACATCTCTTCCCAAGGGTTGTGAAACGCAGTTTGTTTGCAGGCCTGATCTGGCTGAAGTTGGACTTCTGCTCTGGGTCTGCTACTTTGCCCTAGAGCTGAAAGGCACAACGTGCAGGCTTCTTTGCAAATGGCGAGTTGGGCCCCACAGCATCTTGCTTCCAGCTCTTTGGGAAGCTAAGAAACAACTCGCTCTGCACAGTGCTCTTACAGGCTAGTGGGAACACATGTTCCAAAGGCCTGTGAAACGCAGTTTCTTTGCAGGCCTGATCTGGCTGAAGTAGGACTTCTGCTCTGGGTGTGCTACATTGCCCTAGAGCTGAAAGGCACAACGTGCAGGCTTCTTTCCAAAGGGCGAGTTGGGCCCCACAGCATCTTGCTTCCAGCTCTTTGGGAAGCTAAGAAACAACTCGCTCTGCACAGTGCTCTTACAGCCTACCGGAAACATCTCTTCCAAAGGCCTGTGAAACGCAGTTTCTTTGCAGGCCTGATCTGGCTGAAGTAGGGCTTCTGCTCTGGGTGTGCTACTTTGCCCTAGAGCTGAAAGGCACAACGTGCAGGCTTCTTTCCAAAGGGCGAGTTGGGCCCCACAGCATCTTGCTTCCAGCTCTTTGGGAAGCTAAGAAACAACTCGCTCTGCACAGTGCTCTTACAGCCTACCGGAAACATCTCTTCCAAAGGCCTGTGAAACGCAGTTTCTTTGCAGGCCTGATCTGGCTGAAGTAGGACTTCTGCTCTGGGTGTGCTACTTTGCCCTATAGCTGAAAGGCACAACGTGCAGGCTTCTTTCCAAAGGGCGAGTTGGGCCCCACAGCATCTTGCTTCCAGCTCTTTGGGAAGCTAAGAAACAACTCGCTCTGCACAGTGCTCTTACAGCCTACCGGGAACATCTCTTCCAAAGGCCTGTGAAACGCAGTTTCTTTGCAGGCCTGATCTGGCTGAAGTAGGACTTCTGCTCTTGGTGTGCTACTTTGCCCTAGAGCTGAAAGGCACAACGTGCAGGCTTCTTTCCAAAGGGCGAGTTGGGCCCCACAGCATCTTGCTTCCAGCTCTTTGGGTAGCTAAGAAACAACTCGCTCTGCACAGTGCTCTTACAGCCTAGTGGGAACATCTCTTCCCAAGGGTTGTGAAACGCAGTTTGTTTGCAGGCCTGATCTGGCTGAAGTTGGACTTCTGCTCTGGGTCTGCTACTTTGCCCTAGAGCTGAAAGGCACAACGTGCAGGCTTCTTTGCAAATGGCGAGTTGGGCCCCACAGCATCTTGCTTCCAGCTCTTTGGGAAGCTAAGAAACAACTCGCTCTACACAGTGCTCTTACAGCCTACCGGGAACATCTGTTCCAGAGGCCTGTGAAACGCAGTTTCTTTGCAGGCCTGATCTGGCTGAAGTAGGACTTCTGCTCTGGGTGTGCTACATTGCCCTAGAGCTGAAAGGCACAACGTGCAGGCTTCTTTCCAAAGGGCGAGTTGGGCCCCACAGCATCTTGCTTCCAGCTCTTTGGGAAGCTAAGAAACAACTCGCTCTGCACAGTGCTCTTACAGCCTACCGGGAACATCTCTTCCAAAGGCCTGTGAAACGCAGTTTCTTTGCAGGCCTGATCTGGCTGAAGTAGGACTTCTGCTCTGGGTGTGCTACTTTGCCCTAGAGCTGAAAGGCACAACATGCAGGCTTCTTTCCAAAGGGCGAGTTGGGCCCCACAGCATCTTGCTTCCAGCTCTTTGGGAACCTAAGAAACAACTCGCTCTGCACAGTGCTCTTACAGCCTACTGGGAACATCTCTTCCAAAGGTCTGTGAAACTCAGTTTCTTAGCAGGCCTGGTCTGGCTGAAGTAGGACTTCTGCTCTGGGTGTGCTACTTTGCCCTAGAGCTGAAAGGCACAACGTGCAGGCTTCTTTCCAAAGGGCGAGTTGGGCCCCACAGCATCTTGCTTCCAGCTCTTTGGGAAGCTGAGAAACAACTCGCTCTGCACAGTGCTCTTACAGCCTACCGGGAACATCTCTTCCAAAGGCCTGTGAAATGCAGTTTCTTTGCAGGCGTGATCTGGCTGAAGTAGGACTTCTGCTCTGGGTGTGCTACTTTGCCCTAGAGCTGAAAGGCACAACGTGCAGGCTTCTTTTCAAAGGGCGAGTTGGGCCCCACAGCATCTTGCTTCCAGCTCTTTGGGAAGCTAAGAAACAACTCGCTCTGCACAGTGCTCTTACAGCCTAGTGGGAACATCTCTTCCAAAGGCCTGTGAAACGCAGTTTCTTTGCAGGCCTGGTCTGGCTGAAGTAGGACTTCTGCTCTGGGTGTGCTACTTTGCCCTAGAGCTGAAAGGCACAACGTGCAGGCTTCTTTCCAAAGGGCGAGTTGGGCCCCACAGCATCTTGCTTCCAGCTCTTTGGGTAGCTAAGAAACAACTCTCTCTGCACAGTGCTCTTACAGCCTAGTGGGAACATCTCTTCCCAAGGGTTGTGAAACGCAGTTTGTTTGCAGGCCTGATCTGGCTGAAGTTGGACTTCTGCTCTGGGTCTGCTACTTTGCCCTAGAGCTGAAAGGCACAACGTGCAGGCTTCTTTGCAAATGGTGAGTTGGGCCCCACAGCATCTTGCTTCCAGCTCTTTGGGAAGCTAAGAAACAACTCGCTCTGCACAGTGCTCTTACAGCCTAGTGGGAACACATGTTCCAAAGGCCTGTGAAACGCAGTTTCTTTGCAGGCCTGACCTGGCTGAAGTAGGACTTCTGCTCTGGGTGTGCTACATTGCCCTAGAGCTGAAAGGCACAACGTGCAGGCTTCTTTCCAAGGGGCGAGTTGGGCCCCACAGCATCTTGCTTACAGCTCTTTGGGAAGCTATGAAACCACTCGCTCTGCACAGTGCTCTTACAGCCTACCGGGAACATCTCTTCCACAGGCCTGTGAAACGCAGTTTCTTTGCAGGCCTGATCTGGCTGAAGTAGGGCTTCTGCTCTGGGTGTGCTACTTTGCCCTAGAGCTGAAAGGCACAACGTGCAGGCTTCTTTCCAAAGGGCGAGTTGGGCCCCACAGCATCTTGCTTCCAGCTCTTTGGGAAGCTGAGAAACAACTCGCTCTGCACAGTGCTCTTACAGCCTAGTGGGAACATCTCTTCCAAAGGCCTGTGAAACGCAGTTTCTTTGCAGGCCTGATCTGGCTGAAGTAGGACTTCTGCTCTGGGTGTGCTACTTTGCCCTAGAGCTGAAAGGCACAACGTGCAGGCTTCTTTCCAAAGGGCGAGTTGGGCCCCACAGCATCTTGCTTCCAGCTCTTTGGGAAGCTAAGAAACAACTCGCTCTGCACAGTGCTCTTACAGCCTACCGGGAACATCCTTTCCAAAGGCCTGTGAAACGCAGTTTCTTTGCAGGCCTGGTCTGGCTGAAGTAGGACTTCTGCTCTGGGTGTGCTACTTTGCCCTAGAGCTGAAAGGCACAACGTGCAGGCTTCTTTCCAAAGGGCGAGTTGGGCCCCACAGCATCTTGCTTCCAGCTCTTTGGGAAGCTAAGTAACAACTCGCTCTGCACAGTGCTCTTACAGCCTAGTGGGAACATCTCTTCCAAAGGCCTGTGAAACGCAGTTTCTTTGCAGGCCTGATCTGGCTGAAGTAGGACTTCTGCTCTGGGTGTGCTCCATTGCCCTAGAGCTGAAAGGCACAACGTACAGGCTTCTTTCCAAAGGGCGAGTTGGGCCCCACAGCATCTTGCTTCCAGCTCTTTGGGAAGCTAAGAAACAACTGGCTCTGCACAGTGCTCTTACAGCCTACCGGGAACAGCTCTTCCAAAGGCCTGTGAAACGCAGTTTCTTTGCAGGCCTGATCTGGCTGAAGTAGGACTTCTGCTCTGGGTGTGCTACTTTGCCCTAGAGCTGAAAGGCAGAACGTGCAGGCTTCTTTCCAAAGGGCGAGTTGGGCCCCACAGCATCTTGCTTCCAGCTCTTTGGGAAGCTAAGAAACAACTCGCTCTGCACAGTGCTCTTACAGCCTACCGGGAACATCTCTTCCAAAGGCCTGTGAAACGCAGTTTCTTTGCAGGCCTGATCTGGCTGAAGTAGGGCTTCTGCTCTGGGTGTGCTACTTTGCCCTAGAGCTGAAAGGCACAACGTGCAGGCTTCTTTCCAAAGGGCGAGTTGGGCCCCACAGCATCTTGCTTCCAGCTCTTTGGGAAGCTGAGAAACAACTCGCTCTGCACAGTGCTCTTACAGCCTACCGGGAACATCTCTTCCAAAGGCCTGTGAAACGCAGTTTCTTTGCAGGCCTGATCTGCCTGAAGTAGGACTTCTGCTCTGGGTGTGCTACTTTGCCCTAGAGCTGAAAGGCACAACGTGCAGGCTTCTTTCCAAAGGGCGAGTTGGGCCCCACAGCATCTTGCTTCCAGCTCTTTGGGAAGCTAAGAAACAACTCGCTCTGCACAGTGCTCTTACAGCCTACCGGGAACAGCTCTTCCAAAGGCCTGTGAAACGCAGTTTCTTTGCAGGACTGATCTGGCTGAAGTAGGACTTCTGCTCTGGGTGTGCTACTTTGCCCTAGAGCTGAAAGGCACAACATGCAGGCTTCTTTCCAAAGGGCGAGTTGGGCCCCACAGCATCTTGCTTCCAGCTCTTTGGGAACCTAAGAAACAACTCGCTCTGCACAGTGCTCTTACAGCCTACTGGGAACATCTCTTCCAAAGGTCTGTGAAACGCTGTTTCTTTGCAGGCCGGGTCTGGCTGAAGTAGGACTTCTGCTCTGGATGTGCTACTTTGCCCTAGAGCTGAAAGGCACAACGTGCAGGCTTCTTTCCAAAGGGCGAGTTGGGCCCCACAGCATCTTGCTTCCAGCTCTTTGGGAAGCTAAGAAACAACTCGCTCTGCACAGTGCTCTTACAGCCTACCGGGAACATCTCTTCCAAAGGCCTGTGAAACGCAGTTTCTTTGCAGGCCTGATCTGGCTGGAGTAGGACTTCTGCTCTGGGTGTGCTCCATTGCCCTAGAGCTGAAAGGCACAACGTACAGGCTTCTTTCCAAAGGGCGAGTTGGGCCCCACAGCATCTTGCTTCCAGCTCTTTGGGAAGCTAAGAAACAACTCGCTCTGCACAGTGCTCTTAAAGCCTACCGGGAACATCTCTTCCAAAAGCCTGTGAAACGCAGTTTCTTTGAAGGCCTGATCTGGCTGAAGTAGGACTTCTGCTCTGGGTGTGCTACTTTGCCCTAGAGCTGAAAGGCACAACGTGCAGGCTTCTTTCCAAAGGGCGAGTTGGGCCCCACAGCATCTTGCTTCCAGCTCTTTGGGAAGCTAAGAAACAACTCGCTCTGCACAGTGCTCTTACAGCCTACCGGGAACATCTCTTCCAAAGGTCTGTGAAACGCAGTTTCTTTGCAGGCCTGGTCTGGCTGAAGTAGGACTTCTGCTCTGGGTGTGCTACTTTGCCCTAGAGCTGAAAGGCACAACGTGCAGGCTTCTTTCCAAAGGGCGAGTTGGGCCCCACAGCATCTTGCTTCCAGCTCTTTGGGAAGCTAAGAAACAACTCGCTCTGCACAGTGCTCTTACAGCCTACCGGGAACATCTCTTCCAAAGGCCTGTGAAACGCAGTTTCTTTGCAGGCCTGGTCTGGCTGAAGTAGGACTTCTGCTCTGGGTGTGCTACTTTGCCCTAGAGCTGAAAGGCACAACGTGCAGGCTTCTTTCCAAAGGGCAAGTTGGGCCCCACAGCATCTTGCTTCCAGCTCTTTGGGAAGCTAAGAAACAACTCGCTCTGCACAGTGCTCTTACAGCCTAGTGGGAACATCTCTTCCAAAGGCCTGTGAAACGCACTTACTTTGCAGGCCTGATCTGGCTGAAGTAGGGCTTCTGCTCTGGGTGTGCTACATTGCCCTAGAGCTGAAAGGCACAACGTGCAGGCTTCTTTCCAAAGG
Source organism: Equus caballus (assembly GCF_041296265.1). Lineage (NCBI taxonomy): Eukaryota > Metazoa > Chordata > Mammalia > Perissodactyla > Equidae > Equus > Equus caballus. The sequence continues at coordinate 31,185,578 of NC_091689.1, forward strand.
GCGAGTTGGGCCCCACAGCATCTTGCTTCCAGCTCTTTGGGAAGCTAAGAAACAAGTCGCTCTGCACAGTGCTCTTACAGCCTACCGGGAACATCTCTTCCAAAGGCCTGTGAAACGCAGTTTCTTTGCAGGCCTGATCTGGCTGAAGTAGGACTTCTGCTCTTGGTGTGCTACTTTGCCCTAGAGCTGAAAGGCACAACGTGCAGGCTTCTTTCCAAAGGGCGAGTTGGGCCCCACAGCATCTTGCTTCCAGCTCTTTGGGTAGCTAAGAAACAACTCGCTCTGCACAGTGCTCTTACAGCCTAGTGGGAACATCTCTTCCCAAGGGTTGTGAAACGCAGTTTGTTTGCAGGCCTGATCTGGCTGAAGTTGGACTTCTGCTCTGGGTCTGCTACTTTGCCCTAGAGCTGAAAGGCACAACGTGCAGGCTTCTTTGCAAATGGCGAGTTGGGCCCCACAGCATCTTGCTTCCAGCTCTTTGGGAAGCTAAGAAACAACTCGCTCTGCACAGTGCTCTTACAGCCTACCGGAAACATCTCTTCCAAAGGCCTGTGAAACGCAGTTTCTTTGCAGGCCTGATCTGGCTGAAGTAGGGCTTCTGCTCTGGGTGTGCTACTTTGCCCTAGATCTGAAAGGCTCAACGTGCAGGCTTCTTTCCAAAGGGCGAGTTGGGCCCCACAGCATCTTGCTTCCAGCTCTTTGGGAAGCTAAGAAACAACTCGCTCTGCACAGTGCTCTTACAGCCTACCGGGAACATCTCTTCCAAAGGTCTGTGAAACGCAGTTTCTTTGCAGGCCTGGTCTGGCTGAAGTAGGACTTCTGCTCTGGGTGTGCTACTTTGCCCTAGAGCTGAAAGGCACAACGTGCAGGCTTCTTTCCAAAGGGCGAGTTGGGCCCCACAGCATCTTGCTTCCAGCTCTTTGGGAAGCTAAGAAACAACTCGCTCTGCACAGTGCTCTTACAGCCTACCGGGAACATCTCTTCCAAAGGCCTGTGAAACGCAGTTTCTTTGCAGGCCTGGTCTGGCTGAAGTAGGACTTCTGCTCTGGGTGTGCTACTTTGCCCTAGAGCTGAAAGGCACAACGTGCAGGCTTCTTTCCAAAGGGCAAGTTGGGCCCCACAGCATCTTGCTTCCAGCTCTTTGGGAAGCTAAGAAACAACTCGCTCTGCACAGTGCTCTTACAGCCTAGTGGGAACATCTCTTCCAAAGGCCTGTGAAACGCACTTACTTTGCAGGCCTGATCTGGCTGAAGTAGGGCTTCTGCTCTGGGTGTGCTACATTGCCCTAGAGCTGAAAGGCACAACGTGCAGGCTTCTTTCCAAAGGGCGAGTTGGGCCCCACAGCATCTTGCTTCCAGCTCTTTGGGAAGCTAAGAAACAAGTCGCTCTGCACAGTGCTCTTACAGCCTACCGGGAACATATCTTCCAAAGGCCTGTGAAACGCAGTTTCTTTGCAGGCCTGATCTGGCTGAAGTAGGACTTCTGCTCTTGGTGTGCTACTTTGCCCTAGAGCTGAAAGGCACAACGTGCAGGCTTCTTTCCAAAGGGCGAGTTGGGCCCCACAGCATCTTGCTTCCAGCTCTTTGGGTAGCTAAGAAACAACTCGCTCTGCACAGTGCTCTTACAGCCTAGTGGGAACATCTCTTCCCAAGGGTTGTGAAACGCAGTTTGTTTGCAGGCCTGATCTGGCTGAAGTTGGACTTCTGCTCTGGGTCTGCTACTTTGCCCTAGAGCTGAAAGGCACAACGTGCAGGCTTCTTTGCAAATGGCGAGTTGGGCCCCACAGCATCTTGCTTCCAGCTCTTTGGGAAGCTAAGAAACAACTCGCTCTGCACAGTGCTCTTACAGGCTAGTGGGAACACATGTTCCAAAGGCCTGTGAAACGCAGTTTCTTTGCAGGCCTGATCTGGCTGAAGTAGGACTTCTGCTCTGGGTGTGCTACATTGCCCTAGAGCTGAAAGGCACAACGTGCAGGCTTCTTTCCAAAGGGCGAGTTGGGCCCCACAGCATCTTGCTTCCAGCTCTTTGGGAAGCTAAGAAACAACTCGCTCTGCACAGTGCTCTTACAGCCTACCGGAAACATCTCTTCCAAAGGCCTGTGAAACGCAGTTTCTTTGCAGGCCTGATCTGGCTGAAGTAGGGCTTCTGCTCTGGGTGTGCTACTTTGCCCTAGATCTGAAAGGCTCAACGTGCAGGCTTCTTTCCAAAGGGCGAGTTGGGCCCCACAGCATCTTGCTTCCAGCTCTTTGGGAAGCTAAGAAACAACTCGCTCTGCACAGTGCTCTTACAGCCTAGTGGGAACATCTCTTCCAAAGGCCTGTGAAACGCAGTTTCTTTGCAGGCCTGATCTGGCTGAAGTAGGACTTCTGCTCTGGGTGTGCTACTTTGCCCTAGAGCTGAAAGGCACAACGTGCAGGCTTCTTTCCAAAGGGCGAGTTGGGCCCCACAGCATCTTGCTTCCAGCTCTTTGGGAAGCTAAGAAACAACTCGCTCTGCACAGTGCTCTTACAGCCTACCGGGAACATCTCTTCCAAAGGTCTGTGAAACGCAGTTTCTTTGCAGGCCTGATCTGGCTGAAGTAGGACTTCTGCTCTGGGTGTGCTACTTTGCCCTAGAGCTGAAAGGCACAACGTGCAGGCTTCTTTCCAGAGGGCGAGTTGGGCCCCACAGCATCTTGCTTCCAGCTCTTTGGGTAGCTAAGAAACAACTCGCTCTGCACAGTGCTCTTACAGCCTAGTGGGAACATCTCTTCCAAAGGCCTGTGAAACGCAGTTTCTTTGCAGGCCTGATCTGGCTGAAGTAGGACTTCTGCTCTGGGTGTGCTCCATTGCCCTAGAGCTGAAAGGCACAACGTACAGGCTTCTTTCCAAAGGGCGAGTTGGGCCCCACAGCATCTTGCTTCCAGCTCTTTGGGAAGCTAAGAAACAACTGGCTCTGCACAGTGCTCTTACAGCCTACCGGGAACAGCTCTTCCAAAGGCCTGTGAAACGCAGTTTCTTTGCAGGCCTGATCTGGCTGAAGTAGGACTTCTGCTCTGGGTGTGCTACTTTGCCCTAGAGCTGAAAGGCACAACGTGCAGGCTTCTTTCCAAAGGGCGAGTTGGGCCCCACAGCATCTTGCTTCCAGCTCTTTGGGAAGCTAAGAAACAACTCGCTCTGCACAGTGCTCTTACAGCCTACCGGGCACATCTCTTCCAAAGGCCTGTGAAACGCAGTTTCTTTGCAGGCCTGATCTGGCTGAAGTAGGGCTTCTGCTCTGGGTGTGCTACTTTGCCCTAGAGCTGAAAGGCACAACGTGCAGGCTTCTTTCCAAAGGGCGAGTTGGGCCCCACAGCATCTTGCTTCCAGCTCTTTGGGAAGCTGAGAAACAACTCGCTCTGCACAGTGCTCTTACAGCCTACCGGGAACATCTCTTCCAAAGGCCTGTGAAACGCAGTTTCTTTGCAGGCCTGATCTGCCTGAAGTAGGACTTCTGCTCTGGGTGTGCTACTTTGCCCTAGAGCTGAAAGGCACAACGTGCAGGCTTCTTTCCAAAGGGCGAGTTGGGCCCCACAGCATCTTGCTTCCAGCTCTTTGGGAAGCTAAGAAACAACTCGCTCTGCACAGTGCTCTTACAGCCTACCGGGAACAGCTCTTCCAAAGGCCTGTGAAACGCAGTTTCTTTGCAGGACTGATCTGGCTGAAGTAGGACTTCTGCTCTGGGTGTGCTACTTTGCCCTAGAGCTGAAAGGCACAACATGCAGGCTTCTTTCCAAAGGGCGAGTTGGGCCCCACAGCATCTTGCTTCCAGCTCTTTGGGAACCTAAGAAACAACTCGCTCTGCACAGTGCTCTTACAGCCTACTGGGAACATCTCTTCCAAAGGTCTGTGAAACGCTGTTTCTTTGCAGGCCGGGTCTGGCTGAAGTAGGACTTCTGCTCTGGATGTGCTACTTTGCCCTAGAGCTGAAAGGCACAACGTGCAGGCTTCTTTCCAAAGGGCGAGTTGGGCCCCACAGCATCTTGCTTCCAGCTCTTTGGGAAGCTAAGAAACAACTCGCTCTGCACAGTGCTCTTACAGCCTACCGGGAACATCTCTTCCAAAGGCCTGTGAAACGCAGTTTCTTTGCAGGCCTGATCTGGCTGGAGTAGGACTTCTGCTCTGGGTGTGCTCCATTGCCCTAGAGCTGAAAGGCACAACGTACAGGCTTCTTTCCAAAGGGCGAGTTGGGCCCCACAGCATCTTGCTTCCAGCTCTTTGGGAAGCTAAGAAACAACTCGCTCTGCACAGTGCTCTTAAAGCCTACCGGGAACATCTCTTCCAAAAGCCTGTGAAACGCAGTTTCTTTGAAGGCCTGATCTGGCTGAAGTAGGACTTCTGCTCTGGGTGTGCTACTTTGCCCTAGAGCTGAAAGGCACAACGTGCAGGCTTCTTTCCAAAGGGCGAGTTGGGCCCCACAGCATCTTGCTTCCAGCTCTTTGGGAAGCTAAGAAACAACTCGCTCTGCACAGTGCTCTTACAGCCTACCGGGAACATCTCTTCCAAAGGTCTGTGAAACGCAGTTTCTTTGCAGGCCTGGTCTGGCTGAAGTAGGACTTCTGCTCTGGGTGTGCTACTTTGCCCTAGAGCTGAAAGGCACAACGTGCAGGCTTCTTTCCAAAGGGCGAGTTGGGCCCCACAGCATCTTGCTTCCAGCTCTTTGGGAAGCTAAGAAACAACTCGCTCTGCACAGTGCTCTTACAGCCTAGTGGGAACATCTCTTCCAAAGGCCTGTGAAACGCACTTACTTTGCAGGCCTGATCTGGCTGAAGTAGGGCTTCTGCTCTGGGTGTGCTACTTTGCCCTAGAGCTGAAAGGCACAACGTGCAGGCTTCTTTCCAAAGTGCGAGTTGGGCCCCACAGCATCTTGCTTCCAGCTCTTTGGGAAGCTAAGAAACAAGTCGCTCTGCACAGTGCTCTTACAGCCTACCGGGAACATCTCTTCCAAAGGCCTGTGAAACGCAGTTTCTTTGCAGGCCTGATCTGGCTGAAGTAGGACTTCTGCTCTTGGTGTGCTACTTTGCCCTAGAGCTGAAAGGCACAACGTGCAGGCTTCTTTCCAAAGGGCGAGTTGGGCCCCACAGCATCTTGCTTCCAGCTCTTTGGGTAGCTAAGAAACAACTCGCTCTGCACAGTGCTCTTACAGCCTAGTGGGAACATCTCTTCCCAAGGGTTGTGAAACGCAGTTTGTTTGCAGGCCTGATCTGGCTGAAGTTGGACTTCTGCTCTGGGTCTGCTACTTTGCCCTAGAGCTGAAAGGCACAACGTGCAGGCTTCTTTGCAAATGGCGAGTTGGGCCCCACAGCATCTTGCTTCCAGCTCTTTGGGAAGCTAAGAAACAACTCGCTCTGCACAGTGCTCTTACAGGCTAGTGGGAACACATGTTCCAAAGGCCTGTGAAACGCAGTTTCTTTGCAGGCCTGATCTGGCTGAAGTAGGACTTCTGCTCTGGGTGTGCTACATTGCCCTAGAGCTGAAAGGCACAACGTGCAGGCTTCTTTCCAAAGGGCGAGTTGGGCCCCACAGCATCTTGCTTCCAGCTCTTTGGGAAGCTAAGAAACAACTCGCTCTGCACAGTGCTCTTACAGCCTACCGGAAACATCTCTTCCAAAGGCCTGTGAAACGCAGTTTCTTTGCAGGCCTGATCTGGCTGAAGTAGGGCTTCTGCTCTGGGTGTGCTACTTTGCCCTAGAGCTGAAAGGCACAACGTGCAGGCTTCTTTCCAAAGGGCGAGTTGGGCCCCACAGCATCTTGCTTCCAGCTCTTTGGGAAGCTAAGAAACAACTCGCTCTGCACAGTGCTCTTACAGCCTACCGGAAACATCTCTTCCAAAGGCCTGTGAAACGCAGTTTCTTTGCAGGCCTGATCTGGCTGAAGTAGGACTTCTGCTCTGGGTGTGCTACTTTGCCCTATAGCTGAAAGGCACAACGTGCAGGCTTCTTTCCAAAGGGCGAGTTGGGCCCCACAGCATCTTGCTTCCAGCTCTTTGGGAAGCTAAGAAACAACTCGCTCTGCACAGTGCTCTTACAGCCTACCGGGAACATCTCTTCCAAAGGCCTGTGAAACGCAGTTTCTTTGCAGGCCTGATCTGGCTGAAGTAGGACTTCTGCTCTTGGTGTGCTACTTTGCCCTAGAGCTGAAAGGCACAACGTGCAGGCTTCTTTCCAAAGGGCGAGTTGGGCCCCACAGCATCTTGCTTCCAGCTCTTTGGGTAGCTAAGAAACAACTCGCTCTGCACAGTGCTCTTACAGCCTAGTGGGAACATCTCTTCCCAAGGGTTGTGAAACGCAGTTTGTTTGCAGGCCTGATCTGGCTGAAGTTGGACTTCTGCTCTGGGTCTGCTACTTTGCCCTAGAGCTGAAAGGCACAACGTGCAGGCTTCTTTGCAAATGGCGAGTTGGGCCCCACAGCATCTTGCTTCCAGCTCTTTGGGAAGCTAAGAAACAACTCGCTCTACACAGTGCTCTTACAGCCTACCGGGAACATCTGTTCCAGAGGCCTGTGAAACGCAGTTTCTTTGCAGGCCTGATCTGGCTGAAGTAGGACTTCTGCTCTGGGTGTGCTACATTGCCCTAGAGCTGAAAGGCACAACGTGCAGGCTTCTTTCCAAAGGGCGAGTTGGGCCCCACAGCATCTTGCTTCCAGCTCTTTGGGAAGCTAAGAAACAACTCGCTCTGCACAGTGCTCTTACAGCCTACCGGGAACATCTCTTCCAAAGGCCTGTGAAACGCAGTTTCTTTGCAGGCCTGATCTGGCTGAAGTAGGACTTCTGCTCTGGGTGTGCTACTTTGCCCTAGAGCTGAAAGGCACAACATGCAGGCTTCTTTCCAAAGGGCGAGTTGGGCCCCACAGCATCTTGCTTCCAGCTCTTTGGGAACCTAAGAAACAACTCGCTCTGCACAGTGCTCTTACAGCCTACTGGGAACATCTCTTCCAAAGGTCTGTGAAACTCAGTTTCTTAGCAGGCCTGGTCTGGCTGAAGTAGGACTTCTGCTCTGGGTGTGCTACTTTGCCCTAGAGCTGAAAGGCACAACGTGCAGGCTTCTTTCCAAAGGGCGAGTTGGGCCCCACAGCATCTTGCTTCCAGCTCTTTGGGAAGCTGAGAAACAACTCGCTCTGCACAGTGCTCTTACAGCCTACCGGGAACATCTCTTCCAAAGGCCTGTGAAATGCAGTTTCTTTGCAGGCGTGATCTGGCTGAAGTAGGACTTCTGCTCTGGGTGTGCTACTTTGCCCTAGAGCTGAAAGGCACAACGTGCAGGCTTCTTTTCAAAGGGCGAGTTGGGCCCCACAGCATCTTGCTTCCAGCTCTTTGGGAAGCTAAGAAACAACTCGCTCTGCACAGTGCTCTTACAGCCTAGTGGGAACATCTCTTCCAAAGGCCTGTGAAACGCAGTTTCTTTGCAGGCCTGGTCTGGCTGAAGTAGGACTTCTGCTCTGGGTGTGCTACTTTGCCCTAGAGCTGAAAGGCACAACGTGCAGGCTTCTTTCCAAAGGGCGAGTTGGGCCCCACAGCATCTTGCTTCCAGCTCTTTGGGTAGCTAAGAAACAACTCTCTCTGCACAGTGCTCTTACAGCCTAGTGGGAACATCTCTTCCCAAGGGTTGTGAAACGCAGTTTGTTTGCAGGCCTGATCTGGCTGAAGTTGGACTTCTGCTCTGGGTCTGCTACTTTGCCCTAGAGCTGAAAGGCACAACGTGCAGGCTTCTTTGCAAATGGTGAGTTGGGCCCCACAGCATCTTGCTTCCAGCTCTTTGGGAAGCTAAGAAACAACTCGCTCTGCACAGTGCTCTTACAGCCTAGTGGGAACACATGTTCCAAAGGCCTGTGAAACGCAGTTTCTTTGCAGGCCTGACCTGGCTGAAGTAGGACTTCTGCTCTGGGTGTGCTACATTGCCCTAGAGCTGAAAGGCACAACGTGCAGGCTTCTTTCCAAGGGGCGAGTTGGGCCCCACAGCATCTTGCTTACAGCTCTTTGGGAAGCTATGAAACCACTCGCTCTGCACAGTGCTCTTACAGCCTACCGGGAACATCTCTTCCACAGGCCTGTGAAACGCAGTTTCTTTGCAGGCCTGATCTGGCTGAAGTAGGGCTTCTGCTCTGGGTGTGCTACTTTGCCCTAGAGCTGAAAGGCACAACGTGCAGGCTTCTTTCCAAAGGGCGAGTTGGGCCCCACAGCATCTTGCTTCCAGCTCTTTGGGAAGCTGAGAAACAACTCGCTCTGCACAGTGCTCTTACAGCCTAGTGGGAACATCTCTTCCAAAGGCCTGTGAAACGCAGTTTCTTTGCAGGCCTGATCTGGCTGAAGTAGGACTTCTGCTCTGGGTGTGCTACTTTGCCCTAGAGCTGAAAGGCACAACGTGCAGGCTTCTTTCCAAAGGGCGAGTTGGGCCCCACAGCATCTTGCTTCCAGCTCTTTGGGAAGCTAAGAAACAACTCGCTCTGCACAGTGCTCTTACAGCCTACCGGGAACATCCTTTCCAAAGGCCTGTGAAACGCAGTTTCTTTGCAGGCCTGGTCTGGCTGAAGTAGGACTTCTGCTCTGGGTGTGCTACTTTGCCCTAGAGCTGAAAGGCACAACGTGCAGGCTTCTTTCCAAAGGGCGAGTTGGGCCCCACAGCATCTTGCTTCCAGCTCTTTGGGAAGCTAAGTAACAACTCGCTCTGCACAGTGCTCTTACAGCCTAGTGGGAACATCTCTTCCAAAGGCCTGTGAAACGCAGTTTCTTTGCAGGCCTGATCTGGCTGAAGTAGGACTTCTGCTCTGGGTGTGCTCCATTGCCCTAGAGCTGAAAGGCACAACGTACAGGCTTCTTTCCAAAGGGCGAGTTGGGCCCCACAGCATCTTGCTTCCAGCTCTTTGGGAAGCTAAGAAACAACTGGCTCTGCACAGTGCTCTTACAGCCTACCGGGAACAGCTCTTCCAAAGGCCTGTGAAACGCAGTTTCTTTGCAGGCCTGATCTGGCTGAAGTAGGACTTCTGCTCTGGGTGTGCTACTTTGCCCTAGAGCTGAAAGGCAGAACGTGCAGGCTTCTTTCCAAAGGGCGAGTTGGGCCCCACAGCATCTTGCTTCCAGCTCTTTGGGAAGCTAAGAAACAACTCGCTCTGCACAGTGCTCTTACAGCCTACCGGGAACATCTCTTCCAAAGGCCTGTGAAACGCAGTTTCTTTGCAGGCCTGATCTGGCTGAAGTAGGGCTTCTGCTCTGGGTGTGCTACTTTGCCCTAGAGCTGAAAGGCACAACGTGCAGGCTTCTTTCCAAAGGGCGAGTTGGGCCCCACAGCATCTTGCTTCCAGCTCTTTGGGAAGCTGAGAAACAACTCGCTCTGCACAGTGCTCTTACAGCCTACCGGGAACATCTCTTCCAAAGGCCTGTGAAACGCAGTTTCTTTGCAGGCCTGATCTGCCTGAAGTAGGACTTCTGCTCTGGGTGTGCTACTTTGCCCTAGAGCTGAAAGGCACAACGTGCAGGCTTCTTTCCAAAGGGCGAGTTGGGCCCCACAGCATCTTGCTTCCAGCTCTTTGGGAAGCTAAGAAACAACTCGCTCTGCACAGTGCTCTTACAGCCTACCGGGAACAGCTCTTCCAAAGGCCTGTGAAACGCAGTTTCTTTGCAGGACTGATCTGGCTGAAGTAGGACTTCTGCTCTGGGTGTGCTACTTTGCCCTAGAGCTGAAAGGCACAACATGCAGGCTTCTTTCCAAAGGGCGAGTTGGGCCCCACAGCATCTTGCTTCCAGCTCTTTGGGAACCTAAGAAACAACTCGCTCTGCACAGTGCTCTTACAGCCTACTGGGAACATCTCTTCCAAAGGTCTGTGAAACGCTGTTTCTTTGCAGGCCGGGTCTGGCTGAAGTAGGACTTCTGCTCTGGATGTGCTACTTTGCCCTAGAGCTGAAAGGCACAACGTGCAGGCTTCTTTCCAAAGGGCGAGTTGGGCCCCACAGCATCTTGCTTCCAGCTCTTTGGGAAGCTAAGAAACAACTCGCTCTGCACAGTGCTCTTACAGCCTACCGGGAACATCTCTTCCAAAGGCCTGTGAAACGCAGTTTCTTTGCAGGCCTGATCTGGCTGGAGTAGGACTTCTGCTCTGGGTGTGCTCCATTGCCCTAGAGCTGAAAGGCACAACGTACAGGCTTCTTTCCAAAGGGCGAGTTGGGCCCCACAGCATCTTGCTTCCAGCTCTTTGGGAAGCTAAGAAACAACTCGCTCTGCACAGTGCTCTTAAAGCCTACCGGGAACATCTCTTCCAAAAGCCTGTGAAACGCAGTTTCTTTGAAGGCCTGATCTGGCTGAAGTAGGACTTCTGCTCTGGGTGTGCTACTTTGCCCTAGAGCTGAAAGGCACAACGTGCAGGCTTCTTTCCAAAGGGCGAGTTGGGCCCCACAGCATCTTGCTTCCAGCTCTTTGGGAAGCTAAGAAACAACTCGCTCTGCACAGTGCTCTTACAGCCTACCGGGAACATCTCTTCCAAAGGTCTGTGAAACGCAGTTTCTTTGCAGGCCTGGTCTGGCTGAAGTAGGACTTCTGCTCTGGGTGTGCTACTTTGCCCTAGAGCTGAAAGGCACAACGTGCAGGCTTCTTTCCAAAGGGCGAGTTGGGCCCCACAGCATCTTGCTTCCAGCTCTTTGGGAAGCTAAGAAACAACTCGCTCTGCACAGTGCTCTTACAGCCTACCGGGAACATCTCTTCCAAAGGCCTGTGAAACGCAGTTTCTTTGCAGGCCTGGTCTGGCTGAAGTAGGACTTCTGCTCTGGGTGTGCTACTTTGCCCTAGAGCTGAAAGGCACAACGTGCAGGCTTCTTTCCAAAGGGCAAGTTGGGCCCCACAGCATCTTGCTTCCAGCTCTTTGGGAAGCTAAGAAACAACTCGCTCTGCACAGTGCTCTTACAGCCTAGTGGGAACATCTCTTCCAAAGGCCTGTGAAACGCACTTACTTTGCAGGCCTGATCTGGCTGAAGTAGGGCTTCTGCTCTGGGTGTGCTACATTGCCCTAGAGCTGAAAGGCACAACGTGCAGGCTTCTTTCCAAAGGGCGAGTTGGGCCCCACAGCATCTTGCTTCCAGCTCTTTGGGAAGCTAAGAAACAAGTCGCTCTGCACAGTGCTCTTACAGCCTACCGGGAACATCTCTTCCAAAGGCCTGTGAAACGCAGTTTCTTTGCAGGCCTGATCTGGCTGAAGTAGGACTTCTGCTCTTGGTGTGCTACTTTGCCCTAGAGCTGAAAGGCACAACGTGCAGGCTTCTTTCCAAAGGGCGAGTTGGGCCCCACAGCATCTTGCTTCCAGCTCTTTGGGTAGCTAAGAAACAACTCGCTCTGCACAGTGCTCTTACAGCCTAGTGGGAACATCTCTTCCCAAGGGTTGTGAAACGCAGTTTGTTTGCAGGCCTGATCTGGCTGAAGTTGGACTTCTGCTCTGGGTCTGCTACTTTGCCCTAGAGCTGAAAGGCACAACGTGCAGGCTTCTTTGCAAATGGCGAGTTGGGCCCCACAGCATCTTGCTTCCAGCTCTTTGGGAAGCTAAGAAACAACTCGCTCTGCACAGTGCTCTTACAGGCTAGTGGGAACACATGTTCCAAAGGCCTGTGAAACGCAGTTTCTTTGCAGGCCTGATCTGGCTGAAGTAGGACTTCTGCTCTGGGTGTGCTACATTGCCCTAGAGCTGAAAGGCACAACGTGCAGGCTTCTTTCCAAAGGGCGAGTTGGGCCCCACAGCATCTTGCTTCCAGCTCTTTGGGAAGCTAAGAAACAACTCGCTCTGCACAGTGCTCTTACAGCCTACCGGAAACATCTCTTCCAAAGGCCTGTGAAACGCAGTTTCTTTGCAGGCCTGATCAGGCTGAAGTAGGGCTTCTGCTCTGGGTGTGCTACTTTGCCCTAGAGCTGAAAGGCACAACGTGCAGGCTTCTTTCCAAAGGGCGAGTTGGGCCCCACAGCATCTTGCTTCCAGCTCTTTGGGAAGCTAAGAAACAACTCGCTCTGCACAGTGCTCTTACAGCCTAGTGGGAACATCTCTTCCAAAGGCCTGTGAAACGCAGTTTCTTTGCAGGCCTGATCTGGCTGAAGTAGGACTTCTGCTCTGGGTGTGCTACTTTGCCCTATAGCTGAAAGGCACAACGTGCAGGCTTCTTTCCAAAGGGCGAGTTGGGCCCCACAGCATCTTGCTTCCAGCTCTTTGGGAAGCTAAGAAACAACTCGCTCTGCACAGTGCTCTTACAGCCTACCGGGAACATCTCTTCCAAAGGTCTGTGAAACGCAGTTTCTTTGCAGGCCTGATCTGGCTGAAGTAGGACTTCTGCTATGGGTGTGCTACTTTGCCCTAGAGCTGAAAGGCACAACGTGCAGGCTTCTTTCCAAAGGGCGAGTTGGGCCCCACAGCATCTTGCTTCCAGCTCTTTGGGTAGCTAAGAAACAACTCGCTCTGCACAGTGCTCTTACAGCCTAGTGGGAACATCTCTTCTCAAGGGTTGTGAAACGCAGTTTGTTTGCAGGCCTGATCTGGCTGAAGTTGGACTTCTGCTCTGGGTCTGCTACTTTGCCCTAGAGCTGAAAGGCACAACGTGCAGGCTTCTTTGCAAATGGCGAGTTGGGCCCCACAGCATCTTGCTTCCAGCTCTTTGCTAAGCTAAGAAACAACTCGCTCTGCACAGTGCTCTTACAGGCTAGTGGGAACACATGTTCCAAAGGCCTGTGAAACGCAGTTTCTTTGCAGGCCTGATCTGGCTGAAGTAGGACTTCTGCTCTGGGTGTGCTACATTGCCCTAGAGCTGAAAGGCACAACGTGCAGGCTTCTTTCCAAGGGGCGAGTTGGGCCCCACAGCATCTTGCTTCCAGCTCTTTGGGAAGCTATGAAACCACTCGCTCTGCACAGTGCTCTTACAGCCTACCGGGAACATCTCTTCCAAAGGCCTGTGAAACGCAGTTTCTTTGCAGGCCTGATCTGGCTGAAGTAGGACTTCTGCTCTTGGTGTGCTACTTTGCCCTAGAGCTGAAAGGCACAACGTGCAGGCTTCTTTCCAAAGGGCGAGTTGGGCCCCACAGCATCTTGCTTCCAGCTCTTTGGGAAGCTAAGAAACAACTCGCTCTGCACAGTGCTCTTACAGCCTAGTGGGAACTTCTCTTCCAAAGGCCTGTGAAACGCAGTTTCTTTGCAGGCCTGATCTGGCTGAAGTAGGACTTCTGCTCTGGGTGTGCTACTTTGCCCTAGAGCTGAAAGGCACAACGTGCAGGCTTCTTTCCAAAGGGCGAGTTGGGCCCCACAGCATCTTGCTTCCAGCCTTTTGGGAAGCTAAGTAACAACACGCTCGACACAGTGCTCTTACAGCCTACTGGGAACAACTCTTCCAGAGGCCAGTGAAACGCAGTTTCTTTGCAGGCCTGATCTCTCTGAAGTAGGACTTCTGCTCTGGGTGTGCTACATTGCCCTAGAGCTGAAAGGCACAACGTGCAGGCTTCTTTCCAAAGGGCGAGTTGGGCCCCACAGCATCTTGCTTCCAGCTCTTTGGGAAGCTAAGAAACAACTCGCTCTGCACAGTGCTCTTACAGCCTACCGGGAACATCTCTTCCAAAGGCCTGTGAAACGCAGTTTGTTTGCAGGCCTGATCTGGCTGAAGTAGGACTTCTGCTCTGGGTGTGCTACTTTGCCCTAGAGCTGAAAGGCACAACGTGCAGGCTTCTTTCCAAAGGGCGAGTTGGGCCCCACAGCATCTTGCTTCCAGCTCTTTGGGAACCTAAGAAACAACTCGCTCTGCACAGTGCTCTTACAGCCTACTGGGAACATCTCTTCCAAAGGTCTGTGAAACGCAGTTTCTTTGCAGGCCTGGTCTGGCTGAAGTAGGACTTCTGCTCTGGGTGTGCTACTTTGCCCTAGAGCTGAAAGGCACAACGTGCAGGCTTCTTTCAAAAGGCCGAGTTGGGCCCCACAGCATCTTGCTTCCAGCTCTTTGGGAAGCTAAGTAACAACTCGCTCTGCACAGTGCTCTTACAGCCTAGTGGGAACATCTCTTCCAAAGGCCTGTGAAACGCAGTTTCTTTGCAGGCCTGATCTGGCTGAAGTAGGACTTCTGCTCTGGGTGTGCTACTTTGCCCTAGAGCTGAAAGGCACAACGTGCAGGCTTCTTTCCAAGGGCGAGTTGGGCCCCACAGCATCTTGCTTCCAGCTCTTTGGGAAGCTAAGAAACAACTCGCTCTGCACAGTGCTCTTACAGCCTACCGGGAACATCTCTTCCAAAGGCCTGTGAAACGCAGTTTCTTTGCAGGCCTGGTCTGGCTGAAGTAGGACTTCTGCTCTGGGTGTGCTACTTTGCCCTAGAGCTGAAAGGCACAACGTGCAGGCTTCTTTCCAAAGGGCGATTTGGGCCCCACAGCATCTTGCTTCCAGCTCTTTGGGAAGCTAAGAAACAACTCGCTCTGCACAGTGCTCTTACAGCCTAGTGGGAACATCTCTTCCAAAGGCCTGTGAAATGCACTTTCTTTGCAGGCCTGATCTGGCTGAAGTAGGGCTTCTGCTCTGGGTGTGCTACATTGCCCTAGAGCTGAAAGGCACAACGTGCAGGCTTCTTTCCAAAGGGCGAGTTGGGCCCCACAGCATCTTGCTTCCAGCTCTTTGGGAAGCTAAGAAACAACTCGCTCTGCACAGTGCTCTTACAGCCTACCGGGAACATCTCTTCCAAAGGCCTGTGAAACGCAGTTTCTTTGCAGGCCTGGTCTGGCTGAAGTAGGACTTCTGCTCTGGGTGTGCTACATTGCCCTAGAGCTGAAAGGCACAACGTGCAGGCTTCTTTCCAAAGGGCGAGTTGGGCCCCACAGCATCTTGCTTCCAGCTCTTTGGGAAGCTAAGAAACAACTCGCTCTGCACAGTGCTCTTACAGCCTACCGGGAACATCTCTTCCAAAGGCCTGTGAAACGCAGTTTGTTTGCAGGCCTGATCTGGCTGAAGTAGGACTTCTGCTCTGGGTGTGCTACTTTGCCCTAGAGCTGAAAGGCACAACATGCAGGCTTCTTTCCAAAGGGCGAGTTGGGACCCACAGCATCTTGCTTCCAGCTCTTTGGGAACCTAAGAAACAACTCGCTCTGCACAGTGCTCTTACAGCCTACTGGGAACATCTCTTCCAAAGGTCTGTGAAACGCAGTTTCTTTGCAGGCCTGGTCTGGCTGAAGTAGGACTTCTGCTCTGGGTGTGCTACTTTGCCCTAGAGCTGAAAGGCACAACGTGCAGGCTTCTTTCCAAAGGCCGAGTTGGGCCCCACAGCATCTTGCTTCCAGCTCTTTGGGAAGCTAAGTAACAACTCGCTCTGCACAGTGCTCTTACAGCCTAGTGGGAACATCTCTTCCAAAGGCCTGTGAAACGCAGTTTCTTTGCAGGCCTGATCTGGCTGAAGTAGGACTTCTGCTCTGGGTGTGCTACTTTGCCCTAGAGCTGAAAGGCACAACGTGCAGGCTTCTTTCCAAAGGGCGAGTTGGGCCCCACAGCATCTTGCTTCCAGCTCTTTGGGAAGCTAAGAAACAACTCGCTCTGCACAGTGCTCTTACAGCCTACCGGGAACATCTCTTCCAAAGGCCTGTGAAACGCAGTTTCTTTGCAGGCCTGGTCTGGCTGAAGTAGGACTTCTGCCCTGGGTGTGCTACTTTGCCCTAGAGCTGAAAGGCACAACGTGCAGGCTTCTTTCCAAAGGGCGATTTGGGCCCCACAGCATCTTGCTTCCAGCTCTCTGGGAAGCTAAGAAACAACTCGCTCTGCACAGTGCTCTTACAGCCTAGTGGGAACATCTCTTCCAAAGGCCTGTGAAATGCACTTTCTTTGCAGGCCTGATCTGGCTGAAGTAGGGCTTCTGCTCTGGGTGTGCTACATTGCCCTAGAGCTGAAAGGCACAACGTGCAGGCTTCTTTCCAAAGGGCGAGTTGGGCCCCACAGCATCTTGCTTCCAGCTCTTTGGGAAGCTAAGAAACAACTCGCTCTGCACAGTGCTCTTACAGCCTACCGGGAACATCTCTTCCAAAGGCCTGTGAAACGCAGTTTCTTTGCAGGCCTGATCTGGCTGAAGTAGGACTTCTGCTCTGGGTGTGCTACTTTGCCCTAGAGCTGAAAGGCACAACGTGCAGGCTTCTTTCCAAAGGGCGAGTTGGGCCCCACAGCATCTTGCTTCCAGCTCTTTGCGAAGCTAGGAAACAACTCGCTCTGCACAGTGCTCTTACAGCCTACCGGGAACATCTCTTCCAAAGGCCTGTGAAACGCAGTTTCTTTGCAGGCCTGATCTGGCTGAAGTAGGACTTCTGCTCTGGGTGTGCTACTTTGCCCTATAGCTGAAAGGCACAACGTGCAGGCTTCTTTCCAAAGGGCGAGTTGGGCCCCACAGCATCTTGCTTCCAGCTCTTTGGGAAGCTAAGTAACAACTCGCTCTGCACAGTGCTCTTACAGCCTAGTGGGAACATCTCTTTCAAAGGCCTGTGAAACGCAGTATCTTTGCAGGCCTGATCTGGCTGAAGTAGGACTTCTTCTCTGGGTGTGCTCCATTGCCCTAGAGCTGAAAGGCACAACGTACAGGCTTCTTTCCAAAGGGCGAGTTGGGCCCCACAGCATGTTGCTTCCAGCTCTTTGGGAAGCTGAGAAACAACTCGCTCTGCACAGTGCTCTTACAGCCTACCGGGAACATCTCTTGCAAAGGCCTGTGAAACGCAGTTTCTTTGCAGGCCTGATCTGGCTGAAGTAGGACTTCTGCTCTAGGTGTGCTACATTGCCCTAGAGCTGAAAGGCACAACGTGCTGGCTTCTTTCCAAAGGGCGATTTGGGCCCCACAGCATCTTGCTTCCAGCTCTTTGGGAAGCTAAGAAACAACTCGCTCTGCACAGTGCTCTTACAGCCTACCGGGAACATCTCTTCCAAAGGCCTGTGAAACGCAGTTTCTTTGCAGGCCTGATCTGGCTGAAGTAGGACTTCTGCTCTGGGTGTGCTACTTTGCCCTAGAGCTGAAAGGCACAACGTGCAGGGTTCTTTCCAAAGGGCGAGTTGGGCCCCACAGCATCTTGCTTCCAGCTCTTTGGGAAGCTAAGAAACAACTCGCTCTGCACAGTGCTCTTACAGCCTAGTGGGAACGTCTCTTCCAAAGGCCTGTGAAACGCACTTTCTTTGCAGGCCTGATCTGGCTGAAGTAGGGCTTCTGCTCTGGGTGTGCTACATTGCCCTAGAGCTGAAAGGCACAACGTGAAGGCTTCTTTCCAAAGGGCGAGTTGGGCCCCACAGCATCTTGCTTCCAGCTCTTTGGGAAGCTAAGAAACAACTCGCTCTGCACAGTGCTCTTACAGCCTACCGGGAACATCTCTTCCAAAGGCCTGTGAAACGCAGTTTCTTTGCAGGCCTGATCTGGCTGAAGTGGGACTTCTGCTCTGGGTGTGCTACTTTGCCCTAGAGCTGAAAGGCACAACGTGCAGGCTTCTTTCCAAAGGGCGAGTTGGGCCCCACAGCATCTTGCTTCCAGCTCTTTGGGAAGCTAAGAAACAACTCGCTCTGCACAGTGCTCTTACAGCCTACCGGGAACATCTCTTCCAAAGGCCTGTGAAACGCAGTTTCTTTGCAGGCCTGGTCTGGCTGAAGTAGGACTTCTGCTCTGGGTGTGCTACTTTGCCCTAGAGCTGAAAGGCACAACGTGCAGGCTTCTTTCCAAAGGGCGAGTTGGGCCCCACAGCATCTTGCTTCCAGCTCTTTGGGAAGCTAAGTAACAACTCGCTCTGCACAGTGCTCTTACAGCCTAGTGGGAACATCTCTTCCAAAGGCCTGTGAAACGCAGTTTCTTTGCAGGCCTGATCTGGCTGGAGTAGGACTTCTGCTCTGGGTGTGCTCCATTGCCCTAGAGCTGAAAGGCACAACGTACAGGCTTCTTTCCAAAGGGCGAGTTGGGCCCCACAGCATCTTGCTTCCAGCTCTTTGGGAAGCTAAGAAACAACTCGCTCTGCACAGTGCTCTTAAAGCCTACCGGGAACATCTCTTCCAAAAGCCTGTGAAACGCAGTTTCTTTGAAGGCCTGATCTGGCTGAAGTAGGACTTCTGCTCTGGGTGTGCTACATTGCCCTAGAGCTGAAAGGCACAACGTGCAGGCTTCTTTCCAAAGGGCGAGTTGGGCCCCACAGCATCTTGCTTCCAGCTCTTTGGGAAGCTAAGAAACAACTCGCTCTGCACAGTGCTCTTACAGCCTACCGGGAACATCTCTTCCAAAGGTCTGTGAAACGCAGTTTCTTTGCAGGCCTGGTCTGGCTGAAGTAGGACTTCTGCTCTGGGTGTGCTACTTTGCCCTAGAGCTGAAAGGCACAACGTGCAGGCTTCTTTCCAAAGGGCGAGTTGGGCCCCACAGCATCTTGCTTCCAGCTCTTTGGGAAGCTAAGAAACAACTCGCTCTGCACAGTGCTCTTACAGGCTAGTGGGAACACATGTTCCAAAGGCCTGTGAAACGCAGTTTCTTTGCAGGCCTGATCTGGCTGAAGTAGGACTTCTGCTCTGGGTGTGCTACATTGCCCTAGAGCTGAAAGGCACAACGTGCAGGCTTCTTTCCAAAGGGCGAGTTGGGCCCCACAGCATCTTGCTTCCAGCTCTTTGGGAAGCTAAGAAACAACTCGCTCTGCACAGTGCTCTTACAGCCTACCGGAACATCTCTTCCAAAGGCCTGTGAAACGCAGTTTCTTTGCAGGCCTGATCTGGCTGAAGTAGGGCTTCTGCTCTGGGTGTGCTACTTTGCCCTAGAGCTGAAAGGCACAACGTGCAGGCTTCTTTCCAAAGGGCGAGTTGGGCCCCACAGCATCTTGCTTCCAGCTCTTTGGGAAGCTAAGAAACAACTCGCTCTGCACAGTGCTCTTACAGCCTAGTGGGAACATCTCTTCCAAAGGCCTGTGAAACGCAGTTTCTTTGCAGGCCTGATCTGGCTGAAGTAGGACTTCTGCTCTGGGTGTGCTACTATGCCCTATAGCTGAAAGGCACAACGTGCAGGCTTCTTTCCAAAGGGCGAGTTGGGCCCCACAGCATCTTGCTTCCAGCTCTTTGGGAAGCTAAGAAACAACTCGCTCTGCACAGTGCTCTTACAGCCTACCGGGAACATCTCTTCCAAAGGTCTGTGAAACGCAGTTTCTTTGCAGGCCTGATCTGGCTGAAGTAGGACTTCTGCTCTGGGTGTGCTACTTTGCCCTAGAGCTGAAAGGCACAACGTGCAGGCTTCTTTCCAAAGGGCAAGTTGGGCCCCACAGCATCTTGCTTCCAGCTCTTTGGGTAGCTAAGAAACAAATCGCTCTGCACAGTGCTCTTACAGCCTAGTGGGAACATCTCTTCTCAAGGGTTGTGAAACGCAGTTTGTTTGCAGGCCTGATCTGGCTGAAGTTGGACTTCTGCTCTGGGTCTGCTACTTTGCCCTAGAGCTGAAAGGCACAACGTGCAGGCTTCTTTGCAAATGGCGAGTTGGGCACCACAGCATCTTGCTTCCAGCTCTTTGGGAAGCTAAGAAACAACTCGCTCTGCACAGTGCTCTTACAGGCTAGTGAGAACACATGTTCCAAAGGCCTGTGAAACGCAGTTTCTTTGCAGGCCTGATCTGGCTGAAGTAGGACTTCTGCTGTGGGTGTGCTACTTTGCCCTAGAGCTGAAAGGCACAACGTGCAGGCTTCTTTCCAAAGGCCGAGTTGGGCCCCACAGCATCTTGCTTCCAGCTCTTTGGGAAGCTAAGTAACAACTCGCTCTGCACAGTGCTCTTACAGCCTAGTGGGAACATCTCTTCCAAAGGCCTGTGAAACGCAGTTTCTTTGCAGGCCTGATCTGGCTGAACTAGGACTTCTGCTCTGGGTGTGCTACTTTGCCCTAGAGCTGAAAGGCACAACGTGCAGGCTTCTTTCCAAAGGGCGAGTTGGGCCCCACAGCATCTTGCTTCCAGCTCTTTGGGAAGCTAAGAAACAACTCGCTCTGCACAGTGCTCTTACAGCCTACCGGGAACATCTCTTCCAAAGGCCTGTGAAACGCAGTTTCTTTGCAGGCCTGGTCTGGCTGAAGTAGGACTTCTGCTCTGGGTGTGCTACTTTGCCCTAGAGCTGAAAGGCACAACGTGCAGGCTTCTTTCCAAAGGGCGAGTTGGGCCCCACAGCATCTTGCTTCCAGCTCTTTGGGAAGCTAAGAAACAACTCGCTCTGCACAGTGCTCTTACAGCCTAGTGGGAACATCTCTTCCAAAGACCTGTGAAATGCACTTTCTTTGCAGGCCTGATCTGGCTGAAGTAGGGCTTCTGCTCTGGGTGTGCTACATTGCCCTAGAGCTGAAAGGCACAACGTGCAGGCTTCTTTCCAAAGGGCGAGTTGGGCCCCACAGCATCTTGCTTCCAGCTCTTTGGGAAGCTAAGAAACAACTCGCTGTGCACAGTGCTCCTACAGCCTACCGGGAACATCTCTTCCAAAGGCCTGTGAAACGCAGTTTCTTTGCAGGCCTGATCTGGCTGAAGTAGGACTTCTGCTCTGGGTGTGCTACTTTGCCCTAGAGCTGAAAGGCACAACGTGCAGGCTTCTTTCCAAAGGGCGAGTTGGGCCCCACAGCATCTTGCTTCCAGCTCTTTGCGAAGCTAGGAAACAACTCGCTCTGCACAGTGCTCTTACAGCCTACCGGGAACATCTCTTCCAAAGGCCTGTGAAACGCAGTTTCTTTGCAGGCCTGATCTGGCTGAAGTAGGACTTCTGCTCTGGGTGTGCTACTTTGCCCTATAGCTGAAAGGCACAACGTGCAGGCTTCTTTCCAAAGGGCGAGTTGGGCCCCACAGCATCTTGATTCCAGCTCTTTGGGAAGCTAAGTAACAACTCGCTCTGCACAGTGCTCTTACAGCCTAGTGGGAACATCACTTTCAAAGGCCTGTGAAACGCAGTATCTTTGCAGGCCTGATCTGGCTGAAGTAGGACTTCTTCTCTGGGTGTGCTCCATTGCCCTAGAGCTGAAAGGCACAACGTACAGGCTTCTTTCCAAAGGGCGAGTTGGGCCCCACAGCATGTTGCTTCCAGCTCTTTGGGAAGCTGAGAAACAACTCGCTCTGCACAGTGCTCTTACAGCCTACCGGGAACATCTCTTGCAAAGGCCTGTGAAACGCAGTTTCTTTGCAAGCCTGATCTGGCTGAAGTAGGACTTCTGCTCTAGGTGTGCTACATTGCCCTAGAGCTGAAAGGCACAACGTGCTGGCTTCTTTCCAAAGGGCGATTTGGGCCCCACAGCATCTTGCTTCCAGCTCTTTGGGAAGCTAAGAAACAACTCGCTCTGCACAGTGCTCTTACAGCCTACCGGGAACATCTCTTCCAAAGGCCTGTGAAACGCAGTTTCTTTGCAGGCCTGATCTGGCTGAAGTAGGACTTCTGCTCTGGGTGTGCTACTTTGCCCTAGAGCTGAAAGGCACAACGTGCAGGGTTCTTTCCAAAGGGCGAGTTGGGCCCCACAGCATCTTGCTTCCAGCTCTTTGGGAAGCTAAGAAACAACTCGCTCTGCACAGTGCTCTTACAGCCTACCGGGAACATCTCTTCCAAAGGCCTGTGAAACGCACTTTCTTTGCAGGCCTGATCTGGCTGAAGTAGGGCTTCTGCTCTGGGTGTGCTACATTGCCCTAGAGCTGAAAGGCACAACGTGCAGGCTTCTTTCCAAAGGGCGAGTTGGGCCCCACAGCATCTTGCTTCCAGCTCTTTGGGAAGCTAAGAAACAACTCGCTCTGCACAGTGCTCTTACAGCCTACCGGGAACATCTCTTCCAAAGGCCTGTGAAACGCAGTTTCTTTGCAGGCCTGATCTGGCTGAAGTGGGACTTCTGCTCTGGGTGTGCTACTTTGCCCTAGAGCTGAAAGGCACAACGTGCAGGCTTCTTTCCAAAGGGCGAGTTGGGCCCCACAGCATCTTGCTTCCAGCTCTTTGGGACCCTAAGAAACAACTCGCTCTGCACAGTGCTCTTACAGCCTACTGGGAACATCTCTTCCAAAGGTCTGTGAAACGCAGTTTCTTTGCAGGCCTGGTCTGGCTGAAGTAGGACTTCTGCTCTGGGTGTGCTACTTTGCCCTAGAGCTGAAAGGCACAACGTGCAGGCTTCTTTCCAAAGGTCGAGTTGGGCCCCACAGCATCTTGCTTCCAGCTCTTTGGGAAGCTGAGAAACAACTCGCTCTGCACAGTGCTCTTACAGCCTACCGGGAACATCTCTTCCAAAGGCCTGTGAAACGCAGTTTCTTTGCAGGCGTGATCTGGCTGAAGTAGGACTTCTCTTCTGGGTGTGCTACTTTGCCCTAGAGCTGAAAGGCACAACGTGCAGGCTTCTTTCCAAAGGGCGAGTTGGGCCCCACAGCATCTTGCTTCCAGCTCTTTGGGAAGCTAAGAAACAACTCGCTCTGCACAGTGCTCTTACAGCCTACCGGGAACATCTCTTCCAAAGGCCTGTGAAACGCAGTTTCTTTGCAGGCCTGGTCTGGCTGAAGTAGGACTTCTGCTCTGGGTGTGCTACTTTGCCCTAGAGCTGAAAGGCACAACGTGCAGGCTTATTTCCAAAGGGCGAGTTGGGCCCCACAGCATCTTGCTTCCAGCTCTTTGGGAAGCTAAGAAACAACTCGCTCTGCACAGTGCTCTTACAGCCTACCGGGAGCATCTCTTCCAAAGGTCTTTGAAACGCAGTTTCTTTGCAGGCCTGGTCTGGCTGAAGTAGGACTTCTGCTCTGGGTGTGCTACTTTGCCCTAGAGCTGAAAGGCACAACGTGCAGTCTTCTTTCCAAAGGGCGAGTTGGGCCCCACAGCATCTTGCTTCCAGCTCTTTGGGAAGCTAAGAAACAACTCGCTCTGCACAGTGCTCTTACAGCCTACCGGGAACATCTCTTCCAAAGGCCTGTGAAATTCAGTTTCTTTGCAGGCCTGATCTGGATGAACTAGGACTTCTGCTCTGGGTGTGCTACTTTGCCCTAGAGCTGAAAGGCACAACGTGCAGGCTTCTTTCCAAAGGGCGAGTTGGGCCCCACAGCATCTTGCTTCCAGCTCTTTGGGAAGCTAAGAAACAACTCGCTCTGCACAGTGCTCTTACAGCCTACCGGGAACATCTCTTCCAAAGGCCTGTGAAACGCAGTTTCTTTGCAGGCCTGGTCTGGCTGAAGTAGGACTTCTGCTCTGGGTGTGCTACTTTGCCCTAGAGCTGAAAGGCACAACGTGCAGGCTTCTTTCCAAAGGGCGAGTTGGGCCCCACAGCATCTTGCTTCCAGCTCTTTGGGAAGCTAAGAAACAACTCGCTCTGCACAGTGCTCTTACAGCCTAGTGGGAACATCTCTTCCAAAGGCCTGTGAAACGCACTTTCTTTGCAGGCCTGATCTGGCTGAAGTAGGGCTTCTGCTCTGGGTGTGCTACATTGCCCTAGAGCTGAAAGGCACAACGGGCAGGCTTCTTTCCAAAGGGCGAGTTGGGCCCCACAGCATCTTGCTTCCAGCTCTTTGGGAAGCTAAGAAACAACTCGCTCTGCACAGTGCTCTTACAGCCTACCGGGAACATCTCTTCCAAAGGCCTGTGAAACGCAGTTTCTTTGCAGGCCTGTTCTGGCTGAAGTAGGACTTCTGCTCTGGGTGTGCTACTTTGCCCTAGAGCTGAAAGGCACAACGTGCAGGCTTCTTTCCAAAGGGCGAGTTGGGCCCCACAGCATCTTGCTTCCAGCTCTTTGGGAAGCTAAGAAACAACTCGCTCTGCACAGTGCTCTTACAGCCTACCGGGAACATCTCTTCCAAAGGCCTGTGAAACGCAGTTTCTTTGCAGGCCTGATCTGGCTGAAGTAGGACTTCTGCTCTGGGTGTGCTACTTTGCCCTATAGCTTAAAGGCACAACGTGCAGGCTTCTTTCCAAAGGGCGAGTTGAGCCCCACAGCATCTTGCTTCCAGCTCTTTGCTAAGCTAAGAAACAACTCGCTCTGCACAGTGCTCTTACAGCCTACCGGGAACAGCTCTTCCAAAGGCCTGTGAAACGCAGTTTCTCTGCAGGCCTGATCTGGCTGAAGTAGGACTTCTGCTCTGGGTGTGCTACTTTGCCCTAGAGCTGAAAGGCACAACGTGCAGGCTTCTTTGCAAAGGGCGAGTTGGGCCCCACAGCATCTTGCTTCCAGCTCTTTGGGAAGCTAAGAAACAACTCGCTCTGCACAGTGCTCTTACAGCCTACTGGGAACATCTCTTCCAAAGGTCTGTGAAACGCAGTTTCTTTGCAGGCCTGGTCTGGCTGAAGTAGGACTTCTTCTCTGGGTGTGCTCCATTGCCCTAGAGCTGAAAGGCACAACGTACAGGCTTCTTTCCAAAGGGCGAGTTGGGCCCCACAGCATGTTGCTTCCAGCTCTTTGGGAAGCTGAGAAACAACTCGCTCTGCACAGTGCTCTTACAGCCTACCGGGAACATCTCTTCCAAAGGCCTGTGAAACGCAGTTTCTTTGCAGGCCTGATCTGGCTGAAGTAGGACTTCTGCTCTAGGTGTGCTACATTGCCCTAGAGCTGAAAGGCACAACGTGCTGGCTTCTTTCCAAAGGGCGATTTGGGCCCCACAGCATCTTGCTTCCAGCTCTTTGGGAAGCTAAGAAACAACTCGCTCTGCACAGTGCTCTTACAGCCTACCGGGAACATCTCTTCCAAAGGCCTGTGAAACGCAGTTTCTTTGCAGGCCTGATCTGGCTGAAGTAGGACTTCTGCTCTGGGTGTGCTACTTTGCCCTAGAGCTGAAAGGCACAACGTGCAGGGTTCTTTCCAAAGGGCGAGTTGGGCCCCACAGCATCTTGCTTCCAGCTCTTTGGGAAGCTAAGAAACAACTCGCTCTGCACAGTGCTCTTACAGCCTAGTGGGAACATCTCTTCCAAAGGCCTGTGAAACGCACTTTCTTTGCAGGCCTGATCTGGCTGAAGTAGGGCTTCTGCTCTGGGTGTGCTACATTGCCCTAGAGCTGAAAGGCACAACGTGCAGGCTTCTTTCCAAAGGGCGAGTTGGGCCCCACAGCATCTTGCTTCCAGCTCTTTGGGACCCTAAGAAACAACTCGCTCTGCACAGTGCTCTTACAGCCTACTGGGAACATCTCTTCCAAAGGTCTGTGAAACGCAGTTTCTTTGCAGGCCTGGTCTGGCTGAAGTAGGACTTCTGCTCTGGGTGTGCTACTTTGCCCTAGAGCTGAAAGGCACAACGTGCAGGCTTCTTTCCAAAGGGCGAGTTGGGCCCCACAGCATCTTGCTTCCAGCTCTTTGGGAAGCTGAGAAACAACTCGCTCTGCACAGTGCTCTTACAGCCTACCGGGAACATCTCTTCCAAAGGCCTGTGAAACGCAGTTTCTTTGCAGGCGTGATCTGGCTGAAGTAGGACTTCTGCTCTGGGTGTGCTACTTTGCCCTAGAGCTGAAAGGCACAACGTGCAGGCTTCTTTCCAAAGGGCGAGTTGGGCCCCACAGCATCTTGCTTCCAGCTCTTTGGGAAGCTAAGAAACAACTCGCTCTGCACAGTGCTCTTACAGCCTACCGGGAACATCTCTTCCAAAGGCCTGTGAAACGCAGTTTCTTTGCAGGCCTGGTCTGGCTGAAGTAGGACTTCTGCTCTGGGTGTGCTACTTTGCCCTAGAGCTGAAAGGCACAACGTGCAGGCTTCTTTCCAAAGGGCGAGTTGGGCCCCACAGCATCTTGCTTCCAGCTCTTTGGGAAGCTAAGAAACAACTCGCTCTGCACAGTGCTCTTACAGTCTACCGGGAACATCCTTTCCAAAGGCCTGTGAAACGCAGTTTCTTTGCAGGCCTCGTCTGGCTGAAGTAGGACTTCTGCTCTGGGTGTGCTACTTTGCCCTAGAGCTGAAAGGCACAACGTGCAGGCTTCTTTCCAAAGGGCGAGTTGGGCCCCACAGCATCTTGCTTCCAGCTCTTTGGGAAGCTAAGTAACAACTCGCTCTGCACAGTGCTCTTACAGCCTAGTGGGAACATCACTTCCAAAGGCCTGTGGAACGCAGTTTCTTTGCAGGCCTGATCTGGCTGAAGTAGGACTTCTGCTCTGGGTGTGCTCCATTGCCCTAGAGCTGAAAGGCACAACGTACAGGCTTCTTTCCAAAGGGCGAGTTGGGCCCCACAGCATCTTTCTTCCAGCTCTTTGGGAAGCTAAGAAACAACTCGCTCTGCACAGTGCTCTTACAGCCTACCGGGAACATCTCTTCCAAAGGCCTGTGAAACGCAGTTTCTTTGCAGGCCTGATCTGGCTGAAGTAGGACTTCTGCTCTGGGTGTGCTACTTTGCCCTAGAGCTGAAAGGCACAACGTGCAGGCTTCTTTCCAAAGGGCGAGTTGGGCCCCACAGCATGTTGCTTCCAGCTCTTTGGGAAGCTAAGAAACAACTCGCTCTGCACAGTGCTCTTACAGCCTACCGGGAGCATCTCTTCCAAAGGTCTGTGAAACGCAGTTTCTTTGCAGGCCTGGTCTGGCTGAAGTAGGACTTCTGCTCTGGGTGTGCTACTTTGCCCTAGAGCTGAAAGGCACAACGTGCAGTCTTCTTTCCAAAGGGCGAGTTGGGCCCCACAGCCTCTTGCTTCCAGCTCTTTGGGAAGCTAAGAAACAACTCGCTCTGCACAGTGCTCTTACAGCCTACCGGGAACATCTCTTCCAAAGGCCTGTGAAATGCAGTTTCTTTGCAGGCCTGATCTGGCTGAACTAGGACTTCTGCTCTGGGTGTGCTACTTTGCCCTAGAGCTGAAAGGCACAACGTGCAGGCTTCTTTCCAAAGGGCGAGTTGGGCCCCACAGCATCTTGCTTCCAGCTCTTTGGGAAGCTAAGAAACAACTCGCTCTGCACAGTGCTCTTACAGCCTACCGGGAACATCTCTTCCAAAGGCCTGTGAAACGCAGTTTCTTTGCAGGCCTGGTCTGGCTGAAGTAGGACTTCTGCTCTGGGTGTGCTACTTTGCCCTAGAGCTGAAAGGCACAACGTGCAGGCTTCTTTCCAAAGGGCGAGTTGGGCCCCACAGCATCTTGCTTCCAGCTCTTTGGGAAGCTAAGAAACAACTCGCTCTGCACAGTGCTCTTACAGCCTAGTGGGAACATCTCTTCCAAAGGCCTGTGAAACGCACTTTCTTTGCAGGCCTGATCTGGCTGAAGTAGGGCTTCTGCTCTGGGTGTGCTACATTGCCCTAGAGCTGAAAGGCACAACGGGCAGGCTTCTTTCCAAAGGGCGAGTTGGGCCTCACAGCATCTTGCTTCCAGCTCTTTGGGAAGCTAAGAAACAACTCGCTCTGCACAGTGCTCTTACAGCCTACCGGGAACATCTCTTCCAAAGGCCTGTGAAACGCAGTTTCTTTGCAGGCCTGATCTGGCTGAAGTAGGACTTCTGCTGTGGGTGTGCTACTTTGCCCTAGAGCTGAAAGGCACAACGTGCAGGCTTCTTTCCAAAGGGCGAGTTGGGCCCCACAGCATCTTGCTTCCAGCTCTTTGCGAAGCTAAGAAACAACTCGCTCTGCACAGTGCTCTTACAGCCTACCGGGAACATCTCTTCCAAAGGCCTGTGAAACGCAGTTTCTTTGCAGGCCTGATCTGGCTGAAGTAGGACTTCTGCTCTGGGTGTGCTACTTTGCCCTATAGCTTAAAGGCACAACGTGCAGGCTTCTTTCCAAAGGGCGAGTTGGGCCCCACAGCATCTTGCTTCCAGCTCTTTGCTAAGCTAAGAAACAAATCGCTCTGCACAGTGCTCTTACAGCCTACCGGGAACAGCTCTTCCAAAGGCCTGTGAAACGCAGTTTCTCTGCAGGCCTGATCTGGCTGAAGTAGGACTTCTGCTCTGGGTGTGCTACTTTGCCCTAGAGCTGAAAGGCACAACGTGCAGGCTTCTTTCCAAAGGGCGAGTTGGGCCCCACAGCATCTTGCTTCCAGCTCTTTGGGAAGCTAAGAAACAACTCGCTCTGCACAGTGCTCTTACAGCCTACCGGGAACATCTCTTCCAAAGGCCTGTGAAATGCAGTTTCTTTGCAGGCCTGATCTGGCGGAAGTAGGACTTCTGCTCTGGGTGTGCTACTTTGCCCTAGAGCTGAAAGGCACAACGTGCAGGCTTCTTTCCAAAGGGCGAGTTGGGCCCCACAGCATCTTGCTTCCAGCTCTTTGGGAAGCTAAGAAACAACTCGCTCTGCACAGTGCTCTTACAGCCTACCGGGAACAGCTCTTCCAAAGGCCTGTGAAACGCAGTTTCTCTGCAGGCCTGATCTGGCTGAAGTAGGACTTCTGCTCTGGGTGTGCTACTTTGCCCTAGAGCTGAAAGGCACAACGTGCAGGCTTCTTTCCAAGGGGCGAGTTGGGCCCCACAGCATCTTGCTTCCAGCTCTTTGGGAAGCTGAGAAACAACTCGCTCTGCACAGGGCTCTTACAGCCTACCGGGAACATCTCTTCCAAAGGCCTGTGAAACGCAGTTTCTTTGCAGGCCTGATCTGGCTGAAGTAGGACTTCTGCTGTGGGTGTGCTACTTTGCCCTAGAGCTGAAAGGCACAACGTGCAGGCTTCTTTCCAAAGGGCGAGTTGGGCCCCACAGCATCTTGCTTCCAGCTCTTTGGGACCCTAAGAAACAACTCGCTCTGCACAGTGCTCTTACAGCCTACTGGGAACATCTCTTCCAAAGGTCTGTGAAACGCAGTTTCTTTGCAGGCCTGGTCTGGCTGAAGTAGGACTTCTGCTCTGGGTGTGCTACTTTGACCTAGAGCTGAAAGGCACAATGTGCAGGCTTCTTTCCAAAGGTCGAGTTGGGCCCCACAGCATCTTGCTTCCAGCTCTTTGGGAAGCTGAGAAACAACTCGCTCTGCACAGTGCTCTTACAGCCTACCGGGAACATCTCTTCCAAAGGCCTGTGAAACGCAGTTTCTTTGCAGGCGTGATCTGGCTGAAGTAGGACTTCTGCTCTGGGTGTGCTACTTTGCCCTAGAGCTGAAAGGCACAACGTGCAGGCTTCTTTCCAAAGGGCGAGTTGGGCCCCACAGCATCTTGCTTCCAGCTCTTTGGGAAGCTAAGAAACAACTCGCTCTGCACAGTGCTCTTACAGCCTACCGGGAACATCTCTTCCAAAGGCCTGTGAAACGCACTTTCTTTGCAGGCCTGATCTGGCTGAAGTAGGACTTCTGCTCTGGGTGTGCTACTTTGCCCTAGAGCTGAAAGGCACAACGTGCAGGGTTCTTTCCAAAGGGCGAGTTGGGCCCCACAGCATCTTGCTTCCAGCTCTTTGGGAAGCTAAGAAACAACTCGCTCTGCACAGCGCTCTTACAGCCTACTGGGAACATCCTTTCCAAAGGCCTGTGAAACGCAGTTTCTTTGCAGGCCTGGTCTGGCTGAAGTATGACTTCTGCTCTGGGTGTGCTACTTTGCCCTAGAGCTGAAAGGCACAACGTGCAGGCTTCTTTCCAAAGGGCGAGTTGGGCCCCACAGCATCTTGCTTCCAGCTCTTTCGGAAGCTAAGAAACAACTCGCTCTGCACAGTGCTCTTACAGCCTACCGGGAACAGCTCTTCCAAAGGCCTGTGAAACGCAGTTTCTTTGCAGGCCTGATCTGGCTGAAGTAGGACTTCTGCTGTGGGTGTGCTACATTGCCCTAGAGCTGAAAGGCACAACGTGCAGGCTTCTTTCCAAAGGGCGAGTTGGGCCCCACAGCATCTTGCTTCCAGCTATTTGGGAAGCTGAGAAACCACTCGCTCTGCACAGTGCTCTTACAGCCTACCGGGAACATCTCTTCCAAAGGCCTGTGAAACGCAGTTTCTTTGCAGGCCTGATCTGGCTGAAGTAGGACTTCTGCTCTGGGTGTGCTACTTTGCCCTAGAGCTGAAAGGCACAACGTGCAGGCTTCTTTCCAAAGGGCGAGTTGGGCCCCACAGCATCTTGCTTCCAGCTCTTTGGGAAGCTAAGAAACAACTCGCTCTGCACAGTCTCTTACAGCCTACGGGGAACATATCTTCCAAAGGCCTGTGAAACGCAGTTTCTTTGCAGGCCTGATCTGGCTGAAGTAGGAATTCTGCTCTGGGTGTGCTGCTTTGCCCTAGAGCTGAAAGGCACAACGTGCAGGCTTCTTTCCAAAGGGCGAGTTGGGCCCCACAGCATCTTGCTTCCAGCTCTTTGGGAAGCTAAGAAACCACTCGCTCTGCACAATGCTCTTACAGCCTACCGGGAACATCCTTTCCAAAGGCCTGTGAAACGCAGTTTCTTTGCAGGCCTGGTCTGGCTGAAGTAGGACTTCTGCTCTGGGTGTGCTACTTTGCCCTAGAGCTTAAAGGCACAACGTGCAGGCTTCTTTCCAAAGGGCGAGTTGGGCCCCACAGCATCTTGCTTCCAGCTCTTTGGGAAGCTAAGAAACAACTCGCTCTGCACAGTGCTCTTACAGCCTACCGGGACCATCCTTTCCAAAGGCCTGTGAAACGCAGTTTCTTTGCAGGCCTGGTCTGGCTGAAGTAGGACTTCTGCTCTGGGTGTGCTACTTTGCCCTAGAGCTGAAAGGCACAACGTGCAGGCTTCTTTCCAAAGGGCGAGTTGGGCCCCGCAGCATCTTGCTTCCAGCTCTTTGGGAAGCTAAGTAACAACTCGCTCTGCACAGTGCTCTTACAGCCTAGTGGGAACATCTCTTCCAAAGGCCTGTGAAACGCAGTTTCTTTGCAGGCCTGATCTGGCTGAAGTAGGACTTCTGCTCTGGGTGTGCTCCATTGCCCTAGAGCTGAAAGGCACAACGTACAGGCTTCTTTCCAAAGGGCGAGTTGGGCCCCACAGCATCTTGCTTCCAGCTCTTTGGGAAGCTGAGAAACAACTCGCTCTGCACAGTGCTCTTACAGCCGACCGGGAACATCTCTTGCAAAGGCCTGTGAAACGCAGTTTCTTTGCAGGCCTGATCTGGCTGAAGTAGGACTTCTGCTCTGGGTGTGCTACATTGCCCTAGAGGTGAAAGGCACAACGTGCAGGCTTCTTTCCAAAGGGCGAGTTGGGCCCCACAGCATCTTGCTTCCAGCTCTTTGGGAAGCTAAGAAACAACTCGCTCTGCACAGTGCTCTTACAGCCTACCGGGAACATCTCTTCCAAAGGCCTGTGAAACGCAGTTTCTTTGCAGGCCTGATCTGCCTGAAGTAGGGCTTCTGCTCTGGGTGTGCTACTTTGCCCTAGAGCTGAAAGGCACAACGTGCAGGCTTCTTTCCAAAGGGCGAGTTGGGCCCCACAGCATCTTGCTTCCAGCTCTTTGGGAAGCTAAGAAACAACTCGCTCTGCACAGTGCTCTTACAGCCTACCGGGAACATCCTTTCCAAAGGCCTGTGAAACGCAGTTTCTTTGCAGGCCTGGTCTGGCTGAAGTAGGACTTCTGCTCTGGGTGTGCTACTTTGCCCTAGAGGTGAAAGGCACAACGTGCAGGCTTCTTTCCAAAGGGCGAGTTGGGCCCCACAGCATCTTGCTTCCAGCTCTTTGGGAAGCTGAGAAACAACTCGCTCTGCACAGTGCTCTTACAGCCTACCGGGAACATCTCTTCCAAAGGCCTGTGAAACGCAGTTTCTTTGCAGGCCTGATCTGGCTGAAGTAGGGCTTCTGCTCTGGGTGTGCTACTTTGCCCTAGAGCTGAAAGGCACAACGTGCAGGCTTCTTTCCAAAGGGCGAGTTGGGCCCCACAGCATCTTGCTTCCAGCTCTTTGGGAAGCTGAGAAACAACTCGCTCTGCACAGTGCTCTTACAGCCTAGTGGGAACATCTCTTCCAAAGGCCTGTGAAACGCAGTTTCTTTGCAGGCCTGATCTGGCTGAAGTAGGACTTCTGCTCTGGGTGTGCTACTTTGCCCTAGAGCTGAAAGGCACAACGTGCAGGCTTCTTTCCAAAGGGCGAGTTGGGCCCCACAGCATCTTGCTTCCAGCCTTTTGGGAAGCTAAGAAACAACTCGCTCTACACAGTGCTCTTACAGCCTACCGGGAACATCCTTTCCAAAGGCCTGTGAAACGCAGTTTCTTTGCAGGCCTGGTCTGGCTGAAGTAGGACTTCCGCTCTGGGTGTGCTACTTTGCCCTAGAGCTGAAAGGCACAACGTGCAGGCTTCTTTCCAAAGGGCGAGTTGGGCCCCACAGCATCTTGCTTCCAGCTCTTTGTGTAGCTAAGAAACAGCTCTCTCTGCACAGTGCTCTTACAGCCTAGTGGGAACATCTCTTCCCAAGGGTTGTGAAACGCAGTTTGTTTGCAGGCCTGATCTGGCTGAAGTTGGACTTCTGCTCTGGGTCTGCTACTTTGCCCTAGAGCTGAAAGGCACAACGTGCAGGCTTTTTTGCAAATGGTGAGTTGGGCCCCACAGCATCTTTCTTCCAGCTCTTTGGGAAGCTAAGAAACAACTCGCTCTGCACAGTGCTCTTACAGCCTACCGGGAACACATGTTCCAAAGGCCTGTGAAACGCAGTTTCTTTGCAGGCCTGATCTGGCTGAAGTAGGACTTCTGCTCTTGGTGTGCTACATTGCCCTAGAGCTGAAAGGCACAACGTGCAGGCTTCTTTCCAAAGGGCGAGATGGGCCCCTCAGCATCTTGCTTCCAGCTCTTTGGGAACCTAAGAAACAACTCGCTCTGCACAGTGCTCTTACAGCCTACTGGGAACATCTCTTCCAAAGGCCTGTGAAACGCAGTTTCTTTGCAGGCCTGATCTGGCTGAAGTAGGGCTTCTGCTCTCGGTGTGCTACTTTGCCCTAGAGCTGAAAGGCACAACGTGCAGGCTTCTTTCCAAAGGGCGAGTTGGGCCCCACAGCATCTTGCTTCCAGCTCTTTGGGAAGCTGAGAAACAACTCGCTCTGCACAGTGCTCTTACAGCCTAGTGGGAACATCTCTTCCAAAGGCCTGTGAAACGCAGTTTCTTTGCAGGCCTGATCTGGCTGAAGTAGGACTTCTGCTCTGGGTGTGCTACTTTGCCCTAGAGCTGAAAGGCACAACGTGCAGGCTTCTTTCCAAAGGGCGAGTTGGGCCCCACAGCATCTTGCTTCCAGCCTTTTGGGAAGCTAAGAAACAACTCGCTCTACACAGTGCTCTTACAGCCTACCGGGAACATCTGTTCCAGAGGCCTGTGAAACGCAGTTTCTTTGCAGGCCTGATCTGGCTGAAGTAGGACTTCTGCTCTGGGTGTGCTACATTGCCCTAGAGCTGAAAGGCACAACGTGCAGGCTTCCTTCCAAGGGGCGAGTTGGGCCCCACAGCATCTTGCTTACAGCTCTTTGGGAAGCTATGAAACCACTCGCTCTGCACAGTGCTCTTACAGCCTACCGGGAACATCTCTTCCAAAGGCCTGTGAAACGCAGTTTCCTTGCAGGCCTGATCTGGCTGAAGTAGGACTTCTGCTGTTGGTGTGCTACTTTGCCCTAGAGCTGAAAGGCACAACGTGCAGGCTTCTTTCCAAAGGGCGAGTTGGGCCCCACAGCATCTTGCTTCCAGCTCTTTGGGAAGCTAAGAAACAACTCGCTCTGCACAGTGCTCTTACAGCCTACCGGGAACATCTCTTCCAAAGGCCTGTGAAACGCAGTTTCTTTGCAGGCCTGATCTGGCTGAAGTAGGACTTCTGCTCTGGTTGTGCTACTTTGCCCTAGAGCTGAAAGGCACAACATGCAGGCTTCTTTCCAAAGGGCGAGTTGGGCCCCACAGCATCTTGCTTCCAGCTCTTTGGGAAGCTAAGAAACAACTCGCTCTGCACAGTGCTCTTACAGCCTACTGGGAACATCTCTTCCAAAGGTCTGTGTAACGCAGTTTCTTTGCAGGCCTGGTCTGGCTGAAGTAGGACTTCTGCTCTGGATGTGCTAGTTTGCCCTAGAGCTGAAAGGCACAACGTGCAGGCTTCTTTCCAAAGGGCGAGTTGGGCCCCACAGCATCTTGCTTCCAGCTCTTTGGGAAGCTAAGAAACAACTCGCTCTGCACAGTGCTCTTACAGCCTACCGGGAACATCTCTTCCAAAGGCCTTTGAAACGCAGTTTCTTTGCAGGCCTGATCTGGCTGAAGTAGGACTTCTGCTCTGGGTGTGCTACTTTGCCCTAGAGCTGAAAGGCACAACGTGCAGGCTTCTTTCCAAAGGGCGAGTTGGGCCCCACAGCATCTTGCTTCCAGCTCTTTGGGAAGCTAAGAAACAACTCGCTCTGCACAGTGCTCTTACAGCCTACCGGGAACATCCTTTCCAAAGGCCTGTGAAACGCAGTTTCTTTGCAGGCCTGGTCTGGCTGAAGTAGGACTTCTGCTGTGGGTGTGCTACTTTGCCCTAGAGGTGAAAGGCACAACGTGCAGGCTTCTTTCCAAAGGGCGAGTTGGGCCCCACAGCATCTTGCTTCCAGCTCTTTGGGAAGCTAAGAAACAACTCGCTCTGCACAGTGCTCTTACAGCCTACCGGGAACATCTCTTCCAAAGGCCTGTGAAACGCAGTTTCTTTGCAGGCCTGATCTGGCTGAAGTAGGGCTTCTGCTCTGGGTGTGCTACTTTGCCCTAGAGCTGAAAGGCACAACGTGCAGGCTTCTTTCCAAAGGGCGAGTTGGGCCCCACAGCATCTTGCTTCCAGCTCTTTGGGAAGCTGAGAAACAACTCGCTCTGCACAGTGCTCTTACAGCCTACCGGGAACATCTCTTCCAAAGGCCTGTGAAACGCAGTTTGTTTGCAGGCCTGATCTGGCTGAAGTAGGACTTCTGCTCTGGGTGTGCTACTTTGCCCTAGAGCTGAAAGGCACAACGTGCAGGCTTCTTTCCAAAGGGCGAGTTGGGCCCCACAGCACCTTGCTTCCAGCTCTTTGGGAAGCTAAGAAACAACTCGCTCTGCACAGTGCTCTTACAGCCTACCGGGACCATCCTTTCCAAAGGCCTGTGAAACGCAGTTTCTTTGCAGGCCTGGTCTGGCTGAAGTAGGACTTCTGCTCTGGGTGTGCTACTTTGCCCTAGAGCTGAAAGGCACAACGTGCAGGCTTCTTTTCAAAGGGCGAGTTGGGCCCCACAGCATCTTGCTTCCAGCTCTTTGGGAAGCTAAGTAACAACTCGCTCTGCACAGTGCTCTTACAGCCTAGTGGGAACATGTCTTCCAAAGGCCTGTGAAACGAAGTTTCTTTGCAGGCCTGATCTGGCTGAAGTAGGACTTCTGCTCTGGGTGTGCTACTTTGCCCTAGAGCTGAAAGGCACAACGTGCAGGCTTCTTTCCAAAGGGCGAGTTGGGCCCCACAGCATCTTGCTTCCAGCTCTTTGGGAAGCTGAGAAACAACTCGCTCTGCACAGTGCTCTTACAGCCTACCGGAAACATCTCTTGCAAAGGCCTGTGAAACGCAGTTTCTTTGCAGGCCTGATCTGGCTGAAGTAGGACTTCTGCTCTAGGTGTGCTACATTGCCCTAGAGCTGAAAGGCACAACGTGCTGGCTTCTTTCCAAAGGGCGAGTTGGGCCCCACAGCATCTTGCTTCCAGCTCTTTGGGAAGCTAAGAAACAACTCGCTCTGCACAGTGCTCTTACAGCCTACCGGGAACATCTCTTCCAAAGGCCTGTGAAACGCAGTTTCTTTGCAGGCCTGATCTTGCTGAAGTAGGACTTCTGCTCTGGGTGTGCTACTTTGCCCTAGAGCTGAAAGGCACAACGTGCAGGCTTCTTTCCAAAGGGCGAGTTGGGCCCCACAGCATCTTGCTTCCAGCTCTTTGGGAAGCTAAGAAACAACTCGCTCTGCACAGTGCTCTTACAGCCTACCGGGAACATCCTTTCCAAAGGCCTGTGAAACGCAGTTTCTTTGCAGGCCTGGTCTGGCTGAAGTATGACTTCTGCTCTGGGTGTGCTACTTTGCCCTAGAGCTGAAAGGCACAACGTGCAGGCTTCTTTCCAAAGGGCGAGTTGGGCCCCACAGCATCTTGCTTCCAGCTCTTTGGGAAGCTAAGAAACAACTCGCTCTGCACAGTGATCTTACAGCCTACCGGGAACAGCTCTTCCAAAGGCCTGTGAAACGCAGTTTCTTTGCAGGCCTGATCTGGCTGAAGTAGGACTTCTGCTGTGGGTGTGCTACTTTGCCCTAGAGCTGAAAGGCACAACGTGCAGGCTTCTTTCCAAAGGGCGAGTTGGGCCCCACAGCATCTTGCTTCCAGCTATTTGGGAAGCTGAGAAACAACTCGCTCTGCACACTGCTCTTACAGCCTACCGGGAACATCTCTTCCAAAGGCCTGTGAAACGCAGTTTCTTTGCAGGCCTGATCTGGCTGAAGTAGGACTTCTGCTCTGGGTGTGCTACTTTGCCCTAGAGCTGAAAGGCACAACGTGCAGGCTTCTTTCCAAAGGGCGAGTTGGGCCCCACAGCATCTTGCTTCCAGCTCTTTGGGAAGCGAAGAAACAACTCGCTCTGCACAGTCTCTTACAGCCTACGGGGAACATATCTTCCAAAGGCCTGTGAAACGCAGTTTCTTTGCAGGCCTGATCTGGCTGAAGTAGGAATTCTGCTCTGTGTGTGCTGCTTTGCCCTAGAGCTGAAAGGCACAACGTGCAGGCTTCTTTCCAAAGGGCGAGTTGGGCCCCACAGCATCTTGCTTCCAGCTCTTTGGGAAGCTAAGAAACAACTCGCTCTGCACAATGCTCTTACAGCCTACCGGGAACATCCTTTCCAAAGGCCTGTGAAACGCAGTTTCTTTGCAGGCCTGGTCTGGCTGAAGTAGGACTTCTGCTCTGGGTGTGCTACTTTGCCCTAGAGCTGAAAGGCACAACGTGCAGGCTTCTTTCCAAAGGGCGAGTTGGGCCCCACAGCATCTTGCTTCCAGCTCTTTGGGAAGCTAAGAAACAACTCGCTCTGCACAGTGCTCTTACAGCCTACCGGGAACATCTCTTCCAAAGGCCTGTGAAACGCAGTTTCTTTGCAGGCCTGATCTGGCTGAAGTAGGGCTTCTGCTCTGGGTGTGCTACTTTGCCCTAGAGCTGAAAGGCACAACGTG
This sequence comes from Equus caballus, assembly GCF_041296265.1. Classification (NCBI taxonomy): domain Eukaryota; kingdom Metazoa; phylum Chordata; class Mammalia; order Perissodactyla; family Equidae; genus Equus; species Equus caballus. Next base: position 31,222,463 of record NC_091689.1, read on the forward strand.
CAGGCTTCTTTCCAAAGGGCGAGTTGGGCCCCACAGCATCTTGCTTCCAGCTCTTTGGGAAGCTAAGAAACAACTCGCTCTGCACAGTGCTCTTACAGCCTACCGGGAACATCCTTTCCAAAGGCCTGTGAAACGCAGTTTCTTTGCAGGCCTGGTCTGGCTGAAGTAGGACTTCTGCTCTGGGTGTGCTACTTTGCCCTAGAGGTGAAAGGCACAACGTGCAGGCTTCTTTCCAAAGGGCGAGTTGGGCCCCACAGCATCTTGCTTCCAGCTCTTTGGGAAGCTAAGAAACAACTCGCTCTGCACAGTGCTCTTACAGCCTACCGGGAACATCTCTTCCAAAGGCCTGTGAAACGCAGTTTCTTTGCAGGCCTGATCTGGCTGAAGTAGGGCTTCTGCTCTGGGTGTGCTACTTTGCCCTAGAGCTGAAAGGCACAACGTGCAGGCTTCTTTCCAAAGGGCGAGTTGGGCCCCACAGCATCTTGCTTCCAGCTCTTTGGGAAGCTGAGAAACAACTCGCTCTGCACAGTGCTCTTACAGCCTAGTGGGAACATCTCTTCCAAAGGCCTGTGAAACGCAGTTTCTTTTCAGGCCTGATATGGCTGAAGTAGGAATTCTGCTCTGGGTGTGCTACTTTGCCCTAGAGCTGAAAGGCACAACCTGCAGGCTTCTTTCCAAAGGGCGAGTTGGGCCCCACAGCATCTTGCTTCCAGCCTTTTGGGAAGCTAAGAAACAACTCGCTCTACACAGTGCTCTTACAGCCTACCGGGAACATCTCTTCCAGAGGCCTGTGAAACGCAGTTTCTTTGCAGGCCTGATCTGGCTGAAATAGGGCTTCTGCTCTGGGTGTGCTACATTGCCCTAGAGCTGAAAGGCACAACGTGCAGGCTTCTTTCCAAAGGGCGAGTTGGGCCCCACAGCATCTTGCTTCCAGCTCTTTGGGAAGCTAAGAAACAACTCGCTCTGCACAGTGCTCTTACAGCCTACCGGGAACATCCTTTCCAAAGGCCTGTGAAACGCAGTTTCTTTGCAGGCCTGGTCTGGCTGAAGTAGGACTTCTGCTCTGGGTGTGCTAGTTTGCCCTAGAGCTGAAAGGCACAACGTGCAGGCTTCTTTCCAAAGGGCGAGTTGGGCCCCACAGCATCTTGCTTCCAGCTCTTTGGGTAGCTAAGAAACAACTCTCTCTGCACAGTGCTCTTACAGCCTAGTGGGAACATCTCTTCCCAAGGGTTGTGAAACGCAGTTTGTTTGCAGGCCTGATCTGGCTGAAGTTGGGCTTCTGCTCTGGGTCTGCTACTTTGCCCTAGAGCTGAAAGGCACAACGTGCAGGCTTCTTTGCAAAGGGTGAGTTGGGCCCCACAGCATCTTGCTTCCAGCTCTTTGGGAAGCTAAGAAACAACTGGCTCTGCACAGTGCTCTTGCAGCCTACCGGGAACATCTCTTCCAAAGGCCTGTGAAACGCAGTTTCTTTGCAGGCCTGATCTGGCTGAAGTAGGGCTTCTGCTCTGGGTGTGCTACTTTGCCCTAGAGCTGAAAGGCACAACGTGCAGGCTTCTTTCCAAAGGGCGAGTTGGGCCCCACAGCATCTTGCTTCCAGCTCTTTGGGAACCTAAGAAACAACTCGCTCTGCACAGTGCTCTTACAGCCTACCGGGAACATCTCTTCCAAAGGCCTGTGAAACGCAGTTTCTTTGCAGGCCTGATCTGGCTGAAGTAGGACTTCTGCTCTGGGTGTGCTACTTTGCCCTAGAGCTGAAAGGCACAACGTGCAGGCTTCTTTCCAAAGGGCGAGTTGGGCCCCACAGCATCTTGCTTCCAGCTCTTTCGGAAGCTAAGAAACAACTCGCTCTGCACAGTGCTCTTACAGCCTACCGGGAACAGCTCTTCCAAAGGCCTGTGAAACGCAGTTTCTTTGCAGGCCTGGTCTGGCTGAAGTAGGACTTCTGCTCTGGGTGTGCTACTTTGCCCTAGAGCTGAAAGGCACAACGTGCAGGCTTCTTTCCAAAGGGCGAGTTGGGCCCCACAGCATCTTGCTTCCAGCTATTTGGGAAGCTGAGAAACAACTCGCTCTGCACAGTGCTCTTACAGCCTACCGGGAACATCTCTTCCAAAGGCCTGTGAAACGCAGTTTCTTTGCAGGCCTGATCTGGCTGAAGTAGGACTTCTGCTCTGGGTGTGCTACTTTGCCCTAGAGCTGAAAGGCACAACGTGCAGGCTTCTTTCCAAAGGGCGAGTTGGGCCCCACAGCATCTTGCTTCCAGCTCTTTGGGAAGCTAAGAAACAACTCGCTCTGCACAGTCTCTTACAGCCTACGGGGAACATATCTTCCAAAGGCCTGTGAAACGCAGTTTCTTTGCAGGCCTGATCTGGCTGAAGTAGGAATTCTGCTCTGGGTGTGCTGCTTTGCCCTAGAGCTGAAAGGCACAACGTGAAGGCTTCTTTCCAAAGGGCGAGTTGGGCCCCACAGCATCTTGCTTCCAGCTCTTTGGGAAGCTAAGAAACAACTCGCTCTGCACAGTGCTCTTACAGCCTACCGGGAACATCCTTTCCAAAGGCCTGTGAAACGCAGTTTCTTTGCAGGCCTGGTCTGGCTGAAGTAGGACTTCTGCTCTGGGTGTGCTACTTTGCCCTAGAGGTGAAAGGCACAACGTGCAGGCTTCTTTCCAAAGGGCGAGTTGGGCCCCACAGCATCTTGCTTCCAGCTCTTTGGGAAGCTAAGAAACAACTCGCTCTGCACAGTGCTCTTACAGCCTACCGGGAACATCTCTTCCAAAGGCCTGTGAAACGCAGTTTCTTTGCAGGCCTGATCTGGCTGAAGTAGGGCTTCTGCTCTGGGTGTGCTACTTTGCCCTAGAGCTGAAAGGCACAACGTGCAGGCTTCTTTCCAAAGGGCGAGTTGGGCCCCACAGCATCTTGCTTCCAGCTCTTTGGGAAGCTGAGAAACAACTCGCTCTGAACAGTGCTCTTACAGCCTACCGGGAACATCCTTTCCAAAGGCCTGTGAAACGCAGTTTCTTTGCAGGCCTGGTCTGGCTGAAGTAGGACTTCTGCTCTGGGTGTGCTACTTTGCCCTAGAGCTGAAAGGCACAACGTGCAGGCTTCTTTCCAAAGGGCGAGTTGGGCCCCACAGCATCTTGCTTCCAGCTCTTTGGGAAGCTAAGAAACAACTCGCTCTGCACAGTCTCTTACAGCCTACGGGGAGCATATCTTCCAAAGGCCTGTGAAACGCAGTTTCTTTGCAGGCCTGATCTGGCTGAAGTAGGAATTCTGCTCTGGGTGTGCTGCTTTGCCCTAGAGCTGAAAGGCACAACGTACAGGCTTCTTTCCAAAGGGCGAGTTGGGCCCCACAGCATCTTGCTTCCAGCTCTTTGGGAAGCTAAGAAACAACTCGCTCTGCACAGTGCTCTTACAGCCTACCGGGAACATCCTCTCCAAAGGCCTGTGAAATGCAGTTTCTTTGCAGGCCTGGTCTGGCTGAAGTAGGACTTCTGCTCTGGGTGTGCTACTTTGCCCTAGAGGTGAAAGGCACAACGTGCAGGCTTCTTTCCAAAGGGCGAGTTGGGCCCCACAGCATCTTGCTTCCAGCTCTTTGGGAAGCTAAGAAACAACTCGCTCTGCACAGTGCTCTTACAGCCTACCGGGAACATCTCTTCCAAAGGCCTGTGAAACGCAGTTTCTTTGCAGGCCTGATCTGGCTGAAGTAGGACTTCTGCTCTGGGTGTGCTACTTTGCCCTAGAGCTGAAAGGCACAACGTGCAGGCTTCTTTCCAAAGGGCGAGTTGGGCCCCACAGCATCTTGCTTCCAGCTCTTTGGGAAGCTAAGAAACAACTCGCTCTGCACTGTGCCTTTACAGCCTACTGGGAACATCCTTTCCAAAGGCCTGTGAAACGCAGTTTCTTTGCAGGCCTGGTCTGGCTGAAGTAGGACTTCTGCTCTGGGTGTGCTACTTTGCCCTAGAGGTGAAAGGCACAACGTGCAGGCTTCTTTCCAAAGGGCGAGTTGGGCCCCACAGCATCTTGCTTCCAGCTCTTTGGGAAGCTAAGAAACAACTCGCTCTGCACAGTGCTCTTACAGCCTACCGGGAACATCTCTTCCAAAGGCCTGTGAAATGCAGTTTCTTTGCAGGCCTGATCTGGCTGAACTAGGACTTCTGCTATGGGTGTGCTACTTTGCCCTAGAGCTGAAAGGCACAACGTGCAGGCTTCTTTCCAAAGGGCGAGTTGGGCCCCACAGCATCTTGCTTCCAGCTCTTTGGGAAGCTAAGAAACAACTCGCTCTGCACATTCTCTTACAGCCTACGGGGAGCATATCTTCCAAAGGCCTGTGAAACGCAGTTTCTTTGCAGGCCTGATCTGGCTGAAGTAGGAATTCTGCTCTGGGTGTGCTGCTTTGCCCTAGAGCTGAAAGGCACAACGTACAGGCTTCTTTCCAAAGGGCGAGTTGGGCCCCACAGCATCTTGCTTCCAGCTCTTTGGGAAGCTAAGAAACAACTCGCTCTGCACAGTGCTCTTACAGCCTACCGGGAACATCCTCTCCAAAGGCCTGTGAAATGCAGTTTCTTTGCAGGCCTGGTCTGGCTGAAGTAGGACTTCTGCTCTGGGTGTGCTACTTTGCCCTAGAGGTGAAAGGCACAACGTGCAGGCTTCTTTCCAAAGGGCGAGTTGGGCCCCACAGCATCTTGCTTCCAGCTCTTTGGGAAGCTAAGAAACAACTCGCTCTGCACAGTGCTCTTACAGCCTACCGGGAACATCTCTTCCAAAGGCCTGTGAAACGCAGTTTCTTTGCAGGCCTGATCTGGCTGAAGTAGGACTTCTGCTCTGGGTGTGCTACTTTGCCCTAGAGCTGAAAGGCACAACGTGCAGGCTTCTTTCCAAAGGGCGAGTTGGGCCCCACAGCATCTTGCTTCCAGCTCTTTGGGAAGCTAAGAAACAACTCGCTCTGCACTGTGCCTTTACAGCCTACTGGGAACATCCTTTCCAAAGGCCTGTGAAACGCAGTTTCTTTGCAGGCCTGGTCTGGCTGAAGTAGGACTTCTGCTCTGGGTGTGCTACTTTGCCCTAGAGGTGAAAGGCACAACGTGCAGGCTTCTTTCCAAAGGGCGAGTTGGGCCCCACAGCATCTTGCTTCCAGCTCTTTGGGAAGCTAAGAAACAACTCGCTCTGCACAGTGCTCTTACAGCCTACCGGGAACATCTCTTCCAAAGGCCTGTGAAACGCAGTTTCTTTGCAGGCCTGATCTGGCTGAACTAGGACTTCTGCTATGGGTGTGCTACTTTGCCCTAGAGCTGAAAGGCACAACGTGCAGGCTTCTTTCCAAAGGGCGAGTTGGGCCCCACAGCATCTTGCTTCCAGCTCTTTGGGAAGCTGAGAAACAACTCGCTCTGCACAGTGCTCTTACAGCCTAGTGGGAACATCTCTTCCAAAGGCCTGTGAAACGCAGTTTCTTTGCAGGCATGATCTGGCTGAAGTAGGACTTCTGCTCTGGGTGTGCTACTTTGCCCTAGAGCTGAAAGGCACAACGTGCAGGCTTCTTTCCAAAGGGCGAGTTGGGCCCCACAGCATCTTGCTTCCAGCCTTTTGGGAAGCTAAGAAACAACTCGCTCTACACAGTGCTCTTACAGCCTACCGGGAACATCTGTTCCAGAGGCCTGTGAAACGCAGTTTCTTTGCAGGCCTGATCTGGCTGAAGTAGGACTTCTGCTCTGTGTGTGCTACATTGCCCTAGAGCTGAAAGGCACAACGTGCAGGCTTCTTTCCAAAGGGCGAGTTGGGCCCCACAGCATCTTGCTTCCAGCTCTTTGGGAAGCTAAGAAACAACTCGCTCTGCACAGTGCTCTTACAGCCTACCGGGAACATCTCTTCCAAAGGCCTGTGAAACGCAGTTTCTTTGGAGGCCTGATCTGGCTGAAGTAGGACTTCTGCTCTGGGTGTGCTACTTTGCCCTAGAGCTGAAAGGCACAACATGCAGGCTTCTTTCCAAAGGGCGAGTTGGGCCCCACAGCATCTTGCTTCCAGCTCTTTGGGAACCTAAGAAACAACTCGCTCTGCACAGTGCTCTTACAGCCTACTGGGAACATCTCTTCCAAAGGTCTGTGAAACTCAGTTTCTTAGCAGGCCTGGTCTGGCTGAAGTAGGACTTCTGCTCTGCGTGTGCTACTTTGCCCTAGAGCTGAAAGGCACAACGTGCAGGCTTCTTTCCAAAGGGCGAGCTGGGCCCCACAGCATCTTGCTTCCAGCTCTTTGGGAAGCTGAGAAACAACTCGCTCTGCACAGTGCTCTTACAGCCTAGCGGGAACATCTCTTCCAAAGGCCTGTGAAATGCAGTTTCTTTGCAGGCGTGATCTGGCTGAAGTAGGACTTCTGCTCTGGGTGTGCTACTTTGCCCTAGAGCTGAAAGGCACAACGTGCAGGCTTCTTTTCAAAGGGCGAGTTGGGCCCCACAGCATCTTGCTTCCAGCTCTTTGGGAAGCTAAGAAACAACTCGCTCTGCACAGTGCTCTTACAGCCTAGTGGGAACATCTCTTCCAAAGGCCTGTGAAACGCAGTTTCTTTGCAGGCCTGGTCTGGCTGAAGTAGGACTTCTGCTCTGGGTGTGCTACTTTGCCCTAGAGCTGAAAGGCACAACGTGCAGGCTTCTTTCCAAAGGGCGAGTTGGGCCCCACAGCATCTTGCTTCAAGCTCTTTGGGAAGCAAAGAAACAACTCGCTCTGCACAGTGCTCTTACAGCCTACCGGGAACATCCTTTCCAAAGGCCTGTGAAACGCAGTTTCTTTGCAGGCCTGGTCTGGCTGAAGTAGGACTTCTGCTCTGGGTGTGCTACTTTGCCCTAGAGCTGAAAGGCACAACGTGCAGGCTTCTTTCCAAAGGGCGAGTTGGGCCCCACAGCATCTTGCTTCCAGCTCTTTGGGTAGCTAAGAAACAACTCTCTCTGCACAGTGCTCTTACAGCCTAGTGGGAACATCTCTTCCCAAGGGTTGTGAAACGCAGTTTGTTTGCAGGCCTGATCTGGCTGAAGTTGGACTTCTGCTCTGGGTCTGCTACTTTGCCCTAGAGCTGAAAGGCACAACGTGCAGGCTTCTTTGCAAATGGTGAGTTGGGCCCCACAGCATCTTGCTTCCAGCTCTTTGGGAAGCTAAGAAACAACTCGCTCTGCACAGTGCTCTTACAGCCTAGTGGGAACACATGTTCCAAAGGCCTGTGAAACGCAGTTTCTTTGCAGGCCTGACCTGGCTGAAGTAGGACTTCTGCTCTGGGTGTGCTACATTGCCCTAGAGCTGAAAGGCACAACGTGCAGGCTTCTTTCCAAGGGGCGAGTTGGGCCCCACAGCATCTTGCTTACAGCTCTTTGGGAAGCTATGAAACCACTCGCTCTGCACAGTGCTCTTACAGCCTACCGGGAACATCTCTTCCAAAGGCCTGTGAAACGCAGTTTCTTTGCAGGCCTGATCTGGCTGAAGTAGGGCTTTTGCTCTGGGTGTGCTACTTTGCCCTAGAGCTGAAAGGCACAACGTGCAGGCTTCTTTCCAAAGGGCGAGTTGGGCCCCACAGCATCTTGCTTCCAGCTCTTTGGGAAGCTGAGAAACAACTCGCTCTGCACAGTGCTCTTACAGCCTAGTGGGAACATCTCTTCCAAAGGCCTGTGAAACGCAGTTTCTTTGCAGGCCTGATCTGGCTGAAGTAGGACTTCTGCTCTGGGTGTGCTACTTTGCCCTAGAGCTGAAAGGCACAACGTGCAGGCTTCTTTCCAAAGGGCGAGTTGGGCCCCACAGCATCTTGCTTCCAGCTCTTTGGGAAGCTAAGAAACAACTCGCTCTGCACAGTGCTCTTACAGCCTACCGGGAACATCCTTTCCAAAGGCCTGTGAAACGCAGTTTCTTTGCAGGCCTGGTCTGGCTGAAGTAGGACTTCTGCTCTGGGTGTGCTACTTTGCCCTAGAGCTGAAAGGCACAACGTGCAGGCTTCTTTCCAAAGGGCGAGTTGGGCCCCACAGCATCTTGCTTCCAGCTCTTTGGGAAGCTAAGTAACAACTCGCTCTGCACAGTGCTCTTACAGCCTAGTGGGAACATCTCTTCCAAAGGCCTGTGAAACGCAGTTTCTTTGCAGGACTGATCTGGCTGAAGTAGGACTTCTGCTCTGGGTGTGCTCCATTGCCCTAGAGCTGAAAGGCACAACGTACAGGCTTCTTTCCAAAGGGCGAGTTGGGCCCCACAGCATCTTGCTTCCAGCTCTTTGGGAAGCTAAGAAACAACTCGCTCTGCACAGTGCTCTTACAGCCTACCGGGAACAGCTCTTCCAAAGGCCTGTGAAACGCAGTTTCTTTGCAGGCCTGATCTGGCTGAAGTAGGACTTCTGCTCTGGGTGTGCTACTTTGCCCTAGAGCTGAAAGGCAGAACGTGCAGGCTTCTTTCCAAAGGGCGAGTTGGGCCCCACAGCATCTTGCTTCCAGCTCTTTGGGAAGCTAAGAAACAACTCGCTCTGCACAGTGCTCTTACAGCCTACCGGGAACATCTCTTCCAAAGGCCTGTGAAACGCAGTTTCTTTGCAGGCCTGATCTGGCTGAAGTAGGGCTTCTGCTCTGGGTGTGCTACTTTGCCCTAGAGCTGAAAGGCACAACGTGCAGGCTTCTTTCCAAAGGGCGAGTTGGGCCCCACAGCATCTTGCTTCCAGCTCTTTGGGAAGCTGAGAAACAACTCGCTCTGCACAGTGCTCTTACAGCCTACCGGGAACATCTCTTCCAAAGGCCTGTGAAACGCAGTTTCTTTGCAGGCCTGATCTGGCTGAAGTAGGACTTCTGCTCTGGGTGTGCTACTTTGCCCTAGAGCTGAAAGGCACAACGTGCAGGCTTCTTTCCAAAGGGCGAGTTGGGCCCCACAGCATCTTGCTTCCAGCTCTTTGGGAAGCTAAGAAACAACTCGCTCTGCACAGTGCTCTTACAGCCTACCGGGAACAGCTCTTCCAAAGGCCTGTGAAACGCAGTTTCTTTGCAGGACTGATCTGGCTGAAGTAGGACTTCTGCTCTGGGTGTGCTACTTTGCCCTAGAGCTGAAAGGCACAACATGCAGGCTTCTTTCCAAAGGGCGAGTTGGGCCCCACAGCATCTTGCTTCCAGCTCTTTGGGAACCTAAGAAACAACTCGCTCTGCACAGTGCTCTTACAGCCTACTGGGAACATCTCTTCCAAAGGTCTGTGAAACGCTGTTTCTTTGCAGGCCTGGTCTGGCTGAAGTAGGACTTCTGCTCTGGATGTGCTACTTTGCCCTAGAGCTGAAAGGCACAACGTGCAGGCTTCTTTCCAAAGGGCGAGTTGGGCCCCACAGCATCTTGCTTCCAGCTCTTTGGGAAGCTAAGAAACAACTCGCTCTGCACAGTGCTCTTACAGCCTACCGGGAACATCTCTTCCAAAGGCCTGTGAAACGCAGTTTCTTTGCAGGCCTGATCTGGCTGAAGTAGGACTTCTGCTCTGGGTGTGCTACTTTGCCCTAGAGCTGAAAGGCACAACGTGCAGGCTTCTTTCCAAAGGGCGAGTTGGGCCCCAAAGCATCTTGCTTCCAGCTCTTTGGGAAGCTAAGTAACAACTCGCTCTGCACAGTGCTCTTTCAGCCTACCGGGAACATCTCTTCCAAAGGCCTGTGAAACGCAGTTTCTTTGCAGGCCTGATCTGGCTGAAGTAGGACTTCTGCTCTGGGTGTGCTCCATTGCCCTAGAGCTGAAAGGCACAACGTACAGGCTTCTTTCCAAAGGGCGAGTTGGGCCCCACAGCATCTTGCTTCCAGCTCTTTGGGAAGCTGAGAAACAACTCGCTCTGCAGAGTGCTCTTACAGCCTTCCGGGAACATCTCTTGCAAAGGCCTGTGAAACGCAGTTTCTTTGCAGGCCTGATCTGGCTGAAGTAGGACTTCTGCTCTAGGTGTGCTACATTGCCCTAGAGCTGAAAGGCACAACGTGCTGGCTTCTTTCCAAAGGGCGAGTTGGGCCCCACAGCATCTTGCTTCCAGCTCTTTGGGAAGCTAAGAAACAACTCGCTCTGCACAGTGCTCTTACAGCCTACCGGGAACATCTCTTCCAAAGGCCTGTGAAACGCAGTTTCTTTGCAGGCCTGATCTGGCTGAAGTAGGGCTTCTGCTCTGGGTGTGCTACTTTGCCCTAGAGCTGAAAGGCACAACGTGCAGGCTTCTTTCCAAAGGGCGAGTTGGGCCCCACAGCATCTTGCTTCCAGCTCTTTGGGAAGCTGAGAAACAACTCGCTCTGCACAGTGCTCTTACAGCCTAGTGGGAACATCTCTTCCAAAGGCCTTTGAAACGCAGTTTCTTTGCAGGCCTGATCTGGCTGAAGTAGGACTTCTGCTCTGGGTGTGCTACTTTGCCCTAGAGCTGAAAGGCACAACGTGCAGGCTTCTTTCCAAAGGGCGAGTTGGGCCCCACAGCATCTTGCTTCCAGCCTTTTGGGAAGCTAAGAAACAACTCGCTCTACACAGTGCTCTTACAGCCTACCGGGAACATCTCTTCCAGAGGCCTGTGAAACGCAGTTTCTTTGCAGGCCTGATCTGGCTGAAGTAGGACTTCTGCTCTGGGTGTGCTACTTTGCCCTAGAGCTGAAAGGCACAACGTGCAGGCTTCTTTCCAAAGGGCGAGTTGGGCCCCACAGCATCTTGCTTCCAGCTCTTTGGGAAGCTAAGAAACAACTCGCTCTGCACAGTGCTCTTACAGCCTACCGGGAACATCTCTTCCAAAGGCCTGTGAAACACAGTTTCTTTGCAGGCCTGATCTGGCTGAAGTAGGACTTCTGCTCTGGGTGTGCTACTTTGCCCTAGAGTTGAAAGGCACAACGTGCAGGCTTCTTTCCAAAGGGCGAGTTGGGCCCCACAGCATCTTGCTTCCAGCTCTTTGGGAAGCTGAGAAACCACTCGCTCTGCACAGTGCTCTTACAGCCTACCGGGAACATCTCTTCCAAAGGCCTGTGAAACGCAGTTTCTTTGCAGGCCTGATCTGGCTGAAGTAGGGCTTCTGCTCTGGGTGTGCTACTTTGCCCTAGAGCTGAAAGGCACAACGTGCAGGCTTCTTTCCAAAGGGCGAGTTGGGCCCCACAGCATCTTGCTTCCAGCTCTTTGGGAAGCTAAGAAACAACTCGCTCTGCACAGTGCTCTTACAGCCTACCGGGAACATCTCTTCCAAAGGCCTGTGAAACGCAGTTTCTTTGCAGGCCTGATCTGGCTGAAGTAGGACTTCTGCTCTGGGTGTGCTACTTTGCCCTAGAGCTGAAAGGCACAACGTGCAGGCTTCTTTCCAAAGGGCGAGTTGGGCCCCAAAGCATCTTGCTTCCAGCTCTTTGGGAAGCTAAGTAACAACTCGCTCTGCACAGTGCTCTTTCAGCCTACCGGGAACATCTCTTCCAAAGGCCTGTGAAACGCAGTTTCTTTGCAGGCCTGATCTGGCTGAAGTAGGACTTCTGCTCTGGGTGTGCTCCATTGCCCTAGAGCTGAAAGGCACAACGTACAGGCTTCTTTCCAAAGGGCGAGTTGGGCCCCACAGCATCTTGCTTCCAGCTCTTTGGGAAGCTGAGAAACAACTCGCTCTGCAGAGTGCTCTTACAGCCTTCCGGGAACATCTCTTGCAAAGGCCTGTGAAACGCAGTTTCTTTGCAGGCCTGATCTGGCTGAAGTAGGACTTCTGCTCTAGGTGTGCTACATTGCCCTAGAGCTGAAAGGCACAACGTGCTGGCTTCTTTCCAAAGGGCGAGTTGGGCCCCACAGCATCTTGCTTCCAGCTCTTTGGGAAGCTAAGAAACAACTCGCTCTGCACAGTGCTCTTACAGCCTACCGGGAACATCTCTTCCAAAGGCCTGTGAAACGCAGTTTCTTTGCAGGCCTGATCTGGCTGAAGTAGGGCTTCTGCTCTGGGTGTGCTACTTTGCCCTAGAGCTGAAAGGCACAACGTGCAGGCTTCTTTCCAAAGGGCGAGTTGGGCCCCACAGCATCTTGCTTCCAGCTCTTTGGGAAGCTGAGAAACAACTCGCTCTGCACAGTGCTCTTACAGCCTAGTGGGAACATCTCTTCCAAAGGCCTTTGAAACGCAGTTTCTTTGCAGGCCTGATCTGGCTGAAGTAGGACTTCTGCTCTGGGTGTGCTACTTTGCCCTAGAGCTGAAAGGCACAACGTGCAGGCTTCTTTCCAAAGGGCGAGTTGGGCCCCACAGCATCTTGCTTCCAGCCTTTTGGGAAGCTAAGAAACAACTCGCTCTACACAGTGCTCTTACAGCCTACCGGGAACATCTCTTCCAGAGGCCTGTGAAACGCAGTTTCTTTGCAGGCCTGATCTGGCTGAAGTAGGACTTCTGCTCTGGGTGTGCTACTTTGCCCTAGAGCTGAAAGGCACAACGTGCAGGCTTCTTTCCAAAGGGCGAGTTGGGCCCCACAGCATCTTGCTTCCAGCTCTTTGGGAAGCTAAGAAACAACTCGCTCTGCACAGTGCTCTTACAGCCTACCGGGAACATCTCTTCCAAAGGCCTGTGAAACACAGTTTCTTTGCAGGCCTGATCTGGCTGAAGTAGGACTTCTGCTCTGGGTGTGCTACTTTGCCCTAGAGTTGAAAGGCACAACGTGCAGGCTTCTTTCCAAAGGGCGAGTTGGGCCCCACAGCATCTTGCTTCCAGCTCTTTGGGAAGCTGAGAAACCACTCGCTCTGCACAGTGCTCTTACAGCCTACCGGGAACATCTCTTCCAAAGGCCTGTGAAACGCAGTTTCTTTGCAGGCCTGATCTGGCTGAAGTAGGGCTTCTGCTCTGGGTGTGCTACTTTGCCCTAGAGCTGAAAGGCACAACGTGCAGGCTTCTTTCCAAAGGGCGAGTTGGGCCCCACAGCATCTTGCTTCCAGCTCTTTGGGAAGCTAAGAAACAACTCGCTCTGCACAGTCTCTTACAGCCTACGGGGAACATATCTTCCAAAGGCCTGTGAAACGCAGTTTCTTTGCAGGCCTGATCTGGCTGAAGTAGGAATTCTGCTCTGGGTGTGCTGCTTTGCCCTAGAGCTGAAAGGCACAACATGCAGGCTTCTTTCCAAAGGGCGAGTTGGGCCCCACAGCATCTTGCTTCCAGCTATTTGGGAAGCTGAGAAACAACTCGCTCTGCACAGTGCTCTTACAGCCTACCGGGAACATCTCTTCCAAAGGCCTGTGAAACGCAGTTTCTTTGCAGGCCTGATCTGGCTGAAGTAGGACTTCTGCTGTGGGTGTGCTACTTTGCCCTAGAGGTGAAAGGCACAACGTGCAGGCTTCTTTCCAAAGGGCGAGTTGGGCCCCACAGCATCTTGCTTCCAGCTCTTTGGGAAGCTAAGAAACAACTCGCTCTGCACAGTGCTCTTACAGCCTACCGGGAACATCTCTTCCAAAGGCCTGTGAAACGCAGTTTCTTTGCAGGCCTGATCTGGCTGAAGTAGGGCTTCTGCTCTGGGTGTGCTACTTTGCCCTAGAGCTGAAAGACACAACGTGCAGGCTTCTTTCCAAAGGGCGAGTTGGGCCCCACAGCATCTTGCTTCCAGCTCTTTGGGAAGCTGAGAAACAACTCGCTCTGCACAGTGCTCTTACAGCCTAGTGGGAACATCTCTTCCAAAGGCCTGTGAAACGCAGTTTCTTTGCAGGCCTGATCTGGCTGAAGTAGGACTTCTGCTCTGGGTGTGCTACTTTGCCCTAGAGCTGAAAGGCACAACCTGCAGGCTTCTTTCCAAAGGGCGAGTTGGGCCCCACAGCATCTTGCTTCCAGCTCTTTGGGAAGCTAAGAAACAACTCGCTCTGCACAGTGCTCTTACAGCCTACCGGGAACATCTCTTCCAAAGGCCTGTGAAACGCAGTTTCTTTGCAGGCCTGATCTGGCTGAAGTAGGACTTCTGCTCTGGGTGTGCTACTTTGCCCTAGAGCTGAAAGGCACAACATGCAGGCTTCTTTCCAAAGGGCGAGTTGGGCCCCACAGCATCTTGCTTCCAGCTCTTTGGGAAGCTAAGAAACAACTCGCTCTGCACAGTGCTCTTACAGCCTACCGGGAACATCTCTTCCAAAGGCCTGTGAAACGCAGTTTCTTTGCAGGCCTGATCTGGCTGAAGTAGGGCTTCTGCTCTGGGTGTGCTACTTTGCCCTAGAGCTGAAAGACACAACGTGCAGGCTTCTTTCCAAAGGGCGAGTTGGGCCCCACAGCATCTTGCTTCCAGCTCTTTGGGAAGCTGAGAAACAACTCGCTCTGCACAGTGCTCTTACAGCCTAGTGGGAACATCTCTTCCAAAGGCCTGTGAAACGCAGTTTCTTTGCAGGCCTGATCTGGCTGAAGTAGGACTTCTGCTCTGGGTGTGCTACTTTGCCCTAGAGCTGAAAGGCACAACCTGCAGGCTTCTTTCCAAAGGGCGAGTTGGGCCCCACAGCATCTTGCTTCCAGCTCTTTGGGAAGCTAAGAAACAACTCGCTCTGCACAGTGCTCTTACAGCCTACCGGGAACATCTCTTCCAAAGGCCTGTGAAACGCAGTTTCTTTGCAGGCCTGATCTGGCTGAAGTAGGACTTCTGCTCTGGGTGTGCTACTTTGCCCTAGAGCTGAAAGGCACAACATGCAGGCTTCTTTCCAAAGGGCGAGTTGGGCCCCACAGCATCTTGCTTCCAGCTCTTTGGGAACCTAAGAAACAACTCGCTCTGCACAGTGCTCTTACAGCCTACCGTGAACATCCTTTCCAAAGGCCTGTGAAACGCAGTTTCTTTGCAGGCCTGGTCTGGCTGAAGTAGGACTTCTGCTCTGGGTGTGCTACTTTGCCCTAGAGCTGAAAGGCACAACGTGCAGGCTTCTTTCCAAAGGGCGAGTTGGGCCCCACAGCATCTTGCTTCCAGCCTTTTGGGAAGCTAAGAAACAACTCGCTCTACACAGTGCTCTTACAGCCTACCGGGAACATCTCTTCCAGAGGCCTGTGAAACGCAGTTTCTTTGCAGGCCTGATCTGGCTGAAGTAGGACTTCTGCTCTGGGTGTGCTACATTGCCCTAGAGCTGAAAGGCACAACGTGCAGGCTTCTTTCCAAAGGGCGAGTTGGGCCCCACAGCATCTTGCTTCCAGCTCTTTGGGAAGCTAAGAAACAACTCGCTCTGCACAGTGCTCTTACAGCCTACCGGGAACATCTCTTCCAAAGGCCTGTGAAACGCAGTTTCTTTGCAGGCCTGATCTGGCTGAAGTAGGACTTCTGCTCTGGGTGTGCTACTTTGCCCTAGAGTTGAAAGGCACAACGTGCAGGCTTCTTTCCAAAGGGCGAGTTGGGCCCCACAGAATCTTGCTTCCAGCTCTTTGGGAACCTGAGAAACAACTCGCTCTGCACATTTCTCTTACAGCCTACTGGGAACATCTCTTCCAAAGGTCTGTGAAACGCAGTTTCTTTGCAGGCCTGGTCTGGCTGAAGTAGGACTTCTGCTCTGGGTGTGCTACTTTGCCCTAGAGCTGAAAGGCTCAACGTGCAGGCTTCTTTCCAAAGGGCGAGTTGGGCCACACAGCATCTTGCTTCCAGCTCTTTGGGAAGCTGAGAAACAACTCGCTCTGCACAGTGCTCTTACAGCCTACCGGGAACATCTCTTCCAAAGGCCTGTGAAACGCAGTTTCTTTGCAGGCCTGATCTGGCTGAAGTAGGGCTTCTGCTCTGGGTGTGCTACTTTGCCCTAGAGCTGAAAGGCACAACGTGCAGGCTTCTTTCCAAAGGGCGAGTTGGGCCCCACAGCATCTTGCTTCCAGCTCTTTGGGAAGCTAAGAAACAACTCGCTCTGCACAGTGCTCTTACAGCCTACCGGGAACATCCTTTCCAAAGGCCTGTGAAACGCAGTTTCTTTGCAGGCCTGGTCTGGCTGAAGTAGGACTTCTGCTCTGGGTGTGCTACTTTGCCCTAGAGGTGAAAGGCACAACGTGCAGGCTTCTTTCCAAAGGGCGAGTTGGGCCCCACAGCATCTTGCTTCCAGCTCTTTGGGAAGCTAAGAAACAACTCGCTCTGCACAGTGCTCTTACAGCCTACCGGGAACATCTCTTACAAAGGCCTGTGAAACGCAGTTTCTTTGCAGGCCTGATCTGGCTGAAGTAGGGCTTCTGCTCTGGGTGTGCTACTTTGCCCTAGAGCTGAAAGGCACAACGTGCAGGCTTCTTTCCAAAGGGCGAGTTGGGCCCCACAGCATCTTGCTTCCAGCTCTTTGGGAAGCTGAGAAACAACTCGCTCTGCACAGTGCTCTTACAGCCTAGTGGGAACATCTCTTCCAAAGGCCTGTGAAACGCAGTTTCTTTGCAGGCCTGATCTGGCTGAAGTAGGACTTCTGCTCTGGGTGTGCTACTTTGCCCTAGAGCTGAAAGGCACAACCTGCAGGCTTCTTTCCAAAGGGCGAGTTGGGCCCCACAGCATCTTGCTTCCAGCCTTTTGGGAAGCTAAGAAACAACTCGCTCTACACAGTGCTCTTACAGCCTACCGGGAACATCTCTTCCAGAGGCCTGTGAAACGCAGTTTCTTTGCAGGCCTGATCTGGCTGAAGTAGGGCTTCTGCTCTGGGTGTGCTACATTGCCCTAGAGCTGAAAGGCACAACGTGCAGGCTTCTTTCCAAAGGGCGAGTTGGGCCCCACAGCATCTTGCTTCCAGCTCTTTGGGAAGCTAAGAAACAACTCGCTCTGCACAGTGCTCTTACAGCCTACCGGGAACATCCTTTCCAAAGGCCTGTGAAACGCAGTTTCTTTGCAGGCCTGGTCTGGCTGAAGTAGGACTTCTGCTCTGGGTGTGCTACTTTGCCGTAGAGCTGAAAGGCACAACGTGCAGGCTTCTTTCCAAAGGGCGAGTTGGGCCCCACAGCATCTTGCTTCCAGCTCTTTGGGAAGCTAAGAGACAACTCGCTCTGCACAGTGCTCTTACAGCCTACCGGGAACATCTCTTCCAAAGGCCTGTGAAATGCAGTTTCTTTGCAGGCCTGATCTGGCTGAAGTAGGACTTCTGCTCTGGGTGTGCTACTTTGCCCTAGAGCTGAAAGGCACAACGTGCAGGCTTCTTTCCAAAGGGCGAGTTGGGCCCCACAGCATCTTGCTTCCAGCTCTTTGGGAAGCTAAGAAACAACTCGCTCTGCACAGTGCTCTTACAGCCTACCGGGAACATCTCTTCCAAAGGCCTGTGAAACGCAGTTTCTTTGCAGGCCTGGTCTGGCTGAAGTAGGACTTCTGCTCTGGGTGTGCTACTTTGCCCTAGAGCTGAAAGGCACAACGTGCAGGCTTCTTTCCAAAGGGCGAGTTGGGCCCCACAGCATCTTGCTTCCAGCTCTTTGGGAAGCTAAGAAACAACTCGCTCTGCACAGTGCTCTTACAGCCTAGTGGGAACATCTCTTCCAAAGGCCTGTGAAACGCACTTTCTTTGCAGGCCTGATCTGGCTGAAGTAGGGCTTCTGCTCTGGGTATGCTACATTGCCCTAGAGCTGAAAGGCACAACGTGCAGGCTTCTTTCCAAAGGGCGAGTTGGGCCCCACAGCATCTTGCTTCCAGCTCTTTGCGAAGCTAAGAAACAACTCGCTCTGCACAGTGCTCTTACAGCCTACCGGGAACATCTCTTCCAAAGGCCTGTGAAACGCAGTTTCTTTGCAGGCCTGATCTGGCTGAAGTAGGACTTCTGCTCTGGGTGTGCTACTTTGCCCTAGAGCTGAAAGGCACAACGTGCAGGCTTCTTTCCAAAGGGCGAGTTGGGCCCCACAGCATCTTGCTTCCAGCTCTTTGCGAAGCTAAGAAACAACTCGCTCTGCACAGTGCTCTTACAGCCTACCGGGAACATCCTTTCCAAAGGCCTGTGAAACGCAGTTTCTTTGCAGGCCTGGTCTGGCTGAAGTAGGACTTCTGCTCTGGGTGTGCTACTTTGCCGTAGAGCTGAAAGGCACAACGTGCAGGCTTCTTTCCAAAGGGCGAGTTGGGCCCCACAGCATCTTGCTTCCAGCTCTTTGGGAAGCTAAGAGACAACTCGCTCTGCACAGTGCTCTTACAGCCTACCGGGAACATCTCTTCCAAAGGCCTGTGAAATGCAGTTTCTTTGCAGGCCTGATCTGGCTGAAGTAGGACTTCTGCTCTGGGTGTGCTACTTTGCCCTAGAGCTGAAAGGCACAACGTGCAGGCTTCTTTCCAAAGGGCGAGTTGGGCCCCACAGCATCTTGCTTCCAGCTCTTTGGGAAGCTAAGAAACAACTCGCTCTGCACAGTGCTCTTACAGCCTACCGGGAACATCTCTTCCAAAGGCCTGTGAAACGCAGTTTCTTTGCAGGCCTGGTCTGGCTGAAGTAGGACTTCTGCTCTGGGTGTGCTACTTTGCCCTAGAGCTGAAAGGCACAACGTGCAGGCTTCTTTCCAAAGGGCGAGTTGGGCCCCACAGCATCTTGCTTCCAGCTCTTTGGGAAGCTAAGAAACAACTCGCTCTGCACAGTGCTCTTACAGCCTAGTGGGAACATCTCTTCCAAAGGCCTGTGAAACGCAGTTTCTTTGCAGGCCTGATCTGGCTGAAGTAGGGCTTCTGCTCTGGGTATGCTACATTGCCCTAGAGCTGAAAGGCACAACGTGCAGGCTTCTTTCCAAAGGGCGAGTTGGGCCCCACAGCATCTTGCTTCCAGCTCTTTGCGAAGCTAAGAAACAACTCGCTCTGCACAGTGCTCTTACAGCCTACCGGGAACATCTCTTCCAAAGGCCTGTGAAACGCAG
This sequence comes from Equus caballus, assembly GCF_041296265.1. Taxonomy (NCBI): domain Eukaryota; kingdom Metazoa; phylum Chordata; class Mammalia; order Perissodactyla; family Equidae; genus Equus; species Equus caballus. Next base: position 31,241,161 of record NC_091689.1, read on the forward strand.
TTTCTTTGCAGGCCTGATCTGGCTGAAGTAGGACTTCTGCTGTGGGTGTGCTACTTTGCCCTAGAGCTGAAAGGCACAACGTGCAGGCTTCTTTCCAAAGGGCGAGTTGGGCCCCACAGCATCTTGCTTCCAGCTCTTTGCGAAGGTAAGAAACAACTCGCTCTGCACAGTGCTGTTACAGCCTACCGGGAACATCTCTTCCAAAGGCCTGTGAAACGCAGTTTCTTTGCAGGCCTGATCTGGCTGAAGTAGGACTTCTGCTCTGGGTGTGCTACTTTGCCCTAGAGCTGAAAGGCACAACATGCAGGCTTCTTTCCAAAGGGCGAGTTGGGCCCCACAGCATCTTGCTTCCAGCTCTTTGGGAAGCTAAGAAACAAGTCGCTCTGCACAGTGCTCTTACAGCCTACCGGGAACATCTCTTCCAAAGGTCTGTGAAACGCAGTTTCTTTGCAGGCCTGGTCTGGCTGAAGTAGGACTTCTGCTCTGGGTGTGCTACTTTGCCCTAGAGCTGAAAGGCACAACGTGCAGGCTTCTTTCCAAAGGGCGAGTTGGGCCCCACAGCATCTTGCTTCCAGCTCTTTGGGAAGCTGAGAAACAAATCGCTCTGCACAGTGCTCTTACAGCCTACCGGGAACATCTCTTCCAAAGGCCTGTGAAACGCAGTTTCTTTGCAGGCGTGATCTGGCTGAAGTAGGACTTCTGCTCTGGGTGTGCTACTTTGCCCTAGAGCTGAAAGGCACAACGTGCTGGCTTCTTTCCAAAGGGCGAGTTGGACGCCACAGCATCTTGCTTCCAGCTCTTTGGGAAGCTAAGAAACAACTCGCTCTGCACAGTGCTCTTACAGCCTACCGGGAACATCCTTTCCAAAGGCCTGTGAAACGCAGTTTCTTTGCAGGCCTGGTCTGGCTGAAGTAGGACTTCTGCTCTGGGTGTGCTACTTTGCCCTAGAGCTGAAAGGCACAACGTACAGGCTTCTTTCCAAAGGGCGAGTTGGACCCCACAGCATCTTGCTTCCAGTTCTTTGGGAAGCTAAGTAACAACTCGCTCTACACAGTGCTCTTACAACCTAGTGGGAACATCTCTTCCAAAGGCCTGTGAAACACAGTTTCTTTGCAGGCCTGATCTGGCTGAAGTAGGACTTCTGCTCTGGGTGTGCTCCATTGCCCTAGAGCTGAAAGGCACAACGTACAGGCTTCTTTCCAAAGGGCGAGTTGGGCCCCACAGCATCTTGCTTGCAGCTCTTTGGGAAGCTAAGAAACAACTCGCTCTGCACAGTGCTCTTACAGCCTACCGGGAACATCTCTTCCAAAGGCCTGTGAAACGCAGTTTCTTTGCAGGCCTGATCTGGCTGAAGTAGGACTTCTGCTCTGGGTGTGCTACTTTGCCCTAGAGCTGAAAGGCACAACGTGCAGGCTTCTTTCCAAAGGGCGAGTTGGGCCCCACAGCATCTTGCTTCCAGCTCTTTGGGAAGCTAAGAAACAACTCGCTCTGCACAGTGCTCTTACAGCCTACCGGGAACATCTCTTCCAAAGGTCTGTGAAACGCAGTTTCTTTGCAGGCCTGGTCTGGCTGAAGTAGGACTTCTGCTCTGGGTGTGCTACTTTGCCCTAGAGCTGAAAGGCACAACGTGCAGGCTTCTTTCCAAAGGGCGAGTTGGGCCCCACAGCATCTTGCTTCCAGCTCTTTGGGAAGCTAAGAGACAACTCGCTCTGCACAGTGCTCTTACAGCCTACGGGGAACATCTCTTCCAAGGGCCTGTGAAATGCAGTTTCTTTGCAGGCCTGATCTGGCTGAAGTAGGACTTCTGCTCTGGGTGTGCTACTTTGCCCTAGAGCTGAAAGGCACAACGTGCAGGCTTCTTTCCAAAGGGCGAGTTGGGCCCCACAGCATCTTGCTTCCAGCTCTTTGGGAAGCTAAGAAACAACTCGCTCTGCACAGTGCTCTTACAGCCTACCGGGAACATCTCTTCCAAAGGCCTGTGAAACGCAGTTTCTTTGCAGGCCTGATCTGGCTGAAGTAGGACTTCTGCTCTGGGTGTGCTACTTTGCCCTAGAGCTGAAAGGCACAACGTGCAGGCTTCTTTCCAAAGGGCGAGTTGGGCCCCACAGCATCTTGCTTCCAGCTCTTTGGGAAGCTAAGAAACAACTCGCTCTGCACAGTGCTCTTACAGCCTAGTGGGAACATCTCTTCCAAAGGCCTGTGAAACGCACTTTCTTTGCAGGCCTGATCTGGCTGAAGTAGGGCTTCTGCTCTGGGTATGCTACATTGCCCTAGAGCTGAAAGGCACAACGTGCAGGCTTCTTTCCAAAGGGCGAGTTGGGCCCCACAGCATCTTGCTTCCAGCTCTTTGGGAAGCTAAGAAACAACTCGCTCTGCACAGTGCTCTTACAGCCTACCGGGAACATCTCTTCCAAAGGCCTGTGAAACGCAGTTTCTTTGCAGGCGTGATCTGGCTGAAGTAGGACTTCTGCTCTGGGTGTGCTACTTTGCCCTAGATCTGAAAGGCACAACGTGCTGGCTTCTTTCCAAAGGGCGAGTTGGACGCCACAGCATCTTGCTTCCAGCTCTTTGGGAAGCTAAGAAACAACTCGCTCTGCACAGTGCTCTTACAGCCTACCGGGAACATCCTTTCCAAAGGCCTGTGAAACGCAGTTTCTTTGCAGGCCTGGTCTGGCTGAAGTAGGACTTCTGCTCTGGGTGTGCTACTTTGCCCTAGAGCTGAAAGGCACAACGTACAGGCTTCTTTCCAAAGGGCGTGTTGGACCCCACAGCATCTTGCTTCCAGTTCTTTGGGAAGCTAAGTAACAACTCGCTCTGCACAGTGCTCTTACAACCTAGTGGGAACATCTCTTCCAAAGGCCTGTGAAACACAGTTTCTTTGCAGGCCTGATCTGGCTGAAGTAGGACTTCTGCTCTGGGTGTGCTCCATTGCCCTAGAGCTGAAAGGCACAACGTACAGGCTTCTTTCCAAAGGGCGAGTTGGGCCCCACAGCATCTTGCTTCCAGCTCTTTGGGAAGCTAAGAAACAACTCGCTCTGCACAGTGCTCTTACAGCCTACCGGGAACATCTCTTCCAAAGGCCTGTGAAACGCAGTTTCTTTGCAGGCCTGATCTGGCTGAAGTAGGACTTCTGCTCTGGGTGTGCTACTTTGCCCTAGAGCTGAAAGGCACAACGTGCAGGCTTCTTTCCAAAGGGCGAGTTGGGCCCCACAGCATCTTGCTTCCAGCTCTTTGGGAAGCTAAGAAACAACTCGCTCTGCACAGTGCTCTTACAGCCTACCGGGAACATCTCTTCCAAAGGTCTGTGAAACGCAGTTTCTTTGCAGGCCTGGTCTGGCTGAAGTAGGACTTCTGCTCTGGGTGTGCTACTTTGCCCTAGAGCTGAAAGGCACAAAGTGCAGGCTTCTTTCCAAAGGGCGAGTTGGGCCCCACAGCATCTTGCTTCCAGCTCTTTGGGAAGCTAAGAGACAACTCGCTCTGCACAGTGCTCTTACAGCCTACCGGGAACATCTCTTCCAAAGGCCTGTGAAACGCAGTTTCTTTGCAGGCCTGATCTGGCTGAAGTAGGACTTCTGCTGTGGGTGTGCTACTTTGCCCTAGAGCTGAAAGGCACAACGTGCAGGCTTCTTTCCAAAGGGCGAGTTGGGCCCCACAGCATCTTGCTTCCAGCTCTTTGCGAAGCTAAGAAACAACTCGCTCTGCACAGTGCTCTTACAGCCTACCGGGAACATCTCTTCCAACGGCCTGTGAAACGCAGTTTCTTTGCAGGCCTGATCTGGCTGAAGTAGGACTTCTGCTCTGGGTGTGCTACTTTGCCCTAGAGCTGAAAGGCACAACATGCAGGCTTCTTTCCAAAGGGCGAGTTGGGCCCCACAGCATCTTGCTTCCAGCTCTTTGGGAACCTAAGAAACAAGTCGCTCTGCACAGTGCTCTTACAGCCTACTGGGAACATCTCTTCCAAAGGTCTGTGAAACGCAGATTCTTTGCAGGCCTGGTCTGGCTGAAGTAGGACTTCTGCTCTGGCTGTGCTACTTTGCCCTAGAGCTGAAAGGCACAACGTGCAGGCTTCTTTCCAAAGGGCGAGTTGGGCCCCACATCATCTTGCTTCCAGCTCTTTGGGATGCTGAGAAACAACTCGCTCTGCACAGTGCTCTTACAGCCTACCGGGAACATCTCTTCCAAAGGCCTGTGAAACGCAGTTTCTTTGCAGGCGTGATCTGGCTGAAGTAGGACTTCTGCTCTGGGTGTGCTACTTTGCCCTAGAGCTGAAAGGCACAACGTGCAGGCTTCTTTCCAAAGGGCGAGTTGGGCCCCACAGCATCTTGCTTCCAGCTCTTTGGGAAGCTAAGAAACAACTCGCTCTGCACAGTGCTCTTACAGCCTACCGGGAACATCTCTTCCAAAGGCCTGTGAAACGCAGTTTCTTTGCAGGACTGATCTGGCTGAAGTAGGACTTCTGCTCTGGGTGTGCTACTTTGCCCTAGAGCTGAAAGGCACAACGTGCAGGCTTCTTTCCAAAGGGCGAGTTGGGCCCCACAGCATCTTGCTCCCAGCTCTTTGGGAAGCTAAGAAACAACTCGCTCTGCACAGTGCTCTTACAGCCTACCGGGAACATCCTTTCCAAAGGCCTGTGAAACGCAGTTTCTTTGCAGGCCTGGTCTGGCTGAAGTAGGACTTCTGCTCTGGGTGTGCTACTTTGCCCTAGAGCTGAAAGGCACAACGTGCAGGCTTCTTTCCAAAGGGCGAGTTGGGCCCCACAGCATCTTGCTTCCAGCTCTTTGGGAAGCTAAGTAACAACTCGCTCTGCACAGTGCTCTTACAGCCTAGTGGGAACATCTCTTCCAAAGGCCTGTGAAACACAGTTTCTTTGCAGGCCTGATCTGGCTGAAGTAGGACTTCTGCTCTGCGTGTGCTCCATTGCCCTAGAGCTGAAAGGCACAAGGTACAGGCTTCTTTCCAAAGGGCGAGTTGGGCCCCACAGCATCTTGCTTCCAGCTCTTTGGGAAGCTAAGAAACAACTCGCTCTGCACAGTGCTCTTACAGCCTACCGGGAACATCTCTTCCAAAGGCCTGTGAAACGCAGTTTCTTTGCAGGCCTGATCTGGCTGAAGTAGGACTTCTGCTCTGGGTGTGCTACTTTGCCCTAGAGCTGAAAGGCACAACGTGCAGGCTTCTTTCCAAAGGGCGAGTTGGGCCCCACAGCATCTTGCTTCCAGCTCTTTGGGAAGCTAAGAAACAACTCGCTCTGCACAGTGCTCTTACAGCCTACCGGGAACATCTCTTCCAAAGGCCTGTGAAACGCAGTTTCTTTGCAGGCCTGGTCTGGCTGAAGTAGGACTTCTGCTCTGGGTGTGCTACTTTGCCCTAGAGCTGAAAGGCACAACGTGCAGGCTTCTTTCCAAAGGGCGAGTTGGGCCCCACAGCATCTTGCTTCCAGCTCTTTGGGAAGCTAAGAGACAACTCGCTCTGCACAGTGCTCTTACAGCCTACCGGGAACATCTCTTCCAAAGGCCTGTGAAATGCAGTTTCTTTGCAGGCCTGATCTGGCTGAAGTAGGACTTCTGCTCTGGGTGTGCTACTTTGCCCTAGAGCTGAAAGGCACAACGTGCAGGCTTCTTTCCAAAGGGCGAGTTGGGCCCCACAGCATCTTGCTTCCAGCTCTTTGGGAAGCTAAGAAACAACTCGCTCTGCACAGTGCTCTTACAGCCTACCGGGAACATCTCTTCCAAAGGCCTGTGAAACACAGTTTCTTTGCAGGCCTGGTCTGGCTGAAGTAGGACTTCTGCTCTGGGTGTGCTACTTTGCCCTAGAGCTGAAAGGCACAACGTGCAGGCTTCTTTCCAAAGGGCGAGTTGGGCCCCACAGCATCTTGCTTCCAGCTCTTTGGGAAGCTAAGAAACAACTCGCTCTGCACAGTGATCTTACAGCCTAGTGGGAACATCTCTTCCAAAGGCCTGTGAAACGCACTTTCTTTGCAGGCCTGATCTGGCTGAAGTAGGGCTTCTGCTCTGGGTATGCTACATTGCCCTAGAGCTGAAAGGCACAACGTGCAGGCTTCTTTCCAAAGGGCGAGTTGGGCCACACAGCATCTTGCTTCCAGCTCTTTGGGAAGCTAAGAAACAACTCGCTCTGCACAGTGCTCTTACAGCCTACCGGGAACATCTCTTCCAAAGGCCTGTGAAACGCAGTTTCTTTGCAGGCCTGATCTGGCTGAAGTAGGACTTCTGCTGTGGGTGTGCTACTTTGCCCTAGAGCTGAAAGGCACAACGTGCAGGCTTCTTTCCAAAGGGCGAGTTGGGCCCCACAGCATCTTGCTTCCAGCTCTTTGCGAAGCTAAGAA